>NC_091070.1:53827500-54452500 GCF_032405125.1 Capricornis sumatraensis
CTGTTTCTCCCCCATTCTGTTTCACCTCTGTTCTTTGCAACCTGCCTGTTTCTCCTCAGTAGCACTCTTCGCTTATAAGTCAAATGACTCTATACGTATTAATTTTTAGTCCCACATCGAGTTTGACATATAGATTTTAAGCCAGTTTATTCTCCCCATTAGGCACAGAACCAAACATCACCATTCTTGTCACGTACACAAGTCCATCAAGTTTCAGAGTGTCATTTATACACTCTTTTATTGCTTCTTACTTCTTTCACACACGCCTACCACTTACGTGGTAGGCAACTTCACAACATTCATATTTCATAAACTTCATCAGTATTCAGCCAAATCCTCCCCCGAAGTAAGCTAGGTATTTTTAACAGTGCGCTGCCTCTTTCACAGGCGTGAGCATCCTGCACTGGGTGGTACCCTTCCTGGTGCCCAGGAAGAACCTCATCTATCATGGTCTGTTCACGGATGCAGGCACTTCCTAACTGTTTTCAAAAACTTCACGCTCATTGATGATCAAAACTCCAGTGCCCAATCACGCTGTTAGAGATGACTGGAGGCTGGCGATTGTAAATCCTCTACACCTTGATTATTCCTCTGAGCTCCAGGGAAAGCAGCATGCGGGTAGCTACTACCTGGGAGGGCCTGGAGGCCTCTAGCACTTCTCAGACTGGGTGAAGCCTGTCCTCTCCATTGTTGTGGGCCCTACAGACAGCGCCTCGGAGGCCGCATTCTGTGGACAAGACAATCACCAGGAGACTGCAGGGCCACACCACTGCCAATGCGCCACAGCATGTAATGTGAAGAGACGGTTTGTAATAATGATGTGTCAGTGGAGGCCATAAATGTATGTTAGGAAAAAAAATATGTTCTTCCACCAACACAGGGGAATTGCTACCTATAATTCCTTTTCACATTAGCACACACGTAAGAGCCAGACCTGGAACAGAGCCTGCCTAACCCACGGGCTATGGTACATTTATACTTCATTATGCCTCACTCCACTTTTCTAACCATTTCTTGAGACAATCTCCTTGATGTTTTTACTCCAAAGCAAAGTAATAACAACAACAAGGCTGTCACAAAAGAACACCAAGACTCCCAAGCTGAATTTTCAACAGTAGGATATCAAAGATATCACAAGATAACTACAGACAACCATTAAGTCAGGTGGGAGGGCCCTGAGAAAGTCAGCTCTTGATGATGCGGTACCACACTGGTCCAGCGAACAAAGGCCTAAGCTTGGATAGAGAGCTTCCTCTGGGGAAATCTATATGCTCTTTATTGACATCCTTGAAAGTCTTCCTTCTAACTCTAGAACTTCCTAACTTTCAGGGCTGATGAAACCCTTTCAACACATATAAGAAAGAAGCAAAATTAGTTGATATTTCTGTGTACACAGGGGAAAACTGCATAATGTTATGGTAATACAGCATATAACTTATTTGTAAATACAATAGCTTTGCTAAATTTTTAAGAATGACTTTACAGTTGCTAGAGAAAGAATCAGCATCTAGATTTGGATTGAAATTTTAAAGTAAAAACCTCAACTAACCAGAATCAACTAACTGACATGAATTTCTATTCTGCCACTTGCAACTCAGAGAACAAGGGAGGCAAATAACAAAACAGACAGATATTGAGGATTTAACCAAAAAAAAAAAAAAAAAACCCGATTTCCAAGCTAGGATCAGGACAGATTTAGCCCAATTTCTAACACTGTCTTCATTTACAGTTCTATAATGTACAATCAGAACTCATCCTCAGAACAGTGACCCTGCGGTACCCTAAGGATCCCCAAATCTCTAAGAAAGATTCAATTACATCCCCAGAGTTCTTCCCAGGGCAGGAAAGGGGACCAACACACTTTCAAACACATTTGATAAGGAAAAGACAAAAAATGTTTCTGCTCACTGTGCCAGAAAAACAAGTTCATCAGTGATGCCTTGGTACTCTTATAGAAAAATCATGGTTTATTGTATCTTAATCAATGCCTGAACACTCCTTATCTGGAGAGTTCTGGGCAAGCATTAATTCACAAGGATTCAATTGTATTTTTCTTAACATACAGCTTAATAAGATGGGTGAACATTTTAACAACTCATTTCAAACCAACACTTGCCCTTCTGAATGAGATACCAAGGGAAAAATAAAACAAATCCTCATTTAAAAAAACATTTTATGTTTTAAATGATGGAAGGGAGAACATCATGGGGAGACAGAAGCAGAGAGGAGGTTGTTCTTAAATTCTCAGCAAGGAAGACAGTCTTCATTTTCAGAAAGGTACTGCACATCCTAGGTTGGTGTTCTCCCTGGCACCTGAAGGCCTTTCAAAGCAGACTCTTCTTGCTCTACAGGAACCTACCTCTAATCTGGGATGAATGGGTCAGGGGTCCCCTCCAGGAGGAAGGATGCTGTCTACCTCAGAGTCTCTGCACACTGGCTTGTACAAGACAAAGAGGATACGACATTTGAGAACAGTGACATTTTCTATAAAAAATTTTGCACGTGGGGCAATCACATTACAACTCTCTCCCCAGATACCTGAAATGTAGTTAAGTATTTTGCTTCCACAGACATAAATACATAGATGAGCTTAGAAGGAGACTGAAAAAATGGTGGGGGTTGGGGAGAGCACCTTCAGAAAAAGTGGTACGTGCTATAATGGACCACACTCCATCAACAGAGTGCTAAGCAACACCCAACTTAGTCAGTCCTTCCGACATCACACCACAACTTCCTCAAGGCAAGAATGGGAGAATCAGGAGAAAACTGTGCATCTTAACTCAGAAATGACAAAGAGTATGGCTCATGGAGAAGAACACCTGGGTTTGCCTGATTCACAGTCCAAAGGCTAGCTCTGGACAGGAGTCAGTTTGCTTTCAAAAATGATTCAGCTGTCATCAAAGACCTTCAGAATATCTGCATCTGGAGGCACTATATATTCCAATTAACATTGCCGTACCTCTCTACATCCCTCTTAGGAGTCTGGTGTAGAAACAGCAGTATGCACTGTACCCCCCAGCTCTACCGTCTTGAGAACACAAGCTTAATGTCTCTTGGTGAGGGGGGTCCATCCCTGCAGCCTCCATAATTCAGTTTCAGAAACAGAGATGTTTTCTAAAGCCAAGGGCTCCTCTTAACACCAGAAGATTTTGGAAAATTCCAGCAGGTGACTAACATTTAAAAAAAAAAATGTCTGTTGTAAATGTTTTTAGCCATTCAGGATTTGACTTCTGGATTAATAATTCAATTCTTTTTAAGAAAGAAGGGGGAAGCAACAGAAAAGGTTTTCATAATCATCCTCAAATGCATTTTCTAAAATTATTCTATTACATTTTTAAAGGGTATAATTATAAATGTTTTTATGAGCAATTTACTGGAAAATGAAAGTCCCTTAGTTTAAAAAATAATTATTCCATCCCCCTGGCACAGAATTTTATCCCAGCCAGTAGCTCTTTCAAACTACAGGGCATCATTTGTTCACTGGGGAGAGCCAGGTCCACGTAAGAAAAGCTCATCTGAGAATCAATCTCTAGAAAACGCTCGAAATTGCCAGGCAAGAGCACCGACCAGAAAGTGAATCAGCCAAGACTGAAGTGGTGAATTGTGGAGAAGTACTTTGAGAGGCAAAGATTCCTGTGGGTCTAGAAGTCCTCAGGGCTACAACTGAACTTGTTAACTGATTTTAAGTCAATCTAAGCTCAGCTTCCAGGGGGTTCGATCTCAACCCAACTGAGCTTTTCAGTGTTAATCCCATCTTCTGGCTTCGATTTTTCCCTTAGGTCAGCCGGCCCTATCAACCATCCACTTGCAGCACCGGTGTTCCAGACCAACGGTGTGGCACACAGCCCCCTGAGGATAACTTTAGGGAGGTAGAATGTGTAAATTTCTGGCATGCATATACTAACGAGACTCTGGAAGAGGGTTTTTAACAACAGTTATGTCACAATGCTCAGGGCTCCCTGAAGTCCCTGAAAGCCTTGTTAAATTAAAGATTCGCTGTGGCTCTTCGGCTTCATTCTTACTTCCCATGTTGTCTTCTGCCTTTCTTCCCTTTCATTGGGCTGAAAAGATGGGGCTGAACAACAGCCATCATTAAAAACACCCAGAAAACAGAACAGTTCTGCTGAAAACGCTAACATACCCTGCCCCGTTGTAAAAAGAAAGGGAGGCCGTCTTTCAGATTATAAAGTCACATATTTGATTTTGGAAGTGCAGGCACTATCAGTGCATGGTCCATTCACCCGTGGATTCCCAGGAGTTTGGAATCCAGCAATAGCTTCAAGTCTACCTAGGTAATGTCTCATGAGGTCACCTCAATGTCATGAGAATCCTGACCACAGTCTCTGCAGACGGCAAACACTGGCTGCCTGGAAGCTAACCCCGCTACCTCCCAGGAAAGCAACCCCCAGATCAGAAAGCGGCTCTCTTCGGCAAACACTGGCTGCCTGGAAGCTAACCCCGCTACCTCCCAGGAAAGCAACCCCCAGATCAGAAAGCGGCTCTCTTCACCCAAGGCCAAGGACTCCACTCAATGCTCCTTGAGGTTGAAAATGCTGATTTTAAGGTGATGGTGTTTGCTTTTCCTTTTGCGTTGTATGCATGTATGCTTTAAGTATTAAAAAGGCGTAATCACCTAGTGTGTAGGTTAATTTCTTTCCGATATTGTAATTTATGCAACATTAATACTGGATGCCAGCTCCAATTTTCTTGCTGCTTACACTCTGGGAGCCGACTTGCATATTCTGCCAATTCCATTACATCATCTGAAAACCCAAACATTTCCCATTTTCAAATCACTCTCATCTACTGAGCATACTTACACATTCCCTCTTCTTCTTCCTAGCTCACATGCACAAAGATTGGTATCCCCAAGTAGCAGACGGTACATCTGAGGTTAAAGTCTGCAAATGCACATAATTTCTGGAAGCTATTACTACTGCTGTGTTAGCTAAAGGATGCCTCCATCTCTGACCTTCCTTTTCCATTCAGACTGTTATATAACCAAGTGCCTGCGTGCAGGATGTGAGTTGAGTGTTTGGGCCTTACCTCCTCTCCCTCCCCCCATTAACTCTCCGGAGGGATGGACAAGAGGTGGATTCAAAGAAGAGGGAGTGGGGGGTGGCCCACTAGGGGGCAAGGGGATGTGGGTCAGCAGGTCAGTTGCACAAGATGCATCCTATCTGCACTGTGTCCCTCTTCCCTTGTTGCTGAGCCTCCGGGGCTGGTGGTACCGAGAAAGCCCCATCGGTTATATAATTTGCAAGAACAGCAAGTTACGGATTTGCTAGTCGGTTCTGCAGCCTGCCACCCTGATCTCTTGCAAGAACACCTTCTGGCAAGAATGACACCTGAAGATGCTAATAACACACGGGAAGGGGGATGGCTAAGACAGAGGGGGTGGCAGCACAAACCAGAAATTAGTGCGGCTTCCTAGGTACTATGTCCCCCTCTTCCAAAAAAAAAAAAAGCTTCAGAAACACATGAAGGGGATTTTCTCCAGTGTTTCTGATTAACCCTGTTACATAACCCGCTCGCATTCCAAATCCACCGTCTCAGGTCTAAATATACTCTTTGCAGCCAAAAGCTCTCTACACACAAACTCACCCAGCTAGCCGCAGGTCCCGGCCCCCGGCCCCATCCCCCTTCCTGTACTCGCGACCCTCGCTGCCCCCTCCCTCTCCCTTAAACCCCGATTTGATGTGCTCGCTCTTCCGAAATCGCCTTTAATTAAATGTTTTTCGCATGTGTCTTCCTGATGGCTTTTACTGTACTCGAATTCCGTGAATGGGAAAGCGCCTGGACAGGGGGTGTGGCTAAGGTGGGGCGGGGGGGGGGGGGGAATACTGTAAAACAGCCAGCACATGATCAGCCATATTCCTACCTCCAACTCTAACACTGAGAAGAAAGGAGGGGCTCTGGGGCCCCCACTTGCCTCTTCCAGCTCTCCCTATCTCTGCCTGAAGCTGAGTGACAAGAGGAGGGGGCCCGCTGGGCCAGTGCCCAAGCCGGAGCTGGAGATCTCTGTCCCCCAGCCCTGGGCGGCTCGCGCGAGCTGGCTTCCTCCAGAGTGACAGGCGTGATTTATACATTATTTACAACAGTAATTAAAGCCATAGCTTCCTCCTGTTCTTCATAAACTCTGGGCGTTTTCAAATAACCCCCCACCTCAAGAAAAAACCCACATCAGGTTCCCATACCTTTAAGAAAGAGGAAAGAGGGTGAGCTTTTCCCAACACTCCACTTTAATTAGAAAAAAAGCAAGGAGGGGTCATGGAGCCGCCACCCGCCCCCCCAAACAGACACACGCACACAGATCCTACAAATGAAGTGTGTAAAAAATTGCCCCCCCGGGGGGGGGGGGCGCGGGCATCGATCGCACTATCCAACAAGCATTCAACTCGCACTGACCATTCCCAGGTTCTTGCCGAAACGCTTGGTGAGGGAAGGATTTCCCAGGGCTGAAATAAGTTTGGGTGCCTTGCGATCTTTCTTTTTCTGCTTGTTTGCTTTTGCAGACGCTCACTCCGAATGCGCGTGGAGCGCCCCACAGGACCGCCGCCGCCGCCCCGGGCGCGCTGACGCGCACACGCCCCCCGCCAGCCTGGGCGCCGGGCTGCGAACCCCGGGTCTGCAAACTTGCGCACCTCCCCTCGCGGCGCCCGCCAGACAACTTGGCGAGCACCTCACGCGCCCGCACCCCGCTCCCCCAGCCGTATCTCCAAATCCCAAATCCACGGCTGTGCTCCAGGAAAGGTACCCACGTCGCTCCCCCGCCCCAAGTCCAGAAGCGCTCCCTTCCTACCCCGGGAGGCGGGGGGGCTGCCCTGATCTCTCACTTCTAACGCCCCTTTCACCTCTGCGGGGGGCCGAAAGCCCACCACGTCCCAGGCTTCCCGGGCCGAAACTGTCAAGAGCAGAAAAGGTAAAAGGGGAGGAGGATGGCCATCAAAAGGATTTTTTTCCCCCGTCTTAAAAGGACACTGCCGCTTTAAAAGTTTCTTTCCCGGGCCCCCACTCTCCGGTCCTCCGAATTTTGGGGGAGAGTATTTAATTTGAGCAACGCGGCTTTCTTCCTCTCTTTGCAGAAAAAAATCAAAGCCAGGGGGGTGAGCCCGCCGGCTGTCAACCCTCCTGCCGCCTCCCCCGCCCCCCTCTCCTCCCGCAACCCGAGAACGGGCTGCAAAAGTTTGCAACATTTCTGGGGGGCGGAGGGGGGAGGGGAAGGGGGTGCTCCGAGCTCCGGACGCCGCGGCCAGCTTGCGCGCGGCCCCCGACCCCGCGCCCCGGGCGCCCGCTCCCGGCCGCCCCCCGCTCCGCGCCGGGGCTCCCGCCGCCCCCTCCTCAGCCCCTCTCACAGCCTCCTACCTCTGCTGGTGCTGGAATAGCTCTGTCTGCGCACCGGGGCGGGCGGCTCGCTCTTGCGGGCGGATTCCTGGTTCAGCGGGGTCTCCCTGGAGCCGGCGGCCGCGTCCGAGCCGCTGCTGCCCGGCTCGCTGGCGGCGGGGTCGGGGGCTGCCGGAGCTGACTCCATGTTTTTTCCCAATGTAGAGATCGCTGGAGATGGCGAGCTCCGAGACTCCCTCTATCTTCTGTTTTCAGAGCAACTCTATGGTACCAAAAAAAAAAAAAAAAAAAGGGAGAAGGAGACCGGGGAGAGCAAAAGGGAGAGAGCAGGCGGCGGCGGGCGGGCGAGCGAGAGCGCAAGGGAGCGCGCGGAGTGTGTCTGGGTGGACGTGAGTGTGCGCCCGAGAGGGGATGGGAGGCGGGTCTGGCCACAGGCAGCGCTAGCGAGAGCTTCTCCAGCCGGCCCCCACACCCACATTCCCCACCCTCCAGACCCCAGACCGAGAGCCGCGGACTGGCTGCCAATTTTGGGAGGTGGGGAAAAGAGTGGAGGAGGAAGGGAGAGCCTCCCGTGCCCCAATCCTCCCCTTTCCGCGGCCCAGGGACAGCAATTAAGATTCGTGAGATTGATTCTGTACCTACTTCTGGGACTCTCTCGGGAGCAGAACTCGTCCCCATCAGTAGCCAGCCTGGGAAGAGACAAATCCGGTTATCCACGTTGGGGACTCGCAGGTAGCTCCCCGCCAGCCCAGCCCAGGACTGAGGAAATACTGAAAAGGA
The DNA here is from genome assembly GCF_032405125.1 of Capricornis sumatraensis. Taxonomy (NCBI): domain Eukaryota; kingdom Metazoa; phylum Chordata; class Mammalia; order Artiodactyla; family Bovidae; genus Capricornis; species Capricornis sumatraensis. The sequence continues at coordinate 53,835,625 of NC_091070.1, forward strand.
ATTCGACCTGCGCTGGGGGAACTGAGGGTGTGGCACTTTTTACTTTGGGATGGGACGTCCAGTGGGTTTCCCGTATCGCTTTGATGTAACTGTGTGAGTTTAGAATTGCCACGAAGAGCCAATTTCTGATATGGTTGGAAGAGGTCGCTTTCAGCTACTTAGCTGTTTTCTCCGAGAAGGGTCCAGAAACCACTTAGCAGGGCAATTTCTACTGGAGAAAACTTTGGCCTGTTTGGTCGATGACTATCTAAGCTGGATGAAATATGCCACACTGCATCTAGTTCATGCGTAGCTGCTAATTGTCAATTCCCATGGTACTACTGCTATTAAATGTACAGTCTCATCCATGAAATATATACTAGAGAGGCGTTAATAACATCTGGATGATAAAATTCAGATAATTAACAGCTTTTAATAAGTCACATCATTGTAGGCATCATTCTTGCACGCCCAGCTTTCACTGAAACTCCCCAGCACATAGTAGGTGCTGAATGAAACCCAAGGGTGGCAAGGAACTGCAGCAGTGTTACTTTGATCCCAAACTCCAGTATGAAGGAACAGTACAAATTGGATGGGTGGAAAATATTCAGGTGGTAGTAGCTTGATTTTCTTGTCTCAATACTCAATCCACCATTTCCTATTGCCTGCGGAGACAATGATGAAATCAGTACATTTTTAACACATACCCCCACCTTTCTTTCAGAAGATTTACAAATTTTGACAACAAAAAATATTGTTATGTACCAGAAGGTGACATAAATATGTGTATTTAGGGGGTGGGATGGGGAGGGCATCGAGGAACATTTTGCTTTTTGCTAACTTCCTGGTTTGGAAGAAAAGACTTTTCAAAAATAAAAGGAAAAAAAAACCTAGTTAGATAATAGCCTAAGAGGAACCGCCATATGCCCAACTTCACACATGGTTTGTGTTACCGTTACTGATCTTGGTCTGATTTCAGAACACAATGCTATTTGCCATGGTCTGTGTGTTAATCAGCAAAACCTGTGGTCCACTCTCTGGAGTGATGTAACTGAAATGTGAACAGTTTTGATACCTTAATCCAGTCTCTGCAAGGAACCCTGGCTTTTGGCTGTCTGTTGGCGCCTACAAACAATGCCATGATTGTCTCCTCCCTGCCCCTCAAATCAGATTTGTGGGTTTCCCCATACATCAAAGCACAGATTTCCAGAGCAGTGTTCACACCTTTTATAACAGGTTAGTGTTAGCCTGTTAATAAAGTTCTTGATGCACTTGACCTAGCTTGTCACATTTGACTTTTCTAAGTAAATATATCAAAGTGCATAGCTTAATGAACAGGTTCCTCTGGGACAGTAAGTATGTCAAAACACATCCATGGCCCCATATTTATTTTCAAATATTTGGGAGAAAAAAAAAACTTTACCTATTAAATTTCACCAATGATTCTATTTGGGATGCAAGCAGCTTAAAAAATATCTATGGCTCATTTTAGCTACCAGTAGTAGCTTATTAACATTTTGGGTGAAATCTATTCCCTTGGGCCTTTAATTGGTTCCTTTGCTATTCTCCTTTGAGTAAACTCGTATTTGTCTACCCAGGAAAAACTGTCCTGAATATGGCCCTAGTGACCTTAGTTAAAGATAGAGTCCATATTCCCCTCAGCGGCAAACTGCAGCTCCCAAAAGCTGCTTCTCCTGCCTTCCTAAAACAATTACTGCTTCTGCAATTTAAAACAATTGGGAACACAAGTGCTTTCCTCAAGGGAAAAATAAAAGTGAGTTAGATACATTATTTGACTGTCAATCATTATTACTAAAGTGTAAATTACTTGGATTGGAGAAGCAGTGATTAGGATTATATTTCTTTCCTTCCCTCATGTCCCTTCCCTGATTGCTAATTAAGGCTTTACAATTTTCCAAATATTTAGAAAGATGGCAGCTTCCCTTAGACTCTGTTCATTGAGAAAGGGCAGTACTGTTTGCTTAAAAATGGTTATTTTACTTTGCACTACTGAGTTGAGACAATGGCTTAGAAAAACCTATGCTTTGTAGAAGAGAGAAGCCTAAAAACCATTCTTTGCAGACTCCTCTTGCCCTCACCAAACTCACCAGAACTCCCCTACCTCCTTTTTAATCACAGGCTCCCCCCACCATGATGACTCTATGTTTTTCTTATTCCAAGGTCATTACGGGGAACCTGGAGAGTTGGCTGTGACTCCCCTCTCTCACTTCGGCCCTTCACTTTCCACAGCCTAGCAGACTTGCCAGGTGCTTTCAATTCTAACTCTGTGATATCTGCCCTTCCTATCTTTGGCTACCATATCACTCCAGTTCCAGACATTATCGCTCGCCTAAACCATAACCTTCCAAATAACTGGCCTTCGTTCTTTTAACTATTCTAATCCATCCCAGGAAACATTGCCAAGTTCATTATCCTGAACTACAGCTCTCATTTCCCACCATGTCACTCCCCTGCTTACAAGACTTTAATGGCTCCCTATTGCCGATCCAATTAACCACTAACTAGTCAACAAGGTATTCAAGGCTCTACCTCACTTATCCCTGCACCAGGGATGGCAAATTGATCTCATCTCATGAGGCACTCCTGAGGTCAGTTGAAAAGGTGTGGGCTGTGATTGATGAATGCTGTCTCACTTGGGTGGAGGACTAGGAGCAGGATACTGGTGCCAGGAGTCTGCCAAACTGCCTGGCATCCTTACATACTTCCTGCAATCCACGTGCAATTCTCAGACCAGGCCATGCGCCACTTCCCTCTCCTCCTACTTGTGGTGCAGGATAAACGCAGAGACATTTGCTTCTGCCTCTTCCCTCGTGGCTCAGTGGTAAAGAAACTGCCTGCCAATGCAGGAGACACAGGTTCAATCCCTTGGTCTGGAAGATCCCTTGGAAGAGGGAATGGCAACCCACTCCAGTATTCTCACCTGGAAAATTCCATGGAGAGAGGAGCCTGGTGGGTCACAAAGAGTCAGGCATGACTTAGAGACTAAACAACAGCAATAAAACAACTTCTCCTGAAATGTCCTTTCTGCCTTCTCTGTTAACTGAATCCCTACATTTCTTTAAAGGCCTGTTCTACTGGGTTAGCCAAAATGTCCATTCCAGAGTGGATTGCCATGCCTTTGTCCATGAGGGGACTCTTCTATACAACTTTTATTTATTCCAAACTATATATTTGAACTGTCTTAGTATTTTGCACTCCTCTTAAGGCACCTGGCTCTCACCTGGTGCTGTGGTTGGCTGAACATCTGCCTTACCCTCCCTGGTGGAAGATCCATTCCTAGAAAACAGAGGTTTACCCTTGCACACAGTGGGCACACATTAGACTTAGTGGATTTGAGAAATGGCCTTAATCATAAGGTAGCATGTCCACACAGTGATTCCATTACACAACATGAACGAAAACCTAAGTGTTTCAACTTTCAATCACTTGAAATAAGCCTTTCTTTCTTGGGTAAAAAATTAATTGACATGTATGGGCTGTTAAAATTTATATATGCAAAAAATTTGTTGACAGTTATTTGCGTTTCTTAGAAAGAGAAGGAAAATTATGGAAATATATAGAATTTTCTTGGGCGAGGGGAGCTTTCTACAACATGCCTAAGAACAAAGAAGACAGAAAATTAAAACCAAGTGCCCGGGGAACAAGTTTCCTTTCTTTCAACAAAGTATCAAGAAACTGAAGCTGGACATGACGCTCAAAATAGAAGAAAGTCAAAAGAAAATGTAGCAGCTCTTGGGCATGGGAGGGGCTCCCTCATTCTGCTGCAAGGTTTGTAGGTTAATAGTCAGAGCCACCCCAACTAGAGAAGTCCAGATTAAGAAGACCCCTTTGTTCAACCTTTTTTTTTTTTTTTTTGTACAGTTCTTCTGTGTATTCTTGCCACCTCTTCTTAATACCTTCTGCTTCTGTTAGGTCCATACCATTTCTGTCCTTTATCAAGCCCATCTTTGCATGAAATGTTCCCTTGGTATCTCTAATTTTCTTGAAGAGCTCTCTAGTCTTTCCCATTCTGTTGTTTTCCTCTATTTCTTTGCATTGATTGCTAAGGAAGGCTTTCTTATCTCTTCTTGCTATTCTCTGGAACTCTGCATTCAGCTGCTTATATCTTTCCTTTTCTCCTTTGCTTTTCACTTCTCTTCTTTTCACAGCTATTTGTAAGGCCGCCCCAGACAGCCATTTTGCTTTTTTGCATTTCTTTTCCATGGGGATGGTCTTGATCCCTGTCTCCTGTACAATGTCACGAACCTCCATCCATAGTTCATCAGGCACTCTATCAATCAGATCTAGTCCCTTAAATCTATTTCTCACTTCCACTGGATAATCATAAGGGATTTGATTTAGGTCATACCTGTATGGATGTGAGAGTTGGACTGTGAAGAAAGCTGAGTGCCGAAGAGTTGATGCTTTGGAACTGTGGTGCTGGAGAAGACTCTTGAGAGTCCCTTGGACTGCAAGGAGATCCAACCAGTCCATTCTAAAGGAGATCAGTCCTGGGTGTTCTTTGGAAGGACTGATGCTAAAGCTGAAACTCCAATACTTTGGCCACCTCACGCGAAGAGTTGACTCATTGGAAAAGGCTCTGATGCTGGGAGGGATTGGGAACAGGAGGAGAAGGGGACAACAAAGGATGAGATGGCTGGATGGTATCACCGACTCGATGGACTTGAGTTTGAGTGAACTCCAGGAGTTGGTGATGGACAGGGAGGCCTGGCGTGCTGCAATTCATGGGGTCGCAAAGAGTCGGACATGACTGAGTGACTGAACTGAAATGAACTGAACTGAACTGGTACCTGAATGGTCTAGTGGTTTTCCCTACTTTCTTCAATTTAAGTCTGAATTTGGCAATAAGGAGTTCATGATCTGAGCCACAGTCAGTTCCCAGTCTTGTTTTTGCTGACTGTATAGAGCTTCTCCATCTCTGGCTGCAAAGAATGTAATAAGTCTGATTTTGGTGTTGACCATCTGGTGATGTCCATGTGTAGAGTTTTCTCTTGTGTTGTTGGAACAAGATAATCATGATGGTGTGACCACTCATCTAGAGCCAAACATCCTGGAATGTGAAGTCAAGTGGGCCTTAGAAAGCATCACTACGAACAAACCTAGTGGAGTTGATGGCATTCCAGTGGAGCTATTTCAAATCCTGAAAGATGATGCTGTGAAAGTGCTGCATTCAACATGCCCGCAAATTTGGAAAACTAAACAGTGGCCACAGGACTGGAAAAGGTCAGTTTTCATTCCAATCCCAAAGAAAGGCAATGCCAAAGAATGCTCAAACTACTGCACAGTTGCACTCATCTCACATGCTAGTAAAGTAATGCTCAAAATTCTCCAAGCTGGGCTTCAGCAATACGTGAACCGTGAACTTTCAGATGTTCAAGCTGGTTTTAGAAAAGGCAGAGGAACCAGAGATCAAATTGCCAACATCTACTGGATTATCAAAAAAGCAAGAGAGTTCCAGAAAAATATCTATTTCTGCTTTATTGACTACGCCAAAGCCTTTGACTGTGTGGATCACAATCAACTGTGGAAAATTCTGAAAGAGATGGGAATACCAGACCACCTGACCTGCCTCTTGAGAAATCTATATGCAGGTCAGGAGGCAACAGTTAGAACTGGACATGGAACAACAGACTGGTTCCAAACAGGAAAAGGAGTACATCAAGGCTGTACATTGTCACCCTGCTTATTTAACTTCTATGCAGAGTACATCATGAGAAATGCTGGGCTGGAAGAAGCACAAGCTGGAATCAAGATTGCTGGCAGAAATATCAATAACCTCAGATATGCAGATGACACCACCCTTATGGCAGAAAGTGAAGAGGAACTAAAAGGTCTCTTGATGAAAGTGAAAGAGGAGAGTGAAAAAGTTGGCTTAAAGCTCAACATTCAGAAAACGAAGATCATGGCATCTGGTCTCATCACTTCATGGGAGATAGATGGGGAAACAGTGGAAACACTGTCAGACTTTATTTTTTTTGGGCTCCAAAATCACTGCAGATGGTGACTGCAGCTATGAAATTAAAAGACGCTTACTCCTTGGAAGGAATGTTATGACCAACCTAGACAGCATATTAAAAAGCAGAGACATTACTTTGCCAACTAAGGTCCATCTAGTCAAGGCTATGGTTTTTCCAGTGGTCATGTATGGATGTGAGAGTTGGACTGTGAAGAAAGCTGAATGCCAAAGAATTGATGCTTTTGAACTGTGGTATTGGAGAAAACTCTTGAGAGTCCCATGGACTGCAAGGAGATCCAACCAATCCATTCTAAAGCAGATCAGTCCTGGGTATTTTTGGAAGGAATGATGCTAAGGCTGAAACTTCAGTACTTTGGCCACCTCATGCAAAGAGTTGACTCATTGGAAAAGACTCTGGTGCTGGGAGGGATTGGCGGCAGGAGGAGAAGGGGACGACAGAGGATGAGATGGCTGGATGGCATCACCGACTCGATGGACGTGAGTTTGAGTGAACTCTGGGAGTTGGTGATGGACAGGGAGGCCTGGCGTGCTGCAGTTCATGGGGTTGCAAAGAGTCGGACATGACTGAGCGGCTGAACTGAACTGAACTTTGTTCAACCTGGAGAAAAGTGAAAATGAAGCTGTGTCTGACTCTCTGCGACCCCATGGACTCTATCCTACAAGGCTCCTCCCTCCATGGGATTCTCCAGGTAGAGTACTAGAGTGGGTTGCCATTTCCTTCTCCAGGGGATCTTCCCAGCTCAGGAATCGAACCCGGGTCAGGGATCGAACTTGGGTCAGAGATCGAACCTGGGTCTCCCACATTCCAGGCAGACACTTTAACCTCTGAGCCACCAGGGAAGCCCTGGAGATTTACATTGTTCCAACCTGGAGAAGGAACAATGTAAATCTCAAGTTCCCGTAGAGGGGAAGGGAAGAGCCAGCCTTGCCAGATGCTTGCAAGTATAAAGGAAGATGAAGGCCTGCAATACCCACTCTGGATAATCCTCTCCACCTCTCTTCCTGTTTTGTACAAGAGGAAACCAAAATGCAGGGAAGTGACTTGCTCAAGACCACCCAGTTAATCCATCCTGCCATGGATGTGGAATCCTCTGATTACCTGAACTCAAGACCCAACTCTGCCACGTACCACCACTGTGGGCAAGGATGTCACTCACCATTTTTATGATTTTATTTCCTCAGGTATAGATGAGAGTTATTAGGAGGGTTAGATAAGACAATCCTTCTAAATCCTTCAAAAATGCTTGCCACTCAAAATGTTGCTATCATTCTTGTTAGTGTTAGTCACTCAGTCGTGTCCAACTCTTTGTGACCCCATGGACTGTAGCTCACCAGGCTCCTCTGTCCATGGAATTCTCCAGGCAAGCATACTGGAGTAGGTAGCCATTCCCCCTTATCCAGGGGATCTTCCCAACCCAGGGATAGTACCCAGGTCTAGTACATCACAAGCAGAGTACCATCTGAGCCACCAGAGAAGCCCTAATTACACGTCTTTAATAAAATAATTATATAAAACTTCACTATCCAGTGCAGTAACCACTGGCTGCATGTGGGTACTGAGAACTTGAAATGCAGCTAATTCAAATTGTAATATATGATAAATGTTACAAGTCCACATTAGATTTTGAAGACAGTACAAACATTCAAAAAAACTAAGATCATGGGATCTGGTCCCATCACTTCATGGCAAATAAATGGGGAAACAATGGAAATAGTGACAGACTATTTTCTGTCCAAAAATAGGGCTTCAAAATCACTGCAGATGGTGACTGCCGCCATGAAATTAAAAGACGCTTGCTCTTTGGAAGAAAAGCTATGACCAACCTAGACAGGATATTAAAAACCAGAGACATTACTTTGCCAACAAAGGTTCATCTAGTCAAAACTACGGTTTTTCCAGTAGTCGTGTATGGATGTGAGAGTTGGGCCATAAAGAAAGCTGAGTGCCAAAGAATTGATGCTTTTGAACTGTGGTGTTGGAGAAGACTCTTGAGTGTCCCTTGGGCTGCAAGGAGATCAAACTGGTCAGTCCTAAAAGAAATCAGTTCTGAATATTCACTGGAAGGACTGATGTCGAAGCTGAAGCTCCAATACTTTGGCCACCTGATGCCAAGAGCTAACTCTTTGGAAAAGACCCTGATGCTCAAAATACTGAAGGCAGGAGGAGAAGGGGATGACAGAGGATGAGCTGGTTGGATGGCATCACTGACTCGATAGACGTGAATTTGAGCAAGCTCCAGGAGTTGGTGACGGACAGGGAAGCCTGGCATGCTTCAGTCCATGAGGTCGCAAAGAGTTGGACAGGACTGGGTGACTGAACTGAATACAAAAAATGTAATGTCTCATTAATAATTCTATATTGATTGCATGTTGAAATGGCAATAGTTTGGATATACTGGGTTAAATAAAATACATTATTTAAATAATTTCACCTATTTTAACTTTTTAAAATCTGGCTACTAAAAACATAAAATTACTATGTGGCTCACATTATATATCTACTGGGCAGGGGCGGTATGGAATATATTAACATATGGTACATAGTAGGCATTCTAATGATTTCACTAGACTAACTGCTAGGTTTCATCTGAGGGCACCATTGGGTCAAGAGTTGGCATCCGTCTTGTTATTTTACACAATGTCAGTTGTGCTCCTGCTTTTCACAGGGCATTAAGCAAAGTGCTAAGCAAAACAGAAGCAAAACTAGTGTGTTTTACAGGGAAAGTAAGATATGCTCACCAAAACTAACTGGCATTCTATGAGAAGGCTCTAGCTGCCCTGGAGACCACCGCAAAGAGAGCTAATAATCTCCCTCAGGGAATGAAACAGTAAGGGCTCTGCCCTGAGCAGCTAATGTTCCCTTTGTTCGCTTCTGAACCTGAGGCTGTGGACTTTGATAAGAAAAAAAGGTACTTGAGCACAGGCAATTGGCAGGGAACCTAAGAACAGGTGTCCTGCAGTCTCGTGTTTCCAACCTGGAACATCTAAGCTTCCCCTGGGTGGGGTGAGGTGAGGTGATGTATTGGGTCAGTGTTTGACAAAGAACCGCCATGAGCCCACTGGTTCTGAGCTCACTGCCCTCCGTGACTCGATTTGGAAAACACAAGGGGAAAGAAGCCTAGATTGTAAGCTCCATGAAGGCAGGCATTGTGTCTCACTTGTTCCCCAGTGCCCTCTCGGTGCTGAGCTCTGTGTCTAGCACGTTGGTAATTGCAGTATTTGTTGACTGAGTGGGTGGATGAGGTTTGGTTTTGTTTTTGTTTTTTATATATAAAGAAGCTGTGAATATATCAACAAATATAGGAGTACAATTTATTGAATACCTATTTAATATTAGATTCTAAATACCCTTTCATGTTTCACATATACTTTATGGATTAGGCTCCTCTTACTTTGCCATGAAGCAATTTATTTAACTTCTCTAAAGATCCATTTTTCTTTCTATAAAATGAATTTAATCACCTTTTTTTTTTTTTTTTTGACCACTTAGAGCAGAGTTGGTGAGGGTCACATAAAATAGATGAAAGTAACTTGGGAATTCTTAGTGGAGTCCCTCCAATGGAACTGTATTTGTGTTGCCCAATATGATTGGCAGTAGCCACATGTGGCTACTGAGCACTTGAGACATGGTTAATGTGAACTAATTTTTTTTTCCTTTTAAATAGATAATTTTTTTTCAGAGAAGTTTTAGGATCAGCAAAATTAAGCAAGAAGTGCAGAGATTTTCCATATACTTCCTATTCCCACACACTCACTGTCTCTCCCACAATAACATCCCCCACCACAGTGATACATTTGTTATAATCAATGAACTTTTATATTGACAAATTATTATCACCCAGAGGCCTTAGTTTACAGTAATGTTGTACACTCTATGGGTTTTGACAAATGTATAATGATATGTATCCACCATTATAGTATCATACAGAGTAATTTCACTGCCCTAAAAATCCTGTGCTCCACCTGTTATTTATCCTTCTCTTCTCCCAACCTCTAGCAACTACTGATCTTTTTATTGTCTCCATAGTTTCACCTTTTCCAAAATGTCACACAGTATGTAGCCTTTTCAGATGGGCTTCTTTCACTTGGTAATATGCATTTAAGTTTCTTCCATGTGATTTCATGGCTTAACAGCTGATTTCTTTTTAGCACCGGATAGCATTCCATGTCTGGATATACCACGGGCTTTCCTCATAGCTCAGTTGGTAAAGAATCTGCCTGCAATGCAGGAGACCCCAGTTTGATTGCTAGGTTGGGAAGATCCCCTGGAGGGGGAATGGCTACCCACTCCAGTATGCTGGCCTGGAAGGTTCCGTGGACTATATAGTCCTTGGGGTCACAAAGAGTGGGACACGACTGAGCGACTGTCACTTGCATTTATCCATTCACCAACTGAAGGACATTTTAGTTGCTTGGAAGTCACGGTAATTATGAATAAAGCTGCTTTAAACATCCCCGTACATATTTTTACTTGGACTTGAGTTTTCAGTTCCTTTGTGTAAATACCAAGGGGCCCAATTGCTGGGCCATATGGTAAGAGTGGGACTTCCCGGGTGGCTCAGAGGTAAAGAATTAACCTGCCATGCAGAAGATATGGGAGACTCCCTGGGTATGGAAGTTCAATCCCTGGGTAAGGAAGATTCCCTGGAGGAGGGAATGGCAACCCACTCCAATATTCTTGCCTGGAGAATCCCATGAACAGAGGAGCCTGGCAGGCTACAGTCCACAGGGCTGCTTAGAGTTGGACACACCTGAAGCAACTGAGTATGCATGCATGGTATGAGTATGTTGAATTTTGTAAGGAATTTACCGGAGTGTCTCCCAAGGTGTTACACCATCTTACATTCCCACCAGCAATGAATTAGAGTTCTTGTTTCTCTATACCCTCTCCAGTATTTGGTATTCTGGAGTTTGACCATTCTAAGAGGCTTGTAGTGGTATCTTGTTTTATTTTGTGTGTCCCTAATGACATATGATGTAGAGCATCTTTTCATATGCTTATCTACCATCTGTATACTTTCTTTAATGAGGTGTCTCTTCAGATATTTTGCCCATTTTTAAGTGGGCTGCTTGTTTTCTTGCTGTTGATTTTTAAGTTATTTGTATATTTTAGATACCATTCTTATCAGGTATGTCTTTTATAAATACTGTATTTTCTCCCAGTCTATGGCCAGTTTTCTCATTCTCTTGACACATCTTTCAATATTAATTTTAATGAAGCTCAGTTTATCAATTCTTCCTTTCACGGATCATACTTAGGATGTTATATCTAAAAAATTATCACTGTGTCCAAGGTCATCTAGCTTTTTTCCTTTGTTACGGTCTAAGAATTTTACAGTTTTGTGTGATGCATTTAGGAATATGATGCATTTTGAGTTAATATTTATGAAAGGTTGTAAGGTTGTGTCTAGGTTCTATTTTTGCATGTCAATGTCCAAATGTTCAAGCACCATTTATTAAAAAGACTCTGTTTTCTCTAGTGTATTGTCTTTCAATTCAGTTCAGTTCAGTCGCTCAGTCATGTCCGATTCTTTGCAACCCCATGAATCGCAGCACGCCAGGCCTCCCTGTCCATCACCAACTCCCGGAGTCACTCAGACTCATGTCCATCGAGTCAGTGATGCCATCTAGCCATTTCATCCTCTGTTGTCCCCTTCTCCTCCTGCCCCCAATCCCTCCCAGCATCAGAATCTTTTCTAATGAGTCAACTGTTTGCATGAGTTGGCCAAAGTACTGGAGTTTCAGCTTCAGCATCATTCCTTCCAAAGAAATCCCGGGGCTGATCTCCTTCAGAATGGACTGGTTGGATCTCCTTGCAGTTGTTGGTCTTCTCCAACACCACAATTCAAAAGCATCAATTCTTCGGCACTCAGCCTTCTTCACAGTCCAACTCTAACATCCATACATGATTTACTCCTCTTTTAAAAATCAGTTGACTTAATTTATGTGGGTCTATTTCTGGGCTCTCTGTTATGTTCCATTGGTCTGTTCATTCTTTCACCAGTACCACACTGTCTTGATTACTGTAGCTTGGAAGTGGATTTTTAAATTTTATTTTATGCCAATTAAATTGAAATGGCCATATGTAGCTAGTGGTCATTGTAGTGGGTGGTGCAGGCCTTTCATTTCAAGTTTTAATCTTTTGAACTGCTGAACCACCTTCACATGGATAGCCACTAATAGGTTTTAGGTTCCATAAATATTTAATTTACACCCACTGCAGAAAGATGCTGTAAGGGATTCCAAGATGAATCAGGTAGATTTTATATCCTGTATGAGAAGCCAAGACAAGTCAGTCAGCACCTGAATTCCAAGCTATGTAGCATAAAAGGCCATGGGACAGGTTCAGATCAAGTGCTAGGATTTTAAAGAAAGAGACAATGTCTCCTGTTGGAGAAATCGAGGAATGCTTCTTTGAAAAAGGAGCTGTCCATGAGCTATTTTTCTTGGAGTCAGGACTAAAAATACTCATTTAGGAAGTGGTTGTGGGAATAGATGAACTTTTTGGAAGGAGAATTGAAACTGCTCACTACATTTTTGTTCTCCAGGTGGACCTACTCACTGTTATATACAGGTATTTTTCCATTGAGGAACTATGTAAGAATCTTTTTCTGTACAAAGCAATGTCCCAAACAGAATATATCTCAAACATGTATACTTTGCATTACAGTCAGTGGTTTTTAAAGGGTGGTTCCCAGGCCAGCAGCATCAGCATCACCTGGAAATTTGTTAGAGGTAGAAATTTTCTAAACTCAAAAGCTTTTGAATTGCAAAGGAAACCCACAGAATGGGAGAAAACATTTGCAAATGATGTGACTGACAAAGAATTAATCTCCAAAATATATAAACAAAGACCACCTAACTGGTAAATGCACGTGCATAAATAACTATGAATTCTACAGGAGGGCTCTTCTTGTGAGAGAATACATCCATGCCTCTGTGGGCTTAACTTGGCCTATGTCTCCAACACAACCACCGAACCCCCTACCCGCTCCCCACAGGGAATCTTACCATAACTAAATCTATACCAGGCTCATTATTTTGGTCATAGTTATACAGAGAGGGTTTTTTTCCCCATTTTTCAAAAACTTGGATAGAGCTTAAATTTTAAAATTAAAAAGAAAAAGTGGGGGAAACCCCTGTTAAACTAGCCTGGGGCACTGATGATTCAGAATGCCAGTTCTGTCCTGGTGAAGATAGATGTTTAGATGGAGAGCCTGTGTGAAACTAAGTAAGAAATCAGCAGGAAATATTTTCTGCTTAACAGATCAGAAAGGTGACAAACAGTAGCACTGTTCCAAAGAGCTGCATCATAGTAGATATTATGGGTCAAACGTTTCTTTAAAAATAGTTCTAAGTTGATCCTCTCTTTCATTTCATAAGAAATGTAATTGCCCCCCAAATTTAGTTAGCCATCTCACTAAATAATTTTTTTTCAATTTTACATGTATCTGTTACTTCACAACAATGCTGGATAACAAAGCACCCCGCAACTTAGTGGCTTACAGACACAAATATTTCTTCCTCCTTCTTATGTCTGCAGGCATGTTGGGCTCACCTGGGCTGGGCCACCAGAGGTGGCTGACTGGGTTTAGGTCTGTTCTACACATCTCTTATTGATCTTGGGACAATGGTTGACTGAGATCTGCTCTGTTCAAAGGCAAGTGCACAGGTCTAACATGCATGTATCACACGGGCTAACAGCCCATTGGCTAAAACAAGTCATATGACCAAATCCAAAGTCAAGGGGTGAGGAAGTACCCTCGGCTCACCAAGAGGCGAGGGCAAGGATCTGAAGTGTATACCACTAGGAGACTGAACAACTGGGGCCAACAATTCAATCATCAGAGATGGCTTATCTGAAGACCAGAAGTTCTCAAGCTTGGCGGGACAATGTAATGTGTCCTGGGAGCTTTAAAACCTGGGAGTTTTAAAAATTACTTCTGCCTGGGTCCCATCCTCAGAAATTCTGATTTAATAGGATTGGGGTGCAGCTCAGGCTGGGAGTGGTAAAAGCTCCCCAGGTGACTCTAAAGAACAGCCCACTCTGCTCAGCCAAGTCTGAGAACACTAGTGTTAAACCAAATGCTATCAACAAAACAAATGAAAAAAATTTGACCACTGTTTTGGAGAGGTCACTTTCCTATTCATTTTGGGGACTCCCTGTCTTTTAAGACTGTTTACAGTTAAAGCACATTATTGTATCAGATGCAATTTCTGTTGCCTCCAGTGAGCAGCCTCAGGTCAAATTCATAAAAAGGTACCATAGAGATTTTCTTTGCATTGAATTCTAATGAACTGCTGGTAAGTCTGTTTGTTACTTAGTTATCATTAAAGTGAAAACACTGATGTGGGTGCTAGCTGTTAAATGTCTGTATTTCTGGAGTTGTGTACAGGTGTATAGAATCCTCCTCTTACTAGAAGGTAGGATGTACAGTCTAGATAACACACACATTTTGCTTTTCATGTGTGTGTGTGTGTGTGTGTGTGTGTGTGTGTGTTAGTCGCTCAGTTGTGTCTGACTCTTTGCGACCCCATCGACTATAGCCCACCAGGCTCCTCTGTCCATGGAATTCTCCAGGCAAGAATACTGGAGTGGGTTGCCATTCTCTTCTTTAGCGGATCTTGCAGACCCAGGGACTGAACCTGCATCTCCTGCAGTGCAGGCGGGTTCTTTACCATCTGAGCCACGAGGGAAGCCCACTTTTCATATATGTTCGTATTTTCAGGACGTATGTACATTGAGAGTTTTAACTTTTCTTTCTTTCTTCCTCTCGTCCTTCCTCCCTACCTCCCTCACCCGCTCGTCTCTGTCTTTGTTCTTCTTTCTTCTCCTGCCTTCTGGCTTTCAAAGTTCCATAAATGCATGCAAGTTATAAAGGACCCCATAACTGATCTTATACAGATCTGTTCTAAGGGAGTTGTTTTCTGCCATATATTTTGGAAAGAGGATACCTGGGGCTAATTAAAACAGCAGGTTTACTCTTCTATAAACTATGCTTTTTCCCAGCAGAGCTTTAGCCACTTAAGGCTCTCGGTGTATATTTACTCTTAAAGCACTCGTGTCATTCATTTCATCACTAATTTTATTGCACAGTTTTCATTTTGGGATCTTTCTAAACCTCTTTATGACACTCTGAAAATAAAAATATGGCAATGTACTCCCTTTCCTGAATTTTTTTTCTTTTACTGTGTGTAAGAAAGCTAATATTTTAAGGACCAACCTGAGTTTTAGAAAACTCTTCATATCTTTCAGAGATCATCTAGAAACAGTGATCAAGCAAAGCATCCTCCCATAATTTCTCAATATGTTGTCTGGCTCATAGATGGGCTCATTTGTTGGAAAAAGAAGATAAATCATCGGTTTGCATATTATTTTCCCCCGCAATTGAATGCTGGCTGTCAAGATACTTGAGATTTTGAATAACCAATCAAATTATTAATTTTTGGATGAAATTCCATAATTCTGTGTCTAATTGTGGATGCCTGTGCAGACTTGGGGAGTGGGGAGTGCTGTGTAAAACTCTAAAAATGTCAGTGTCAAGGAAGAAAAAAAAGATACATCCGCCCTGGAGATGAGTCACTGGAAACATATTGGATACATTTATCAGAGTAGGAAGCACTATAGAGTCAATAACATTTCAATCTGACACTTACTTCACATCCAAAAGTTAGATCCACAAATATTTTCTTCCCAGGGATATGTTGTCATAATAAAGAAAATAAAGCCTTTGGTCTACCAGCTGTTACCTTTTGCACTTATTCCATGAGCATAATGACCCAAAAGTACACATCGTCATGCACAAACCACTCCGTAACTGCAGGAGGATGAAGGTAGGAGTCGTCAAACGGCTGCCAAAAGGCTATGTGGCTTTGGAGACGTTGCTCAACATCTTTGGGTTTCAGTTTTCTCATCGGATGAACTAGATGATATCCAAGAGCCCTCTGCAATTTCATTTAATTGCTTAAAGAATTCTTGGCACTACAAAAGACACAGTGTTGGAGGGAGCTATGTTACAAGAGATAGAAACAAGCAGATGTTCAATATGGACGATGTTACTGGTGGAATGTTCTGGTGCTAAGGAAGTTCATCAAATGGAGCAATAAGACTGTGGACCCAGAGAACAGGAAGAGTTCTTAATTGTCAGCAAGGAAACTAGAGAGGTCAGTGTGGACTTGGCCAAAGTCACTCACAGAGTTGGTGGTCAAATGCAAGAAGGACCCAGGACTTCTATCTCCCCATTGAGCACCGCTTCCCTTTGCCCCAGGCTGCCTCATGGGCCCACATTCAACAAACCAGACTTTGCTAGCTGACAAATCCTCATCTGGCTGACAGGTCACTTGAGAAGACCATGGGTTTCACTGTGAGCAAGAAGGATCTTTGAGGGCAGACAGAGCCTTTAAGATGGGTCACAATGTGATCCCAATGAGTGTGGCCCCAAATGGGGTTGATATTTTACATTCATTATCAGCCACACCTTAACCATAGGATTCTATAAGGTCAGCAAACAGCCTCGGCTCTAACCAAACGATTACGCTGGATTTGAGTTAATTTGAACGTGGCCCATTTGGGCAAATAGAGCCACTCTTCAATCTCAGGGGTGTCCCAGAGAAGACACAGTTGCAACTTGGAATCCTTACCTGCATGCTTACTAGGCTGTGGCTTCAGGGAAAAGTTAACATGTTTTGAACCATACAAGGAGTATCATTTATGTTATCACAGTACCAACAGCTGGGTGATAGAATCCCTGTTTTCCAGAGAAATTAGCCCAGATTCTTCGAGGGGTTGACCAGAAGCTCCATAGTTAATATTCAGCAAGCACAGACTCTCAGTCTGCTGCTGCTGCTAAGTCATTTCCGTCGTGTCCAACTGTGTGTGACCCTATAGACAGCAGCCCACCAGGCTCCCCCGTCCCTGGGTCTAGGTCTGTTTAATTGCAATGCCCATGTTCTTTACATGCTATTTTCTTTCTAATGCAAACAGTAATAATATGAAAAATAAAAACAAACCTTAAATACTGAGCTAGGGAAAATGAAGAAGAAAAGGGGGAAGATGGGTGGATTCATGGAAATAAAGAAGAACTTAAAAATCTGGGTCCAGATTCCAGTCTTTCTTCTTGATCATCCCATCTACTTCATCAGCACATATTGGATATTATTATACAACTAAGAGCTACTGAACACTAAGCCTTCAAGTTCTTCAAACAGATTTGCTGTACTTTATACATATTTCTCAGATAATGATGCAATGAACAGCTACTGCTATCATTCCCTGTAACACTTGAGGAAACTGAAGCGCAGAGAGAAGATAAGTAACATGATCAAGACCATACAACTCATGGGTGGCAGAGCTGATGTGTGACAACCCTGACCACCTTTCCAACTTTAGATGACAGCAGACTTCCCTTCACTGCCCACTAGCATGGTTCAGACTTCCTGGACACATCGCTTGAGGGGAAGGGGAAGGAGGAGGTGTGGAGGAGGGAGAGGTAGGGAGCAGATGAGGGGGTGGTGGCACCTCCCTCCCTACAATTCCCAACATCCCACTACTTCCTCCTCTGGTCCTTCATGTTGTGTTCCACTTCAAAACCTGGAAAACACACTCGAACTATCTTAAGAATAAAAATGTATCGTAATACAAGAGGTCCTATGATAGGACGGTCCTGGGGTTGGCTAACTCCACCCTCAGTGATATCAACAAGGGCTTTTCCATCTCCTTACTCTGCGTTTCCTGAATGTCAACTTGAGCCTCATGCAACCTACCTCTTGACGACAATATGACTACTCCAGGTATCATGTCCAGTTGGGAGAAGAGATTCATCTTGTCCGCTGATTTTTGTTGTTGTTGTTTGTTTGTTTAAAGAGAGAACCCCCACGAACTTCTGAATAGATTTTCGCTCATGACTATTGGCTAGACTGAGTCACAAGCCCACTCCTAAACCAACCCCTGGAAAAGGGAATGGGAGTACCAGAGTTGGCTAAGGCTAACTGAGATTCATTCTAAATTGTTGGAAGGTCACGACTCCTGAGGGAGGGATACTCAAGCACAAATTCTTAGTGAGCCAGCTATTTCTGCCATAGAACCTTCCACTCATCAATTGGAAATGGGGGAAATGACCATTGCTCCTTTGCAGGACTGTTACAAACTGATTTTGAGGGATAAATAACATCTTTTGTCACAGGATTAAAGAGCTTTCTTTCTTTTCTCCATTGTCTTATTTGTAATCAAATCATTGAAGTAGCACCACTCTCCTCCAAGAGGAAGGAAAAGCCCTGGGCACAAGTAACATGTAACAACATTTTCTATAGTTTAAGTACTCTGGAGATATAAGATATTCATATTCCTCTGATATAAACCAGAGACCCTCACACTGAGTGAGGGTCAGAGTCCCCTGAAGGGCTTGTTAAAACAGAATGCTGGGCTCCAGAGTTTCTGATTCAGTACGTCTGGGTGGGGGTCGGAGAATTCATCCATCTAACAAGTTCCCAGGTGATGCTGCTGATGCAGGTCCCAGACCACACTTCAAGAAGCACAGCTCTAGACTGCGAGTGTCTTGAGTGTAAGAACCAGGTTCTTATTATATTTATATCCCTAGTACTTCAGTGCCTGGCACATACAGTTGTTGTTTAATCATTCAGTCATATCGAACTCTCGGCAGCCCCATGGATTGTAGACTGCTAGGCTCCTCTGTCCATGGGATTTCCCAGCAAGAATACTGGAGTGAGTTGCCATTTCCTTCTCTAGGGCATCTTCTTGACTCAGGGATTGAACCCATGTTTCCTGCATTGGCAGGCAGATTCTTTACCACTGAGCCACCAGGGGAGCCTGGCACATACTGGTAATAACTGGTAAGATGGTAAGTAAGAAGAATTAATATTTATTCTGTGCTCAACACTATTAAACCTTTTTCATACATTTGTTCATTTAATCCTTACTGTCATGCCATGAAGGTGGCAATTTTATTACCCCTATTTTACAGATGGGTAAAGTTCCATGATAGCTCAGTTGGTAAAGAATCCACCTGCAATGCAGGAGACCCCGGATTCCTGGCTCAGGAAGATCTGCTGGAGAAAGGCCAGGCTACCCACTCCAGTATTCTTGGACCTCCCTTGTGACTCAGCTGCTAAAGAATCTGCCTGCAATGCAGGAGACCTGGGTTTGATCCTTGGATTGGGAAGATCCCCTGGAGAAGGGAAAGGCTACCCACTCTGGTATTGTGGCTTGGAGAATTCCATGGGCTGTATAGTCCATGGGGTCGCAGAGAGTTGGACACAACTGAGCAACTTTCACTTCAAAGGGAGGCATAGTGGCAGGAGGCTAATACGTAGTAGAGCCAAGATTTAAACCCAGATCCATCACAATCAAGAAGCTGTGCAATTAACTAAGACTTTATACTAAATATAATAAGTAGTGGGTAATTGTTGAATGAATGAATAAATGAATTTCGTATCCTCAAAGAAGGAAAAGTAACAGAGTTATATGTTGATGGGCGCTGGAGAGAAGGCAGGACAAAAGCATCAGCATCTCTCTGGGACCATGGTCCAGGAAAAACCCTTGATATCTGGGGTCCTGGGCAGCAAAGCAGGCCCCTCAGGGAGAGATGATCCCCAGGGAGGTGTCTCTAACCAGCACATACTCAGCTGAGTTCCCTCCTTCACTCATTCAGCTTGGCTTATTTCCCACTGACATAGCAGCCCAGCATGAGAGTGTGATGTAAACAGAAGAGCAACCAGGGGGCTTTGCTCTTCTCATTTTCCACCCTAGGCTGTCCATGCATTTCAGGCAGAATTCTGAGAGAGCATCCCTGGATGTGAAGGAAGCCCTGTTACGGATGCACTCTCACTCCTCAAGTCACCAGGGTACCATCTGGTAAATTGCTGCTGCAAAGCACTGAATGGTACCCTAGTGGCCTCACAGACTGATTGTATCCCTAAAAGTGTTTAATTTATCTCTGGGGGGAATTTACACCCTGGGAAAAATCTGGTTAAATGTATAAATGAATCTTCTAACCAGCCAAGATTGAAGATATGAAATCATAAAGCCAGAAGGCTCTCCTCAAGGGCAGCAGCTTCTCCCCCGCCTCCCAGCACACCCTCACCACCCAGTCTCAGGCAATGGTGCTATGTTTGTTGATTTCAAAAGAGCACAAGGAAGGAGGTTCCAGAAGATTATTCCACCCATTGACCTTCAGAATATTTCTGCTTCTCTAACTTGGACCCTATCAGATTGTGCTCATTTCAACCTTCTCTGCCTCCAGTGTGATGAGAACAGATGATTGGCATACTCTTTGAATCAGAACTTTCTGCAGCTTTATGACTGTCATTAAACTTCCTGTAGGTCTAAAGCTTTGGGGGTTAGGCCTCAACTTAATGACTCTTTTTAATTCCTCAATGTAAGATAAAAATGCCAAGAGCCACTTACAGGAGACTTTCAAGAGTGTCGCCATCAGGATAGACTGTTATACAGTGAATGCAATCAACTGTCCAGTCTTAACAGCTTATAATAACCAAGAACTGTGTCTTGCTTATCCTAATGTTCATTGTCTATCAGAGGTGGGAAGCTACCCCTCATAATACCATTTCAAATACTGCTGGTCACTGGACCAGTGAGAAATCAGGTCAGGGCCCTTCAAACTTTCACCTGAAGTAACACTTGGCACTCCATCTATACTACATGGGCATGTCACATGTGCTTGCCTTACTCAGGGGTCAATGAAGGGAGAGCCTGACACATTTTCAGAAGGAAGCACTGGAAATATTTGGTAAACCAGCTAATGACGGCCAGACCATAGGGGGCAATCCTGTGCGAGAGCTTCCTTGAAAGATATTTTTGGTCATATATCGAGGAGTGCCTGGAGAAGGGTTCAGCCAAGTTGTGAGTATGTATATGCTATAGGAAGATGAATCTCTAGGTCTCTCTCTTTTATGGTATGTGCACTTTTGGGGGAACTATGTCTATTCCCATAAATTAATTCCCACCTCCTACAACAGTAACCCAGTCAAGGGCCAGCAGAGAGGGAGGCAGATTTAAATCAGGTGAGCCAATGCTTGTTCTGTGTCATCCCGTGCTACCTGCTGAGAGCACAGCGTGAATACAAACGGTCTCTGGTCTTAAGGAATGTACATTTGTGAGGGACATCTGAATAAATAATTCATTGTAGTGCATTACACCATGATGCACAGGCTCCAGAATCAAAAAGACCTGGATTTGCACCCTTAGTTCTCTTTATGCAAGTTTCCTCTTCGGAAATTGTCCACAGTGCTGCAATGAACATTGGGGTACACGTGTCTCTTTCAATTCTGGTTTCCTCGACGTGTATGCCCAGCACCAGTGTTCATCGCAGCACTGTTTATAATAGCCAGGACATGGAAGCAACCTAGATGTCCATCAGCAGATGAATGGATAAGAAAGCTGTGGTATATACACAATGGAGTATTACTCAGCCACTAAAAAGGATACATTTGAATCAGTTATAATAAGGTGGATGAAACTGGAGCCTATTATACAGGGTGAAGTAAGCCAGAAAGAAAAGCACCAATACAGTATACTAATGCATATATATGGAATTTAGAAAGATGGTAACGATAACCCTTTATGCGAGACAGCAAAAGAGACACAGATGTATAGAACAGTCTTTTGGACTCTGTGGGAGAGGGAGAGGGTGGTACGGTTTGGGAGAATGGCATTGAAACATGTATAATATCATATATGAAATGAATCACCAGTCCAGGTTCGATGCATGATACTGGATGCTTGGGACTGGTGCACTGGGACGACCCAGAGGGATGGTAGGGAGAGGGAGGAGGGAGGGGGGTTTAGGATGGGGAACACGTGTATACCTGTGGCGGATCCATGTTGATGTATGGCAAAACCAATACAATATTGTAAAGTAATTAACCTCCAATTAAATAAATTAAATTAAATTAATTTATATTAAAAAAATATTAAAAATGCCCTTATGCCATAAAAAAAAAGAAATTGTCCACAGACATAGTAACCTCCTTGAGAAGGCTTGTGAGAACTAAAGTAGGTAATTCATGTAAACATTTATGACACACAGTAAATGCAGTGTTTAAAATAAGCATTTTATTTGAATAAAGATGCTGATAGTTGCAGGAGCACAGAGAGCCTCCGTGCTAGCATTAGGGATCATGTTCCCTGGTGGATCAGATAGTAGAGAATTTGCCTACAATATAGGAGATATGGGTTCAATCACTGGGTTGGGAAGATCCCCTGGAGAGGCGATGGCAACCCACTCCATTATTCTTGCCTGGGGAATCCCACGGACAGAGGAGCCTGGTGGGCTACAGTCCATGGGGTTGCAAAGAGTTACACATGACTGAGCAATTAACAATTCCCCTTTCACTTTTTTTCTGAGAAAGCAGCACCTGTGCTGTGTGTTGAAAGGTGAATAGGAGTTTGTTAAGAAAAGAAGGAAGGTAAAGACCTTCTTAACAGTAAAGGCAACATAACCATGGTCTGGGACCAACATCAGGACCTGGGCAAACTGTCTGCAAACCCTAACTTTGCCACTTGTTAGCTGTGTGGCATTGGGTAAATAACTTCAGCTCCCTAAGCCCCACTTTCCTGACATCTTCCTTGCTGAATTATTGTAGGAGGCATATGTGGGTGCTTGATAAACTGGAGATGGAATAAAGGAAGCAGTGAGTACATGCAAGAATGGAGGTGTGAGATGCCAGTACGTTTGTCTACCCTCCATTTTTACGGATGCCTCAAATCTGCAACAGAAAGCTGGAGGTGCTCACTCTCATTATTCCATGAACAGCAGGTAAAAGAAAAAAAGCAGCTTCACCGCCTGAGGTGGAGGACAAGGGCAAGAATAGAGCTGTGTGTTTGTTTGAGTACTAAGTGGTAGGCTCCTTGGTAGCAAAAGAAGGTAATTGACTTACAGTTCTCACTAAACTTAAGAGGCTTTAGTTTGTGCCAGACGAAAATTAAATAATTAGCAAAGAATGTTCACTTCCAACATTCTCGGCCAACTGCCTATTTCTCCATAAAGATGGGCCCCCAGGGAATGGAGAAGGATGTAACTGCAATTAAATAGGTGCATAAACCTAGCAAAGAGCTGTCACCACACTGCCAGAGCTTGGCTGGGCTCTATTCTAGATAACTCACCATCCCCCATTTATAGTATGAGCCAAGGGAAAAATGTATCAAAATGGTGGCAAGCACTCCCAGATTCACCCATTCTTAGAAAATAAAAGTCAAACAAAAGAGGACCTTCTAAAGAGCTGCCAATGAAAGATGCTTATTGCACAAAACATGGCTGGGAGGATATAATATTTTCTTTAAAGTCTCAAAGTCACTTGCCCAAATGTGAAAGATAGGAAATGTATGTATGTCAACCTCCTGAAATTAGCAGATTCGCTATTATCTTGCCCATAGATGGACATATATGCCGCCTACAAACATTTATTGACTGTTTACTATGTTTACCAGCTCCAGTGTCAAGTCCTGTGAATAAAACATAAGCTCTCTTCTATGTTTCTATATCATTTAGGATTAAGTTCGGCTATATATAAAAGAAATCTAATCCAGAACAATGATGTTTTACTCTAGTTAGAAGTTAATTCTGTTTCTTGGAGAGAAGGAGCAGACAGTCCAGGACTAAAATGCCAGCTCAACAAATTCAGGGACTCAAGCTAATTTTGTCTGATTGCTCTGGACTCTTTAACATGATGCCGCAGAGTTCAACATTGCTGCTTTAGCTCCTGCCATCATGTCCACATCCTAGCCAGCAATAAAGAAGTAGAGGGAAGACAGGTCGTGCTTTCTACCTTTAAAGACATTTCAGAAAAACCAGATAGTTCCCAGCTTCCAGGAAGTTCATAATTAAATAGTCTTTATTCTGATTGGTCATGTACTCAGCTAAGAATTGGGAGTTCTGCTTCTAAGGAGGAAGGCAAGAACTGATTTTGAGGGATAAATAACATCTTTTGTCACAGGATTAAAGAGCTTTCTTTCTTTTCTCCATTGTCTTATTTGTAATCAAATCATTGAAGTAGTACCACTCTCCTCCAAGAGGAAGGAAAAGCCCTGGGCACAGGTGTGTTACAGAAAAAAATATGTCTTGATTTTTTCCTATCTTTTAGATTACTAACAGCTGAAAGTCTTGTATGAAAACCCAAACAGGAAAATGTAAAAATATCAGAGAACTTTTAAGGATGTCCCTCCGGGAGATAACAGTTTAAGTTCTTGAGGAAAAATAAACTTTGATGCTTACCTCATGCTATACATATAAAAAGGAATTTCATAAAGATTAAAAATTCAAATATGAAAAATAGAAGTATTCTATGATTACACTTAGGATGTTACATACTTAATCTAGAAGTGGAAAGGATCATGAACAGAACACACTTACACACACATACATGTGTATAACACACATGCCACACCATACATAGAGATGGCATATTAGGAAACATATCCAAACTGCAGACATAATGCAAAGGTAATCACATCCCTAATATTAGGAAAATATGACAGTTTCAAATTAAAACATGACAATGGGCAATGCACAAAACAATAATAATATAGTCAAAAACAAATAGATATAAAGAGAGGAAAAAGTCACAATGAAAACTATTTTATTTTAACCCATATTCTAGTCAATAAGCCTGAGCTCTCTATTGCACTGGAGACAGGAGATATGGCCCTATCTCTCCAAATTTTGTGAACAATGCGAAAGGTCTTCAAGAGTCATTTGGGCTGCATCTGATTTTTTGTGTTAAGTGCTATCTTTAGAATATAAGCATCATATGAAATGCAACTTATCTTTACCCAGAGTTGGTGAAAAGTTGGGGAGACAGACTCTCTTCACACGTATCTGGTAGGAAATATAAGTTTATAGAAGCTTTCTGGACAGGAGTTTAGCCATGCATGAGGTTCAGCAGCCTGGGAGGTATTTAAGAACTATAGCTTGTTCAACAAGCAAGGGGGCAGATTGTTAGGAAAGTTGGGTAACAAATCAGTGAAGCACTTACAAAAGACAGGCTTGTGAGTTCACCACATTTAAACACTTTGATTATGTGTCCCAGTAGAGAAGTCAGCCTATAAACCAGTATTCTCAGTCTTGGACATCTTGGGTCTCTGGTAATCTATCAAATGTTCTCCAGATCTTTTGCAGTTTCAGAGGAAAAGGTTTTAGAAATTCTGTTTATATACATTTGAAATATGAGCTTAATTATGATTTCCTAGAAATTGAGTTATAATCTGAATCACTATATTCTCAAATGTTGGTTATGTACTAATAGAATTATATTATTCTATTGTAGCTAATTTCAGGTAACTGGTACAGGTATGTGTGTGTGTGTGTGTGTGTGCACGCACATGTGTGTGCTCAGTGGTGTCCAACTCTGCAACCCCATTGACTGAAGCCTGCCAGGCTCCTCTGTCCATAGGATTTCCCAGGCAAGAATAATGGAGTGAGTTGCCATTTCTTCTTCCAGGGGATCTTCTCTACCCACAGTTACTACTGGCGAAAACATTTTTGTGTGTCTTATATGTTATCATATCTGTTTATGAAATATGAATTTATTATTGTTAGTCTATTATTATATTTCCAATAAATTAAAATTATCACTAATTCAGACATCACTGACTGGAGCACATGAGTGGTGACAAAACAACAAACAGAATTCAAAACAATGTCTAAAACATGAATAGTGAACAGTCCCAGTGCAGACACTGTGAGTCTGTGTTAAATACACAAAAAATTTTAGTCTCATATATATAGCTAAAAGTGTGATGATTTTTCACATACATTCATAAAAGGAAAAAGATAATAGAGAGAAGTGTGATGAATCTGCAAATTAGATTTTATTGACCCAGCCAGCCGTTTACTCTCAATTCTGAATGTCTCGTCTGATGTGAAATTTTCAAATAGTGATAGAAAATACATTAAAAAATCTCTAAACATACTGACTTCTCTAGTAAACACATTTAGATTTTCCATAACATATACCAAATAATGTTTTCCAGCACAAAATAGATGTTTGTTGTTGCTAAAGGCAAAGAAGAAGCCAAAACTACAGAAGTGTCCTTCGAAGTCACATTCTTTACAGCATAACAGGAAGCAAGTGTCACTCCTGAAAAGCTTATAACGCGATCCCCAATATAACAAATATTATACTTAGAACAAGCTATTGGAAAAATTCCTTTATCAAGGGATAAAGATGGACATGGCAAGATGACAGTGGCATACGATGTAAAAGAAAATTATTTTCTCACATAGCAAAGGCTCACAATTGGGAGAGAAACAGCCATCTATCGTGTACAAATCAGGTCGTGACATATTACGACATAAACTTTTGTTTGTGAATCACTAACAAATTCACATACAAGAGTTTAGGTAATAGCATTTTCTGAACTAAGATAAAACTGGAAAAGGTACATTGTAATAAATATTGATGGAACCCCAGGCATGTACTCAAAAAAGAAATTGTGCTACCTTGGACTTCCCTGGTGGGCCAGTGATGTGAGCCCACCTACCAGTGTAGGGACACAGGTTTGATCCCTGGTCCAGGAAGAACTTATATGGGAGGGATAACTAAGCCCTCCCACCACAACTACTGACCCCGCATGCTCTAGAGCCCATAAGTCACAACTACTGAAGCCCCCGTGCCTACAGCCCATGCTCCGTAACAAGCGAAGCCACCACAATGAGAAGCCTGAACACCATAACTAGAAAGTAATCTCTGTTCTCGCCTAGAGAAAGCCTGCATGCAGCAATGGAGACCCAGCACAGCCAAAATAAATAAATAAATAAATTGTAATAAATGAATAAAAATTTTAAAAAGAAAACGTACTACCACAGACACTCAAAGGTTTTTATCTGAACACCAATCCACAGACTGATTATTCAAAAAAGGCAATTGGGAGTGAATGATGTTCCTTTTGATCTTGATATTGAAGGAACTATTAACTTCTGTGAATATAAACAAATCAGAGCCACGAAAGCACATTTTTTTTTCAGTTTGCTATGCTAAGAAATGGACAGCAGGTACAAGAATGTTCTCTTGCGCTGATGCATTCTTGCTGTGAAATGGAAAGGCATGCACCTAGGTTACTAAAAGCAAGGGTTACATAAACGATCCAACGTCATCTTGAAAAAGAAGAATAACTTACTCTAACTTCAAAGGTTACAATAAAGCTACAATAATCAAGATGAGGTAGTGTTGGTATAAGAAACAAACAGATCAATGGAACGGACTAGAAAGCCCAGAAATAGACCCACACTTACGTCTTCAACTGATATTCTTTTTTTTCCAAAACCTTTTTTTTGTGTATCAAGACAAAATTCATGACATATAATTTTATTGGAAGGACTGATGCTGAAGCTGAAGCTCCAATACTTTGGCCACCTGATGGGAAGAACGACTCATTGGAAGAGACCCTGATGCTGGGAAAGATTGAAGGCAGGAGAAGGGGATGACAAATGATGGTTGGATGGCATCACTGACTCCATGGACATAAGTTTGAGGAAGCTCCGGGAGTTGGTGATGGACAGGGAACCCTGGTGTGCTGCAGTCCATGGGGTCACAAAGAGTCAGTCGGACACGACTGAGCAACTGAACTGAACTGAAAATTCATGACATATAATTTCTTATTTTAAAATATATAATTTTAAATTGTGTGGGTTTTTAAGGTATCTTTGCAACACTGGGCAATTATCAAAAATACCTAATTGCAGAACATTTTCAGTCTTCCAAAACAAACCTGTGCTTGTTAGCACTCACTGCTGGTCTCCATCTCCCTTATCCCCTGGGTTTCACTAATCTAGTTTCTGTCTCTATGGAGTGGCCGATTCTGCATATTTCATATAAATGTAATCATATGAAATGTGGACTTTAGTGACCTGGCTTCTCTTAGTGTAATATCTTCCAGGTTCATCCATGTGGTAGAATATATTAGTAGTTTATT
Source organism: Capricornis sumatraensis (assembly GCF_032405125.1). Taxonomy (NCBI): domain Eukaryota; kingdom Metazoa; phylum Chordata; class Mammalia; order Artiodactyla; family Bovidae; genus Capricornis; species Capricornis sumatraensis. The sequence continues at coordinate 53,863,545 of NC_091070.1, forward strand.
CCTTTCTTTATGGCTAATAATATTCTGCTGTACATCTATACCACATTTCATTAATCCTTTCATCCAGTGATGGACATTTGGTTTTTTCCTATTTTTTGTCCATTATGAATAATGGTGCTATAAACATTTACTGTTATATGAACATATATTTTCAATCTCTTGCATTATAGCTAAAGAGAAGAATTCTTGCATCATATGGAAGCTCACTTTCTGAGAAACTACCAAATTGTTTTCCATTTGGAAATGGCTATACCATTTTGAGAAATCTATATGCAGGTCAGGAAGCAACAGTTAGAACTGGACATGGAACAACAGACTGGTTCCAAATAGGAAAAGGAGTATGTCAAGGCTGTATATTGTCACCCTACTTATTTAACTTATATGCAGGGTACATCATGAGAAATGCTGGACTGGAAGAAGCACAAGCTGGAATCCAGATTGCCGGGAGAAATATCAATAACCTCAGATATGCAGATGACACCACCCTTATGGCAGGAAGTGAAGAGGAACTAAAAAGCCTCTTGATGAAAGTGAAAGAGAAGAGTGAAAATGTTGGCTTTAAAGCTCAATATTCAGAAAACGCAGATCATGGCATCCAGTTCCATTACTTCATGGGAAATAGATGGGCAAACAGTGGAAACAGTGTCAGACTTTATTTTTCTGGGCTCCAAAATCACTGCAGATGGTGACTGCAGCCTTGAAATTAAAAGACACTTACTCCTTGGAAGAAAAGTTATGACCAACATAGATAGTATATTCAAAAGCAGAGACATTACTTTGCCAACAAAGGTCCATCTAGTCAAGGCTATGGTTTTTCCAGTGGTTATGTATGGATGTGAGAATTGGACTGTGAAGAAGGCTGAGCACCGAAGAATTGATGTTTTTGAACTGTGGTGTTGGAGAAGACTCTTGAGAGTCCCTTGGACTGCAAGGAGATCCAACCAGTCTATTTTGAAGGAGATCAACCCTGGGATTTCTTTGGAAGGAATGATGCTAAAGCTGAAACTCCAGTACTTTGGCCACCTCATGAGAAGAGTTGACTCATTGGAAAAGACTCTGATGCTGGGAGGGATTGGGGGCAGGAGGAGAAGGGGACGACCCAGGATGAGATGGCTGGATGGCATCACTGACTCGATGGACGTGAATCTGAGTGAACTCTGGGAGCTGGTGATGGACAGGGAGGCCTGGCGTGCTGTGATTCATAGGGTCGCAGAGTCGGACACGACTGAGCGACTGAACTGAACTGAACTGAACTGATACCATTTTATATTTTCAGCAACAGTGTATGCAAGTTCTAGTTTCAACAAATTCTTGCTGTTACTTATTTTTCCATTAAAAAATTACTATGATGACAGCCATTCTAGTGGACAGGAAATGGTATCTCATTATAGCTTTGCTATGCATTTCCATAACAGCCAATGATGTTGAGAATATTTTCAAGTGCCTATTGTCCATTTGTATACCTCCTCTGAAGAAATGTCTATTCAAATTCTTTGAGCAATTTTTAACTAGTTTGTTTATCTTTTTGTTGTTAAGTTGTAAGAGTTCTTTTTATACTCTGGATATTAGATTGACCCTTAACACACATGATTTGCAAGTATTTTCTCCTGTTCTATGGGTTGTCTTTTATTTTCTTGATAGTGACCTTTGATGCACAAAGTTTTAAATTTTGATGAAGTCCAACTTACTCATTTGTATTTTGATTGTTAGTGCTGTTAGTATCCCACTTAAGAAATCATTGCCTAATTTAACATTATGAAGAATCACATCCATATTTTCTTTTGAAAGTTTTGTAGTTTTTTATTCAATATTTTGAGATAATTTTTGCATATGGTGTGAGATTGGGCTCCAAATTCATCCTTTGTGTGTGGATATTCAGTTGTCTGAACACTGGTCAAAAGACTATTTTTTCTTCCACTGTAAGATTTTGGCACTGTCAAAAATAAACTGGCCATAGGTGTCTGGGTTTATTTTTAGACTCTTCTATTTCATTGGTATAGAAATCTATCCTTCTGCCAATAGTACACTGTCTTTGTTAATATTGTGTCTTAATAATAAATTTTGAAATCAGGGAGTGTGAACCCTTCCATGAGTCTACTAATCTTTTTCAAGACAATTTTGGCTACTTGGGGTTCCTTATGCTGCTGCTGCTGCTGCTGCTGCTGCTAAGTCGCTTCAGTCGTGTTTGACTCTGTGAGACCCCATAGACGGCAGCCCACTAGGCTCCTCTGTCCCTGGGATTCTCCAGGCAAGCACACTGGAGTGGGTTGCCATTTCCTTCTCCAATGCATGAAAGTGAAAAGTGAAAGTGAAGTTGCTCAGTCGTGCCCGACCCTTAGCGATTCGATGGACTGCAGCCTACCAGGCTCCTCTGTCAATCAGATTTTCCAGGCAAGAATACTGGAGTGAGTTGCTATTGCCTTCTCTGGGGGTTCCTTATATTTCCATATAAATTTTAAAACTGGCCTGTCCATTTATGCAGAAAATGCAGTTGGAATTTTGAAAGGGAATGTACTGAATTTGAGGAGTATTTCCATCTTAACAATCTTATACCTTCCAATTCATGAACATAGGATATTATTTCATTTATTTAGTTCTTCTATAACTTCTTTCAGCAATATTTTATAGTCTCCACTGTAAAGGTTAAACTTATACCTAAGAAGGTTATTCTTTCTGATAGCATTATAAATTGAATTGTTTCTTTGACTTCATTTTTTAATGGTTTACTGCTAATATACAGAAATACAACTGATTTTCTACATGGATCTTGTGTATTGCAACTTTGCTTAAGTTATTTATTAGTGTTAACACATTTTTCCCCTAGATTTCTTGTAATTTTCTAAATATAAGACTATGCCATCTGCAAACAGGGATTGTTTTTACTTCTTCCTTTCCAGTAGGTATGTCTTTTATATATTTTTATTGCCTAATTTCCTTGGCTAGAACTTCAGTACAATTTTGAATAGAAGTGTTAAGAGCTGACTTTTTTATTTTACTTGTTTATAGTATTAGAAGGAATTCTTGAAGTCTTTCATTATTAAATATGATGTTAGCTGTGGGTGTTTCATAGATACCTTTCATTAAGTTGAGGAATTGCCCTTCTATTCCAAGTTTGTTAGTGTTTTTATCATGAAGAGGTGTTAGATTTTCTCAAATACTTTTTCTGAATCTATTGAGAGGATCACTTTTTTTTTTCTTTAATTTCTGTTTTAAAATTTGTTTCTTTTCAATTGAAGGATAATTGCTTTACAATATTGTGTTGGTTTCTACCAATATGATACATACTGTATTGATTCACTTTTGTATGTTGAACCAGTCTTGATTTCCTGAAATAAATCTCACATGGTCATGGTGTAGATCCTTTTAACATGCCGCTGAATTCAGTTTGCTAGTATTTTGTGGGAATTTTTCCATCTATATTCACAAGGGATAATGGCCTTTAGTTTTCTTTTTCTTTGTTGTGTTTGTCTGCCTTTGGTACTAGGACAGCACTGGCCTCAAAAAATAAGTTAGGATGTATTCTCTTCTATTTGTTTAGAAAAGTTTGGTGAGGATTGCTGCTAGTTCTTTCTTGAAGGTTTGGTTGAATTTACCAGTGACATCACCTGGTCATAGCTTTGTTGGATGTTTTTTTTTTTTTTACTATGTCAATACTTTTACTTGCTATTGGTCTGTTCAGGTTTTCTATTTCTGTTTGAGTAAGTCTGGGCAGCTTGTGTATTCCAAGAAATTTGTCCATTTTATTTATCTACTTTATTGGCATATTAATTTACTGACATAATAATTTTCTGATTCCTTTTATTTCTGTAAATCAGTAGTAAGAGCCCCTCTTTCATTTCTGATTTTAGTAATTTGTTTCTTGTTCAGCCTGTATAAAGGTTTGCCAATTTTATTGATTTTTTCAAAGAATCAACTTTTGGCTTTACTGATTTCCTGAATAGTTTTTCTATTCTCTATAGTGTTTACCCCCACTCTAATCTCTATTATTTCATTTCATTTTTTTTTTTTTTTTGCTGTGAGTTTCATTTGCTCTTCTTTTTCTAGTTTGTTAAAGTGGAAAGCCAGAAATGTCAGAAAAGTCAGAAAAGTCAGAAATGAGATTACTCTTAATGTATGCATTCATAGCTATAAATTTCTGACTGAGCACTGATTTCACTGTATCTCATAAGTTTTAGAATGCTATGTTTCTGTTTTGATTTATCTCAAATATTTTCTAATTTTTCTTGCTGTTTCTTCTCCCTAACCCATTGATTATTCAGAACTCTTGTTTAATTTCCACAGATTTCTGAAAACTCCAAACTCCATCTTAAATTGATTTATAATATCCTTCCATTGTGGTTTGAGGATATAGCTTTACATGATTTCAACATTTTAAAATTTGTTGAAATTAGTTTTGTGGCCTAGCATATGGTCTACTCTGGAAAATGTTCCTTGTGCACTGGAGAAAGATGCACGTTTTGCTGTTGTTGGGTAGAGTGTTCTATAGAGGCTCAACTGATTCCTTCACAAAATGAAAAGGCAATCCAGTAGAGAAAGCAAAGTATTTTCAATACACGGTGAAGGAAAAACTGGACATTCATTCAGAAAAAAGTGAATCTCTACTCTTCCCTTAAAAAGTACATTAAAATTAATTCAAGATAATAAGTTTAATGTAAAAGTTTAGAACTTACAACAGAAAACAGAAAACAATATTTTTTGGTGATTTTGGGGGTAAGCAAAATTTTCTTAAGTCACAGAACTTAGTAACTATAAAATCAAAGAGAAAGATGTATTAGATATGATTGCAATAAAAAACTTCTGTTTCATCAGTAGACACAATTAGGAAAATGAACAGGACATAGAATAGGATAAAGCATTCACAGAAATATGTGTCCAACAGAAAACTGGTATTGGGATACATACAGAACTTCTATAAGCCAATAATAAAGAAACAAATTCACCCAATATGAGTAAAATATTTGAACAAATATTCTACATAAGATGAGACACAAATGGCTATGAGCACATGGGAATGTATTAACATCATCAAGAAAATATAAGCTAAAACCATAATAAGATACTACCACTACATGCTGGCTAACATGGCAAAACTAAAGAGATAGACGCCACAAAATGTTAGCAAGGCTTTGAAGCAACAGAGACTCTCACATGGTGTCAGTGGCCTATAAAAAGTACTTCAATCATTTTGAGAAAATAGTCTGGTAGTTACTTATCTAAATAAATATACACTGACCTAATATTCCAGAAATTCTACTCCTAGGTATTTACCTAAGAAAAATTAAAACATATATCTACAAGAAGATTGATATAAGAATGTTCATAGGAGCTTTAGTCATAAGATTGCCTAACTAGAAATGGCTCAGATGTTCATTAACAAGAAAATGGTTAAATAAACCATGGTATATTCATACAATACAACAGAGCACAGCAATATAAAATAATAGACTATTGATGTACCCAGTGGCTTGGATGAATCTTTAAAAGATTATACTGAGTGGAAAAGTTCATAGGAAAAAACAGTTCATAATGCATACTTTATTTTTCACTTATATGAAGCTCTAAAACTGGCAAAATTAATCTGTAGTGAAAAAAATCAGAACGTGACAGTCTCTAAATGAAAGAGGTAGAAATTGTCTGTCTGGGAAGAGGCATGAAGAATATCCAGGAGTGAATGTACTTTTCTACATATCAATTGAGATTTGGATAACATAGGTGCTTAGATTTGTCAAAACTCATAAAACAGTATACTAAAGATTTGTATATTCATTATATATAATAAAACTTATTTTTACAAGGAACTATACAAAAATTTGAACTCCATTTAATAACATGCTGCTGCAATTTACTTTGAAATGTATCAAAAATGAGTTGAATTAAGGAATGGATAGAAGTGTGAATATAGAGAGAGACATACATAATAAAGCAAATAAGGTAAAATGTTAACTGTAGAATCTGGGTAATATATGAGTTCTCATAGTACAATTGTTTCAACTTTTCTCTATGTTTGAAAAATTTTCATAAAAACATATTAAATGTATCTAAGAAAAGTAAATAAAATAACGATTCTCATAGTTTTCATAAAGACCATTTTTATGAATTTATGTTTTTAATCATATGGTGATTCTTGCAATGATTTAAGCCTTTTGAATAAGGTAAACCTATTATTTCAGGTTTTAAAAAAATGCTTTTTCATATCAAGGATAAAAGTTAGGATGTCTTACAAAGAACAGAATGTGGTGCAAATAACATTACCACCAAGCATTTGACATTTCCCATCACTTGGTTTTCTACACTCATCAAAGAATGTGAACCATAAGGATATGCAGACATTCTTTCCAAAATCAAATGCAATGAGAGCAAAATTGGGAATCCATTTGCTGCCATCTCTCAAGTTGAAATATTCAACCTTCTGGCTTTTGAATGTGATATGCTCATTGATTTAGCATCTGACTGAATGATGAAAGTAGTCTTCAGTGGGAAATCTCTTCATAATTTCTATGTCCATATTCAATCCAGAACCATTTGTCAGAGCCACCAAAAACCTGCTGCCATTCCTGACAACCTGCGACTGTAAATTTGGATTTTCTAATATAGTGAATAGAAAAAGCAAAAAGAGAAATTGACTGGATACAGAACATGGCCCATGGCTCAAGTTATCTGTCAAGATATTAATACATTCTTAGACCAGGTTCTCTAGAAAGCAGAGCCTAAGGCAAAAAGATAATCTGTTCACACTTCACTGGGAAATATAATGCCAGGGAATTTAGAGTGAGGGGAAAAGGGAATTAAGGGAAGGGGAGAGAGCAGATACAAGGGAGTGCATTACTGGAGTGGCTAAATTCCATAACACAACTCAGTTTTTCATTCTTAGGGAAGTATCTCAGGTGTTCAGCAAGGCCATATGAAACATGCATGTTTCAGAACAACCCCGGGTAGGGGAGGTAAAGGGGGATGGAAGTGGGAGAAGCATTGACAGATTTATCTACTGGTTCCCCTTTGCCTTTCTTCTTCCAGTCTTTGAGGTCCACGTAAAAAGTGGCAACTCTCCTTTGGCCAAAGCCTCCACGGGCCACCTCCAACCGGTACACAGGTGTGGAGTCCTCTCATCCATTGACAGCATACACAGGGGCTCTCTAACTATGCACTTGGTGTCAGCAGCTAGGCTTTATAATCTTGGGGATGGAGTAAACTGTGGCTAGAGCAACTCTGGCCAGGAGGTAAGGCAAGTAGCCACTTTAAGTGGGAATGGGTAGATCTGGGGAAGTTCATAGTGGGCTTGGTACAGATAAGCTGGTGATAGACTGCAATCAATATACGCCTGACATACAAGAAAGAAAGTGAAGTCACTCAGTCGTGTCCGACTTTGCAACCTCATGGACTGTAGCTAACCAGGCTCCTCCGTCCATGGGATTCACCAGGTAAGAGTACTGGAGTGGGTTGCCATTTCCTTCTCCAGGCGGTCTTCTGGACCCAGGGATAGAACACAGGTCACCGGCATTGCAGGCAGAGGCTTTAACCTCTGAGCCACCAGGACAGACCCCTGACATACAGGGGACTGACATAAAAATACCATTAATGCTTTAGTTTGAAAATGTCAACATTTTATTATAAAATCTATGATGAATCTTTTGAAAATTAACCTAAAGTTAGTTGTCTCTATGGAGATGTAAAGACTAGGCTTTACATAGATTTAAAGAATAGCCTTTAAGTGATACTGGGTGGCCAAATATTGGAGAAATTCAGTTATATACTGAAGTCTTTCATGTTCAGTATGGAAAAATTCATGTCATTTAGTTCACTGTATTGTGAATATCACAAGGTCTTTTTTGATTACTTAGTAATGTGTACTTTATAACTGTTTCAAGAGGAACAAAACCAATAACAGTGACCAAGATAACAAAATAAAGCATGTAAACTTATAATAATAGAAACACTCCATAATAGAAAACTTGTTCATTAGTTTCATTCACATTTTTTTTTCCTGTGTGCAATTCAATGTTCTTTTTCTCTGATAATTGAAATCTTTGTTTAATTCTGTAAATTTTGAGCTAATATCTCTTCAACACTACCTTTCTCCAGTTCTGCCCTTTGTTTCTTGAACTTATATATATTACGATTTCTTATTCTATTACCTATAATTCCTAAGTTCTCTTTCAAATTTTTTTATTTTCTTTATCTCTACATTCTGCAATCTGGATAAATTCTTCAGTATTATCTTTTCAATCATCAAATCTATTTTCAGCTCTGTTGGTCAAAAGATGTTTCTTCTAAGTCTTATGAGTTCTTCCTATCCATGGCTATATTTTTCAACTCTAGGATTTTTGTTTAGTTGTTTTGTTTTCTATGACTTCTTTGCTGTATGTATGATTGTCATTGATTCATTAATATCTTCACAGATCTCAAACATAAACATTTTGAAATTACTTTCCGAATCCTTTTTTATATCCATTTTCTCAAAGTCAAATTATTTTGGTTGATGCGGTATATTTCACAACTCAAATTCCCACATTAACTCTGACAGTTTTGCATGCAAGTTCATTTGTGTGAAAGTTTCATTATGCTTTTCTCTCTGATTTCAGTCTTATCCATTGGGTGGGTTTTTTTTTTTTTTCAGTTGCCTTCATAGTGGCCCTCAATGTACAGTTCCTCATTCAGAAATAGGTTTCATATTTGGAACCCCTAAATTCTTGTCCCATGGGACTAGATCTTTAATTACACAGTCATTCAGCAGACCCAGGTAAGAGTATAAACATTTTCAACTTCAGTTCACTAGGAGAGCTCTACCCTAGAACCTTTCTCACAAAGTGACTCTAAATATGATCTGTAACCATGAATAGCTGTGTTTGATTCCTTTCTCCTGGAATGAACTCTGACTGCCTTTTTTCTGCTTCTATTCAGGAAGCAGAATAGAAGATCAAGGTTTTAGATGCCATTTGCCTTTGGGTATTTCTGATCTACATAAATGTTTGCCTACTTTTTTCAGTGATAGGTCTTTTAAAATCATTTCAATGGAAATATATTATTAGGGATGGTTACACATTTCTAGTATGAATGCATAAGTATGTATAGAGTTCTGTGATCACACAACTCAATGTATTGAGTGAAGTTCAAAACTGTGACATAAAATGGCAACATGTTAGATTATTAGAAATGTGATTTAAGTATTAAATCTTTTAAAGATGCAATACTTTCAAATGTGAAATGAACACTTAGGATCAAAATCAAAGGAAGTAATTAGGCATGTGCAAAAATTTTGCCCTTTATGATATTCATCAAAGCAATATTTACAAACAAACAAAAGAAAACATAAATGATCAACAATAGAAAACTGTAGGAATTATGCATGCACATGAGGAATTTTCATGCAGTTATTAAAACAGATTACAAACAACTCATTTAGTAGGATCCCATGTATACACCTGTATATCTGCTGAAAGGGAATACAGCAAAACATTGAGAGTACTAACCACAAAAGTGTGAAAATATGAGTCATTTAATTTTTCTTTCCTTTTTAACTTGTCTCTGTGTTATTTTCATTAATTAACTCTAAACTTTCTCAAGTTGGACACTTTGTTATCTGACTTTATTTACTTATCTGTAAAATAGCAACAGGCTCAGTTACTCAGTTGTGTCTCACTCTTCAGAACCCTATGCTCTGTAGCCCGTCAGGGTCTTCTATCTATGGGATTTCCCAGGCAAGAATATTGGAATGGATCACCATTTCCCAGGGATCAAACCCATGTTTTCCATTTCTCCTGTATTGCAGGCAGATTCTTTATCAGTGAGCCACTGAGGAACCTGTTAAATAGTAAAAAAAAAAAAAAACCACACTAAATCCTTCATAACATTATTTGAGGATTAAGTAAGATAATTGACACCCGTCACGTCTGTATTTCTTTTGTATCTTGGAAAAGTGACTCTTCTTTACAGTTCTATTTTCTTATGTATAAAACAGGAATAATTATACTATACTAAAAATCATAGGATTGTCAAAAGGATGGAATTCTGTGATTAGCACAGTAACATGGTAGACAATATTGCTGCTGTTGTTTTTGCTATTGCTTTTAGCTGCTTCAGCGCCTCCCCCTTGAGAGCCTTAGTGGTCCTAACTGTCCTGTTCTCAGGGATATCTTTGAGAGTTGAAATGTTCATTGATAATAATAATTGAGTGTCCCTCTTTTCCTGGTAATAAATTTATAACAGGAATACTTACTATCATTAATATAAAAATTAATAAAAATCAATCATTAATGTCATTAATTCTTAGTGAAGGAGGAGAGAAAATTGCAGCCTATGAGCCTTGGGGCATCCCCATCAGATTGTTTGCCCTTCCAGGGCTGAGGAAGGGCAGAAATGCCTGGGATAACATCTGGAGATTTTATGACTTGTATGAATGTATTCAAGTACTGAAAGCTGACAAGTCTTACAAGGCTAGTAAATTAGAAATAATAATGAATTATAACTGAATAACAAAAGAAAACAATAACTCTGCTATATAATACCATATTATATTTTGAAACAATCTATGTTCAATCATGCCAGGAGCTTTTGTATAAAGGAAAACAGTGTTTGACTAGTAGGTGTTTCCTATACTCGGGAGTGAATATTTAAACAATTTCCATGGTGTAACTATGAACTCCTCGGGAGATGTGAAATTGTATCTTACCAGGCTTCTTTGTTGGATCAATAAAAACTAAAAAGATATACTTTCAAAAGTGTGAAATAAAGAATAGGGTGCGACATTCAGGTTTGCAGAACAATGGTAATCATCTGATTATAAATCTTCTTTTCCTCCTTTTCCCCAAAACATAAAATCAACAAAGAGAACTAATAAAACTACCCAAAAAGAAAACACACCTTCTGCATTGCTAGGAGAAAGAAAACTCTACGGCCTGCAAATTAACTATGAGTAGGAAAATAATGTTCAAGAGACCTTGCTGTCCACCCACTGCTGAAGCCTGTGCATGCAAATAGTGGATGAGGAAAGGCTTAAAAGATTCAGTGATAAAAAAGCAGATAAGAGTGGATGACTCAGAGGAAGCTCTGACAAAATCACCTACAAGAAAGAATGTACAGGACTTCCCTGGTGGTCCAGTGAAAAAGAATCCTCCTGCCAGTGCAGGGGACACAGGTTTGATCCCTGGTCCAGGAAGATTTCACATGCCATGGAGCGACTAAGCTGGTGCACCACAACTGATGAAGACTCCTCACTCTGGGGCCCATGATCCACAGCTCCTGAGCCTGCGTGCTGCAACTACAGAAGCCTGTGCGCCTAGAACCTGTGTTCTGCAAAAGAGAAGCCACTGCAATGAGAAGCTCCTGCACTGAAATGAAGAGTAAGTCCCACTCACCACAACAAGAGAAAGCGTGCTTGCAGCAGCAAAGACCCAGCACAACCAAAAATAAATAATAAACAACTTTTAAAAAGTAGAAAAAGAAATAAAAACATATTTTAAAAAAGGAAAGCATAGCAATAAATGCCAACATATGAACATAGATAAGGACCTGGTCATTCAAAGCTCAGGCTGTGAAGAAGGGGTTTAAGAGTGTTATAGAATCAGAAGTGTCAGCCTTGGCGAAATAATGCTTCTGGAGGGGGAGTAGGTAAACATAGAGAAGGTGTTATCCCTTAGTGATGATACAGTGATGAAAAAAGAAGGAAATACAAGAAATATTAAGGATTCTTAAGAAATGAAAGGGAACCTAAATGTGAACTTCTCTGTCCACCAAAATCATAATTGAAAAAACCTTCCCAAAGAAGACAAAGCTGATAGAGAAATCTGTTCTCTAACCTGAAAATCTATCCATGAAATAAATAGGGCTGGTAAAACAAAACAAAACAAAACAAAACAAAACATATTCTGTCTATACAAAGTTACTACAAAAAGTTGAAGAATGTGAATAATATTCTTCTGCTGATGAAAAATCCCCCTTTCACCAGTGAAACATATATCTGAAAAAAACTTTAACACAGCATTCTAAATAGAATTAAATACCCTCAATCAAGATTAGGGGTGGGGGGAAACCTTGAATCAAAACTACAAAAGCTAAGAACACAAATGGACAGAAAAAGGAAATATTAAACATCAATTCATGGGAAATAGATGGGCAAACAGTGGAAACAGTGTCAGACTTTATTTTTCTGGGCTCCAAAATCACTGCAGATGGTGACTGCAGCCATGAAATTAAAAGACGCTTACTCCTTGGAAGGAAAGTTATGACCAACCTAGACAGCATATTCAAAAGCAGAGACATTACTTTGCCAACTAAGGTCCGTCTAGTCGAGGCTATGGTTTTTCCTGTGGTCATGGATGGATGTGAGAGTTGGACTGTGAAGAAGGCTGAGCGCCAAAGAATTGATGCTTTTGAACTGTGGTGTTGGAGAAGACTCTTGAGAGTCCCTTGGACTGCAAGGAGATCCAACCAGTCCATTCTGAAGGAGATCAGCCCTGGGATTTCTTTGGAAGGAATGATGCTAAAGCTGAAACTCCAGTACTTTGGCCACCTCATGCGAAGAGCTGACTCATTGGAAAAGACTCTGATGCTGGGAGAGATTGAGGGCAGGAGAAGAAGGGGAGGACTGAGGATGAAATGGCTGGATGGCATCACTGACTCGATGGAGGTGAATCTGAGTGAACTCCGGGAGCTGGTGATGGATAGGGAGGCTTGGCGTGCTGTGATTCATGGGGTCACAAAGAGTCGGACACGACTGAGCAACTGAACTGAACTGAACTGAACTGAATGGAACTCAGGAATGAAACAGAAGAAAAAGACAAAATAATATCAAAATATAAATGTAATTTAAGAGTACTAAGGTAGGCAGGCAAACAACCAAGGGAATGAAAGAAAGGTTAAGTAAGAAGTAAAATAGGTTAGAGAGAAACTGGCTGGAATGGAAGTCAGGCAAAGGAGATTCTCCATAACTATAACTGTGGTCTGAAGAAGAAACCTGAAACAATAGATCAGGTGTAATATTTAATACTAAAATCTAAAAAAATAGAAAGCATTTCTAAAAAAAAAGTGAATACTCATACATCTCAATACTGAATTACCAATGAGACTGACTATGAGGTATTGCTTTCAGACACTGCTGGAAGCTTTATATGATACACAGCATATTCATCACAGGATTTTTCTAAAGTCTGAATGATGATGAACTCCAAAACATAATTTCCCCAAGGGCTCTCCATAATGGATTATAGAATGCTTCTTCTACTGCCATCATTACTACAAGTTTTGCTAAGAAGTCCCCCAAATAAAACCAGTCAGAGAAAGGGAGGATAATATATTGCCAATATTTTTTTTAATAGTGAAGAATTGAAAACAACTAAAACTTGCAGTAGAAAAACAATTACATAAAATACGGTCTACTAAATTGATAAAATTTCTGTAGTTATTTATGATGATTCTGTAACAATAAAGGAAAAATACTTATACTACAATGTTAAGCAGAAAAGAAATAGGATATAAAATTCTAAACAGGTCAGAATTTAAAATATACTACTCTTTTTGGTAGTGCAAATGTCCCCTTAAATGGATTAAGAACAAGAGAATAAAAACAAGTGACTTGGGGAAATAGTAAGATTTTAGGTAATTATTTTCCTAATTTAAACAAGAAAATCTGCATGCTATTAAACTATTTAGGAAGTATCCAGGATGACATTGAATTTAAGGTTGCCTGGAAATCAAGATGGACAGGTCATGGTGGAGAGTTTTGACAAAATGTGGTCCATGGCAGAATGGAATGGCAAACCACTTCAGTATTCTTGCCTTGAGAGCCCCATGAAGAGTATGAAAAGCCAAAAAGATAGGACACTGAAACATGAACTCCCCAGGTCAGTAGGTGCCCAATATGCTACTGGAGATCAGTGGAGAAATAACTCCAGAAAGAATGAAGAGATGGAGCCAAAGCAAACACAACACCCAGTTGTGGATGTGACTGGTGATGGAAGTAAAGTCCAACGCTGTAAACAGAAATATTGCATAGGAACCTGGAATGTCAGGTCCATGAATCAAGGCAAATTGGAAGTGGTCAAACAGGAGATGGCAAGAGTGAATGTCGACATTCTAGGAATCAGCGGACTAAAATGGACTGGAATGAGTGAATTTAACTCAGATGACCATTATATCTATACTGTGGGCAGGAATCCCTTAGAAGAAATGGAGGAGCCATTATACTCAACAAAAAAGTCTGAAATGCAGTACTTGGATGCAATCTCAAAAACGACAGAATGATCTCTGTTCATTTCCAAGGCAAACCATTCAATATCATGGTAATCCAAGTCTATGCCCCGACTAGTAATGCTGAAGAAGCTGATGTTGAATCGTTCTATGAAGATCTACAAGACCTTTTGGAACTAACACCCCAAAAAGATGTCCTTTTCATTATAGGGGACTGGAATGCAAAAGTAGGAAGTCAAGAAACACGTGGAGTAACAGGCAAATTTGGCCTTGGAGTATGGAATGAAGCAGGGCAAAGGCTAATTGAGCTCTGCCAAGAGAACGCACTGGTCATAGCAAACACCCTCTTCCAACAACACAAGAGAGGACTCTACACATGGACATCACCAGAAGGTCAACACCGAAATCAGATTGATTATATTCTTTGCAGCCAAAGATGGAGAAGCTCTATACAGTCAACAAAAACAAGAATGTGAGCTGACTGTGGCTCAGATCATGAACTCCTTATTGTCAAATTCAGACTCAAATTGAAGAAAGTAGGGAAAACCACTAGACCATTCAGGTATGACCTAAATCAAATCCATTACGCTTATACAGTCGAAGTGAGAAATAGATTTATGGGATTAGATCTGATAGAGTGTCTGATGAACTATGGACTGAAGTTCGTGACATTGTACAGGAGACAGGGATCAAGATCATCCCCAAGAAAAAGAAATGCAAAAAAGCAAAATGGCTGTCTGAGGAGGCCTAACAAATAGCTGTGAAAAGAAGAGAAGCCAAAAGCAAAGGAGAAAAGGAAAGACATACCAATTTGAATGCAGAGTTCCAAAGAATAGCAAGGAGAGATAGAAAGCCTTTCTCAGTGATCATTGCAAAGAAATAGAGGGAAACAATAGAATGGTAAAGACTAGAGATCTCTTCAAGAAAATTCGAGAAACCAAGGGAACATTTCATGCAATGATGGGCTCAATAAAGGACAGAAATGGTATGGACCTAATATAGAAGCAGAAGATATTAAGAAGAGGTGGCAAGAATACACAGAAGAACTATACAAAAAAGATCTTCATGACCCAGCTAATCACAATGGTATGAGAACTCACCTAGAGCCAGATATCCTGGAATGTGAAGTCAAGTGGGCCTTAGGAAGCATCACTACGAACAAAGCTAGTGGAGGTGATGGAATACCAGTTGAGCTATTTCAAATCCTGAAAGATGATGCTGTGAAAGTGCTACATTCAATATGCCAGCAAATTTGGAAAACTCAGCAGTGGCCACAGGACTGGAAAAGGTCCATTTTCATTTTAATCCCTAAGAAAGGCAATGCCAAAAAATGCTCAAACTACTACACAATCGCACTCTTGTCACACACTAGTAAAGTAATGCTCAAAATTTTCCAAGCCAGGCTTCAACAATACATGGACCGTGAACTTCCAGATGTTCAAGCTGGTTTTAGAAAAGGCAGAGGAACCAGAGATCAAATTGCCAACATCTGCTGGATCATGGAAAAAGCAAGAGAGTTTCAGAAAAACATCTATTTCTGCTTTCTTGACTATGCCAAAGCCTTTGACTGTGTGGATCACAATAAACTGTGGAAAATTCTGAAAGAGATGGAAATACCAGACCACCTGACCTGCCTCTTGAGAAACCTGTCTGCAGGTAGCAAGCAACAGAACTGGATATGGAACAACAGACTGGTTCCAAATAGGAAAAGGAGTACGTCAAGGCTGTATATTGTCACCCTGCTCTTTTAACTTATATGCAGAGTACATCATGAGAACCTTGGACTGAATGAAGCACAATTTGGAATCAAGATACCTGGAAGAATATCAATAACCTCAGATATGCAGATGACACCACCCTTATGGCAGAATGTGAAGAAGAACTAAAGAGCCTCTTGATGAAAGTGAAAGAGGGGAGTGAAAAATTTGGTTTAAAGCTCTACATTCAGAAAACTAAGATCATAGCATCTGGTCCCTCATTTCATAGCAAATAGATGGGGAAACAGTAGAAACAGTGTCAGACTTTATTTTGGGGGGCTCCAAAATCACTGCAGATGGTGACTGCAGCCATGAAATTAAAAGATGATTTCTCCTTGGAAGAAAACCTATGACCAACCTAGATAGCAGATTATAAAGCAGAGACTTTACTTTGCCAACAAAGGTCTGTCCAATCAAAGCTATGGTTTTTCCAGCAGTCATATATTGGACTATAAAGAAAGCTGAATACTGAAGAATTGATGCTTTTGAACTGTGGTGTTGGAGAGGATTCTTGAGAGTCCTTTGGACTACAAGGAGATTAAGTGAGTCAATCCTCAAGGAAATCAGTCCTGAATATTCATTAAAAGGAGTGATGCTGAAGCTGAAACTCTAATACTTTGGCTTCCTGATGCGAAGAACTGAGTCATTGGAAAAGACCCTGATGCTGGGAAAGACTGAAGGCAGGAGGAGAAGGGGATGACAGAGGATGAGATGGTTGGATGGCATCACCGACTCAATGGACATGAGTTAGAGCAAGCTCCGGGTGTTGGTGATGGACAGGGAGGCCTGGTGTGCTGGGTCGCAGAGTCAGAGACAACTGAGTCACTGAGTTGAACTGAACTCCTCGAAATGTTTGGTAGGATTTACCTGTGAAGCTGTCTGAGCCTGTATTTTTGCTTTGGGGGAGGTTTCTGTTTTTCATTACTGATTCTATTTCATTACTAGTAATTTGTCTGTACATATTTTTTATTTCTTCCTCATTTAGTCTTTGGAGATTGTATATTCTAGAAATTTGCTCATTTCTTCTATGTTGTCTATTTTATTAATATAGTTGTTTATAGTAAAATCTTATGATTTTTGTATTTCTTTGGTGTCAACTGTAACTTCTTTTCATTTATGATTTTATTGATTTGGGCCATCTCTATCTTTTTTTTGATGAGTCTGGCTAAAGGTTTATCAATTTTGGTTATCTTTTCAAAGAAACAGCTCTTGGTTTCATGGATCTTTTCCATGATTTTATTAAATTATATTGTTTAGATTAAATTTTAAAAGTTTTTGCACAGCAAAGGTAACCATCAGCAAAATGGAAAGACAGCATGCTAAATGAGAGAAAATATTTGCAAATGATTTGACCACAGAATATATAAATAGCTCATACAACTTAGTATCACAAAAACAAACAACCTGATTATAAAATGAGCAGACAGCCTGAATGGACATTTTCCCAAAGAAGACATACAGATGGCCAACAGGCATAATAAAAACATGCTCAATACTGCTAATCATGAGAGAAACGCAAGTCAAAACCAATGAGAAATCACCTTACACCCATCAGAATGGCTATCGTGAAAAAGACCACAAATAAACAGTGTGGAGGTTCCTCAAAAAATAAGAAAGAACTACCACATGATCTAGCAATTCCACTCTTGCATATATATCCATAGAAAATGAAATCATTAACTAAAAAGGACAGGCGTCCCAAAGGTTATAGTAGCATTATTTACAATGGCCAATATATGAAAATGACTGTGTCCATCGACAGGTAAATGGATAAAGACGATACAGTGTATAAATATATATACAGTGAAATACTATTCATTAAAAAGAATAAAATTATGCCATTTGCAACAACATGGATGGACTGGGAGGGTATTATTCTTAATGAAATAAGTCAGGCAGAGAAAGACAAATACTGTGTGTTATCATTTATATGTAGAAATGATATAAATTCAGCAAAGTAGTGGATATAATAAAACAGAAACAGACTCACACACACAGAGAACAAGCTAGTGGTTTTCAGTGGGGAGAGGAAGAGGGAAGGGCAGTATAAGTTCCTACACCTGAAATTAATAGAATATTGTTAATTAATTATTCTTCAAGTTTTAAAAAAGATTAGAAAGGTCAAGTATATGTAGAAATCATAAAAGAAGCAATTATTCCGTCAAAGTCTCTTGGTCTTCCTGGTTAGTCTAACACTTGTACCATCACACATGTGGACTCACATAATCACTGTGGTCACCATGCTTCAGGAATAGGCCTGTCCCTAACATTTGCTGGGTCTGCGGCATGAATGTAAGTGGAGGCCCACATAGAACACGTCCAAATATTTAAAGGCATCAGATGTCTAATGAACATTTAATCAATTATGTTTTGACAAATAATGACAGAACTGAAAAATATGTGAAAATTTATGGGTTTTGTCTGACTAAAAATGAGAAAGTTATTGAAGATAATTTAATAATTGCCTATGCCTGAGTGGTCTTTTTGGAGAAGGCAATGGCACCCCATTCCAATACTCTTGCCTGGAAAATCCCATGGATGGAGGAGCCTGGAAGGCTGCAGTCCATGGGGTCGCACAGAGTCGGACACGACTGAGCAACCACACTTTCACTTTTCACTTTCATGCATTGGAGAAGGAAATGGCAACCCACTCCAGTCTTCTTGCCTGGAGAATCCCAGGGATGGGGGAGCCTGGTGGGCTGCCGTCTATGGGGTCGCACAGAGTCAGACACGACTGAAGTGACTTAGTAGTAGCAGCAGCAGAGTGGTCTTTTGATGGGTTTTCAGTGCTTAGAAGATTAATAAGATACCAACACATACATTTAATAAATTAGGTATCAATTCCATATAATTTATTTTTCTGGTCTTTATACACAAAATCATATAGTTATGATATGTTATCATCAAGATTTTGATTGAAATGGTGTCCTATGTCAGTCATGATCTAGAGGATTACAAAGATAAAATAAAATTATATTTGATCATACAAAATGCAATCGATGTAAAAAATGGCATCCCAACAAATCCTTCACTGCAGTGGACCTCTGAGTGACAATGCCTATGGACTGTGGACATCACAACATATAGGCTGGATATTGTACTACTGCCTTTCTGTCCAGGCTGTCTGAGGCCCTCCAGAGAGACTGGTAATGTGGGCCAGGGACTTCCTTACTGACTTTACATCAGCTGTCTTTGAAGTGTTTCTCACCAGGCCAAGAAAAGCAGGAAATC
Source organism: Capricornis sumatraensis (assembly GCF_032405125.1). Lineage (NCBI taxonomy): Eukaryota > Metazoa > Chordata > Mammalia > Artiodactyla > Bovidae > Capricornis > Capricornis sumatraensis. The sequence continues at coordinate 53,882,714 of NC_091070.1, forward strand.
AGTTTAGCAGAGGGAAATAAGCAGATGGACAGAGTCATTTATTTTGAGGGGAACTCTGTGCTGTTTGAATTAAAGTAATGAGCACTTTACGAAGCAGTGAAGCTGTTTTTACATTTCATTCGAGTAATTCAAGATGTAAACAGAGCCCCATGGCAGATGAGCAGTTCCAAACTTCTTCAGCTTTTGAATATTCTAATAAAGGACTGGAGAAGGGAATATCCTCCCTCTTACAGAAGCCATACTAATAATAATATTAACAGTAATGATGATGATGCTGTCAACAATAGCGTCTTCTTATTGAGCATTATGGGGCTTCCCAGGTGGTGCTAGTGGTAAAGAACCTGCCTGCCAATGCAAGAGACATAAGAGACACAGGTTCAGTCCCTGGGTGGGGAAGATCCCCTGGAGTCGAAAATGGCAACCCACTCCTGTATTCTTGCCTGGAGAGTCCCATGGACAGAGGAGGCTGGTGGGCTGCAGTCCATAGGGTCACAAAGAGTAGGACATGCCTGAAGCGACTTAGCATGCACACACACATTGAGCATTATGACATACAGGTCCCATGTAAGACACTTCTGTACACATGATCTTTAATCTGCCTCATATCTCTGCAAGTTCCTACTTAAAGATGACAAAACTGAGTTGCAGAAACTGAGAAATTTGTTATGGTGTCAGAGCGGGTAAGTGCTGGCCCTGGGATCTGAACCCACTTCTCTGTGATTCTGAAAGTCTCACTCTTTCTGCTGTCCTAGACCGAGGAGGTTCTGCTGCCTCCCATCCTCCCGCACAGCATGTTTGCTTTGCTTTTGCTTGAACTTCATTGCTTTGTTACTGATGCTCTGCAGCTAAACTAATAAGCAAGGCAATAGCCTGGATTCTGGCTCGGGTTCCAATAGCTCCTAGTTTAGGATATTCAGTGACTTACCTAATGTTTCCAGGCTTCACTTTCCCATATTTTAAAGGAGCTAATGTTATCCTTCCCACCTACTGTAGTGAGTGAAAAAGCATTCTTGGTGTTTTTTTTTTGTACACTCATTGCTAGGTCAAAAGTATAATAATGTGACAAGTTATTCACATGGTACTAATTATAGCACAGCATAGTATAGAATAGATGAGTATATTATGTATTAAATACTAGTATAGTATAGCACAGAACAGACGAGAATAGTACATATTAAATGCTAGTTTATTATAGTAGAGAGTAGACGAGTATAGCATGTATTAAGTACTAGTACAGTACAGTACGGAACAGATGAGTATAATACATATAAAATACTAATACAGTACAGTATAAAGAATGGACAGGTATACTACATATTAAATACTAGCAGAGTGTGGTTCAGAACAGGTGAGTATAGTATATATTAAATACTAGCATAGTACAGTACAGAACAGACAAGTATAGTATATATTAAATATTAGCATCGTATACATGCAGAACAGGTGAGTGTAGTTCACATTAAATGCTAGCAGAGTGAAGTACAGAACAGGCGAGTATAGTATGTATTAAATACTAATGTAGTGCAGTATGAAGAACAGCAAGGTACCTTCTGTGCAGTGCTCTCTGCTTGCTAACATTACATTGTGGGGGAGTAAATTATCTTAAAATGTACATTTTAAAAGCAGAGAACACATTCATATATCACATAACAATAATTTGTATTCACTAAGATCTACAAGAATTTATGTATTGGGTACAAACTGGGGATAAATAAATAAGAATTTATTATTTATTTATTACATGCATCAGACTCTATAGTAAGAACAGGGTCAGAAGGTGAGAAGAGGAGAGACATGAAAAAGTCGTATTCTCCAAAACCAGTTCTAAAGATCTCCTGGCCTTTGGTACCTATGTCCTCAGGCTACTATCTCAACATCTTGGGTGACAGCTATTGCTTCTGCTACACAGGCCTAGAAGTTCAACCTTCAGAACCCCAGGTGGTTCTGGGAAGCAAACTGAGTATACTGCATTGTGGTGTGACTCCATGAAGTTTGGGATGCTGACTGTCTTATTCAACTCTGTATCCTTGGTACCAAGCATTACTATGTGGGGCAAAACAGGTGCTCAATATATGTTTGCTAATGAATATTTAATAATACAGTGCTCTGCATTCACCAAAACAGGTTAAAAATGCATTTAAAGACATAAGGAGAAATTTGATATTAATTGAAAAATGATTAAGCAGTAAGTATGATACTATCTTGGGCTTCCTTGGTGGCTCAGTAGTAAAGAATCTGCTTGCCAATGCAGGAGACGTGGGTTGGATCCCTGGGTTAGGAAGATACCCTGGAGAAGGAAAATGGCAACCAGCTCTAGTATTCTTGCCTGGGAAATCCCATGGACAGAGAAGCCTGGCAGGCTACAGTCCATGGAGTTGCAAACAGTTGGACATGATTTAGTGACAAAACAACATCAATAACATATTCTATCTTCCTTTTGCAAGAGAAATATATTTAAGTACAGAGAAGCACATATACATACACACATCCTAGAAGAATACCTAGACAAAATGTTGGCAGTGTTTATATCTGGGCAATGAGACTTTTAGATGTCCTTAAGTTTGATTTCATTATCTTTATCTTCTTAATTGATAATAACCATTGTTGTTGTTTAGTTGCTAAGTTGTGTTCGACTCTTTGAGACCCCATTGACTGTAGCCTGCCAGGCACCTCTGTCCATGGGATTTCCCAGGCAAGAATATTGGAGTGGGTTGCCATTTCCCTCTCCAGGGGATCTTCCCGACTCAGGGATCCAACCCACATCTCCTGCATTGGCAGGCAGATTCTTTACCACCGAGCCAACCATGCATGTCTTCTAATATATAAATGTTTATGCTGCTAGAAGGCATTTCCCTTATCAGCCATACATTTTAACAGCCCCACATGCCTGGAAATAGGGGCATCTACATCTTTCTAGACTGGAGAAGCATTGTTGCTGGTATCATGGAAACTTGATATTAAGGGGAAAGAGGGAGCCTCTGTTCAGTAATGAGCAAACAGTACTCAAGCTGTGAGTTTACCAGTTGAATTTTCATATCTGTATGAAAGTGAGTGCTGGGTGTTCATAGTTTTAGGTTCTTGGTCAGGGCAGTTTTGAGACTCAGATTAGCTTGGCACTTCAATTACCACTGAGTTCATGAGAGAGGGCTTCCCTGGTGGCTTGGTCAGTAAAAAATCCAACTGCAGTGAGGGAGACTCGGGTGAAGACGATCCTGATAAGCCAGGTGGCAGACTGGTGGAGCACTGGCGCAGATTAGATTGAAGGTTAACTGGGTATGTGGGCTTGAGTATATGCCTTGTGTATCCCCGAGACTATTTCTTCACTGGAAAAATAAGGAGACTGAAGCACATGATCACTAAATTTTTCCTTGGAATAATAAATGTTGTGGGATTCTCTTTCCACAGTGATATCCCCTTGGGGTTTGACCTCTTAAAAAGGCCGAATTGAGTGGTTTTGAAGACCTCTGACAGTTCTCGTCTGTGATCTGAGGGGCACTCCAGCCCTGGGGACAAGGGATCCTGTACTTCCACCCTGAGCTCAGCCAGAGATCCAGAGTTTTCACAGAAACATTCCTGAAATGAAAGTATGTTCAGCATATATTGTTATGAGGGGAAAAAATACAAAGTGAATTTTTAGCAGAGATTCACTTTGGGAGGTCAGGTGATGGAGATACCCAGAGCAAGAGGATGTTGAAGGTTGACTTCCTGGGATTGGAAGACCTCTGCTCTGTAGGTATGCATGGTCTGCTTAGGTAGACCTCAGGGACAATGGGGTGAATGGGTATCCTGCAACTTTCCAGAGGCCTTTTTGTGAGCACTATGTATGTATAAAGCACTTCAGTCAGGTCAGTTCAGTCACTCAGTCATGTCCAACTCTTTGAGACCCCATGAACTGCAGCACCCCAGGTTTCCCTGTCCATTACCAACTCCTGGAGCTTGCTCAAACTCATGTCCATCAAGCATAGGGGCTGATAAGCATAGAGGACTACAGTAGCTATGGCTACTGTAACGTGTAAATGTGATCCGCAACTTTTATTCTTTGCCTCTTGCTGCGCTGACCATTCCACTCCTGCCTCCTGGGCTGCTGCTCTGACTTTAAACCTCCCCCTATCACTTTCCTATACCTAACACCTTCCTTCTTTGTATGCAGAGACAGCATGACCTAGGGAGGCCAGTGGGATCCACATGGTTAACCCAGGGCAGAAAGTATACAGTGTCAATATTTAGAGTGGCACTATTTGACCGATGGTGGTTTTTCCCTCCGCAGAGTAATTACTCTGTGTTTGGACTCTCAGTTTTCATAAAAGAAACTTGGCTTGCTAGTGATTACATATACCAAATGAACCTAAGCTTGAGTAAATGTTGAATAATGAATTAAAATGAAATTGCTGCTTGTGACGGGCCTTCCATGACTTTGTGTGGTTTTGGAGGCAATCATGCTTATGTCAGCCTCCTTGAACATCAGAGATGTCACATGCAACAACCTGGTCAGTGCTCCATTTGGCTGAAAGATGGGGAAAGTTCTAGAGATAAGTAGAGGCTCTTTCTTTATTCCCCTGACTGCAAATATAAGCTGTCTAAATCTTCATACTTAGGTGCCAGAAACTCTCATAGGACAGGGTCTTCAGAGTTGCTCTCAGACCTATGACTCACAGCTGCTGAATGTTGACATCACAGATTGGAAAGGGTTACACATCTCAGGACACACTCGAGGGTATTTAATGTTTAGCTTTCAAACATGCAAATGGAATGGAACTGGTAAAAGCCACTTTATCCAAAACCCCTCAAAAGTATTTAAAGTCCCTGTGTCCTTAAATTTGATTTAACTCTATAAGATCTGGACAATCTCGCCTACAGATCACTAAAGAGTCAAAAAATAGGGGTCACATAATATCTGGAGTAAACGTGAGTTTAGTCCTCGGGCAAGTAAGGAGGGAGATAGAGATAATGAACACAGGATCCTCTGGGAGAGATGCTGAGGGGTGAGGTGGGGACAGCTTATCTTGGGGGTGGTAGAGTATACACTGAGCTTAGTTGGAATTAAGAGAGAGCTTGGTACTGATCTGTAGACAGACAATCCATGATTGGGTTAATCAAAAGATATGTGCTTTTTTTTTTTAACAAAGATCTTTGCTGAAAGGAGGATTATTGTGTTTTTCTTAGACCCCAGCCCTGTCTCTGAACCCAAATTTCAGGACCTTCCAATCTCTGCTCAAAGTCATTTTCTGCCATCACCCAAGGGAGCTGAGTTGGTAAATGAGTTCTTTTAACTCATTTCAATTTGGAAAGTATTTCTTGTGCATCTTTCGAGCTACTAGTAACTGGGGAGACACAGGTGAAGATGCTGTCCTTATACTCAAGGAGCTCACAGGGAGACAGATGCCCAGCAAACAATGAGCTCCTCTTGTGGGCTAAATGAAAAATCAGAGGAATGTCCCCAAGTTAGCATGTTGCAGTGCACAAAAGACTGTACCTGCTCTGGGATGTCTGTTTAAAACTCTGAGGAGCAGCAATGTAATTGCAGGCGCTGGTAGTAGGTGGGAGCAGTAGGAGGTAGGTAGGGTTGCCAGATTTAGCAAATAAAAATAAAGAACACCAAGGTATATTTGAATTTCAAATAAACAACAAATATGTTTTTAGCATAAGTATGTCCCATGCAATATACTAAATTTGGGGGGTTATTTATCTGAAATTCAAATTTAACCGAGAACCTTGGATTTTAGCTGGCAACCCTAACGGCACAGGACTTGTCTTGAACCTTTAATTGCTTAGCATTTCATCAAAGACTGAGACAATGTCAAGGTAGAAAGGCTTCCTCAAGGGAAGTCTCGTCCAAGGGCAGGGTTTTGAAGACTGAAAATTAGTACCTAGGTCTTAGTTATTTTAAGTGTGGTCTATAGACCAGCAACAAAACATTACTTGGAAACTTTTGGAAATGCCAAATCCCAGGCATAACTCCAGATCTTGGGAATCAGAATCTGCATTTTAACTAGATTCCTGGCGACACATTAACATCTGAGACTCTCTGGTCTAGGCAAGAAGGAGTAGAAAGTAAGAAAGTATGTAAAACAAAAATAAATGGCATGAACAATTGCACAGACACCTAAAATAGCATGGTGGTTTCTGCATGGAAAATCAGTCATTTGTTTGATCCCCTACACACAGCCTTAAGGCTATCTATCTATCTGGCTGTGATGGATATTAGGTATATACTTGGAGTCTTTGTTGCATCATGCAGGATCTTTCACTACAGCTTGTAGGCTCTGGAGTGCAGGGGCTCAGTAGTCATGGCATCCAGGCTTAGTTGTTCAATGGCATGTGGGCTCCTAGTGCCCTGACCAGGGATTGAACCCGAATTCCTCTGCACTGGAAGGCAGATTCTTAACCACTGGATCACCAGAGAAGTCCTAGCCTTAATGCCATTTTGCATTTTATTTTTTGCAAAGATATTTTTCTTCCCCTCTCCATTATAGGAAGCATGAGAGCCCATATAATTCTTACTTAGCAGGTGATGAATAATGAAAAATTTATGGACATAAAACTTCATTACAACATTAAAATTAAGCTAAATTATTTTCACTCATGTTCAAAAAGTACATGAAAGTTAGCATGTAGTGTGCACTGTGTTGTAGCCTCTGCAGAGTGAATAATTTTACCGCCTATTAGGTGGTGTTTCTACATTTTACAAATGAGGAAGCTAAGATCTTAAGATGTTGAGTACTTATAAGTTTCAAAGGCAAGCTTTTAACCCAGGAACATCTGATCCCGCCAAACTATGCTTTTTCCCATCGCTTTCAGATAATTGTAAACAAGGTGAATTAAAAAAAAATTTTTTTTAATGGAAAATTAAGGTTAAACACATTCAGCTTTAGATATTCAGATATATCAGGAGGCAGGTTTTTCCGGTTTGGGTTTGGTATTTGGGAAGAGGGCAGCATTAACTTGTTCATTGCAACTATACATCCTTGTGTGTATGTATGTTGATGGCCACATTACTAGCCTAACATTTTCCCTTCTGTTCATTTATCTTAATTTCACCCTTCCTTCAAGGCCCTCCTAAGACCCTTCCTCCCTCAAAAGGCCTTCCTCCACAATCGGAGTTCACAGGGAGTCCTAGCTCCAGCCCCTCCTCCCAGTTCTTTGTTCTTAATCGATTATGTCTGTGGATCTTAACTTTGCCCTCAGCAGTGGAATCTTTTTAAAAAATACAATAAATATTATGCACAAGCCCTTTGTGAAAAAAGAAGTGGAGTTCTGAAAGATCCTAGACCCTCTATACTCAGCTCCCCCCTCATCTCCCAGAGAATCCTTGGGACACAGGGGGAACATACTTTTGAAGGAAATGGATCTGTGTTACTTGCACTGTCTCCATTTGTTTTCCTTCCCACAACTGTCTACCTTCCTAAGTAAATAAAAGCCCCTTGAAGATGGAGGATACTGATTATTATGGGTACCACCTAACTCAAATCCCAAAATGCAGCTCATGTCTTCCTGGGAAAAAGAGAGTAGACTATCTGAAGTCCAATCATGATAAACCTAAATTATGATCATTTTATGCTTTTGTGTATCCTCCCATAATTCATGGTATAGTTTCTTCCAAGTAAAATACGTTTAATCAATTCCATACATGCTAATTAATTGACTGCTATATGGAGTCACGTGGATCATTTTAATCTTGTTGGCTGAAATATATTTATTTAAATTGTACAAATTGACTGTGCTCTTTATAATAGCATGTTGTCAGTGAAAAATGTTTTTTAAAACTTTGAAATAGTAGGAATAAGAGCAACCTACATGCAGACAGCAGAAGAGCTGCCGTCCAATTTATAGGTTGTGGTGCTTCTGTAAAAATAAATATGTAGCTAGACATAGTGAATTACACACATCTAAGTTCTGAGAGGGCCTTTTCATCTGAATACACTCCTTGCTTAAGGACTTAAGTTCCTTCTGATACCTTAATGATAAGTAATTAAATCCAATAAGATAGGTAATCATTGTAATGAAAACATTGCCGAAAATTCTGATCGACACATGAATTGGCATCTTAGTTTTAAATGGAAGGCTCTGTCACAAGGAAAATTGTAGTTTCTCCAAAGTTAGGTGGGACAACTAGAATGCTCATGCAGCCATTTGTCTATTTATTTATTCACCAAACATTTATTGATCAACTTATGAATGTCAGGCACCTTGCTAAACACAGGTGGTTATGCTGTAACATAATACATGTATTCCTAAAAACCCCTCATATTCTGTTAAAAAAAAATAACAGAACTTGGAGGTAAAATAAAGTAGAACAGACCACTTGAGACCTAGGTAATTTGGGGACTTTCCTGGTGGTCCAGTGGTTAAGAATCTGCTTGCCAGTACAGGGGACACAGATTTGATCCCTGCTTCAGGAAGATCCCACATGTCACAGGGCAACTAATTTTTGGGGCAACTATGCCTGAGTGCCGCAACTAGTGAAGCCCACATGCCCTAGACCCATGTCCACAGCAAGAGATGCCACTGCAGTGAGAAGGCCGCACACTCCCCACTCACTACAGCTGGAGAAAGCCCGCAGGCAGCAATGAGGACCCAGTGCAGCCAAAGATGAACAAATACACAACCTAGGCAGTTTTGGAACCAGAGCATTAAGAAACACAAGTAACAATAAATAAAGGTGTTCTCAAAAATACAGCATAGTTAAAAAGCCATGCTAGATTTCTAAAAAACTAGAATAAATGCTTATTAAATAAGTAGTTTTCAAAAGATGGTGTTATTAATACTTGGTAGAAGTGCATGTGAGGTGTAAGGGAGGTGGGGCTGCTCAGTTATGGAGGTAGGGCCAAGGCGATGGAGGATCCTGCTATAGATACTCTCAATACAGTATGAAGACAGAGCCAAGAGGAAGAGTCAGGTGGGGTAGCTTAGCTTTGCCGCAAACAGACCTCGAGATGAGGATGTGTATGCAGGGAGTTTACTGAGAGGTGACCTCAGGAAGCACAACACGGGAGGAGAGCAGTGAAACAGGGAAGAGAGCAAAGTCACTTCCCTTTATTAAGTGGCCTCACTGAGGGGCCACTACAGCGGGTAACTGGGACTCAACCCCAAGTGAGACCCTGGTGGGTGGCAGATCACTCCTTGGGCACTAATTCCTTGGCACTTCTTGCCAAATACTCAAGCCACGTACTACCTTTCAGAGGGCAAAGAATACCCTCAGTGAGGGAGAGTCAGACCATGACTGACTGGTCCTGAAATCTTTTGCAAGCGACCCTAGTAGAAGTATGTAGGCTGGAAGGATCCTGGCAGGAAACCTACAGCGCCTCTGAGGGGACAAGTGGGGATTACCACCCTGAGGTGAACTGGCTTCGGGTTCAGCACGGTGTTCTTTCGTGGCTTGCTAGAGTCACTGCTTCAGTCTGCACTGCTGCTGTTTGGTGGAACAAGACTAAAGAGTTAGACGAATTGCCTACAAACCAGTGAGACTTGCGCATGACACAGACACCATAACTGTATGAGCTCATGGGCATCACAGAGACCGTGTGCTAAGAAAGAACAGATGGTACTGGATTACTGCCTTTGAGTAAAATTCTGAACAGTCCCTGATGGCAAGAGACTTCCAGTCTAGTGAGAGAGACAGGAATTCACAGCTCAGTGAGGTGTGTGCTGTGGCAGAAGATGTTTCAAAATGTGCTGCATCTCCCGAGGGAGTCCCCCATCCACTCCCAGGGGACCGAGGCAGAGACACTTCAGTTCAGTCCTGATGGATAACCAGCAGGGAGATGGGAAGGACAGAGGAAGAGAAGCTTAGGTGAATTCAAGAGTGAGGAGTTAGGGTGAACTTCCAATGTCTGTTGGGAAGCCTTGCCTCCCACTTCCATGAAGGTCACTAGAGACGCCTGGATGTCAGAATTCAGCTTAAGTAAATGGGAAACACTGGACTCAAGAAATTGAGATCCTCAGAGAAAAATATTAAGCCCTAAGGTCAGTGCTCAGACCTATCCCTGCATCACACAGAACCTGCCTGGCTGCCTGGTGTTGGATAAATAATAAATACCTTCTGTCCCTGGGATCAGTGTCCTGCCTTGACCTTGCTTATCAGATCAGGTAAGAAAGCGAGGTACTCCTTACCACATGTGGTCATTACATTTCCCATGGCATTTTTGCAAGAGGCCGGGCTGCTCCCCTGGCTGCTGTCCAGGTAGGTAATTATCTTGCCTCCTGTTCTAACTCCCTGGTGGTTTCAGTTGTAGGAGAGAGCCTCCTTCACTCCCACGTGATTGGCTGCCGGTGCTGAAAGGTTTCATTCTGGAAATCTGTTACCTTCTGCCCCGGAGCTCGGCTGGCATTCAGGGGTGGGAGAGGGTGTTTGAGGACAACTTGGCCAGGTCTATACTTACTAAGAGAAGTAGAGAATTGAGACTGATTTCCTGGTAAAATGAGCACTAAATGTAATTTTTTCCTTTTTTTTACCGTATGACTTCATTGTTTAAAAATATGAAAAACTGGATTGTGCTTGGAAAAGAACAAGTTCCCCATTCAAAACTACTGACATAAAACCTGTATTCTTTAACCTCACCACATGAGCATGCTATTTTGGCAAACTGGCCAATAATTATGGTGGTCAATTCCTTTGAATGTGACACACCTGAGGAATGGGTATTTGAGTAGAGATGTACAGGAAAATCTGTTTATCAGCTTACCTTTCTCTTTCTCCCTCTCTCTCTCATTATTTTTCTTTATCTATCATCTACCTATATTTATTTTTCTTCCTTCCTTTCTTTCTTGCTTTCTATCCATCCATCATCTGTCATCTGCCATCATTGCACACATAGCCCTTTATCTCCTTCTATATAGATCCTTCATAGATACCCATCAACCCACAGTTGATGGTGTTCGCAGTAGTTCAGTCAACAAACAGTTTCTGAGTACTCACAGTTGCACGGCCATATGACTCCAGAGATATGAAGAACTGTAATGATAATACCTTCCCCTCTGTCCTCTGTATACTTCCAAGCAATACAATACAATAAGACCAGCTCCAAAAAACATTATTCCTGAGTTTAAATTCTGGCACCATTACCTCTGAGACTCTGAATAAGTCACACAATCTTTCCAATCCATAATTTCTTCACCACTAAATGAGGGATAATAATATTAGGACCTAGTTTACAGGGCAATAACAGATTAAAATGAGATACTGAAATTAAAATGCTCAGCATTGCATCTGTTATCTGTACATAACAGGGCTCAATAAATGTTTGTAATCATTACTATAATAAAACCCACTAGGCATATTGGGACGATCCCCTGGAGGAGGGCATGGCAACCCACTTCAGTATTCTTGTCTGGAGAATCCCACGGAAGAAGTGACTGGCAGGCTACAGTCTCTGGGGTTGCACAGAGTTGGACACAACTGAATGGACTTAGCATGCACACATGCACATATATACAAAAGCAAGACTGAATTGCCTGGTCCTGCCCTTTTGTCTTCGCCCAGCAGCTCTGAGATGAACTGATGCTCTGCAGCCACGAGATGCTGGTTAAGAACATTGGCTTTGTGGTCAGATGATCCTGAATCCCAGGTTGGAATCTCAGCTTTGTTACATATTAGCTCAATGACCCTGGATATGTTAAATAACCTCTCTGAGCCCTGGTTTCCTCATGGTAAAACAGGATAGTTATAGGATAAAATTCAGGAACTATTTATAGTCACAATTCATAGGTTCTATACCTACCACATGAAAACAAAAAAAGTGAATGTGTTAAGTCACTCAGTCATGTCTAACTCTTTGCAACCTCATGGACTGTAATCTACCAGACTCCTCTGCCCATGGAATTCTCCAGGCAAGAATATTGGAATGGGTGGCCATTCCCTTCTTCCGGGGTTCTTCCTCACCCAGGGATTGAATCCAGGTCTCTTGCATTCCAGGCAGATTTTTTACCGTCTGAATCACCAGAATATACCTACCAGATATAGAGCATCAAATAAATGGTAGTCCTTAGTATCAGAGATAAGCAATAGAGAGAATTTGATAATTAGACCATAGGAGTCAAAACGCAGCTGCTTTTATTATCTTTATCAACCAACAAATAGTCTACTATTGGATATTTGCCTGAAGCTCAGTTGAAAGAATACTGTCCCTGGAGGTCTCATGAAGGGTGGCCCTCCCTCCACATCCAGAAACCAGGCTGGATCATCTTATAGAAACAGGTTCCTACTGACTGTAAACTTCACGTTATGCTACTCACTTACATTGGGGAACAAGGCAGCTATCATTTGCATGAAACTCACAATTGAGTTTAAGCAAGAACATGGAAATCAAGGTCACTCTTTCAAACAGTATTCCTATTTGATGACTCACAGGAGGAAAATCCCTTATGTTTCAGTTCTTTGAAAAGTTGGAAATTTTTGCATTACCTTTAGTGACTTCATTGAAATGTAGAGTATGCCTAACTGATATTAACCTTGACTTTCTTACTAGAGTCTCTGTTTTCTCTGTATCTTGTTTTTCCCTTCAGTTTATTATGTTTTTGCATTACACATATGCAAGCTGTCGCAAATGCTTTGCAGAACACGGTGGAGAATAAACAAATAACAAAATGAAATATTCTTGCAATGCGAACATTATGTTCTGCAGTGTTTGGATTATTGTCCAAATGGAGTCGACCCGTGACCATAAAGAACCCTAAATTTGCAATGCTTCTTCTCTGTACTGTAGGCTTTTACCAGAGCATTTTGACTTAAAGAATCTTCCATTTAGTTCAGTTCAGTTCAGTTGCTCAGTTGTGTCCGACTCTTTGGGACCCCATGAACCCTGCAGCATGCCAGGCCTCCCTGTCCATCACCAACTCCCAGAGTCCACCCAAACCCATGTCCATTGAGTCAGTGATGCTATCCAACTATCTCATCCTCTGTCGTCCCCTTCTCCTCCTGCCCTCAATCTTTCCCAGTATCAGGGTCTTTTCAAATGAGTCAGCTCTTTGCATCAGGTGGCCAAGGTATTGGAGTTTCAGCTTTAACATCAGTCCTTCCAATGAACACCCAGGACTGATCTCCTTTAGGATGGACTGACTGTATCTCCTTGCAGTCCAAGAGACTCTCAAGAGTATTTTCCAACACCTCATTACCTAAGGAAAGTTACTTAACTAAGACTCAGGTTCTTAAAATTATAAAATACAAACAGTTGTGTAAATCTAATGATGATAATAAAAGTCACTAACTTCTGAACACCCATGACACGTCAGACACTTGGCAGAAAACTTCACAAATGTCCTATAGTTAAATATTTTCTAGACGTATTTGATCTCATAATAACTTTATGATACAGTCACTGACCCAGTTTACACATGAGGACACTGACATGCAAAGAAATTATCTGCCCATGAGGACACAGCTAAGTGACAGATTATTAGTTGAACCCAGAAGAACTCGTACTATGGCACTCAGAACCACATTCATATTGTTGTTCCTGATTTGGTTTCAGCAATATGACATTTTCTGTTATAATTAATTCAGCAAAAAGACATACATGCTGTGAACCTGATTTTGGTTATGCAGTTTTGCTTTACTTATAATTTATTTATATAATATAAAATTAGAAAGGACTTGTACCTCATTTTATGGTTGTATATTTTACATATTATCATAAAACTAACTTAACAGTAAGGATATGAAAGACTTTTTTTTCCCCCTGGAAGGGTTGATATATTTTTTGGGTTGGGGATATATTGATTCCCAATATGGAAGTTTTTTTAATCTTGTATCTGTTTTACCTTAAATTTCTAAGATTTAAAAATCAGTGAGAGGAAAAAGAGAACCCGCTGAGATGACCAAGAAAGGTGAGATTCGGATTAGCTTTCAAAGAGATGTAGAAGGCAAATGTGAGTGACAGCTGACAGTATACCATCACCATCATGCAGGTGATTCTAGATTGACTTGGCTCACCTGGAATAGCTAAAGGATGTCTTTCATCCCACACTGTTCCAAGTGGGAGTAGATATGGGAGAGAGAAACCAGAATCAGAGCCAAGCCAGAGCAACACAGTGGACAGCTCTGAATGCAGAGTTTAGACTTTAAGCAATGGGGAGGCATTGCTTATCACTGAGTAGGAGACTGGTATGAAATAGATGGTATTTTAAAACCAAGTCAAAGCATAACTAGAAGAAGGGAAAACTTGCTGGACTGAAAAGAGTATTGGCTGAGTTTACCAGGATGGAGATTAAATAGGGGGAGTTAAGGATGGAGCTGAGTAGCCCTCCTTCACTCCCCAGGTGATGAGGATTCTGACATTTCCATCTAGAAGTAACTTATCAGCACTGGTAAATACAGATGAATTATGGCCAGAGCCTCAGCTTCCCTGATGGTTCCCCACATTTTGGTCAGACCCATAAATATAATGGAGAGATTGTAAGATTGCCCCCTTGTCCTGCTGGCAAAACTTGTGCCTACAATATCCCACTGGGACCAAAAACCACATTGAGATTCCACAAGTATGTTTCTAACAATGCTGGGCAGTGGCTCGTTCAGAAAGACTCTGCCCAGGGTAGCTGCTGCAATCAACTTTTTCACTTTGGGTTTCTGTCATAAAGAGCTTGTCTGAAGGTCTCATGCAGAGAATTCAATTTATATCATCTAAATAGGTGAAACGTAAAGAGTGCCTCACTGACTCCTGGAGTTGGTAGCAGTCACCATGTTTACCTTTCCTTTTTTTCTGGTTTCTGGGGGCAAATGAACTAAAATTCATATGTTACAATTAAAAGCCATTAACAGCAAACACCAGAAAGAACAAGCAATTAGTTAATGTATTATTTAAGGCCTTATTACACTATCAAGGACAATCATTCATTCTGAGAAGGATTTTTTTTAATCCATTATTAAAAGCTTAAGTGTCTACCAATAACTGAAAATATATTTGGATTTGCCTGAATTCTACTCTCGGGAGCAACACCCTGACAATATATCCTGACCTAATACCTCAAATGTATTAACTTTCAAACACAATTAAAAAACTAATCTATAAATTTCACTCTGGATTCTTTGCTATATATGGATCCATCCATAATTTCTAAGGATCTGTTCTTTTCAGGGCATAATACTTGAAGCTGAAGTATGAAGTTGAAATGGGCTTATTAACCATCAGGAATCTCAACTCTTCTCCTCTGTGGTATATAACTAGAATTGATAATGGCAAAAATAGTAGTAATTACCTGTTGATAGGTATTTCTAAAAACATTTAAGAATTTTTACTTATGTAATCAGTCTTTTAATTTTCCATTTACTATTTGATGAAATTCTTGAAATAGGATGCTTCCTTGAAAACACATTCTTTTCAAATATCTCTAGATTTTCTGTGAAAACTGACCAAGAATACTATCTAACAAAGCAAGGACATAAAGCAAGCCCCAATAAATACCAAAGAAATGATACCACGGAGATCACAGTTCTGAACAAAGTGCAAATAACCTGGAAATCAATAAGAAAAAGAAAAATAAACAATCCCAAATATTTGGAAAATTAAAACTCTACTTCTAAAGAATTCATAGCTTAAAGAATAAGTCATAGTGGTTAATTGAACACATTTAGACCCAAATACTAATGGAGTGATACACACACACACACACACACACACACATATATATATACACAAACTTGTGGGGTATATATATGAGAACATCACACCTCAAATTCTCCTATTAGAAAAAAGTAAAAAAAAAAAAAAACTGAAAACCAATGAGCCAAGCTCTTACTGAAAAAATTAGAAAATAGAGTGAAATAAAATTTTGTATAAAGTGACTACTATTTGTGTCTATGATGGAAAAATTATACAATACTAACTCTACTATCAATAATAACTATTCAAGAATAATTATACTGGTAAAAACTAAAAACAACTATTTGAATTCATCAGAGATCAGCCCAGATAGACACGATGAAAGAGTCCAAGATCTTAAAGAGAAGATAAGCTCACTGAGGGCATAATCGCATTATTCTCCATTTGTTTCCCTAAGGGAATTTGCTGATTTGTGGAACAAGGAAGAGAAGTAAAAGGAAGCAGTATAAGATTTGTGATGGTTTCACTGAGCTGGACAGTTTGGATGACCTAAGTGGCCAGGACTTAAGAAGTCCAGATCTCAAAGTGGGAACCACACAGAAGTGAGGTTAAAATTCTACTGGTACTTTTATTTAGGGTTGTTTTCAACTCCTAAGTCATATGTGCTTTGGGCAAGGTACCAAGGATCCAAGGAGAGAGCAGCAGCTTCTGTGAGACCAAAGAACTTGAGTTGAGGCTTTGTTAGGAAAGAAATGGTTGGAGCTATGACTTACAGAAGTGGAGAAGTCCTGGTTAACATGCCTGACTTTCCACTGAGACACCTGAAGGGTATGTTCTAGGAGTCAGAGCTGGGCCTTATGTGCAAAAGCAAATTGAAAACAGAGACACTTCTCTCCAACAAAGCCTGAAGCCCAGCCTTGATTCATTAAAGGGATCTGCCTGTACTCTGTCCACTTGCCAGAAAAAAAATTAAATCCTCTATATAGAAAGAGAACACAGTCCAGAGTCTCTACATTTTTGTTGTTATAGACAATGTTCAACATTCAATAAAAATTATCACAGGAGTCTAGAAAGAGGGTCAAATGACCAAAAACAAAGTCAAAAATATAACAGTAGAAATTGCCCTGCAAGTGACCACAGTATGATTATATGTGCGGGGTTGCAGAGTCAGACATGACTGACGACTTTCTCCAGGGGATCTTTCCAACCCAGGGATCGAACCCAGGTCTCCCACATTGCAGGCTGGATTCTTTACCAACTGAGCCACAAGGGCAGCACAAGAATACTGGAGTGGGTAGCCTATCCCTTCTCCAGGGGATCTTCCAGACCCAGGAACTGAACTGGGGTCTCATGCATTGCAGGCAGATTCTTTACCAACTGAGCTATCAGGCAAGCCCTGAATGGGGTTTACTCTATCAAAATAGCAAATATTTTTATAAGGCTATAATAAATAAAATGGTGTAGAATTGCCACAGAGAAGACAGATACACCAATGGAAGACAATAAAAGGCAAGAAGCAGACCTGTATATGAAGCAAATTTGATCTATGGTAGAAGTAGAACTGGACAGTGGTTAGAAAAAATGAAAATTTAATTAAAGTTACTGGCACGATTACTTATTTGTATGCACAAATGAAATTGAGTCTTATCTAACATCATATTGAAATAAACTCCAGGTGGGTTTAAATGCTGAATTTCATAGCAAAACTTTAAAACTAAACAAAAAGTAGGAAAATATTTTATGATTCAAGTGTGGAAAGATTTTTAATTAGGCAAAATAAGTACAACTATATTAAACTGGGCACTAGGGGTGAAGGTGGAGAAGGCAATGGCACCTGACTCCAGCACTCTTGCCTGGAAAATCCCATGGGTGGAGGAGCCTGGTAGGCTGCAGTCCATGGGGTTGCTAAGAGTTGGACATGACTGAGTGACTTCACTTTCAGTTTTCACTTTCATGCACTGGAGAAGGGAATGGCAACCCACTCCAGTGTTCTTGCCTGGAGAATCCCAGGGCCAGGGGAGCCTGGTGGGCTGCCATCTACAGGGTCGCACAGAGTTGGACACGGCTGAAGAGACTTAGCAGCAGCAGCAAGGGTGAAGGACCTGCCCACCAACAACGGAGATTTAAGAGACATGGGTTTGATCCCTGGGTTGGGAAGACAAGGTCCTCTGGAGTAGGTAATGGCAACCCACTCCTGTATTCTTGCCTGGACTGGTGGGTTACAATCCATGGAGTTGCAAAGAGTTGAATGTGACTTAACACACACAACATACATGTTTAACCAATAGATTGAGAGCTCTGACTATATTAAAATGAAAACATCTGTGAATTTTGATTTAAAATTTAAAAAGTGAAAGATAAGTGAGACTGGGAGGAGATATTTCCAGTGTATGCCACTGGAAATCTGCATCCTGCTAATTTGAAAGCATCCCAAATCTAGAAGAAAAAGAATTTGAAAGAACTGGAATAAGAGGGAGAAACTAAATGGCGAATGTACAAGTGTGAAAAGATGGGCTCTTTTACTGGGGACTAAAGAAATAAAACACAAGTTAAAATTACCAGGGGATATGATTTTAAACACACAAGAGTAGGAAATAGTAATATACTGATAATTCTAGGAATTGGTAAAGATGAAGAACCAGGTGAAATGACATTTATAAGTGTAGGAGGGTAAATTATGTGTAACTTCAGGGAGCAGTTTGACAAAATCTCTTAAGTGGACCACACAGATTCTCTACTATCCAGCAATTCCTTTCCTGAGGATGTTCTCTGGAAAAATTCTTGCATATGTGTACAAGATGGTTTTCATAGGAAAGTTGATAGCAGCATTATTGGTAACTGCACAATATAGGAAAAACCTAAATATGCAAGTAGAATGAATTTAATTAAATAATAGTATACCCATGCCATGGAATATAAGACTGAACTGAATATAAATAAACTAGAGGTGGGCTGCCATCTCTGGGGTCGCACAGAGTCAGACATGACTGAAGCGACTTAGCAGCAGCAGCAGCAGCAGCAGAGATTTATTTATCATTAAAACAATGAGATAAACATTTTAATTGAAGGTGAAAGTAGCAAAAGGATACTGTGTGATACTATTTTATAAAGTTAAAAATATGTAAATCAACCCTATATATTATTTGGAGGAATATATAGTAAAGTAAGGGACTGACAATCACCAAGTTCAGTACAGTGTTTATTTCTGGAGGTAGGCAGCGAGAGGAAATTGCCACTGAAAGAAGAAACATGGAGGCCACAAAAGTGTTTGTAATATTTTATTTCTTAAGCTGAATAAAGGCTATATAGCTACCAATTATAGTATTCTTTATACCTTTTTGTATGCCTGAAATATTTTACTATAAAACAATTTTTAAGTGTTCCAGACTTGATAAATCAGGAAGGTATCGTTAAAGGCAAATGCTTAAGTGCTGGATGAGATCACTTTGACAATCCAGGGCGCTATTGAGAAGCTAGTGTGGGAAACAACTATTGAAAAGAAGCTAACCGTAAAAAGATATGAAGCACATCAGGAAACCCTCTCTCATAAGAGACAGGCAACAGACACAGTAAATGAGAGAATGTTCAGTTGAGATACTAAAGAAAACAGAGCGGTCTCCAAAGAACTTCAAAATAATTAAGTTAAAAAATGATCAAAGAGATAGATGAGCCAGCTGAACTCATGTTAGAAGAAGACATGAAAACAGGATAAGTAGAGTTGAAAATAAGCATACATTCTAGAGATAAAAAACCGCCATCATAGATGTAAAATCCAATAGAACATGTCAGAGTAGACCAAAGCAAAAATTAGAAAGTTGGAAGATGAATTTAAGAATGTGACTCGGAGACCTCAAAAGATGTATTATTTAAAAAAAAAGGCAATGAGAGATTTGAAGAATAGAATAGGAAACTCTAATATGTGCTGCTAGCGGTAAAAAACCTACCTGCCAACGCAGCAGACATGAGACGTGGGTTTGATCCCTGGAGGAGGGCATGCAATCCACCCCAGTAGTCTTTCCTGGGGGATACTATGGACAGAGGAGTCTGGTGGGCTACAGTTCATAGGATTGCAAAGAGTCAGACATGACTGAAGCAACTTAGCATAGCACACACAGCAGCATGCATTATGTGTCTAAGAGACCCAGGTGGGGGGAAAAGGAAAGGAGGAAATGTAAATATGCTTGTGGAGAATTTTTTAGTGAGACATGAGTTTTCAGATTGAAAAATCACACACGAAATTCCAAATGGAAGAAAACTGGGGTGGGGGGCATGGGGCAGGAAAAAGAGAGGTAGAGACAGACTGCAGTGCATCAAATATAAAGAAAATGAATTTAAAAACCACCAGAGGAGATAAGACGGTAATCTATTAGGAAAACCAATCAAATTGACATTGGACTTCTTATCAGTCAGAAAGTAATCTGGAAAAAAAAAGAAAATGCCTCCAAAGTGTCAAGGGAAAAATATAACAGCCAATCCAGAATCTTACACTTAATTATCACTCAAGAGTGAAGATGAAATAAAGATATTTTAAGAAATACAAAGAGAGTTCATCTCTTATTGAAAGAACTTTCTGATGAGGGAGATAGAATCTAGAAGGGAGAAATGAAACCTAACTTATGATGATGATAAAAATATTAGTAAGCAACTTCATAAAAAAAAATGACACTGGGCAGTGAAAAGAAATAACAACTAATATGAGTTTAAAAGTAAGGCCCTTATAAAACATGAATTTTCTTCAGGATAAAGTAGTTGAGAAATAATTAGAATATTCTATTTTCCTCACTTTTGTTTGGGGAAATAAAGATGATTAAGACTTGGTTAGAAAAGCACAAAGTCAGAGTGCCTTTAAAAATTTAAAGGCAATCACATCAAGAATAAAACTTATAGCTTGTAAACTAGAAAATGGTGAAAAGTAATTGAGAAACTCATGGTTCAATAGAAGACAGGGAATTAGGAAAGAAGGAGGGGGGAAGAAGGGTAAGGGAAGCAGGAGCAGCAACCAGAAAAAACCTAGTGAAGAGAAAATCCAGATAAGGCCATAGGAATTAATCTAAATATGTTAATGATGACAATATACTATTTGTGAAGACCTGTTTTGTTTATCAACTTGGCTAGGCTACAGTCCCCAGTTACTCAAACACTAATCAGATAATGCTATGATGGTATTTTGTAGATGTGATTAAAGTCCATAAGCAGTTGATTTTAAGTAAAGGGATTATCCTAGATCATCGGAATCAATCAGTTGAAAGGTCTTGAGAGCAGAGCTAAGGCTTTTCTAAAGAAAAGGAAATTCAGTCTGTGGACAATAGCTTCAGTTCATGCCAGAAAGTTCCAGCCTCTCCTTTCTGACAGCTTACCCTACAATTTCAGACTTGCCTAAACAGCTCTAATAATCTAATTTGATCTAATTTCTTGTAATAATTTTCCTAATATAGATCTCTTACTGGTTCTGTTTTTCCACTTAAGGCTGGCTGATATGTTATGTAAGTGAATTAAACACATCTCCACACGCACAGATTCTCAAACTGTATTGATAACAAATACAAACGCTCTTTATGAGAAACATCCCTAAAAACATACAGAAAGTTGAAAGTGAAGGGATCGAGAGAATGTATACAGCTGAAAAATGAGCACCAAAAGAAAGTAGTGACAGGGATAAAGAAGAGTATTGTGATAACAAGAGTACCTCTGATGGTCAGTGGGACCAACAGGAGAGTCTCCCATGAAGCTTCTGGTGCTTCCAACAAGGTCCCAGCCCTATGGGTCCCTAGTAAACTTGGTGATTCCTTTTAACTTCCCAGAAGAGCCAGACAACTTCCTAATTTAAACCAAGACAGATTGTTAACTTTTAATTTTGAAATAATTACAGATCCAGAGCAAGTTGCAAAGACTGTATAAAGAGGAATAGCATATCCGTTACCCAGTTTCCCCCAGGGGTCACACCTTAATGCAACTATAGCACCACCCTGAAAGCAGGAAATTGATAGTGGAATGCGTATGTACAGCGCTGTCATTTCATCACAGGTGTAGATTCTTGTACTCATCACCCCAGCCAAGATATAGAACATCACCACAAAGATCTCCCTTGTGCTTCCTTTTACAGTCAAAACCACCCCCTCCCTCTCACTGTCTCTAATCCCTGAAAACCACTCATCTGTGCTCCATCTTAATAATTCTGACATGTTTCCAAAGAAGATATACAAATGGCCAACAGTCACATGAAAAGATGTTCAACATTACTAATATTCAGAGAAATGCAAATCAAAACCGCAATGAGACAGCACTTCACACTTGTCAGAATGGCTATCATCAAAAAGTCTACAATAACAAATGCTGGTGAGGATGCAGAGAAAAGGGAACTTTCGTACACTGTTGGTGGGAATGGAAATCAGTATAGCCATCATAGAAAGTAGTATGGAGTTTCTTCATAAAACTAAAAATAGAACTACCGTATAACAGCAATTCCACTGCTGAGTATGTATTCAAATAAAATGGAAACACTAATTTGAAAAGATACCAGTACCCCAATGTTCATAGAAGAATTATTTACAATAGCCAAGATATGGAAATAGATGAAGCAGAAGTAGGTACTACTCTGGAATTCCCTTGCTTCTTCTATGATCCAGAGGATGTTGGCAATTTGATCTTTGGTTCCTCTGCTTTTTACAAATCCAGCTTGTACATCTGGAACTTCTTTGTTTACATATTTGCTGAAGCCTAGCTTGAAGGATTTTGAGCATTACCTTGCTAGCATGGGAAATGAGTGCAATTGTAAGATAGTTTTAAGATTCTTTGCATACAACTACTTCTGTTGCATTGACTACACTAAAGCCTTTGTGTGGATCACAACAAACTGTGGGAAATTCTTAAGAGATGGGGTTACCAGACCAACTTACCTGCCTCCTGAGAAACCTGTATGCAGGTCAAGAGGCAATAGTTAGAACCGGACATGGAACAACAGACTGCTTCAAAATTGGAAAGGAGTATGTCAAGGCTATATATTGTCAGTCTGCTCATTTAACTTCTATGCAGATTGAAGTGAAGTAGAAGTGAAGTTGCTCAGTCATGCCCGACTCTTTGCGACCCCATGGACAGTAGCCTGCACCAAGCTCCTCCATCCATGGGATTTTCTAGGCAAGAGTACTAGAGTGGGTTGTCATTTCCTCCTCCAGGGAATCTTCCCGACCCAGGGATCAAACCCAGGTCTCCCACATTGTAGACAGATGCTTTACTGTCTAAGCCACTAGGGAAGATTACATCATGTGAAATGCTGGGCTGGATGAATCACAAGTTGAATCAAGATTGCTGAAGAAATATCAACAACCTCAGCTATACAGATGATACCACTCAAATGGTAGAAAGTGAAGAGGAACTAAAGAGCCTTTCAATGAGGGTGAAAGAGGAGAGTGAAAAGGCTGGCTTAAAACTCAACGTTCAAAAAACAAAGATCATGGCATGTGGTCCAATCACTTCATGGTAAATAGATGGTGATAAAGTGGAAACAGTGACAGATTTTATTTTCTTGGGCTCCAAAATCACTGTGGACAGTGATTGCAGCCATGAAATTTAAAAACACTTGCTTCTTGGAAGGAAAGCTTTGACAAACCTAGACAGTGTATTAAAAAGTAGAGATACTACTTTGCTGACAAAGGTCCATACAGTCAGAGTATGGTTTTTCCAGTAGTCATGTATGGACATAAGAAATGGACCATAAAGAAGACTGAGTGTCAAAGAAATGATGCTTTTAAATTGTGGTGCTGGAAAAGACTCTTGAGAGTCCCTTGGACAGCAAGGAGATACAATCAGTCAATCCTAAAGGAAATCAATCCTGGATATTCATTGGAAGGACTGATGCTAAAGCTGAAATTGCAATACTTTGGCCATCTGATATGAAGAGCTGAAAAGACCCTGATGCTGGGAAAGATTGAGGGCAGGAGCAGAAGGGCAGACAGAGAATGAGATGGTTAGCTGGCACCATTGACACAATATAGGTGAATTTGAGCAAGCTCTGGGAGATGGTGAAGGACAGGGAAGCCTATTGTTCTGTAGTACTCGAGGTCACAAAGAGTCGGAGATGACTGAGAGACCAAATAACCACAACCAACAAGATGGAATCAGTCTAAATGTCCATCAAAGATGAATGAGTAAAGAATATGTGTGTGTGTGTGTATGTGTGCATACACAACAGAATATAAGCCATACAAAAGGTCCAGCGTAGATGGACCTAGAGAGTATTATGCTTAGTGAAACAAGTCAGACAGAGAAAGACAAATATTGTATGCTGTTACTTATTCATGGAATCTAGAAAATAAAACAAATAAATGAATATAACAAAAAGAAACAACTCACAAATATAGAGAATAAACTAGTTTTTATCAATGGGAAGACAGAAAGGGGAGGAGCAAGATAGGGTTAGAAGATTAAGAGGTATAAACTACTGTGTATAAAATAATAAATAAGCTACAAGGATATATTGTACAGTACAGGGAATATAGCCAATATTTTAAAATAACTTTAAATGAATACAATCTATACAAATATTATATCATTAACAAGATAATAATTTTGTCATTTTGAAAATGTTACATAACTGGAATAATACAAAATATTACCTTTTGAGATCTGGCTTTTTTACTTAGCATAATGCCCTCAAGATCCATCCAACAAGTGGCATGTAATATTAATTTGTTTCTTTTTACTGCTGAATAATACTCCATAAGCCTGCATATACTTTAAAGTTCTAAAAAAAAAAAAAACTGGGAATTTTGTTAAATAAAATGATCAATTTAAAAAATATTTTTAAAAACGTAGCAGCTCTTAAGATTACAGGATTTTAAAGTTTTATCTTAAAATAGGTTGCCAGTTTCACTTCTGAGGCTTACACTGCTGCTGCTGCTGCTAAGTCACTTCAGTCATGTCTGACTCTGTGCGACCCCAGAGATGGCAGCCCACTAGGCTCCTCTGTCTCTGGGATTCTCCAGGCAAGAACACTGGAGTGGGTTCCCATTTCCTTACACATTCTCACATAATTTGGGGGGAAGAGCTCATTTATGTTCTTACCAAATCATTAATTGAATGGGCATAATCATCCATTTATGATAAAAATATTTATTAAGTGCCAGTTATGTCTTACTGTGCTCGCTGCTGGCAAGCATAAAAAGAGGAATGAGATATTGATCTTATCCTTAACACAGAGCTCAGCACATAGCAGGCCCTCAAGTGCTATTAACCGAATGAATAAATCCTGCTTTTAAAAGGAATTTACAATTTGGTGGCAGAGATAATGTGTGGATACAAATAAATGTGAGTTAGAGAATGGCATATTCATCATCGAGAAGGTAGTGCACGGGGACAGTTGATAGGAGAAACATTATCCTCTAAGGACAAGAGAAGGCTCCAAGAGATTGGTGACATAAGTTTGGCATTGAAAAATGATAGGAATTGGGGTAAAAATAAATGGGGGGGTAATAACAGTAGTTGACAATTATTTCCATCTTCCTGTGTGCTAGGTACTCTGCTTAGCATTCTGCATACTTAAGTTATTCTCACAGTGTCTGTGATATTATATTATCCTCTTGTTACAAACAAGAGGCATAGAGAGGTGTCTTGCCTAGTGTAACAGCTTGTAATGGGCTGAACTTGGAAAACTGGGCAGTGAAACTCCTGAACTCTTGTACTAATAGAGTAAAGAGTGGAGCAGAAAGAAGCATGGGTGCAGAAAACGGAAATGTGACTGGAGTCTCGAGGGAGCAGAAAACAGGGAAAATGTGGCTGGACTCTAGAGTGTGTAACTGGGAGCAGGAAGCTGCTGCTGCTAAGTCGCTTCAGTCGTGTCCGACTCTGTGCGACCCCACAGACGGCAGCCCACCAGGCTCCCCCATCCCTGGGATTCTCCAGGCAAGAACACTGGAGTGGGTTGCCATTTCCTTCTCCAATTCATGAAGGGAGCAGGAAGAGAAGCCCACAAATGTAGGTGGAAACCAGGCCCTGCAGAGCTTTGAATTCCATGTTTAATAATTTGGACATAGCTTAGAATGTTTTTGAAGATTTTGAACAGAGGAATGAC
This sequence comes from Capricornis sumatraensis, assembly GCF_032405125.1. Classification (NCBI taxonomy): domain Eukaryota; kingdom Metazoa; phylum Chordata; class Mammalia; order Artiodactyla; family Bovidae; genus Capricornis; species Capricornis sumatraensis. The sequence goes on from NC_091070.1 coordinate 53,908,313, forward strand.
TTGATTTAGAGGTGTTTTGTTCATTTATTCAGTTTGGGTCTTTGTTCAAAAACATAGCATTAAGAAAGAGCACATAGATATCAGATGTGGGAAAATTAGTAACATCAGTCCAGGTTGGAGCTTAGAGAGCACCTGTGAGAATGGAGATGATGGGCAGTTGAGAGATGCTGTGCGCATGGACAGCTTAGGACCTGGGAACTGGCTGGAATGAACAGAACTGGGTGAGGAACAGGGAGCATTCAAGGTATCCTAGGGGCTTGTCATCTGTATATCTGGGCAGATACGTTGATTTCAGTAGGAACTTGAAGATGAAGAATAAGTTTCAAGGGAAAAATTATGTCAGCTTCAGATAATTTGAGTAAAGGTTTTCAAGGATGCCTCCAGGTGTCACGGAAAGGACTGAAACCCTAGGGAGAGTCTGGAGAGGCTGCACATTAGCCATTAAAGTGGATGATCTAACTTTGTGCAAGATTTTTAAAATCAGTTCAGTTCAGTCCAGTTGCTCAGTCGTGTCCGACTCTTTGTGACCCCATGAATCGCAGCATGCCAGGGCTCCCTGTCCATCACCAACTTTCGGAGTTCACTCAGACTCACGTCCATAGAGTCAGTGATGCAATCCAGCCATCTCATCCTCTGTCGTCCCCTTCTCCTCCTGCCCCCAATCCCTCCCAGTACCAGAGTCTTTTCCAATGAGTCAACTCTTCTCATGAGGTGGCCAAAGTGCTGGAGTTTTAGCTTTAGCATCATTCCTTCCAAAGAAATCCCAGGGCTGATCTCCTTCAGAATGGACTGGTTGGATCTCCTTGCAGTCCAAGGGACTCTCAAGAGTCTTCTCCAATACCACAGTTCAAACGCATCAATTCTTCGGTGCTCAGCCTTCTTCACAGTCCAACTCTCACATCCATACATACCTAGTTTTTAAAAAATATCTACTCTGTAAAAAGATCTCACATTAAATAAACCAGCACATCTTTGATTATGAAGCTCAGAAGCACTGAACTAGGATTTTCTTCAGCGCTTTTCTAAAAATGAATTTACATTTAGATTATACATGAAATGGTATATAAATGTTTGGACTCAAGGCTTAAAGGAATGGCTGTGAGAATTTACACTGGGTTGTAGGAAAAAGAACACAACCGAAATTCATTCTAAGCTTGTCAAGATTTCAATTTACAAACAGGAGACTGAACTATTCTTATTAGCAGCCCTTGACCATTTAAACCACCAGCTGATGCTTTCTTGAGCAAAGTTTTGAAATTTTCAGTATTTTACATTTAATTTCCCTATCTAGCATTACTTTGCTAAAATTTTAAACTTGGAAAGAAAGAGTGACTAAAATTGCAGAAGAAGTTATAATTTTAAAAAGCAGAATAGTAATAACAGAAGCAATTTCTAAAAGTAATAACCTTTTGGGTCTACTTTGAAGCCTTTTAAAAATTGGGTGTGTATCTCTAAAGTTTTGGCAGTTCTTGGGTAGGCTGCTTGGATTGAAGTCTACTTTTTATTTTCCTGTTTTCCAAACCAGTTCCTTTTAGAAATATATGTGTTAGTTGAGGTATTATAAGTAGAGAAAACCAAAATGACTCCCTTCCTTATCCCTAAGCAGTCAGTAAATGTTTCACCTCTTTGCTCAGAACCTGCCTCTAAGTACTCTCTAGAAGAGGGACTGAAATCCATATTCAAGCAAGCCTTTGAATTTGTATGTTAGAATTGGAGTGAAGGGCATGTATTTTCCTGGAAGTTGATTTTACAGAGCTTCATCATGATCTCAAAGTGGGTCATGAAGATTCCAGAAGCTAAAGCTGTCTCCCAGGATTCTTCTCAGTTCAGGGACTATAGAACCAAGGCGTGCCCTCTTTTGCCCAATACTGTAGCATGGTGGGCTATATTGGAAACTCAAGGGTGGAATTTAGGAGACTTTTTTTTTTTTCATATTCCCACTCCACTCTAGACTTCTACAAACTTCACACAGGTCACTTATCCACTTTAGGCCTCAGTGTGTTCATCACTCAAAGGAGCAGAATGTCCATTAGGCCTGGAAAGAGTCAATCAACTCTCATGAGAATAAAACAGTGTGGGGAATACGCTTTGAATAATGCAAAACACTCAAGGTCAGATATTCCTCAGTGACCTTGTGCTGAACTACTGATTCCTTCCTTTTTCTAGCTTCTCTGCCTCTTTCCTTTCCTAGAGGCCACTGGTTCCCTCACATCTGCATTCTCTGCTGTTTTCCCCGTTATTCAGGTGCTGCTTCCTACAGTGGAGACGGAGAAGAGAAAGGATGTCATGGAAGCCAGGGGTCACTTTAAGAACTTGTTTCTAAGAGGGAGACATTAATGCTTTGCTTTTGTAGACTGCTTTACAGTGTTTTGAAGCATTCCAAGTTAACTGACATCCTGCTTCATGACCACAGGCCCAGGGGAAGTTTTTTACCACATCCACTTTATTTGATCTGGAAACTGAGGCACAGAGAAGTCAGGAGTCCCAGGTCACTGGCATTGTCTAGAGTGGTGGCAAGGCTGGAAGGGGGTCTTCCAACACCGGGTTCCAGACTTTTGCCAGAATTCTCTTGGGTCTCATTTCAGATGGGAGAAGGTATTCACCAGCAAAGGAAGGAAATATTCCTTTTCCTTGTACAAAGATCCAAGAAAAACTGCTTGTCTTCTATCGTGCTTGTTTTTAAATGAGGTCTGACCTTGTAGCGAAGACTTTCTTCTCCTGCTGACTCTGCTCACCCTCCTTTCTACTTGATTCATTTGGGCCCCAGTGGCCCTGTTTGGGGAAAGGCCCATCTGGGAGCGCTCAATACATTCCCCTGTCAGGGAGAGGAAAAGAGCTACACTTGCAGAATAAGGAAACTTCCAGGAGGGCTCTGGCCAGAAGTCAACTCGCAGTCTTTGAGAGCAGCATTGATCCAACACCAGCATACATGCTTATTGCTCATTACTTCACAAACGCTACTGCATATCTTTTTACTCTTGCCCATTGCCATGAATCCTCCGAATCAGCACGCTGCTCAAATTTTCAACCATTCAACATGCAGGCACCTCACATACAATTATTGAGCACCTACCCTGTGCCAAGCACTCTGGGAAATAAGAAAATGAAAGTGGACGGGCCTGCTCCAAAGCCTGTCAGCCTGCAGGAGACAACAATGATAAAGTCAAGCACAGAACTTCTGGAGAATGCTGTGCTCTGTAGAGAGGAGAGACTGAGTTGCTTGCTCTAAAATATTAGCTGCTATGGAAAGATGATACATCACTGGAGAAGTAGTGCCAATTAAAACAATAATGAAATACTAGTCTATTAGAATGAACAAAATCCAGAGCATTGATAACACCAAATGCCGACAAGGATGTGGAGCAACAGGAACTCTCATTCATTGTCGGTGGGAAGAGGGAATGGTACAGCCCTGTGAAAGACAGTTTAACCATTTCTTATAATGCTAAACATACTTTTACCATACTTTCTAGCAATTGTGAGTGCTAAGTCATTTCATTTATATCTGACTCTTTGTGATCCTATGGACTGTACCTGCCAGGCTCCTCTGTCCATGGGATTCTCCAGGAAAGAATACTAGACTGGGTTGCCATGCCCTTCTCCAGGGGATCTTCCCAACCCACAGATGGAACCCATGTCTCCTGCTTTGGGACACAGATTCTTTACCCCTAGCGCCACGTGGGAAGCTCTTTAGCAATTGTGGTCTTTGGTATTTATCCAAAGGAGTTGAAAACTTCAGTTCAGTTCAGTTCAGCTCAGTCGCTCAGTCCTGTCTGACTCTTTGCAACCGCATGAATCGCAGCACGCCAGGCCTCCCTGTCCATCGCCAACTCCCAGAGTTCACTTAAACTCATGTCCATTGAGTCGGTGATGTCATCCAGGCATCTCATCCTCTGTTGTCCCTTTCTCCTCCTGCCCCCAGTCCCTCCCAGCATCAGAGTCTTTTCCAATGAGTCAACTTTTCTCATGAGGTGGCCAAAGTATAGGAGTTTCAGCCTCAGCATCAGTCTTTCAAATGAACACTCAGGACTGATCTCCTTTAGGATGGACTGGTTGGATCTCCTTGCAGTCCAAGGGACTCTCAAGAGTCTTCTCCAACACCCTAGTTCAAAAGCATCAATTCTTTGGCACTCAGCTTTCTCCACAGTCCAACTCTCACATCCATACATGACCACTGGAAAAACCATAGCCTTGACTAGATGGACCTTAGTCGGCAAAGTAATGTCTCTGCTTTTGAATATGCTATCTAGGGTGGTCATAACTTTCCTTCCAAGGAGTAAGCGTCTTTAATTTCATGGCTGCAATCACCACCTGCAGTGATTTTGGAGCCCCCCGAAATAAAGTCTGTCACTGTTTCCACTGTTTCCCCATCTATTTCCCATGAAGTGATGGGACCGGATGCCATGATCTTCGTATTCTGAATGTTGAGCTTTAAGCCAACTTTTTCACTCTCCACTTTCACTTTCATCAAGAGGCTCTTTAGTTCCTCTTCACTTTCTGCCATAAGGGTGGTGTCATCTGCATATCTGAGGTTATTGATATATCTCCCGGCAATCTTGATTCCAGCTTGTGCTTCTTCCAGCCCAGCATTTCTCATGAGGTACTCTGCGTATAAGTTAAATAAGCAGGGTGACAATATACAGCCTTGATGTACTCCTTTTCCTATTTGGAACCAGTCTGTTGTTCCATGTCCAGTTCTAACTGTTGCTTCCTGACCTGCATATAGGTTTCTCAAGAGGCAGGTCAGGTGGTCTGGTATTCCCATCTCTTTGAGAATTTTCCACAGTTGATTGTGATCCACACAGTCAAAGGCTTTGGCATAGTCAATAAGGCAGAAATAGATGTTTCTCTGGAACTCTCTTGTTTTTTCCATGATCTGGCGGATGTTGGCAATTTGATCTCTGTTTCCTCTGCCTTTTCTAAAACCAGCTTGAACATCAGGAAGTTCACGGTTCACATATTGCTGAAGCCTGGCTTGGAGAATTTTGAGCATTACTTTCCTAGCATGTGAGATGAGTGCAATTGTGTGGTAGTTTGAGCATTCTTTGGCATTGCCTTTCTTTGGGATTGGAATGAAAACTGACCTTTTCTAGTCCTGTGGCCACTGCTGAGTCTTCCAAATTTGCTGGCATATTGAGTGCAGCACTTTCACAGCATCATCTTTCAGGATTTGAAATAGCTCAACTGGAATTCCATCACCTCCACTAGCTTTGTTCGTAGTGATGCTTTCTAAGGCCCACTTGACTTCACATTCCAGGATGTCTGGCTCTAGGTGAATGATCACATCATTGTGATTATCTGGGTCATGAAGCTCTTTTTGGTACAGTTCTTCTGTGTATTCTTGCCACCTCTTCTTTATATCTTCTGCTTCCGTTAGGTCTATACCATGTCTGTCCTTTATCGAGCCCGTCTTTCCACGAAATATTCTCTTGGTATCTCTAATTTTCTTGGAGAGATCTCTAGTCTTTCCCATTCTGTTCGTTTCCTCTATTTCTTTGCACTGATTGCTGAAAAAGGCTTTCTTATCTCTTCTTGCTATTCTTTGGAACTCTGCATTCAGATGCTTATATCTTTCCTTTTCTCCTTTGCTTTTCACTTTTTTTCACAGCTCTTTGTAAGACCTCCCCAGACAGCCATTTTGCTTTTCTGCATTTCTTTTTTTTGGGGATGGTCTTGGTCCCTGTCTCCTGTACAGTGTCAGGAACCTTCGCCCATAGTTCATCAGGCACTCTATCTATCAGATCTAATCCCTTAAACCTATTTCTGACTTCCACTGTATAATCATAAGGGATTTGACTTAGGTCATACTGGAATGGTCTAGTGGTTTTTCCTACTGTCTTCAATTTAAGTCTGAATTTGGCAATAAGAAGTTCATGATCTGAGCCACAGTCAGCTCCCAGTATTGTTTTTGCTGACTGTATAGAGCTTCTCCATCTTTGGCTGCAAAGAATATAATCAATCTGATTTCAGTGTTGACCATCTGTTGATGTCCATGTGTAGAACCTTCTCTTGTGTTGTTGGAAGAGGGTGTTTGCTATGACTAGTGCATTCTCTTGGCAAAACTCTTATTAGTCTTTCTTTGCCTTGCTTCATTCCAGACTCCAAGGCCAAATTTGCCTGTTACTTCAGGTGATTCTTGACTTCCTACTTTTGCATTCCAGTCCCCTATAATGAAAAGGACATCTTCTTTGGCTGTTAGTTCTAAAAGGTCTTGTAGGTCTTCACAGAACCATTCAACTCCAGCTTCTTCAGCGTTACTGCTTGAGGCATAGGCTTGGATTACTGTGATACTAAATGGTTTGCCTTGGAAATGAACAGAGATCATTCTGTCATTTTTGAGATTGCATTCAAGTATTGTGTTTTGGACTCTTTCATTGACCATGATGACTACTCCATTTCTTCTAAGGGATTCCTGCCCACAGTAGTAGATATAATGACCATGTGAGTTAAATTCACCCATTCCAGTCCATTTTAGTTTGCTGATTCCTAGAATGTCGATGTTCACTCTTGCCATCTCATGTTTGACCACTTCCAATTTGCCTTGATTCATGGACCTGGCATTCCAAGTTCCTATGCAATTTTGCTCTTTATAGCATTGGACCTTGCTTCTATCACCAGTCACATCCACAACTGGGTATTGTGTTTGCTTTTGATCCATCCCTTCATTCTTTCTGGAGTTGCTTCTCCTCTGATTTCCGGTAGCATATTGGGCACCTACTGACCTGGGGAGTTCATCTTTCAGTGTCCTATCTTTTTGCCTTTTCATACTCTTCATGGGGTTCTCAAGGCAAGAATACTGAAGTGGTTTGCCATTCCTTTCTCCAGTGGACCACATTTTGTCAGACCTCTCCACCATGGCCCACCCGTCCTGGGTGGCCCCACATGGCATGGCTTAGTTTCATTGAGATAGACAAGGCTGTGGTCCGTGTGATGAGATTGGCTAATTTTCTGTGATTATGGTTTCAGTGTGTCTACCCTCTGATGCCCTCTCGCAACACCTACTGTCTTACTTGGGTTTCTCTTACCTTGGACTTGGGGTATCTCTTCACGGCTGCTCCAGCAAAGCTCAGCCACTGCTCCTTACCTTGGACGAGGGATATCTCCTCAGGGCCGCCCCTTCTGACCTTGAATGTGGAGTAGCTCCTCTCGGCCCTCCTGTGCCCATGCAGCCACCACTCCTTGGACATGGGGTTGCTCCTCTGGGCCACCTCTCCTGACCTTGGGTGTCGGGTAGCTCCTCTCAGCCGCTGCCCCTGACCTTGGGTGAGGGGCAGCTCCTCTCAGCCAGGCTTCTGCACGGTCCGTCACAGGCTTCACACTTCATAAGTTGAAAACTTATGTCTGCACAAAAACCTGCACATGGAAGGATGTTTATAGCAGTTTTATTTATAACCATCAAGACTTAGAAGCAAGCAAGATGTCCTTCAATTGGTGATAAATAACTGTGGTATATCTAGACGATGGAATATTATTCCAAGCTAAAAAGAAATGAGCTATCAATTCACAAAAAGTCATAGAGGAGACAAATGCATATTACTAAGTTAAAGAAGCTGATCTAAAAAGGCTACATATATCAACTATAGAACATTCTGGAAACAGCAAAACTATGGAGATGGTAAAAAGATTCATGCTTTCCAAGGGTTAGTGAGAAGGAGGGATGAACAGGCTAACCACAGAGGATTTTTAAGACAGTGAAACCACTCTGTTTGATGCCATAATCAGTTCAGTTCAGTTGCTCAGTCATGTCCAGCTCTTTGCGACCCCATGGACTGCAGCACGCCAGGCCTCCCTATCCATCACCAAATCCTGAAGTTTACTCAGACTCATGTCCATCAAGTTGGTGATGCCATCCAACCATCTCATCCTCTGTCATATCCTTCTCCTCCTGCCTTCAGTCTTTCCCAGCATCAGGGTCTTTTCCAGTGAGTCAGCTCTTTGCATCAGGTGGCCAAAGTATTGGAGTTTTAGCTTCAGCATCAATCCTTCCAATGAATATTCAAGACTGACTTCCTTTAGGATTGACTGGTTTGATCTCCTTGCAGTCTAAGGGACTCTCAAGAATCTTCTCCAACACCACCATTCAAAAGCATCAATTCTTTGGTGCTCAGATTTCTTTATAGGCCAACTCTCACGTCCATACATGACTACCAGAAAAACCATAGCTTTGACTAGACAGACCTTTGTTGGCAAAGTAATGTCTCTGCTTTTAATAGATACATATCATTATGCATTTGTCAAAACCTATAGAATGTGCAACAAGAATGAACCCAAATGCAAAATACAGACTTTGGGTGATATTGATGTACTAATATAGGTTCACTGATTGCAGCAAATGTACCAGCCTAGTGGGGGATGTTGAAAATAGGAGAGGCTACATATGTGTGGGGGTAGGGGGTATATGGGAAATCTCTGTGTCGTCCTCTCAATTTTGCTGTGAACCTAAAACTGCTCTAAAAAAATAAACCCTAACTTAAAAAAATATATCTCCATGAGAAGTGGGGTCTTGTCTACCCTGTTCACTGCTGAATTCTCAGCTCCTATCCTCGCGTGATGCTCAGTGACTAATTCTTGAGGAGTTTCTGGAGGAAGGAGAAGGTTTACCAGAGAGTACGAGAACTGAATAAGCCTGGCAATGAGCTGGGATCTCCACCTTGGGTCTCTGAGGTGATGGCTCTTTCCTACTATGCCAGACCACCGTCTACACCCAAGTCATGTGTATAGTGCATTTGGGTCGGCATTTCACCACTGGCACAAGCTCCAGCGGGCTATATGAAAAGCCATACAACTTTTGTTAGGCTGTTGACCCACCAGACACGTAACATATGTTTAGCACAGATTCAATGAGTGTCTCCTGTGAGTCCAGAGCCTTGCCAAGTCTGGGGGAGCAGGGACTGTTCTGGAGGAATAGCAGAAGGTTGGTATTAGGAGTGGGGGTCAAAATTGACAGAAGTAGGTCCAAATCATTGGTCTGAACAGCTGACAGAGTTATTAACAGCTAACAGAGCTAACAGCTATTTTAACACCCTAAAATAGTTAGTTTTAGCCTGATGAGGGCTGAGGCCTTCAGCAAGGTAGAGTTGATGGGTAAGGAGACAGGCCAATGCCAGAGCATTGACCCAGAGCCTGTGGGCAGGAATGGAAGAGGCAGACAGGTGAATAGAGGGGCACTTGTGTGACTTAGGGAGGCATCTGCATGGGTGGGAAGTAGCAAGAGAGCCTATTCTTACCTGGTTGTGAAAATGAGTTGGGTGGTAGATTCATTTCCCTTGGTTGCAGTAACAAATGACCACAGATTGGAGCTTAAAACAACAAATCCCTTAGCCCTTGTACAGCATCTTTCCGTGCTGCTCCTGTTTCTGGTGGCTCCTAGCAATCCTTGGAATTCCTTGGTTTGTAGCTGGATTACTCCACTCTGTCATCTCCTGATCTTCCCTGTGTGTCTTCACGTGAACTTCTTTGTATAAGGACACCAGCCACTGACTAGATTTAGCACCTACTCTGGGTAGCTCAGAGGTTAAAGCTTCTGCCTGCAATGTGGGAGACCTGGGTTTGATCCCTGGGTCAGGAAGATCCTCTGGAGAAGGAAATGGCAACCCACTCCAGTATTCTTGCCTGGAGAATCCCACGGATGGAGGAGCCTGGCGGGCTACCGTCCACGGGGTGGCAAATAGTTGGACACGACTGAGCGACTTCACTTTTCACTTTTCTAATCCAGTAAGACCTCATTGTAACTGATTACATATGCAAAGACCCATTTCCAAATAAGATCACATCCTGAGGCTCCAGGTCTACATGAAATTTTAGGAGACACTATCAACCCAGTACACTCTTTCTATTGTTGTTGCTGCGTCACTCAGTTGTGCCTGACTCTGAGACTCCATGGATTGCAGCACACCAGGCTTCTCTGTCCTTCACCATCTCCTGGAGTTTGCTCAAACTCATGTCCATTGAGAAGGGTGAAACCATCCACCCATCTCACTATAGATGGTGTAATTTACTAAGTACCATCTTCTGCACACAGGGACAGATTTTCCTGCCTCAAGGACAAGCTGACCCCCTCAAAGTGATGGGAGCTCTTTCTTGACCACTGAAAGTTTCCCAAATGATGTCTAGCTAGCCTCCTCCCTCTGATATCACTCTAAGATGCCCAACAGGGACCTTTATCATCTCCTGCTTATTTGTTACCTTCATATCGTGGGCAGTGGGAACGTTGCTAACCTCCCTCAAACAGTTTGCTTCTGCAGACAATGCACCGCTTTCCCGTTTCTATTTTAAAGCTGCGCACGCATCTGTAAGAAGACGGGGGTGTTATGTAATACCTACCATTTTTGTCAGAACCTCATCTCACCCCATTGCCTGATACAGGAAGAAGTTACTGGTGTGAAATTTGCTGTTTTTTTCTTTTTTAGGTGAAGAGTATATTCAGATGGATTTCATACCTCACATTCATAAGCTGGTCCATTTTTAAAAGAGTATAGGTATGTGCTAATGAAAGATGAAACCCACATCTGTCTCCTGTAGAGCACATCGGCAATGACTGTACAATCAGAGCTGAGTGCTCTGCCTTTGCTTCTATGTAAGTGTTTTACAGAGGGGCCCCATAGGGAAGCATGCAGATTGACTGACAGAAAACATCTGAAAGAGAGGAAGATGACCAAGAACATCTTCCCCTTTCACTGGTTATGATGTTAAAGTGTTAGTACTTTTGGAACTTGTCATCTGGACTATTTCAGTTTATAAATGAGATCTGTAACAGTCATGGGCAATATTGGGAAGGAAAAAATTACTTCCGGGAAAATATATTTGTTTGTTAGAAATCAGGGCTTTTGTGAGAGGTGAGGTGAGCCAGCCTAGAGAATGCCAGCACTGGGGAATCCATCAGAGCTGCAACCTAGGCAAGGTCAAGTGTCAGGGTGTGCAAGCCAGGGAAGGGCTTGGAAGTGCAGCCACGGAGATACGTCTGTGTGGCTCTGAATATGGGGGCCCGTCTGCGAGGGAGCAGTGAGAGGATGAAAAGTAACATTAGACAAACGTTTAGGGTGAGGCCACTATAGTGCAGAGTCTCACCTAAGTAAAATGAATAGGAAGTTGACGAGTCCAGAAAAAGGAGGGGTTGATATTCAGAAAGTCTGGCGTAATTTACTGGGATCCCTGTTACAGGAAAACTGGGGATCAAAGGAAAGACATCCAGTCCAGCTAAGCTCTGCAGACATTCCAACCTGGGCTTGGGAAGGGGCTAGAGAAGGGTCTTGGTGACCACTTTGTAAACAGAACCATCTGTAGAAAGGGCTGAGAGATACCTCTACTGGGTTGAATGATGCCCCCACAAAATTCACGCCCACCAGAACCTCAAAACATGAAATAGTACATGATTCTACTTAGAAATGAGGTCTTTGCAGATGTAATTAGTTAAGATGAGTCATTCTGGATCAAGATAGACCCCAAATGCAATGACCAGTGTCCTTCCAAGGAGGTCATGTGAGGAGCATCAGAAAGACCATGTGATCATGGAAGCAGAGGTTGGCATGACACAGCCCAAACCAGGAAATGCCAGGGATGGCTGGACACCTCCAGAAGCTAGGGAGTGGCAAAGAGGGAATCTTCCCTGGAGCTCCTGAGGAAATGGTGTACAAGGAATCCCTTGGCCCTTGAACCTCAGCCTTTACTGCCATTTCTTTCCAGTCCTGGGTCTGTACATCCCATGCCTGTTGGGTCTGTGAGCATCTTCAGTATGAGGCGTGGGCACAGGTGGGGTGCTTGCTGTCTTTTGTTACTTAAATTTTGTCACATTAAAAAGAGGATTGGACTTGCATTTAAAAGCCTGGACTATGTTTTATTACTCATTCACATATGCATTTATCCATCCTACAAATATTTACTGAGAACAGAATGTGCATCAGGCCCTGAATGAGGCCTGGGGCAGCAAAGATGATCCCAGAGTCTCTGATGTTGAGGGACATGTTCAGGCAATCACACACCCGTGGAATAGTGCTTTGAGGGCCATAACAAAGGATTACGAAAGCCCTGGGGAGGCACAACAAAATCCACCCAGGGAGATGGGGGAGGGCAGAGAAGGGTCTTGGAGGTGACAGCCAGGGAAAGCAGGAGGGAGCTAGACCAAGAAGGGAGGAGAGGAGGAAAGAGACACAGGAACAATCCGTGAGCTGACATATGTCGCATTCGCAGAGACCTACAGTCAGCCTGTGTGGCTGGGAATGAAGCATGCAAAGCAGGGAGGAGTGGAAATAAGGGCAGAGGCGGATGCGCATGCGGAGCAGATGGTAGAGAGTCTTGAATACAAGTGACGGAGTTTGGACCTTACCTGTGGGTGACGAGAAGCCGCTTAGGGTTTTGAGCAGAGAGCTGAGAGGTCAGAGTTGTGATGTATGGACTGGAATGAAGCTAGAGGCAGAGACTGGCAAAGGAGGTGCTGTGATAGTTGCGGTGACAGATGATGCTGCTGGGAATCAGGGCAGTGGGAGGAGGGGGCCGTAGTGTGCTTCAGGAAATAGGTAGGAAGCCAACTCAGAATTCCAACCTCGTGAGCTTGGATACATGCCTTCATTTTTCAGAGCCTTAATTTCCTCATCAGTAGAATGGGATAATGATATTCCAGTCCACAGAGCTGCCCAAGGATTAATTTAGGCCGCCAGTTTGCAAAGGCTTGGCAGCTTTTCTTACAGTCCTCAGGGTGCGGCCATTAGTAGGTTTCCCGTAACTTTTGTGGGATGACGCACCAGGTGTCTCAGTGGCGACGGAGTCAGGGAAATAGGTAAATGCCAAATAGTTTCATACACTGACTTAGAAATTTAAAATATGGTTTTTAAAACCCAGGTTTATAAGTACTTCTGTGTTCTTTCTAAAATATATAATTATGTTCTCTGCTCACATAATTTCATCCATTATAAAAACTGAACATATCACTGTCACTTTCATTGCAGGATACTGGCAGAACTTGCTTTACCTAGCAGATGTGTTCCTGAAAATTTTACTTGTAAATTGATTTTAAAACAAGTCAAATCATACTTTACTCACACTAGGGAGACGAGGCATTTCAAAGAACCCTCTGGTGGTGACTTCTTCGGTAATTTAGCAATTATATATTTCTTATTTTTTGAAGAAGGATTGCAGGTGAACTTCCAAAAATCTAAAGTGGGTGGCAGAGGCCAATCTATAAGGATATTTATGTATATAAACATATATTCTAATAAACAAGAAATGCAGAGTATTGTCTATTCAAATACGCCTAGCTATCTCTCAGCCTGTTGCTGTGTGGTTGTACTTTTTAACACCCACCCATTGCCATTTAAGACATTCTCCCACCAAACATATCAAGCTAACATCTACATTCATCTTCTCCATGCTTGACATAGATCTAGTCTCAACACGTCCGTGACTGACACGAGATCAATCCACTTGCACAATGTAATCTTTGATGAGACAATAAATTACAAACTTTCTATTTAGCATCCCGTCAGCATCTAATTGCATTTTGATTTGTTTCTTGATGTGCGGGTGGAGTGCTGAGAGTTGGACATGGAAAGTTGAATGAGTCATATTTGCCTAACTATAACTTGTAATTGTAAAACATAACAGCATTAATATGATAAGTGATGCAAATCGATACTGAAAATATTCAAGCAGGGAAGATTTACGGCAATTCGGGTTTATAATAATAATCCATTTTGAAGGATTATTAATAATAAATCATTATGAAGCATCTCCTATGTTCTTGGACTTGAATTTGTTTATATATACACATACATGTGTTATGTGTGTGTGCTAAGTCACTTTAGTCATATCCAACTCTCTGAGACCCTATGGTCTGGGACCTACCCAGTTCCTCTGTCCATGGGATTCTCCAGGCAAGAATACTGGAGTGGGTTACCATGACCTTCTCTAATAAGTTTTAATTTCTCCCCTGACTCTGGCAGATTGACTTATTTATAATTTTGAAGATGACAATATGGAGTGCCACCAATACTAAGGAACTTGTTCTGAGCTACCCAGTTAGGGCCTAGTAGATGGAGAGAAATGTGAACCCCAAACAAACATTATGCCTCAGGTCCTCTCAGTTTAGGAAACCTGGTTTCAAGCCCTGTGTGGACCACTAACTCATCTTTGTACCCAGGTCTCCCATCTATCACAATGGGGTTCAGCTTCTTTACCACTGAGGCCCCTTCTGCTTCCTGTTATTTTTAGTGAAGTTTTAAGAAGGCCTTGGGCTACTTTTAAACAGCCTGGCATTCCACCTCACCTCCCCATAGTCAATGAAATCCAACTTGAAATCCAAGAATAGCTAAACCTCTACTTCAGTCCCAAGAGCCATTTCATTTACTGAAATCCTTACCACACTACCATCCAATTACTATGTAAAACACCTTGGGATACCATTAATACAAAAGGTTATATATTCTAAAACCCAAATGTCATTTTGTATTAGACATTTTCTTAAGGGCTACTTATCTCAGGATGAATTCCAAGAATGAGTGCTTAATAATTATTTTGCATTTAAACAACCTACTTATGAATTCCAGGGATACATTGTGTCACAGTACGGCTTCTGCAGGATACAGCAATTATTATAAACGCTGGTGGATTAACTGCCACAGTATTGCAGCCTGACAAAATGACACATCTGTATTAGATCACTGGTAGGTCATCAGGCGAAATCCTTCCTCTCCCTGCTTATCCCCAGCCCTCAGGAAAGAGGGTGGTATGTCAAGTTTCTCAATCTAGTGAGAAATAATATAAAAACCACAAGGACCTATATATATATATGTATATATATAGAAGCCACAACATTGGTGCTGGTAAGAGACATTTTATCATTTGGTAAATTGCAATGCAAACACATCCTTCTTCAAAGGTGCTGGGAAGATAATTTTTAGAAATCAAGGTATTTTTACAAAGACTCCTGAATTTGACTTAAAAGCCACTCAGTCACAGGCATTTTAAGTTTAGGTCTATTTAGTTTATAAAGTTTGTCCTTAAAAGAATGGGTCATAATTTGGGAAAAAAGAGATCAAAATGT
Organism: Capricornis sumatraensis; assembly: GCF_032405125.1. Lineage (NCBI taxonomy): Eukaryota > Metazoa > Chordata > Mammalia > Artiodactyla > Bovidae > Capricornis > Capricornis sumatraensis. The sequence goes on from NC_091070.1 coordinate 53,923,347, forward strand.
GTGGATTTGTTCCTGCATGCACATGTGTGAGTGTGCCTGTGTATGTGTGTGTGTGAGTGTGAGAGAATATGTGTGTGTGTATAGGGCTGGGGTGGTTCAGTTAACCTCTTCTGAACTCAAATAGCCAAGCTGCATGCAGCTTTAGTAAGTAACCACTTGGTGATGAACATTTAACAGGCTCATTAAATCATAATTTAAAAGATTGTTTTTTGTCCCAAACAAATAAAACTCTGTTAAACTCTAATAAGAATCGTTGGAACAGCTGTTTTGCGCTACAGAATGTGTAATGACCTTATAATTGCATTAGATGTGGCATGGAAATGTTTATGTTTCTTTCCTAGTCTGAAATGTGCTAAATAACAGAAGCCAAAGAAAAGGGATTCATTATGAATTCCAAGGGCTCAAGGGCCGTGTTTCCAGAGATGGGAGGGTCCTTAATCAAACTGCAGTGTGGATGCCATGCTGCGTCGGACCAGATTGAGGCAGCCAAATTGGTTTCCATTCAGCTGGAGTTCCTTCTTGGCCTTCCATGGTACCCTGCCCTTCATCTCAAACATTTCAGCACCTGCCTGAACCCTTGGACCTTGGAAAAACCTGCCCTGTTATGATAGATTCTTGGTTTGCAAGTGGCTGAAAATTCCAGGTCCAAGCCCCTATCTCCACTCTCAACACAGTGCTTGAATTTCCTCTATCAGGGGACTTGTATGATTTCTGTTTTTGCTCCAGATCTGCTCACCAATGCTCACCCTCCAAATGCAGTCTCCTCTGCAGGCACCTTGTCTGTAAGAATTCAAGACACTGGCTTCCTGGCCTTCTGATTCTCACTGGGTTTGGCTAATGGGAACCGTGCAGTAAGGAGGGCCTAATTTGGTAAGTATATCCCTGGTTCCTTCCCTTTGGGGTAACCATGGGTTACGTCGTCTGTCTCTCTACCAAAGAGCTAAGCTCCTGTCCAGAGGCCTTGCCTTCAGAGCTCTCTGCCTGCAGACTCTGATATTTGCTACCTTTCCTATTTGCTGTCTATGGGGTCGCACAGAGGTGGACATGACTGATGTGACTTAGCAAAAGTAGCAGCAGTAGTTGGAGAAGGCAATGGCACCCCACTCCAGTACTCTTGCCTGGAGAATCTCATGGACAGAGGAGCCTGGTGGGCTGCAGTCCATGGGGTCACTTAGAGTCGGACACGACTGAGTGACTTCATTTTCACTTTTCACTTTCATGCACTGGAGAAGGAAATGGCAACCCGCTCCAGTGTTCTTGCCTGGAGAATCCCAGGGACGGGGGAGCCTGCTGGGCTGCCGTCTATGGGGTCGCCCAGAGTCGGACACGACTGAAGCGACTTAGCAGCAGCTCATTCTTTTGGGGCTTTCCAGGTGGCTCTAGTGGTAAAGAACCTGCCGGCCAATGTTGGAGACAAAAGAGATGCAGGTTCGATAACTGGCTTGAGAAAATCTCCTGGAGCAGGACATGGCAACCCACTCCAGTATCCTTGCCTGCAGAATCCCATGAACAGAGGAACCTGGCAGGCTACAGTCCACAGGGTAACAAATAGTTGGACCTAACTGAAGTAATTAGCCCATGTGCTCACTCACTCACACACACACACACACACACACACACACACACACTCATTCTCTCAAGCCTAGAACTGGTAACACATTTTAGCTGTTAATAGCCCTGGGATGCTTCTTACACTGATATGCTGCTCAACCAGCTCTCCAAAAATGAAAATGAATATATGGTGATGGGACTGTTACATCATCACAGATGTCAAACTACCAACAGGAAGCTGGTCAATGTAGACGGATCTGGGAAGTAACATGCACTGTCGGCAGCTGCTCTGAGCTGCCGGCTACTACCACCTGCCTGCACCTTGTAAATAACTTCTGTGTTCAGCTCTGCACTGATTACCCACTTTGTGTCGTCTGCTTGCTCCCAGGAGTCTGACTGACACCAAAATAGTGGGTCTTCTAGTGGTGGGGAACCATTTCCACAAATGCAGAATTTCTCTTGGGCCAACTCCAACAGTTAGAGATTCTTCCACAAGTGTCAGGAGCATCCTGTTTCCTGGGTCCCCAACTCACACCCAGCCTGTTTCCAAAACACAGATATTGGAGCTCATCTATCTCCCATTGCTGCTGCTGCTGGTAAGTCGCTTCAGTCGTGTCCGACTCTGTGCAACCCCATAGACGGCAGCCCACCAGGCTCCCCCATCCCTGGGATTCTCCAGGCAAGAACACTGGAGTGGGTTGCCATTTCCTTCTCCAATGCATGAAAGTGAAAGTGAAAGTGAAGTTGCTCAGTCGTGTCTGACTCTTCACGACCCCATGGACTGCAGCCTACCAGGCTCCTCTGTCCATGGGATTTTCCAGGCAAGAGTACTGGAGTGGGGTGCCACTGCCTTCTATTGGGGTCCTTAAAGCAACCCAGGGTGTTGTGGGGAGGAGTCACACTGTCATTGAACCAGCGGTGGGAGAAGCCCATCCTAGAACACAAGGGCAGCTGCCCAGGGTGCCCTCCCCCTACCTGGGTCTCTGATGGTCCCTCTCAGCCAGCCACTGCTCCAGGGGGCTCCTTCCCAACAGCTTTCCCCGATCTTCTGGCTCCAGAACTTGCTCCCTTTAGGATAAACTCTCTCCCTCAGTTTTTCAGCTAATCTGCTTCAACCAATGAACCCAATGGTTCACCAGGCAGAGCTTCATGTCCTGGGATGGCTCGGACAATAAGGATAAGAAAAAACTGTATTTCCCTTGGGCCTGGACTGTTGTTGCTCACAATAACTGCCAACATTTATTGAGCACCTTCTGTGTGTTAGGCACTAACTTTCCTACAGCCTTGTATCAAGCAAGTTCCTGCCAGAAAAGTGGCCTATTCAAAGTGTGAAGAGAGTTAACTAAAAGCTACTTGCTCTTGCAGATATGTCATCTGGATTAAGGGAACCACCTAAGAATGGCACAGAACCCACAGGCTGCAGAAAATGGGCGTCCTTGCTGCTCATCACAACAATCAGAAAGGGCTAGGGAGGGAAAGGTGTATTTAGAATCCAGGCGTGAGGGCTGTGGCTGTCAGCTTCTGTAACCACTATTCCAATTAGGATCTCACTAAGTGCAGGCAGAGTGGAAGCATCAGGAGGCAATACACACCCCTGACCCTTCTCTTCCCACTTTCTTTTGGCTGAACTCCAGTGGAAATCAGAGGGCCCTGAGCTGGGTGATAGAGTCCATAAACTTCAGCCTCCTGGGTACCGAGCGCAGCAGAGAAGGGTGGACATGGATCTGAGGTGGGAGCTAAGCAACTGGTTCAACCCCAAGTATCACTATTGCTCCCAGTAAACAGGAGAAGCATCTAGGACTTTAGCGGCAGAATCCATACCTTCAGTACCATGTTACGCTGACTTCCAAAAGGTCACAGTAGAGGGAGAAAGCGAAGATAATGCTTTTATTTCCTCCAGTTTAGCTTTTTTTTTTTTTTCATCCAACCCCCCAGAGATGCCATAGCCATGAAAATCAGAATAACTTCTCAGAAGGAAAGCCACCCAAGAGTTCTAAGGCAAGATAACTCATCCTGAGGTTGTGATACAATCAATGGGTCTATAGGCAGTTTCCATTGTTCATTTTATCTTGCTCTTTGTGGCTACAGAAACCAAGCCGAGGCCCTCTCCCACCTGGCAGCTTCCTGGGTGCACGAGGGCAGCCGCCTTGCCTCTTCCTGGTCTCATCTGTCACTGATCTCACTTCCCTGTGCTGAAACTTGGACTGCCTTCGCTGGATGGACCTTTCTCCTCTGCATGAGGTCCCACAAGCACCTCTCTTTTACTGGAACATAGTTGACTTACACTGTTGTGTTAATTTCTGCTGTGCAGCAAAGTGATTCAGCTATACACATATTTTCTTTTTTCATATTCTTTTCCATTATGGTTTATGACAGGATATTGAATAGAGTTCTCTGCCCTATGCACCTCTCTTAATAAGGCTAACAGCAACTGTCTAGAAGAAGTCCTCCATTTGTATATCCAGAGGTAGAAGGTGGAATAGTTTTAGAGAAATCTTGGAGCCATGTCCCAAGAAGAAAAGGCTCTATATTGAAAATCCTTCTAATGTTACTGAGGTCAAATCATAAACTCTTCTTTAGATAGATTCTGTTTCTCTATGAAGGGAGCAAAAAACTACACATGCATTAGTTATATTATTTTAACTTATTGAAACACCTTCCTAGACTGATAATTAAGCCCTCTGCTTTTATAAGGTCATTCAAAATTTTTTCCTGAAATTTCTGTAGAGTCATCACAAGCAGTCTCTACCGGGTTGTTTAGTATCCTTTATAGAGTCATAAGGGGAGAAATCAGAATGTAGTGTAAGAAGTTGGTCTTTCCTGACGCATTCCTTCTTTGACAAGCTAGTGAACACTATGAAAGGTCTTGTTTTCCCTTTTCTCCAAGCTATTCAGCTCATGGCTCTTTGTGGTCACCCAGCTTATCCCAGGCTTCTGGTGCTACTCTTGTTCCTTTACTCCCATCTTTGCTACCCTGCAGTAAATGTGTCCTTTATTCTTTTTGTAAGTAAGCTAGCAATAATAGTAATTAATTTTGTGTGTGGCAGGTCAACAAAGTGATTTTTCTTTTCTTATTTTGATTCTTACAACAACCCTGTGGGGTTGCTGGATTACTACTATTGGAATGTTTTCAGACGACAATCAAGAGGTGGGCTAATCTGGCCCAAGCCACCACCTTGGAAGCAGCGGCCCTTTCAGAAAGCATAGCAGCATGATTCAAAGCTCTGGAGTCTGACTGTTTGGTTAACAGCAAGCTCACTTGATCCCAGGCAAATCACTTACCTAAGCATTCCCTACCTACCTAAGCTCCAGTTCTCATCTTCAAAGTGGAGGTACTCCTCTGACTCAATGGACATGAGTTTGAGAGAACTCCAGAAGACAGTGAAGGACAGGAAAGCCTGGCGTGCTGCCGTTCATGGGGTCACAAAGAGTTGGACATGCCTGAGTGACTGAATAACAACTCATACCTAATCCACTGGACTCACTAAAGGATGAAATGAGATCATCCATACAAAGTATATGGCATCATACTTGACACTAGGTAAGAACCCAATAAATGTTAATGATGACAATGACGATGATGAAGAATATTTAAATTTATACTGTCTTTGTTTTCCCAAGGCTAGCATGCTTTCTATCCCCATGCTGCCTTTCACAGATTATAAGTATCATTCTACCCACACTGCATTCAAAAATTTCTTTTCTTTACCCAGCCCCCACATTGATTTATGATCTAGCAGACACTTTAGTTACACAATGTAACTAGAAAAAGCCCTGGCCAGGAGTGGGTTTTTGTCACCTACAAATGCGCCAGAGAAATGGCCTGTGTTGGCACCTGGGGGAGGGGTTTGCCCCATGTCATTGCCTGAGACAGGTGCTTTCACCCTCCAGGGGACCATCCTCTCAAATGGAGGCTATAAAGAAACAGATTATTTGGGCAGGTCACATCCCTTTCTGGGCTGTTTCTTCATCTATAAAGAAAGGGGGTGGGTGATGGTGAGAATGGATTCCTTGATTTCCAATTGCCCCTCTGTGGCCTAAAAACCAATGGGTCTCCTCCGCAGGAAACTCCCAGGATTGACATGCTTCTACCTCTGGCTTGCCCTGGCACTCCCTGGGGTGTTCTACATGGGGCATTGTGTTATCCTGGAGGGATCAGAGAACATAAGGATTCACTTAGCAAATGAATACCAATTGTCTGTCACTGACTCCAGAGATGGGAGTTTTGAAGGAATGAGGCACAGATCTGTGAAGGGTGGGGTAGGAGAGTGGATGACACACTCTCTCTCTAAACAATGATAACAACATACAATGTTACATTTTACAAAACATTGCCTTGTGCAATGTCTCTCATTCTCACGACAAACTATTAGAAGTAGATGTTACTATAATCCTCACTTTTCAGTGGCCTCTACAATGAATTGCCAGAGAATACAGAGAGAATGGTCTGCCAAGGTAGGTCTTGAATTTAGAGCTCAGAAGCCAGGAGATACTGCTGTTTCGCCACACTTTCTGCTTCTCTGTGGCTCAGCCTGGAGTTGTGTTTTCCCGAGTCATATGTACATATTATATACACAATTCTGAAAGACGCACAGACCCTATTTTTCCAGACAGTCCACAGACACAGCAAAACAAAACACAGACAGTCCTGCCCAAAGACAGATAACTGCTGCCGTGGCCTGGAGGCAAGGTGGCTACATTTATTTTTAACATTGTTGCCTTGACTTTCAAACTGTAATTACACCTGCGCATTTCCCACCCATGGGATCCCATCAGTTCCTCTGAGATTTGGGGTTGGTTGTATCTCATTTTACAACTGAGGGACCGGATTTTGTGTTTCTGCAGGTTTTGCTCACTTAGGCACCTGGAGCTGTCAAGGGGTCTGTCTCATCCCCAGCCGTGAGTCAAAGACCCATCAGACCTGAAGTGCTGTGTGGGCTCTCTGAGAGGCACTGCAGTGCAGATCAATGGTCCTCAACCCTGAGTGAGCAACAGAATCATCTGGAAGGCCTATTAAAGCACAGATGCTGAGCCCCATCCCCAGAGTGTCTGCTTCAGCAGGTCTGGAGTGGGACCTGCGGGTTTTCATTTCTAACAAGTTCCAGAGTGAGGCTGAGGCTGCTGGTGCAGAGGACCACACGTGACAAAATTCACACAGAAATGAAGCAAGTGAGCTTCAGCATCACTAAGATTTAGGTGCAACTTTGCTTCAGCTTCTTGGGCAAATGTTCAGACCTCCTGCAGGTTCAACTTTCTCACTTCCAAATGGTGATCATAATACCTATTCCACAGAGTTGTGAAAATACTAAAGGAGATGGTGTGTGTAGAAGCCCAGAGGGCTGCTACCCTAAGCATTGGCTTCCGTATCCCTTCAGCTGGCAGAGCTCAGCTCAGTTTCTACATGATCTTGACGCCCAATAATAAATCACTGTGGAAAAGCAACAATTAAGCATCTCGTGTCATTACAGAGGCCACTGAAAAGGAAGTTACGTCACAGCACTCCACCAGCACCTCACACTCCCTCTTTGAACACAGCTGTTCTCCCAACACCTTTCTTTGGCCTCTTGGCCATGTCTTTACATCCCTGACATGGGAATCATGGAGCTCCCAAGTGTCACTGGATGTCTTCTCTCAATTGTTCTCAACTTGAACTTCTCTTGAGGGTAACAGTTAGACCAATTTAACTCTCTCTAGCCTTTGCCCTCCCACGTGGATGCCCAGAACCATCATGGCATTTGTAAACCAAGGGCTTCCAGTTTGGAGTACATTCCTTACTGAAGGCAGGCCCTGGCCATCTTTTGTCACTTGGTCCTGCTTTTTCCTCTTGGCCCCCATCACACGCAGATTATTAGGGCGCCCCCCCCCTTCACATCTCATTCACTGGCTGCCTTCCAACAAAGAGAATGTCTTTCCTGTCTCTGTAAGCCATTATATGACTATCCTCTCAAGGCAGCAGTGGTTGATGGAAGAGGCAAAAAAAAATCAGGTGGTACTCACACCTCCTCAGACTCAGGCACAGCCTCCTTCATCTTCTCTAAGGAGTCTGATAGCACTTGCTTCTGAAAGAATTCTTCTCGATCTGATAGCTCACAGGTGAGGAGTGGTCCTCACCCTCCTTGATGACACCTCCTCTCAGCAGGAGGTCTGAGAGTGAATGTGAACAGAGTGGCTTTAGGGGGCATCATTGGCCCATAGCTTCCCCATACTTCCTCACCTACAGAGCCATGGCCCACCCTGGGCTGCTTATTCCTGAGTCAGGGTGACACCTGGCTTCTTTATCTAGAGCCTCTCCTCTATCAGGAACACGAGATTTCCTGTCTGCCAAGATTTTTCTCTCCCCTTAGAATACCTTGCATTTCCATCTCCCCAACTTCTGACATGAAGGCCTGGTTCCAATACGCTTGATCTTATCCTCAAGGGCTGTAATTATCACCTCCATTTTTCCTCTGTAACCTAGAATTAGCTTCATTAGAAACAAGACTTTAGGAATTCCCAGTCCCCATCCCATTGGCAAGTGAGATAAGAAGACTCTCCCCATTATGTTCGTCATAAACAGCTCTCCTTCTAACTTTCCCACCAAGCCTCACTTTCCATATCACATTTAAAATCTTCCTGTCTTTTGGGTTGCTGCCACTGTCCCTTGAATCTCAAGATGCAGGCAAAAGCCATTTTTCCCTCTGTGGGTTCATTAGCAGCCAAGGTTAGGAGAGTCTCCACACACATGAATACCCATTTGATTGACAGCCATAGCAACTGAGGTAGTGTTGAGTTTTGAGGCCATGGTTAATGCCTAAGGTTGGGTCTAATAAGCTTTCCATTAATCTCTTCTGATTGTACACTCATGCATCGCTTTGCCTCCCCTGCAGCCCCAGTTAATTATATTAGTCTTGTTGTTAGAGGAACTTAGGATCTAAGTTTGGAAAACCCATGAGTTTGCATCTAATGTGCTGCTACCCAGTTTGTTCAAAAAGGCTGTTTAACCACTCAGAGTCTGTGTTCTTGTCGAAAAAGGGATAAAACAGGGCTCACGTTATCATCTGCTTCATAATGGATTGAGTGCATTAATGGATATGTAAGGTCTTTTGCAAATATTTGGTACTTCTGACACATGTTTTTCTTGTTTAAAAAAATTTTTATTGGAGTATAGTTTACAAGGTCCAAAATATACAAATACCTCATGCAGCTCAATATAAAAAAACAACCTAATGAAAAAATGGGCAGAATGAAAAGATGCTCAGCATATGCTTTTCATATTTCAAAGTGTACCCAGCTACTCCTTCCATCCTAGATTTCCTCTCCAGCTGATACTAACTGAGAGTTTGGGTGTGATGGATAGAGGAGGATACTCTTTTATCCATTTTTATTCCAAGTGACTGGGCATTCGTGCTTCCATGGAGGGAATCGCATCCAAGTTGTTGTCACGTTAATCACAGGCCAACTGGGAGCAGGCTATTTTCACTTGTGTCACTTCCTCCAAGATTCGATTACTGTAATTGCCTATTGACTATGTGTTCTGCCGGCTTCCATACTAGCACCAGCTGTCAGGATATGGAGTGTACACCAACCAACTTCTGTGCCGGTCCATTCATCCTCCCTAAGCTTTTGTTCAGTGTGTGTGCGTGCATGCATGCTTAGTTGCTCAGTCATGTTTGACTCTTTGCAACTCCACTAGAGCCCACCAGGCCCCTCTGTCCATGGAATTTCCCAGGTAAGAATACTGGAGTGGGTTGCCATTTCCTACTCCAAGGGATCTTTCTGACCCAGGGATAGAATCTGCATCTCCCTTGTCTCCTGCATTGCCAGGTGGATTCTTTACCTCTACGCCACCTGGGAAGCCCTTTGTTCACTGTATTGATGTTCAGATCTTCCTTTTACCTCTTCTGGGTCTGTTATAATGTGTCTCCAACCAAGGAGAACTCTCTGGATTTTAACCATGGATTTTGTGGTCAAAATCAGCCCAATGCAATTACCCAAGGCTACACAGAGTCTTGTTTAAGGATATTTATATTTCATTTGGAATTGTTTGCTGCATTTTTTAAAATTTAAGCTTTCTGCTTATCTCATGTTGCTTAAATTGATTTTTATAAATCATTTGGCTCCTCTACCGATTTTTCCATTTTCTTTCATTAGTATTTTGGGGAGAGGGTGATAGTGGCGTGTGATTGTTTGCTTTTTCAGTCAACCAAGTCATGAGCCATCTGACTTCACCCTCAGATGAGAGGTCAGGCACAAACTTCCATTTTATTCCATATAGAAACTGGTTTGAAAGAGGATCGGGGAATGCACTGAATTCCTGCTATTTCGGGTTTGAGTGCACTGTTCAACATTCCTGCTGACACCTCAGCCTAAACTTTACACAGGTTGTCCCATAGCTCAGCTGTCTCCCAGAACTGAATTTAGCTTAAATCACTGCCATCTACTGCGATTGCCCCAGACAAATCTTTTCAGTCTTCTAACTCTTAAATGAAAAGTGCTTCCTCACTACTCATTTGATGGAGGGTAATGAGGTGCTGTTTCTACAAGATTACTTACCTGATGAGACAGGAGGACTCGATTGAAAAGACACAGGCAGGACCCCAGAAGGCTCTAGCTGAGTGCTCCTGGAGGATTGGGCTAGCATTTTTGTAGAGCAGCCAACATTTTCTTCCTTCCTTTTTGCCCCAATAAATGAGAATCCTTCTTTGTCTTCGTAAAATCATCTTCCAACTTTTTTCTCTCTCCTCAGTGTCTAGATTAGCGGTCCTCTAACTTTGGCATCCATCGGAGTCACCTGAAGTTCTTATTAAGAAACAGATTCCTGGGTCCTGCCCTTTGAAGTCCTGACTCAAAGGTCTGGGTTGGAGCCTGATGATCTGCATTTCTAACAATTTCCCAGGTAATGGTTATGCAGCTGGTCCAGACATCCCACTTGAAGAACCACTGACCTGGAGTGTATAAAGCCGATGAACCATGTGGCCTATAGTATCCTCAGCCATTTGGCACTTTTCTGCAATTCCAACCTTGCCCACCACTGCTGCTGCTCACTGCCATCCACTCAGCCTTCCATTTCAATAGATGCCTGATTCTGAAATCCCATATAACTGTTGAAAGCAGCAAAGCCTTCCCTACCTCCCTGCCTTTGCTGTTGTTGTTGACTTTCCTAACACGATGTCCTTTAACCCCTGCCTTTCCTACCTTGCTCATCTCCAACTCATCCAAGTTCTACATCAAGCGCCATCTTCTCTGTAAATCAAGTCCTTTCCTGGTAAGGGTCTGCACTCCTATTTGTCCATTACTGTCCTTGAGTAGGAGAAGGCAGTAGCACCCCACTCCAGGACTCTTGCCTGGAGAATCCCAGGGATCGGGGAGCCTGGTGGGCTGCTGTCTATGGGGTCGCAGAGAGTCGGACATTACTAAAGCGACTTTGCAGCAGCAGCGGCAGTCATTGAATAATTCTCCATCAGAGCACTTATTTCACTGTATTTGGATCGTTTCTGTACAGGTTTTGGCCTCAGCTAGACTGTGACCTCCTGAGGGCCTGGGTAGTACTTCATTTCGCAGCTGCAGAGCCGCATACAACATGTGGCCCGTGTTTGTTGATCAGTACATGTTTGTGCTTATTTCATGGCAGACACAATCACTTGACTTAATTAACTAGGAGCTTTGGTTTAAACATGATTTCCCTTCAAGAGAAGCAAATGATGTTCATTTGGTTGCTTGGAGTCCAGTGTACATGAAAAGGATGGAAGAGTGTTGTGTCTTGCAGAAGTCTGGTGGCTTCACTTAATTTCATGATCCTACTCACCATCTATAATCATCACATAGGAACAAAGCCAGAAAGTAGAAACCTTTTGCATTATTGCTGCCTTTGAATAGCACTCTTCTACATTTTCACATCCTTCCTCTTAGTAAATCCTTAACAATAGTTCCATAACATACTAAGATGCTCCAGTTGCTACAACATTGTTTCATTTGAAAAATGACTCCATGCAGAGAGCCTCCCACCCCTGGCCAGGATATGAATGGCAGGACAGGACTGGGATGGAGAACACAGGAGCCAGGTAGGCCCTGTTTTGAGTGAGGAAAGAGCCTAGCGCTGGCCTTAGGAGGCATGCGTTCTCTGGTCATGATCCAGCCTGACCATGCAACTGCTTCTTCATCTGCCAAATGAACCAAAAGATCTCGCAGCACCTCTCAGCCTTGATATCTTGTGATAAGGTCTTCAGAATAAAATAAGAGATTCATGAATAATTCCCCAGTGAACCCTCCATAGACAATGTTGCTTCTCGATCGACGTCCTCAGGACTATGATGGCTCATGCCCCATGGTCCCCAAATGCTTCCCAGACCCATTTCTGAGAAAAGGAATAGAGGTCACCTCCTGGGCAGGGTGCTCACTGAGTGTTGTTTCCAACAGACAGAAGTCAGCTTAGATCCATCCCAGACTTAGTCACACCCACTGCTGGGGTTGGACTTATTTCCCAAAGGTCAAGAGCTTTGCCATGTTTTCCTCCTTGGGACTTCATAGATGGACACGAAGCCCAGATTCCCTCTGAAATTTTCTCCTAGTTCATGGCTTCAGTGTGTTGCTTGGTGCTGGTGATGGCCCAAATGGGATTTCCATCCCTGACCCTTTCACCTGCTCAGCATTCATACTTAATTCTCTCTCTAGTACTGCACGAGCACCTCCCCAAACTAAACCAGTTTTCTCTTCCAGATATGCCCTTCTTACCAGGGTTCTCCATATCTTTTAACAAATCCTGTTAGGTCGGGTTGGATTATAGGCTCTTATTTGACTTCTATTTCTCCTACCCAGGTACCTAAGAGTCTAGTCTGTTTGTTTCTGGAATATTTCTCCTTTCCTTTTCCTTCTTTCATCACATGGCCACTGTCTTAACACAGGTCTCTGTGATCTCTTGCCTAGAGTTTCACAGTAGCTTCCTACCTGGCCTGACCTTATCACTTCTCCTATTTCAACCTGTTTGTCCATTAGAAGCGGACCATGAGATGAGAGGAGGACTCATAAGCAAATAATTCATCGAGGAAGTGCTTCTTGGAGAAACTGGTAAAGGGAGCACAGGAATCAAGACAGGGAGGGGAAGACTCTAAGCAAAGACGAGCTTTCACATACAGTCCAGCTTCCACCTGATCCCGCAGGGAACTGGCAATGTACATTACGCCTCAGATTTCCTGCCAAGTGGAAGCAAGGGAGTCAAACTTTCATATCTCTCCACTGTCAATCATCGGCTCAGGGCTGCCCCAAGGGATGTCAATTCACCAGCACTTTTAGCACTCAGCTCGTTTTGTCAAAGTTCCTCCTGTAGCCCAAAGACAGGTCTCTGACTAAAGTTACAGGTGTGAACTATTAGAAGCAAAGCCTATAGAAGCTAGGAAAGGGGGCCCAGAGATGTATACTAAAAGGGTTTTAAGGTACACAGGCACTTGACAGAAACTTGATAGTATCTACTACCCAAATTTTTGCAATACTGCCAGCAAAACACTGCCACACTACTGCTTAACCATCGCTTTGCTCTACTTAGCAACCATTAGTGACTCCCTAAATGCTCTAAGCACTTTGCATCAAAGTCCCAATAATTTTGCATTAGTCGTAAACATTTACCTCTGCTTGCCTTTTCTTTCCCCTTCATGAATCTTACACTTATGACAGGATGATTTAGTATTTCACACACAGTTCAGAGCTTTCCAATGCTGCGCCTTAGTCCACTCAATCCCCTCTGCCTTGAACAGTCTTGAAACTACATCAGCAAATCCTACACATCTTTCAAAAACCAGGCAGACTTTCTGATGGCCTCCTAGGAGATGGGATCTTTCCCTCTCTGGAGCTTCCCAGCGCTTTATCTGGCCCTCAGTGCCTGTTCTGTGCATGGAAGCAGCTGTCTTCTCTCTCCTCTGGATTCATCAGCTTTGGTACCCCTTTCCTCTTTACATCCTTCCAGCACCATCCACAGTGCCCGGTGCTTGGGGTATGAACAATGCCATCCATGCTTGTTGAATACATGATTGAAGCTCCTCCATGTGTCTGTGTCAAGCATGAGGGTGAATTGGGAAGTGAGCCCCTCCCCCAAGTGAGTTCCCAAAGTTTCAGCTCTTTCAACGGGGGCTTTAGCCTTTTGGAGGCAGTGAATCAACTGTGTGCCTTTCTCACAGCCTTGCATGTCAGTCTCTGTGTGGAGAAGAAGGTGGTATAACGGTGAAGCAGGAGGTGAAAGGCAAAGTTCCAGTCCACCATGTCCTGAAACAACCCTTTCTTTCAAGAAGTTCCAGAAATAGCTTGAGAAACCACTTAAATATGTGAGTCTATCTAACCCTCAAGAGCATTATTATGGATATAAATGTGAAGTGCTTCTCTATCAGGAATAGCACTGAAATGGCATTTAAAGAACTGGGCTCTGTCTAGTACTGTCGTAGTGTGAGATATTGAGGGTGTCAGTTAGCCTTTTGGGGGTTTGCTTTCCTCATGAGTTAGTGGTGTGTTTGGATGACAGAATTAACATTTCTAGTATCTTAAGATTTCACTCAGAGCTTTCATGTAGCAGCCGCTGTGCTGAGTACTAGAGGCATGAAGACAGACATCATGGGTTCCCTTGACCACAAAACCCTTGAAAAATTGACTTTCTCAACCCCCCTTGAAATCATTAATCTGGTCTGGAAGGAAACTTGTTCCAGTGTTGAAATTGCCTTCCTATGTCTTTTGCCCTTCAGTTCTAATCAGATCCCTTATTAGATCTGATGCCTCCTTCCTCTGCTAATAAAATGAGACTTTAATCACAAGGACCGTCAGGAACTTTAAACTTGAAATTTGTCCACAGAATTTTTTCCCATAAAACACATACATAGATATGTGACACATATAGAGAGAATAAATATCTGTGTCAAATGTAGATTCCAGCACTCTGCTAGGCTCACTCAGGAGCCATTTGATGGAATCACACACATTAACCCATCAGCACGTGCGATTCAAACCAAGGCCAGAGTAAAATGAAGATTCCCCACGTCATGGGCCACTGAATTCCCTCCTGCATGGATGAGATTGACCTGTGAAAACAACTGCTGCGCATCTTGTCCCAGATGAACAAAAGAGACATGATCATAGCCACACAAACCCCCGTGATTCCCCAGTCTCTCACTCTTCTCATTGACTTCAGATACTCTGAGTCATTAATGTATAAGCTCTGGTAACTTATCAAATTCTCAACTGCGCAAGGCACTGCACAAGTCCCTGTAGATAGTAAGATACTGACAAGCAGTCTGCAGACTAGAGGAGACTCCACCTAGTCCTTCTGAGGTCTGCGGACCAGTTCAGAATCATGTGCATTTGACCTGCATTTTTGCCTTAAGGCCAGGTTTGTGGTTTGCTCCACCTTGACTATAAAATCCTTTGGCTTATAACATATAAAGGCAAGAGTGCCTCCCCTTTTGTTGCTGCCTGGACTTGTTTCTTCTCTAGGCTGGTTACTGGTACATCATAGGCCACTGGATTTCCAAGGCGTGAACCAGTGGTTGCCACACATTTGTACAGAATTATTCTGTTCTGATTCAAAGGCCTCTGGCCAAATACTGACAACCCAGTGGGGAAAGGAGCACTGTTTAAAAGATTCCCTTGTCAGCAGGAATAGAGACACAGACATGGGGAAGAGTCGTGTGGACGTGGGGAGGCGGGGGTGGGATGAACTGGGAGATTAGGACTGATGTTTGTGCACCGCCATGTGTAAAACAGGTAGCTAGTAAGAGCCTACCACTCTATAGTGCAGGGACCACAGCTCAGTGCTCTTGATGACCCAGAGGGGTGGGATGGCGAGGGAGGTCCAAGAGGGAGGGGACAGATGTATACAGATGGCTGACTCACTTCATTGTACAGCAGAAACTAACACATTGTAAAGCAACTATAATCTGAAAAAAAAAAAAAAAAAAACTTTCCTTTGTCAAGAGGTAAGAAGAGCCTAGACTTCAGATGGGAAATCTTCCCATTGGGAGTGCTTCCTCTCTCCCCGTTACCCCTTCCTATAAAGCACAGCCCTGGAGCTTGGAAACTGGATCGGCCTGCAAGGAACAGGCTGCAGGATGAACACGTTCTTGGATACCATCTACCTTGCCCAGTGGAGACCAGGAGCAATGTCCTTATTACTCAGAGGCCTTACCACTGGTGGGGGTGACAGAGGCTCTAGATTTGGAAATCATGACAGATGATGACAGGAGGCAGATTCCGAGGAGCCCCACTCGGAGATGAAGAATCACTGCTGAGTTTAACAGGTTTCCGAATCGCCAGCTCATTTTTCAGGACATCTCTGAGAGAAATCATCCTCTCCTCTGTGACACCATCTCTTCTCTTTGCCTGAATCTAGTTGTTTTTGTTGTTGTTTGTTTTCACTCAAGATACATCTTAAACATGAAAATGTCAATTAAAGGGAATTGGGGGAAAGAAAACTTTGAAGAAAGCTCAGGCTAGTTGAGATATTCATTTCTGGGGAAAAAAGTTCTCTTCTAGATAATTTCTCCTTTACTTGGGGATTTGGTGAGGAGATTATTAAACAGTATCTATTAAAAGCAATCCTGTGGGATTTCTCTGGTGGTCCAGTGGTTAAGAATCCTCCTGCTGATGTAGAGGACATGGGTTCCATCCCTGGTCCAGGAAGATCTCACATGCTGCAGAACACAAAAGTCTGTGTGCCACAACTACTGAGTCTGTGCTCTAGAGCCCAGGAGCCACAGCCACTGAACCCACATTCTACAGCTCCTGAGGGCCCACACGACTGGAGCCCATGCTCCACAACAAGAGAAGCCGCCACAGTGAGAAACCCAAGCACCCCAACTAGAGAGCCGCCCCTGCTCGCCACAGCTAGAGAAAGCGGGCATGCAGCAATGGAGACCTAATACGGCCAAAAATAAAGCAATCCCGTAAAAGAATTTGAGACTGATGTTAAGCAATAACTTGGCCATACTACTAACAAAAACTTTAGGTAGGTTTCCGACTAAAATGTGCCTTCATGAAGCACCTGACCATGAATATCACTGACTAGTGTGTCTGTTTCCTGTAAGTTCTGTTCTGACAAGAGCACCATTTTGGGGAATGGATATCAGGGACAACGTTGAGGCAAGAGAGATTTTGACAAGAAGGTCTAGAGGCTGTTCAGCTAGTGAAAGATGCCAACTGTAGTCACGAGCTGGAGGCATCTCATCTACAGGGTAAAGGAGAGGAGGAAAGGGGGGGAAAGAGACAGCGTGAAAAGAAACAGGGACATCTGGTTGGAAAAACAATGAACAAAGTCATTGCAGGTGTACAGTTCAGCACTGGGGCTGCAAAGAGCGATGGGGGCCTGAATCTCATTTTGGAGGTTGCCTCATCGTCTCCTCCCATGCCAGATCCACTCCATCTGTCTCTTCTCTCACATAGTTCTTCTTTCTAAAGTGGCTTTGCCAGATCCCTTTTCCGTCCATGTGTATTTTGCTAAAACTTCAAGTCCCAGGTCAAATTTTGTATCCTCTGTGAGGCTTGCTTGTGAGGTGTTCATCACTCCCAGATCTCATTTCTGTTAACTCTTTAAGAACCGCATGGAGGAAATGGCAGAGCAGATGCAGTCTTCTTTCCTAACAGCCTGCATCACTCTGCTGTGGAGTTACCTTAGCATATGCTGCTGACAAAGAAAATGCTTTGTGCACTAATTATCTCATATGAATAGTACTTGTCTGTTTCAATTAAATACCTTTGAGGGAAGCAGCAGTGCTCTATAATTTCTTTTAGCCCCAAATGTATAACATAACGCTAGGCTTTCGCAGTAGCCAGCATTTATTGAACAGCTGCCATGTGCTTGACACGGTCTGCAGCTCTTTGCATGTGCTAACTCGTTTAATCCTCACAACCCTGTAAGGTAGCTATTAGTACTATTTTCATTTTGCAGATGAGAAAACTGAGGCTTATAGAAATTCAGTTAATCGTCCAAGACCACACCAAATAGAAAATAAGAGAGGCAGGGTTCAGAAGTAGGCTGTCCATACTCTTTCCCATTTATTGTAAATGGCCTGTGCTAGATAATCTATAAAAGCCTTAGTACTTGTTAATGGATCTATTGACTTTATCTGAAAGAGAATAAAAATTTATTCTAAAGGAAAGCATCCTCTGTACAAAGAAGCAGCTCATGCTTAACGGCATTACCGATTTCCTGTTACTTGGATTTGATCTGAAAATTGAACAGAAACATTTCATCCTTCTCAGGCTGCCCTTGGGCTTTTAGAAAAACTGCAGGAAGCACAGAGTCTGATCAGGGCTTTCAACTGGGTTCCTCCTCATCTGAAGGTGAAGTGGAAACTGGGCAAGAGTCCAAATGCTTTACCAAACCAGCTAATGCCACTGGCAGCTCCCTAGAAACCATTTAGGGGCTCACAAAGCCCACAGCACACAGGGAAAACCTGGGCTGCTCATTAAAAGAGGAAACAGGAAATAAGCATCAAAGAACAAGTGCTCTGGACGATGTGTTCATGTTACATGTATGAATCATCTCTGAATAGGAGGGACAAAGACTTTTTTTCCTTCCAGGCTTGTTATATCTATGCTGCATCCAAAGTGGTAATGTGGTGTTTGTTAAGGCTGCCTGTTGAAAAACTCTCCAGGTCTCCCCAGAAATGCAAGCCAATAGCAGAGCTGATGGGGTGCATAATGTATAGTCTCTTGTGATGCTCAAGGATGATTTTCCCCCATCATCTGTTTGTATGTTTATAAATCAGTAATGAGGTCAATTTGGGACAGGCAGGTTTTGTGCCATGATTTGGACAGATGTTCAGTACTCTGCAAAGCACAGCTGCCTGGTCTAAGTGGTGCCTTTTGCCAAAAGTATTGATCATTCAAAGGAGAATGTGTCACCAGGGACTGTTCAGAGGAGCCCACTGATCATCAGGGAATCGGCTTGTATCGATCGTTTGCAATCACATTTACACTTCTAGAACCTGTGGTGCTCACTAAGAGCAAATGCACAAAATTAAAAGAGTTTTTTTTTGCAGTCGGCAAATAAATATTTGATCGACATAGTTGTCAGTCTTCACTTGTTAATGTACAAAAATATTCATTTGTCTTGTTAAATTAGCAAAACTAAGCTTTGAACCTGTCATGACTGAGGTGTCTGAGCTCTGTTCTAAATGATGATATGGCTTTGTCCCTTTGATATTAGGCTTCCCTGGTGACTGAGATGGTAAAGAATCTGCCTGCAATGTGGAAGCCCTGGGTTCAATCCCTGGGCCAGGAAGATCCACTGGAGAAGAAACTGCCAACCCACTCCGGTATTCTTGCCTGGAGAATCCCATGGACACAGGAGCATGGTGGGCTATAGTCCATGGGGTCGTAAAGAGTCAGACATGACTGAGCAAGTAACACACACGTTAAATTGGCAACACAGTGGTAAAGAATCCTCCTGCCAATGCAGGAGATATAGGTGCAATCCCTGGGTTGAGACGATTCCCTGGAGGAGGAAATCGCAACCTACTTTGGTATTCTTGCCTGGAGAACCCCATGGACAGAGGAGTCTGGAGGGTTACAGTCCACAGAATTGCAAAGAATCAGACACAACTGAATACACACCCATATCACCAAACTGCAACATGGAATAGCAATGCTTTGCTTTTAGAGTATGTGTAGCTCACATGACATAGGACAGACCTGAAATAGCCAACCATAAAACTCCTGAGCTACTATACTGGAGTTATTTAAAGCAGCCACATAAGATACGGCATGGCATTAAAGTTTCTGTCCAAAGGGTAACAGCCATTGTTAGCTTAGATCATATCTCAGTTTTCGGCTATCACAAACCATGCTTGGATGTACATTGTTTTCTGCATGGCTCATTGTGTACATTTGTTGTTGTTTTTCAAGGGTATGTAGTAGAAGTGAGAAAGCTAGAATGTATGTAAGGCACACATATTCAGATTTTCTAGATATTTTCAAGGCACCCATGGAAGAGGCATCAATTTGCAGTTCTTCACAGCGTCCTTTTTCCCACATTTTGCTAACACTTGATGTCGAAAGGCTATAATATTTGCAGGTCTGGTAGGCATAAGTTCAGTTCAGTTCAGTCGCTCAGTCATGTCCGACTCTTTGTGACCCCATGAATTGCAGCACGCCAGGCCTCCCTATCCATCACCAACTCCCGGAGTTCACTCAGACTCACTTCCATCAAGTCAGTGATGCCATCCAGCCATCTCATCCTCTGTTGTCCCCTTCTCCTCCTGCCCCCAATCCCTCACATAATCAGAGTCTTTTTCCAATGAGTCAACTCTTCGCATGAGGTGGCCAAAGTATTGGAGTTTCAGCTTTAGCATCAGTCCTTCCAAAGAAATCCCAGGGCTGATCTCCTTCAGAATGGACTGGTTGGATCTCCTTGCAGTCCAAGGGACTCTCAAGAGTCTTCTCCAACACCACAGTTCAAAAGCATCAATTCTTCAGCACTCAGCCTTCTTCACAGTACAACTCTCACATCCATACATGACCACAGGAAAAACCATAGCCTTGACTAGACGGACCTTAGTCAGCAAAGTAATGTCTCTGCTTTTGAATATACTTTCTAGGTTGGTCATAGCCTTCCTTCCAAGGAGTAAGTGTCTTTTAATTTCATGGCTGCAATCACCATCTGCAGTGATTTTGGAGCCCCCCAAAATAAAGTCTGACACTGTTTCCACTGTTTCCCCATCTATTTGCCATGAAGTGGTGGGACCAGATGCCTTGATCTTTCTTTTCTGAATGTTGAGCTTTAGGCCAACTTTTTCACTCTCCACTTTCACTTTCATCAAGAGGCTTTTTAGTTCCTCTTCACTTTCTGCCATAAGGGTGGTGTCATCTGCATATCTGAGGTTATTGATATTTCTCCCGGCAATCTTGATTCCAGCTTGTGTTTCTTCCAGTCCAGCGTTTCTCATGATGTACTCTGCATAGAAGTTAAATAAGCAGGGTGACAATATACAGCCTTGATGTACTCCTTTTCCTATTTGGAACCAGTCTGTTGTTCCATGTCCAGTTCTAACTGCTGCTTCCTGACCTGCATACAGATTTCTCAAGAGGCAGGTCAGGTGGTCTGGTATTCCCATCTCTCTCAGAATTTTCCACAGTTTATTGTGATCTACACAGTCAAAGGCTTTGGCATAGTCAATAAGGCAGAAATAGATGTTTTTCTGGAACTCTCTTGCTTTCTCCATGATCCAGCAGATGTTGGCAATTTGATCTCTGGTTCCTCTGCCTTTTCTAAAACCAGCTTGAACATCAGGAAGTTCATGGTTCACATATTGTTGAAGCCTGGCTTGGAGAATTTTGAGCATTACTTTACTAGTGTGTGAGATGAGTGCAATTGTGTGGTAGTTTGAGCATTCTTTGGCATTGCATTTCTTTGGGATTGGAATGAAATCTGACCTTTTCCAGTCCTGTGGCCGCTGCTGAGTTTTCCAAATTTGTTGGCATATTGAGTGCATCACTTTCACAGCATCATCTTTCAGGATTTGAAAAAGCTCCACTGGAATTCCATCACCTCCACTAGGTTTGTTCGTAGCGATGCTTTCCAAGGCTCACTTGACTTCACATTCCAGGGTGTCTGGCTCTAAGTGAGTGATCACACCATCATGATTATCTGGGTCATGAAGATCTTTTTTGTACAGTTCTTCTGTGTATTCTTGCGATTCTTCTTAATATCTTCTGCTTCTGTTAGGTCCAGACCATTTCTGTCCTATATCGAGCCCATCTTTGCATGAAATGTTCCCTTGGTATCTCTAATTTTCTTGAAGAGATCTCTAGTCTTTCCCATTCTGTTCGTTTCCTCTATTTCTTTGCACTGATCGCTGAAGAAGGCTTTCTTATCCCTTCTTGCTATTCTCTGGAATTCTGCATTCAGATGCTTATATCTTTCCTTTTCTCCTTTGCTTTTTGCTTCTCTTCTTTCTGCAGCTGTTTGTAAGGCCTCCCAGACAGCCATTTGCTTTTTTGCATTTCTTTTCCATGGGGATGGTCTTGATCCCTGTCTCCTGTACAATGTCACGAACCTCAGTCCATAGTTCATCAGGCACTCTATCTATCAGATCTAGGCCCTTATATCTATTTCTCACTTCCACTGTATAATCATAAGGGATTTGATTTAGGTCATACCTGAATGGTCTAGCGGTTTTCCCTGCTTTCTTCAATTTGAGTCTGAATTTGGGAATAAGGAGTTCATGATCAGAGCCACAGTCAGCTCCTGGTCTTGTTTTTGTTGACTGTATAGAGCTTCTCCATCTTTGGCTGCAAAGAATATAATCAGTCTGATTTTGGTGTTGACCATCTGGTGATGTCCATGTGTAGAGTCTTCTCTTGCGTTGTTGGAAGAGGGTGTTTGCTATGACCAGTGCATTTTCTCGGCAAAATTCTATTAGTCTTTGCCCTGCTTTATTCTGCATTCCAAGGCCAAATTTGCCTGTTACTTCAGGTGTTTCTTGACTTCCTACTTTTGCATTCCAGTCCCCTATAATGAAAAGGACATGTTTTTGGGGTGTTAGTTCTAACAGGTCTTGTAGGTCTTCATAGAACCATTCAACTTCAGCTTCTTCAGCGTTACTGGTTGGGGCATAGACTTGGATAACTGTGATATTGAATGGTTTGCCTTGGAGATGAACAGAGATCATTCTGTCGTTTTTGAGATTGCATCCAAGTACCGCATTTTGGAGTCTTATGCGCCCACCGGTAGGCATAAACTGGCCTTTAATATCTTATTTGGCATTTCCTCGCATTGTTGTTAGGTATAAATGTTACTGCATTTGTTTGTTTTTCATTTGAGGTGCTTCTTTTCTGAACTTTTACTTTTTTTTTTTTTTGCCATCTTCCTCATTCTTTTGGTTGACATTATTTCTAGAGTTCTTTATTGGTTTTGGATATCAATCCTTTGTAAGTTATGTGCATTGCAAATATTGTTATCTAGCTTGGGCTTTTTTTCTTCTTCATTTTCCTGTGTCTGCCATCAAACAGAATTTAAAATTTCTTATATAATTGCATTTTATATCTTGTTTACATAATCCTTCCTTATCCCAAGTCATAATATGTTCTACATTTTCACAAAAAGTATTTTATGAACCTCTCCCCCAATAATTAAGTCTTTAATCCACCTAGAACATATTTATTTATGGTGTGAGATCGGGTTCCAGTCTTCCAATTTAATCTTTTTCCATATAGATGGCCAATTGTCCCCACATCCTATTGGTGTTTTTTCCTTTTTATAACTTTTCTGGGGCTGAGTCTTAGCTGTCAGTAGTGAAAGCTGGGAATCCTAACCACTGGACCACCAGGGAATTCCTTCCCGCTTTAAGAGTCCATTTCTGCCCCTTGATTTTAATGCCATCTCTGCTATATATCAATTTTTCACTTTTGATGGCTTTATTTCTATTTGCTTTACTTGTCTGTCCTTATGTCTGTAATGTATTATATTATTTGGTATACTGTCATAAGGCATCTTGGTATCTGACAGGGCACATACCTCCACCAGCCCCAACCTTGTTATTTTTTCCAAAATTGTGTTGGCTACGTTAGGCATTTTTCTTTTTTTTATGAACTCAAGGATCAAATTGCCAAGTTCAAAAAACTTTCTTGGGATCTTAATTGACATTCTTGTATTTATAAATTGTATGAGAACTGACATTTATATGATACTGAGTTTCCCAAGTGATAGAGATGATACAATTTCAATTATATTAGAAAATCTTTTATTGAAATTTTCTTCAGAACTATAATAGCTGTATTTGTTGATTTAGTGCTAATTGCCTCAGAGATTTGTCACTGTTTTGAATAAAAATTTAGTTTCCATTTCAAGAGTTTATTTTTGGTATATACATAAAAATAATGATTTGAATAGTAAAAACATATCCAGATATCATGCTGAGTTTTATATTCATTATGAAAGTTTTTGGTAAATTTTGGTGGACTTCCTATTAAAACAGTCACTATAAAAAAAAAAAACAGTCACTATATATAAAGACATTTTTCCTTTTTCCCCAATACTTATGATTTTTTCTTTTCTTAAAGCAATGGTTAGAATCGATTGTGAATATTCTTGCTGTATTTCTCAATTTAATGGAATTGCTTCTAATTTTTTCATTAAATATAATGTATGATGTAGATTTTAGATTCCTATTATCATATGAAGGAAATTGCATCCACAATTTAATTTGCTAAGGATCCATGTCTTGAATAAAGATTAAATTTTATCAAGTGATTTTTCTAAATCTATTTAAATGGTCACATGTTTTCCCCTTTCATTTGTTAACTCAGTGTGTTATATTGATCAATTTTTAATGTGTTTTTGCTTTTTGATTTCTGGGATTAAATATATTTAGATTTGGCATATTATTTTTTAAATGCTGCTAAATTAAATGTGTTAATATTTTATATGAGCTTTCTGTATCTATGCTTGTAATGAGATTGGTCTATAAATTCATTTTCATATGTATCAAGGCAATAATAACCTTATAAAATGAACTGTAAAACCCTTCCACATTTTTTTCTTACAGTGTGTTATAAATGTACATGCGTTTAAGAGTAAAATGCTTTCTCTAAGATTTACTACCAAAAAAAACTTCCCTGGCCCCTAGCACCTCTCCCCACAACTACCATTTTTCTCTCTCCAGTGGCAAAAAGTTTCAGCTGATTATTTTGACATTTATCTCAAGATTTCTGGAAAATATGCTTGCATTGCTACCTCATGACTTTTCAGGGTTAGTAGGAAGTATTTATTTCTCAATATAAGGGAAGAAGATTTATGTTTCTTTCCTTCCTCTGCTCCTGCATACACACAGATGTACATTTCCCATCTCTCCACCTCTCAATAGAGCCACAGGGTAATTTTGGTTACATATGACTACACTAGTGTTTTATTATAAAGACTATGTAAGGGCTGTTCAAAACTGAGACAGTTTTTCCTTGCCTGCATCATGTGGGTTTTGCTTAAACAATGATGATACTTTTATTTATTTATTTGCCTAGTTTCTATGTTTTATCACTAATTCAAATCCCAAAATAAACTACTCAGCAGTTGTCTAAATCTCTTTTCAGGGCATTCAGGTGCAATAGGTATTCTAACAAGTTTATCTTCTGAAAAGTCCCTTTGGGAGACTTCTGACTGCTCCCAAGTAGACTGACTGCTCTATACACCTAGTGGACTGCGGTCTTCTGGGGATCTTCCTTCACCTTGGGATTCCCTTTAATCCTTTCCTCTTGGAGAACGTACTGCTTCTAGTATCCCATGTTTTCTGTTTTCGTGAGGTAAATATTCTGATATGTTGTATCACTGAAAATGTTTATTATACTCTTCCTTGAATGACAGTTTGGCTTCTCATGGAATCCTAGACTGGAAACAATAGTTCTTTAGAATTTCGAAGGGAGGTATTGCTCAACTGCCTGAAAAAAATGTTAATTCTGAGAAGTCTTAAGCTGCTCTGATTCCTCACAGCCATTCCTACGTGACCTGTCTTTTCCTCCCAGAACTTTATATGCTTTTCTCTCGGAGCTGAGTGTTCTGGAATTTCAGAATGATTTTCCTTGTATAGGTCTACTGCTGTACATTTTGGGGCACTTGACTTTCCTGAATGCGAAACTTGGGTTCTTCATCTCTGGAATAGTTTCTTGTTTTAGTCTATTGATTGTTTTTTTTCCATGCATTTTTATTATTCTTCCTTTCTAGAACTTTTAGATGTTGGACTTCTTGAACTGGCTATCTAATTTTCTTACTTTATCTTCCTCTTCATTTTTTTTCTGTCTTTTGAGGAATTTTCCTTTACTAATCTTTGAAAACTCCTATCAACTCTTATCTTCTAAGTAAATTTAATTTCAAGGGGTAATGGCAGTTGTTCTCTGAACGATCCTTTTTATAGTATACTTCATGATTGAAGTAACTTCTAATCTTTTAGGACATGGATGATAGTGTTTTGAAAGTTTCTTCCTGTTTCATCTCTGATTTTTTCAAGTTGCTTATTTCTATTCATTTTGGCCTTTGATTTCTACTTTAGAGGCTTTCCCTAGATGTCTTGCATCTTTGTTGTCAACTTGCTTTTTTTGTTTCAGTGTCCCTTCTTGGGCTATTTCAGTCCCTAAGAACTGGCCCTTTCTAAGTTCTGTCTGGATCATACCTGTCTGGCTTCCCTGCTATTGATTTGCCAAAACATCAGGGTAGGAGTCGGGGAACTGGCTCTCTTTCCATTCAATACATCTATGTTTTGTAAATTGTCCAATTTCATTGCAGTATTCCCATCCTCAACTGTGCCAACTTCTCCCAAACCAGAGATTCTGTTTTGTCCTTTTTTAGTGTTTTGTTGGAGAAGGCAATGATACCCCACTCCAGTACTCTTGCCTGGAAAATCCCATGGATGGAGGAGCCTGGTGAGCTGAAGTCCATGAGGTCGCTAAGAGTCGGGCACGACTGAGCGACTTCACTTTCGCTTTTCACTTTCATGCATTGGAGAAGGAAATGGCAACCCACTCCAGTGTTCTTGCCTGGAGAATCCCAGAGACAGTGGGACCCCGTCTATGGGGTCGCACAGAGTCGGACACAACTGAAGTGACTTAGCAGCAGTGTTTTGTTGGGGGCAAATGCAGGGTATCTTCTGGGCTCTTGGGAGTAGGCACGGGGATCTGGAGATCTAAATGCTTCATAGACTTCCAACCCAGCATCTTCAATTTTAACCTTTCCATGACCCCCACTCTCTCTCCACTCTGTACCTCCTGAGGTACTGTGGGATCAACTCCTGAGTATTTTGCAGATTCTGTGAAATAAAACAGACTCTTGCCAATTACTTGTGCAAGTTTAGAATTTGTTTTCTCAGTTCTGCTAAGTTATTTATGACTTGCCCAAATGTTTTCCGGCTTCCAGAATTCTATTGCTCAGTGATTATCCAATTCCAGTTATTTTTTATATCAATTCCACTTTCCTCTGACCACTGTTTCTTGGCTCTGTAGACATTATTTTACTATTTTTCAGGTATTAACAGGTTTTGTCAAAGTTATTCTCAAGCTATTTTGAATGTAACATGATAATAAATTTTTGCAATTTGATTATAAGCCTCTTAAAGTCTCTTTTTCTTTCTTTGATCATTTCCCCAGTGTCTCATACACTTCACGTATCTAGGACTTGATGCCTCCAGGTAACTATTAAGTTATTTCTAAGCAACACATTCAATGTATCACCACAATCTATTCTCAATATTTGTGTAGCACCACATCAGCCTTTTTTTCTGATCACTAAATATTATAATCTTCAGACAACTGGATGTTTATTAAATGATAAATATGATGATGATAAGAGAGGAGAGGAAGTAGTGATAGACAGATGATAGATACATAGATAGATAGATATGGACCATTAAAGATGTCTCAGTTTTCTAAATGGGTGTTTCCCTAAATGTTCCATTTAGCTCCACTGCCATGATATATATGAATAGATGTTCATGAACAAAGGATTCTTGGTCAAATTAATGTGGCAAATACTGGATTAGGCAAATTTAAATAGGTTTCTTTACTGTAGTATTTCTCAGAGCCATGAATGTGCTTTCATGCATAAGATGACATTTTTCAAACATTCTGTCTCTAAGATTCTTCTTTTGTTTACAGGATAGTTTTTCATGTCTTGTGGGACTTTACATGAAATGAACTTTACAATAGTGTTTACTCATTCTTTCAGCATTCTTGTTTGCTTGTTTGGAGTTGTTGCTTTCACTCATATTTTAAAAATATGTCCCCAATTCAGGACAATGATGTGAAATATTAAATGGAATAGTTCTTAAACAGCAAAAGCCCCTGTTTTACACCAACATGCTTTCTGGTTAAGAGCAGGACTCTGAATAAAATCACAGGGCATTAAGTAATGATTGCGTAGTTCTCATTGTTGGATCTTGGGTGAAATTAAGTGAAAATGGTGCCAGGGAGGGTCCAGTGGGTGAGGCTGTTATGGGGAGAGTCTCAAAGAATGCTAAGATCAAGAGGAGGATGTATGGCAGAGGGGCACACGGGAATTGGAGGCTTTTCCCTTAAGAGGCTCATCTCAACACTGATGAGAAGTGAGGTGCAGAAGCCAAGAAAACCTGAGGTGTGAGCAGTTAGAGAGCAAGGCTGGACAGAATGAGAGAGTTCAGGATATGGACTGTGATTCTACAAGAAACTCTCAGGGTCTCACTGTTATTGGGTTCTCACTAGGAAACCTGGGATGGGTTGACAGGTTTAAAGGTGTAGGACTGAATCAAGTAATTATTAACAAAACATAAATTTGAAATAGTTTTATTCCCATAGGATAGAAGAAGAATTCAGATCCTGAAATGCTAAATTATTTGCCAAAGGAAAATAACACGTGAAATGCAGACCTGCTGAGAGAATATAGTTCCTGGACTCTTGGTTCAACATCCAGGTGACTCTATCACCTTGCTTTCCATCCATGGTTCTTTGGCATCTATTGGGTTATAGAACTCAAATTTGTTGAGATCCTCATCCTAAGAACCACTGTCTATCTCCTGTTAAGCTGCAGAGGGGTTACAGTCAAGGCCCAAAATCTTCTACCTGAAGTCCATGGTAATACAGACACATGACACTGGTCAACAGAAAAGCAGCCCATCTGGGAAGTCCGACATCACTTATACACGACAGAGACCCGTTCAGTACGCAGCATAAAAGCAAACACATTCTCCCTGTGTTACCTGCTGTTCAGAGCAGGGCGGCCAGAGCACGCAACGACATGGTGCCCTGCTGAAAAGCGGCAGAGATCCTGATGTTATGAGGCCTGGGGCAATCATTCTGGTGGCGCACATGGCTGGGCAATTCTGCTTTCATAACTCTGGTAGCTAGACAACATTCGCTCCAGAGGGCTGACCTCCCCATTCTGAGTGCTCCCTATCACTTAGTTGCCCAGACCTTGGAATCTTGGTTAACAGGCAGGCCTTTGGGACATGGGTCCCATGCACTCCCAAAGACCAGCCACGACTTTATCTTCTCTGGGTATCTGAGTCACCTCCAAACACCTCATCCCAGAAGGTCATTTTGCTTCATCCTGTTGGTGCGTCTTACCCACAGTACTTCTGTTCTTTCGATCGGATCCTCAAACTCTATCCCCTTCATTCCATTACCCACCCACAACCTCACTTTCATACTTCCGGTCAGCACTCTCCACCTTTTAATCGTTACTTTGACAAAGCAGACTTGAAAGGAAGTTTATTGATCACTTTTGGAAAAGCACCTTGAAACATTTCTGCTGTTTTCAAGAGATGGAGAGGGAGCAGCAGGCTGACTTAACATGTCCAACTGTGGCAGTTAATTAGAAAGGACTTCTTTCTCCCTCTGATCACTTGTTCTGGAGGTTCACACCATTCTCATCCCACCCCTGCCCCTCTTTTAAACAAAATGTTAAAAGCAGTAGAGCAACCCAAACTCTGAAGAATTTTTAAACAAAAGTACAAAGTGAACACCCTAGGTTTTTTCTTTCAAAAATTTCCACCTCACTTAATCCTCATATCTCATATTTTATATAAGAATATCCATAGTGTAAGAATAATTTCACATTCTTTTTAATATTCTATTTTAGAATCTTTCATCATACATGGTTTTTCTCAAGGTTGATGCCTACTTGATATTCTATGAAGTGAATGGCCCAATCACATTGTTTCTAGGGGAAAGAGTCAATTTATTTTATGGGCCCCATTCCATTAACTACCCCTGTTCTGGATGCCCGTAATTGAGGTAGACACTATAGCATATTATCCTCAAGTTGGATTTTCAAAATGAAGATATAAAAAGGAAAACAAGTTTGATAAGAGGACAAGCATCAGAGGTCAAGAATCACAAGTCAAAACCTGGGAACTAAGACTTTGAGGCTGGGTTTATGGAGTCAGAAGTTGGGACTAATTAGAAGGAGAAGGGGAAGCCTGAGAGCCAGGAAGTCAGTAAGACACAAGGCCTGGAGGGTCTAAACAGAGGGGCCTGGAGTGCCCCAGGGATTGAGCTGAGCAATATCCTTTCTTATAGGTGCTTGCTGTCTCTTCTCCTATTCATCCTTGTTGCTGTGTTTGGTGCTACTTGTGCCTCAGACACACTTTGCTGACAAAGGTGCATATAGTCAAAACTATGGTTTTTCCAGTAGTCATGTATGGATGTGAGAGTTGGACATAAAGAAGGCTGAGCACCAAAAAATCGATGCTTTCAAACTGTGGTGTTGGAGAAGCCTCTTGAGAGTCCCTTGGACAGCAAGGAGAGCCAGTCAATCCTAAAGGAGATCAACCCTGAATATTCATTGGAAGGACTGATGCTGAAGCTCCAATACTTTGGCCACCTGATGCGAAGAGCTGACTCACTGGAAAAGACCCTGGTTCTGGGAAAGATTGAGGGCAGGAGGAGAAAAGGCGACAGAAGATGAAATGGTTGGATGGCATCATCGACTCAATGGACATGAGTTTGAGCAAACTCCAGGAGATAGTGAACAACAGGGAAGCCTGGTATGCTGCAGTTCATGGGGTTGCAAAGAGTCAGTTGCAACTTAGTGACTGAAAAACTTGTGGCTGAGGTAACTTTGTGCATACTCACTCTGCCACAACTAAATCATGGACCCAAGAACTGGAATGACAAGGATGTGCCTGGAATGACAGGTTCATGTCCAGTCCATGATGGATCCTAGAGGCTCTACCCTACTCATGGTGACGCCTGGAAGAGGGAGACGAGGGAGCCATCATCAGGCTGGGCTGGGCAGGCACTCAATTCAATGCCTGACCTGTGAAAACCACCTGGGCCAATCTGATTTCTCTTTAAGGAGTTTTGCCATGTGAAGATGGGAGAGGCTGTTGCCAGCTAGGCTTGAGTGTAAAAAAAATAGCCACGGAGTAGACGACCTGTCAGCCATGATGTAGGATGTGGTAGGAAGTTAAGAGGAAATCACAAATAAACACAGTGGAAGTAAAAAGTAGAGCAAGAGTGCTCAGGAAAGTGCAGCTGACAGATAGAAAAAGCTGTTTCCCAAAGACAGCCAAGTTTGTGACTTTGGTTTACCCACTTCAACTTTTCCTGGGTTAGCATACACATATATCTTTTCATTTCATCTCTTCTTTTTCCCTCCCAGGGGACCAAGCAAATCTGTTCCTTCCAACTAAAAGATTATTTTATCAAAGATCCTAACAATAAAGTCTCAATAAAGAAGAAATTCCTCAGAGAGCCCCCTAGGAGGCTGCCTTGAAGTCACATCTCCAACATGTAGGAAATTTGGCAAGAAAAACCAAAAGGGCTTGCTGCCTACCTTTATAGGCAGACAATTAAACCAATTAAAGACAGAGGGACAGTATGCTTTTTGCCTTCAAGGTCAGGCCTTGACTCACTAGAACCTTGGCAGAGTCTTGCAGTCTGGAGGGAGTAAGAAATCATCTCTGTCGATGACAGACTTCTGAGCAGATGGTTAGTAAATCAAGGTTCTGATGTGAAATGTTGGTGCTTTTTAGCCCAGGAAGATGCAGGTGAAATATTACCAAAGTAATCACATAGAGTAGACTCCAGGAAGCCCCTGGTCACTGTCCTTGCAGGCAAGGACCATTCAATGTGAGATGAGATACTAATTGCAATTAGCAGAAGCATAAAAACGATTTAGAGCCCCAAGGCCAGTGGGATTTATAGGGTGTTATAATTAAGGAGACACCATTTATATTTACAAAAGTGTTTAAACAAGAGAGCCCTTATTTTGTGTGAACAGACTATGTAACTGGGGTGTGCATTACAGAGATACCCTACCTTAGAATGAGTATTATTAGATTAGTATTAATTAAATCCCAGTTACAATGGTGGGATCAATGTATCCACAATAATTATCATGCAGATAGAAAGAACACAGGGTTGAAAAAGCTGTGTCCAAACCCCAAGTCTCTGAATGTTGGCAGTGGGGTATGAGTCAATCAATTTCCATTTTTTCATTTATCAAATGGGACTAATAATTCCTCTTCTTTAGGGTGGCCTATTCCTTCCTAGTTGGTCTTCCCCTAATGGAGAATCAAGCAAGAAGGTCCTGGCTAAGTTTTGCTTAGAGAGAAGCCCCAGGGGAAAGGACCCACAGTCTAGAGGACCCTAGACCCTTAGAGACAGTGCCTGCGGTGACTCTGGCCCTTGGTCCATAGACAGCCACCTTCGAGGTCCTGTGGTCTAGAGATGGTTCACAAAACCTAGTGCCCTTTAGGCAAAGACTGCAACTGGTCATTGTATGGCATTGCTTAGAAACTGTCATACTTTGAGATTTCTATGTGGGTCATCCTAACATACATGATTTCATCCCATCCACACAGCAAACTGCCAAGGGGTGCCTGTGTGATTATTTCTACTTAACAGATGAAGAAACTGTAGTTCTGAAAGGTGAAATCAGTTGTCCGAGATCACACAGCACACCAGCGGTAGGGTGAGGATCTGAACCGTTCTTCAGATAACTGTGTGCACATGCTTCCCATAATCCCATCGAAATCCTGCCAAGTGGGCTGGCGGCATGGCACCTCTCCATTCACTAATGCAGGCTGCCCGGACTGCCGTCCTCACAATTTGTCCTAGTTCAGTGCTTCTCAAACATTAAAATGCATCACCTGGGATGGTTGTTAAATTGCAGACGCGGATTCAGTAGGTCTGGAGGAGGCCTGAATACAAGTGCGCAGGTGGGGCTGATGTTGCTGACTTGCTGAGCACACTTTGGGTAGCAAAGTCCTAGCTGACCTCCAGTGCTTCCAAATTATTCCCTGGATTCTGAACAGGACCTGTTTTCAAAGCTCAGTACCTTCTCTTCCCTCACTAAGTGGTCAGTGGCCAGATCTGTGAAGCAGTCTCAAGTAGTTCTTAATGAAATTAAAATCAGACTGACATCCCTAATACTCTCCAGCTGTTATCCAGTATGTGCCATTAGGGTAATTGTGCGGGAGAATGGGAGGGTAGGCACTAATACAATAATCTAACCAGGGCCCATTTAAAGCTACAGGTGACGGCTTGATAGTAAGGTAAGGAAATTTAAGATGAGACCCTGGAGTGTGGGCAGCACCAACAGCAGCAGCAATAATGGTAACGGCATCAGAATCACTAACGGAAGATCCTTTACATTTTTAATTGTGTATATAGTAAATTGTGAATGGGTAATTTTTATAATAGTTCATTCAGCAAGATGAACTGCAGCCCACCAGGCTCCTCTGTCTATGGGATTCTCTAGGCAAGAATACTGGAGTGGGTTGCCATTTCCTACTCCAGGGGAATCTTCCCAATCCAGGGATCAAACCCAGGTCTCCCACACTGTAGGCAGATTCTTTACCATCTGAGCCACCAGGGAAGCCCTCAGCAAGATAGAAATTATTATTAATTTTCATTCATTCATATTTTATTTTCATCAGTAATCTGAAAAAAATGGTCAAGAACATTTAATATAGGACAGGAAAGCACAAGTTTAAATGAGGGGACAAGAAGAAAATTCTGGATACAGACAAGGGAGACCAGGAAGGAGGCTCTCAACCAGCACATGAGGAATGTGTACCTGCTCAGAGTGAGCCACTTTCCAGGAGCCAACAAGAACAGGGGAAGCTGGTCAGTTGCACAATTCACAGTGATCATGCAATTTTTAAAAAGAGTTTCTTTTTTTTTTTTATGTGGACCATTTTCAAAGTCTTTACTGAATTTGTTACAATGTTGTTTCTGTTTTATCTTTTGGTTTTTTGGCCACCAGGCATGTGGTATCTTAGTTCCCTGACCAGGGATTGAACTTGCACACTCTGCATTGAAAGGTGAAGTCTTAACCACTGGATAGCCAGGGAAGTCCCAGTAATCATGTAATTTAAAAAAAAATCCAAAGAAAGCAAATTTATCTTCACACCCAGATCATGTGAAGGTATCTCCTGTGGCCCTTCCTAGAGGAGATATGGTGTACCATAATGAATGACTTTCTCTCAACAGTTACTCACAATAGACCTTAGGATAGCTTCCATGGTGTTATGTCAACAGTGATCCCCAGTGGAGGCTAATGCATCAAAACCAAGCATAATTCAGAAATGTAGCCCTTCAGGGACAAATGAAACATTGTCTGGTACCTAGCAGTTGGTTGCTGCTGCTGCTGTGTATGCTCAGCTGTGTCTGACTCTTTGCAGTCTCATAGACTACAGCCCACCTGGCTCCTCTGTCCATGGGATTTTCCAGGCAAGAATACTGGAGTGGGTTGATGCTCTGGTTTAATTCAAAACTATATCTAAGATAACTTGGAGAAAGGGAAGATTATGTGTGCTTCAAGAAACCTCTCTCTCCATTGTCATCCCTTAGTGCCATTTTCCTAAGCTCAACTTAGAAGATGCTAAGAGGCAGCGAGTCAGAGATTGTTCAAATAGCAGGCAGCTCTGGTTGAAAGATAACTTGGAGCAATGGAAAATTATATGTCCTTCAAGAAACCTCTCTCTCCACTGTCATCCCTCAATGCCATTTTCCTAAGCTCAACTTGGAAGATGCTAAGTGGTAGCGAATCAGAGATATTCAAATAGCAGGCAGCTCTGTTGGAGTGGAGAGCCAAATGAGTTAATGGAAAACTAGGCACAGTTGTTTAACAAGAACACAATCCAAATAAAAGTCATCTCAGCCCCGCTCTGAGGTGAATAAACTTCAGGCAATATTCTGAGAAAGAACAGGATCCTTTTCCAGAAGTGCTCCCTTGAATGATTGTGGTCTTAAGTAATACTTCATACAACGAGGATGAAATAGTTGTAGCCTGAAAAATATTTGAGACCATTAGAACTGATCTTCACTTGGCTAAAGGAAAACTCAACAAAACATCTATAGAATACTTATATTTGGGCAATGTTATTTCTTCTAGAAAAATTATTTGTGAAACCTGTTTGTCTATTCATCCATCAATTTATTTACTTAGCCAATGCATTTTGGGGGGTACCTGTCAAATACTAGGCATACTCTTGGGAACAAAACTCAGGATCACTCATAGCAGCATTAGTTAACAACTGTCAAGATTTGAAAGCAACCTGAGTGTCCCAAGGATGAATGGATAAAGACGATGTGGTACATACATACAATGGAATACTAATCAGCTATCCAAAAATAGTTTGTCATTTGCAGCAACATGGATGGACTTGAAGGACATAATGTTAAGTAAAATAAATCAGAAAAAGACAAATGCAGTGTGATATCACTTATATGTGAAATCTAAAAAATACAACAACCAAGTGAATAGAACAAAAAAGAAGCAGACTCACAGATACAGAGAACAAACTGGTTGGGTACCACTGGGAGGGAAAGGCAATATAGATGTGGGAAAGGAGGAGATATAAACTACTGAGGCTTAGGCTCAAGGATGTATTGTACAACATGAGGAAAAAGCCGATATTTTGCAATAACTGAAAATAGAAAGTAACCTTAAAAATTGTACAGATTTTTTTTTAATTATAGGAAAAAAACACAAAATCACTGCCCAAATAGAGGTGAAAGACTAGTGTGGGAAACCCAACAATCTCATAACCACTTTATCATACAAGAAGTCATCATGCCCAAGATATCAATATTCTCCATTTTTCAACCATTGAATATAAATTTAATGGCTTCCATCTATTGGGCAGCAGAGAGGGGATGTGATGATAAACGACACGAATAAATACACAAGTATAAAAGGTGCTAGCTAAGTGCCAAGAGAAAACTAATGGACTGTGTCTATGACAGAGAATAACAGTGGTGGGCTGGGGATGGTCTGCAAAGAGTTTGTCAGGGAGGGTGTCTCCAAGGAAGTGGTTGTTCAAACGAAACCTATAGAATGTGAAACTCTAAATATGAATGCATCTGGGGAAGAGCTTCCTGAGTACAAAACCCCTGAACCTGGAGGAAGCATGCTAGTGAGAGGAATAGGCAAAAAGCAACTAAATGGTCACATCTTATGGGATTAGTATTTACCATGCAGTTATCACTGGAAGTGTCAACCAAAATAACTGATTTCAGAGTAATTGATCCATAGCTTTTTCTCTTTGCAATAAGCATTTAGCAAGGCTGGTTGGACATTCCACATTTGATGTAATAAAACCCTCTCACTTATATATGGGATGATGTATGATGTTCTCTTCTCTGTGGTGGGATACATGCATTCTACTCACTCAAAATCAGGTCTCTAAGAAACACATTAGAAACCAGGAATATTTCTCAAGGTCAGGAAGATTACACTGCTTCCCTGAAGCCTTATAGCCCTGTAAGTGGTGGCCCCAGGATCTGAGACACTAGCTTTCTGATAGCTTAGGTCTTGTCTTCTACAGTTCATTAGGCATTCTAATTGGAGGAGACCTGGGAATCAACTTTAGGTCAGCCCTCATTTAAATAAATTCTTTCTCTCAGAGTTCTGAAGATGGATACGGGAACTCGGAAGTTGGCACTCTCAGCTCTGCCCTGGACACCAGCCTGAAGGAAAGTCCGATAGATTCTCTTGACAAGCATGCAACCCTATTCTTCCAATTACCATTCCAGCAAGATTATTACATTGTGTCCTGATATTCAAATGTCTACTTTCTCTTGAGACTCCAAGGCCCCAGGGGCAAAGCCATCCCATCTACCAATCCCCATTTTTCCATGAGGTCAGCCTTTTCCCTCTGCCCATCAGTCTAGATTCTAGTATTCTCTCACCATGACCTTTTCCTTGCAAAAACTTGTGCTTTTCACTTCCTCCACCTTATTCATCAGACCAGACCCCAGCAATGAGTAAACTCTACCTTCTCCTGTCTTAACTTGTACCTGAGCTCCTGAATGTCTATAGAAAAAAATGCAAGGGAGCTATAGAACCACTTTAAATTCATGAGCTCCAGCTTCAAATGGGCACTCAAAACTGCCCAGCAGGTCTTGTATTTTTCTCTTGTTGACTTACTTCCGTATTCCCTAAGAATACAACTTTATACCTTCTTTTCCTCTCCTGAAACTTCCTACCTTCCTTGCTCTATCTCAGATGATGACTTCTCATTTCATGGATAAAATTGAAAAATCATCTTCACTTTACCAAACCTACAATCTTCAGTGGGGCCCATTTTCTCCTTCTTTGCTCTGGTTAAAATGGAAAAAAATGCCCATCAGCCTGCTGCTGCTGCTGCTGCTGCTGCTAAGTCGCTTCAGTCGTGTCTGACTCGGTGCGACCCCATAGACGGTAGCCCACCAGGCTCCCCCGTCCCTGGGATTCCCCAGGCAAGAACACTGGAGTGGGTTGCCATTTCCTTCTCCAATGCATGAAAGTGAGAAGTGAAAGTGAAGTCGCTCAGTCGTGTCCGACTCTTAGCGACCCCATGGACTGCAGCCCACCAGGCTCCTCCGTCCATGGGATTTTCCAGGCAAGAGTCCTGGAGTGGGGTGCCATCGCCTTCTCCACCCATCAGCCTATCAAAGTCCAGTTCCTTCTACATGCACCTGGGCTCTCATCCCCTCAAATACTGTCCTACTTCGGTTGTTCCCACTTTCTACATTATCAGTTCCTCTCTCACTGGGTCAGGCCCACCGCTAAACAAACATGCTCTATTATTGCCTGAATTTATTGAAAACAAAACAAAAAGCACCTACTGACTCTCTTTCTCTATACTATTTCTTGAGTTCACAGCCTAAGACAAATAGAGTTGTCTGTACGTACATTGACCTCAGCTTTCCTGGCGGCTCAGTGATAAAGAATCCAACTGCCAATGCAGGAAATGTTGGGAAGATTCCCTGCAGAAGGAAATGGCAACCCACTCCAGTATTTTTGCCTGGGAAATCCCATGGACAGAGGAGCCTAGTGGGCTATAGTCTATAGGGTCGCAGAGTCAAACACAACTAAGGGATTAAACAAAAACAACAACAACATACATTGGCTTCACACTAAGTTTTCCCACTTTATTCTGGCTTTGCCCCCTTTCACCTGGCCAATAATTTCAGCTGGAAATGAGCATATCCAATTTTCCAAATCAAACGGATGGCTTTCAAGTCTCATCTTGTTCAACTTCTTCTTGAAGGTGGTTGCCAACCACCTTCCCCTCACACTTTCTCTTCCAGCTCCCATGACATCCACTCCTCCCTTTATCTGACCTCTGACTCAGAATGTTCTCAGGTCTCAGTCTTAGCTGCTTTTCCTTTTTCCTAAGCAAACTTCTCCAGCCCATTTGCTTTTGTTTACTTCCTTTTAAAATGGTTTTCATTTTTTATCTAAGAAGTAAATGCACAGAGTCAATAGTCTTTTAGGAGTTATTTGGCTTTTTAATAACCTTCTCCAAAAAGCAAACACATCAGATTTCCATATTCTTTCTCTGGAGTTTTCACACCCATAACCATCTGTGCTGCATTAATCAATCCTTGTTTTCCTGAACAGGTGACATCTCATGACTCCTCTTCCTCACTTTCCTGTGTTAAGTGAAATCCTTCCTGTATCACTTTCTCTTTCCTGGTTTACAACTGTATTTTCCTAAAGGACATTCTTTAATAGCTTTTAAAGAAAAAATATATCTACTTGAATTCTTACAATTATGAAAATATATGTATTTTCATATATTTCAATATATGTATCCTTTTGGTTAAAAGTTTAGCTAGGAGTATAATTCTATGTTAAAAATTATGATCAATCAGAATTTTGAAGCAGTGCTCTTTTTATTCTAATTTTCAGTGTTGCTATTGAAAAGTCCAATTAATTATCCTGGTTCCTTTTACTTTGTGTGTGTTTATTTTATTTTTTGTCTACCTTTGGGTTTTCTACCCCTGCGTTCTAAAATTCACAATGGAAAATTCCACGCTATTGGCCTTTTCCTGTTCATTGTGCTGGGCGCTAACTCAACAGTCTATTTTAAATGGGAGAAATGTGTCTTGTAATTTGGTGAATTTTTATTGAATCAAATTAGTTGAATGGTGGGCTTCTTGTAGCAATTTTCTAATTATATTCTCTTTTCTGGGGCTGATTATCAACCTTTCTCATTGTTTTTTCTTTATGATCTATGGGATTGCCCCTAAATATGCAT
Organism: Capricornis sumatraensis; assembly: GCF_032405125.1. Classification (NCBI taxonomy): domain Eukaryota; kingdom Metazoa; phylum Chordata; class Mammalia; order Artiodactyla; family Bovidae; genus Capricornis; species Capricornis sumatraensis. The sequence goes on from NC_091070.1 coordinate 53,961,842, forward strand.
CTTTCAATATTTCTATTGATTTAAAAAATTTGATTGCCAGGTTACAATCCTTAAGAATTTACACTTAATCTTCTGTTCCTTTTTTCATAGCATCCTGTACTTGTTTTATGGATATCATAACACATTCTAAGAATATTAATTGTCATTTGATTTTGAGAGTTCTCCTCTGCCTTATCCCTTTTTTGGATTCTTCTAGCCTATCCTTTCATTTCGGAAATGTTCCTAAGATGTCTGCTCTTCTTATTTGTTTATTTGTATTCAAGAGAGAGTTAATAAAAGCTGTTTGCAAGCAGGGAGCTTGGTAGGGTTTGTCAAATGGCATAACTTATTGCAGTTTGCACCAGGCAGACTCGTGTTTATTCTATTCCTGAAACTTGTGCAAAGCTTTTCCATGTCCGGGATCTGAACATCAGGATCTATCTGGAATGCATCTTTTACTAAACATACACACACACATACTACCACACTCCTGCCTGAAGCCTTCTTACCTTTTAGATCTTTGCTTATACATCATCTCTTTAGAGGGGCTTTCTCTGACCATTTCTGTCTAAATAAAATAGCTCCCTATTATTCTTTCCATGTTTCTTTCCTCTGTAATATGTACCACAGTTTATGTCATTGATTATGTAACTGAATGCTTTCTTGTCTGTTTCATATTGTCTAATAACAAGCTTTATGTGGGAAAGTACCATTTCTATCTCTATTCGTGTTCAATGTTCTAGTCTCAGGACTTAGCACTGAAATATAGCATGGTCAATACATATTATTCATTTAATCAATGAATGGATGGATGGATGAATATAATTCTAGGGTTTTGGTCAATCTCTGGTTTAAGTAGCTCTGTAACCTTAGGCAAGTCATTTAACCTCCAAAAACTTTGATTTATTTAGCTTCTTAAGACTTAGAATAATAGTGTTGGCATAATGAAATAATTGATGTCAAAGTGCTTAGTTAAAAGGTCTATATTATTATGAGCAATTATAAAGACTGAATGTGGCTTACTCTGTTTTTTCTTATTTTTTCCTTCACTTCATATTGAAACTTCAATTTAACACTTCAGGGATCATACCTTGATAGCACCTTCTAAGTGATGTTGATATTAAGAGTTTTTTTAGAACCAAATTAACTAAACTCATAGATGTGATTCAAATCAGATGTGCCTTATTCAGACTCCTGAGCAAATAATGTCATAAGAAAATCCAGTTTCTGGTTCTAGTTTAATGATGGAAATGAATGAGCAATATCTCAACTCATGATCTACTTTCAAGTACAAGGAAGGACAAGATAAAAGAAATTCCAGTTCAGGAATGAGAACTAAATCATTCCTCTATTTTTGAACTATAATATTTGCCCCAAACTAACCAAAATAATCAAACTATTCAAGTAAATGTGTGGGAAAACTAGAATGCTTGTTAGTTGCTGATAGAAATGCAAATTGATATAATCCTTCTAGAAAGCAGTTTAAAAATACATGTAACATGCCTTACAGGTGTTTATGTATTTTGGTACCATAACTGTTCTTCTGAGAAATTATTCTAAGGGAAAAGTCCCAAATTTAGGGACTTTTTTCATTTCTAACAACAGCACAGGTTGTGCTGATGCTTCTGGTCCAAATGTCCATACTTGGAGAACCTCTGTTCTAGACCTTAACCATCCAGTATTTTAGCTCTTTATTGGAGTTAAGTTTCCCCAGATCTCTTATCCTCCTACTCCTGTTCACTGATAAACTAATCTGAGATGTTAATCTGACTTAATAAATCATGAGATGATAGTAATAAATAAGGCGAGATATCTGCCAAGCATATCTGCCAGGCATTTACACACATACAAACTGCTTGCTTTTTCATATGAAACACATTGTCAGGGTAGATCTCACCCCATTCAGGGCTGTGATTCTTATGTCAGGAGTCTGGTTATGCTTTTCACTTTGGGGAGGATGGTGTCAACTTTCCCCATATCTGGAGTCTCCTTCCAGTGTTTTGGATCCTTCCTCTTCCTGCCCCAGCTCTGGAAGTCCTCAGGACAGTGTTTCAGGAAGGGGGTGAATAAAAATAAATCCATGTCTTCCCACTCGATGACTTAAGGGCGCACAAAGTGACTAAGAGGAGTCCTCCAGTGGGAACCACTGAGCTAATGCATCATCAGAGGAGGCTCCGATCTGTGTGCCTCTCTCCCATGAGACTTTTGGGAGTGGCTTTCTGCCATACTTGTCTCGCCTAGATTCTTTCTCCCTTGGAACTCCTTCTTGGATTTTCACAAGCAGTAGTTCTTTGAGCTGGTGCCATTTTCTTGGACCCCCCCCTTGTCTCTCTGGATGTACCAAAATTTCTGACCACATCCTTGGCTTCACTCTTGCTATTCTTTCTTGTTGTTGTTTTGATATTCTAAGCTTTTACTCTCCTGAAGTTCTGATGTCTCTGTTCAACAAATATTGCTAAAGCATGATTTTTTTTTTCCCCTCCAGTTTCTCTTTTTTCTCAGGTATGTTTGTACCTGACACCTCCAAGCTACTTTCTGTGTCCTCATGGTAAAAGTTTTCAATCATTGAACATATGTGTGTTGAATGGCTCTTCAATGTCAGATACTGTGGTAAGTACTGGGAATGCAGACATCTTCAGCATGCAACATTTTCCCTGAAAAAAAGTCTTGTATTTCACTGAAATCCTGAGTATGCCAATACTAAAAATCTTACCGTTGAAAAGACTGTTGTTGTTGTTGCCTTTTTTTTTTTGAAGTGATCAAATCAGATGCTGAATAATTGCATTAATCACTTCTGACTCAGGGTCAGTCCTGCTGCTGCTGCTGCTAAGTCGCTTCAGTCGTGTCCGACTCTGTGCGACCCCATAGACGGCAGCCCACCAGGCTTCCCTGTCCCTGGGATTCTCCAGGCAAGAACACTGGAGTGGGTTGCCATTTCCTTCTGCAATGCATGAAAGTGAAAAGTGAAAGTGCAGTCGCTCAGTCGTATCTGACTCTTAGTGAGCCCGTGGATTGCAGCCTACCAGGCTCCTCTGTCCATAGGTTTTTCCAGGCAAGAGTACTGGAGTGGGGTGCCGTTGCCTTCTCCTAGGGTCAGCCCTTCCTGTAAACAAAGTGGGAATGCCTGAGGTAGCTTGATTTTAGGGGTCTCCTCTCCAAAGTCGCACAAATTCTCCCATTCTTTGCCACCTTGGATGTGGGATAATAATGTAGATGTGAGTGCTTATATTCTGATTCTGTTTTTCATTGCAGTTATCTAAACAAACAGGATATAGGTCAAGAGAAGGTGAATTTGGGTTCATGAAACATGGCTCAAAGGCCAGGAATAATGAGAGTTCTTAAAGATTTCTACTCATCCAGGAATTATCTTGGGAGTGCTGAATGTCTGGCAGGAGATGGGAATGAGGATACCAAGTTGCAAAACTCTGAAGTTGAACTTTACTTATGTAAATTGTGACAAGACTTTTTTCTTTAATGGTATAAGATTAATCTTATTTACCAGGCCCAACAGCATATATTGTTTCCCTCTTTAGCTGGGAACTTTCCCCTCAGTATTTCAAGTGACCATTTCAAAATCTTAGTGTAGTTCTAGATGAAAAATCTTCAAACCCAGAACTAAGACTTGCTGGGTAGAACAGAATATCAATGGAGAGGTTGGCAATTGAATTTACAATTACCAACAATCAAGAATATCTTTCTATCAGTACCATTTTTCCAGATTCCTTAGAGATGCAGACATAAAGAACAGACTATGGACGTAGCAAGGGAAGGAGAGGGTGGGACGAAATGAGAGAGTGGCGTTGACACATATACACTACCATGCGTAAAATGGATATCTAATGGGAAGCTGCTATATAGCGCAGGGAGCTCAGCTCAGTGCTCTGTGACAGCCTAGAGAGGCGGAGTGAGGGGTTGGGAGGAGGTTTTGGGAAATGGCAACCCACTCCAGTGTTCTTGCCTGGAGAATCCCAGGGACGGGGGAGCCTGGTGGGCTGCAGTCCACGGGGTCGCTAAGAGTCGGACACAACTGAGTGACTTCACTTTCACTTTGGAGAGAATGGACATATGTGTACTTCTGGCTGATTCATATTGTTGTATGGCAGAAACCAACACAACATTCTAAAGTAATTATCCTCAATAAAAAATTAAAAAACAAAAACAACAACAAAAAAAGAGTATCTTTCTAAAAGCAATGGCAAAGATTACACCGTAAAAAATAGTCATTGCCAGATTCCAGTGTGTAAAACTTAATATTTTAGGTGCTCAATATAAAGACAATTTTAAATGCAAACAGCAAGCTGGATTTTTTTTTTTTTTTTTTGCAAAATGTTTGGCAAAAGTGCATAACACATATTTAATAATAAATACAGGGATCACGCAAATCAGGAAGAAACATTCAACACTCTAACATTAAAAAGGTTTATTAGTTAGGACAAAGCTCAGAGTTGCAACTGGGAATCTCAGTGGCTTATTACAATAGAAATTCCTTCACCCCCTCACAAAATCTAACATAAGTATGTGTTCCTCAGTGGAAAGAAGAATTTTTCCCTGTAAAAACTGAGGGCCCAAACTTTTTCCATTCGTGAAACCATCATTTTTAATATGTGGCTTCCAATATGGTTGTATCTACTGCAAAAACCAGTGGAAAAGGAAAAGTCTAGAGGATGCATGAATAAGGTGTTTTTACAGGCCTGACCTAGAAGAGGTACACGTCATGCTCACTCATATTCTTTTGGCTAGAACTGAGCCCCACTCCCATGAGAATACTTAAGCGCAAGGGGAGAGGGAAATATTGTCTAAACTGTGTATCTAGGAAGAAAAGGAAATGGTGGTTGAACAGCTATCTCATCTCTGCCACAGCCAAACCCCTCCCTTATGGGAGCCAGATGTTGTTTATATACATATCCACTTATACATACACATAAAAAGTAGATTAGTCTCAGTTTAAGCTGTGAACCTAAGATGATAGATGTGGGAGTGCCATGGAGGATCTGCAAAGAAGGTGTTCACAGAACAGTCTTGCAATACAACCTACCATCCACCTCAAGAGAATAAAAAGAATCTGAAGTTATAGATGCAAAGAGGAGTTAGTTAGACAGGAAGAGAGTTACTGGTGTTTTATGAGGCTCATCTCTCTCTCTGTCTCTCTCCCCCCTTTTCAGCCCAAGGAAGAGATTTCAATGAGATGGTTTAGAGAACTTAATATATGTCCTCTGGAGTGTGTCACTTATGCCTAAGAAGTCTGGAGAGACAGAAGCTGGAGTAAGTAGCTGGCAGAATTGGACTAGGGGCTGTGGTTTCACTCCCGGCCTAGGTAGAAGCTCTATTACTTGTGGGCCAGATTGGAGGGCCGCATGGCAGAGAGAGTTGGTGAGTTACTGCTGGAGATCCTATCCAAGAGGGGCCACCTGGAGGGACAGAGGAACCTCAGCAAAGCAAGCTGGAATGTACTGCTAGATCTTAGAGGCTCAGAAAGGCATTTCATCTATTTATTTATTTATATACATATATCTCCTCCCTCTTGGGCCTCCCTCCCACACCGCATCCCACCCCTCTAGATCATCAGAAAGCGCCGAGCTGAGCTTCCTGTGTTACACAGCAGCTTCCTGCTAGGTATTTATTTTACACATGGTTGTGGATACATGCCAGTGCTGCTCTCCCAGTGGGTCCCACCTCTCCTTCCCCCTCTGTGCCCACATGCCCATTCTCTACATCCGTGTCTCTATTCCTGCCCTGCAAACAGGTTCATCTGTACCATTTTTCTAGATTCCACATATACGCATTAATATATGATATTTGCTTTTCTCTTTCTGACTTCAGAAATGCCTTTTAAATGCTCAGCCAGGAGAAAGGCATCAACTACTGTCCATGGAACTACAAGTGAGCACTTCCCAGCATTAGGGTGGGGGAGGGGATCTCCAAGCAAAACACCCCTCCCCACCAAAAAAAAAAAGAACCCATAGGAGTGCTCTGAGAGAAAGAAGGTGTCTAAATGCTTAAGACAACCAGGTAGTACTAAGCATACAGACAAGTAAGAATTCTACATCCTTTCCTCTTCTCCCTGGTCGTGCTTCAGCTCTGTAGAATCAGAAACCCAGCGAGCAAGTCACAGAAGTCGAAGCGCTGGGAGAGGAAAGATGAACCAGTTCTTTCCCACAGCAGACGCAGACCCACGCGGGGCAAACTAGAGGGCGGTGTGGGGTGGCGCTTGCCATTAGGACTGAAGTTTCCTGCTCTGGGCTGGATGTTAATTACTGAACTAAACCACTTTATGACCAAAAGTGACTGGAGGGGGACACTCCCTGGTGGTCCAGTGGTTAAGAATCTACCTTCTAATGTAGGCGAAGTGGGTTCAATCCCAGGTTGGGGAATGAGGATCCCATGTGTCAAGGAGCAACTAAATCCGAGACCTGACACAGCCAAAAATAAAATAAATAAACTTTTTTTTTTCATTGGCTGGAGGACTTTTCATTATCTGAATCGAACATAGTTTTCATTTGAGTGGGAGGATGAATGAGTTTAAATGTACAGTGTGAGACTGCGTCATTTCAATGTGATCATTTCAACCACATGTGTAGATATTTCTGAAAAGCTAAAGAAAACATACCAAGAAGTGGAATCACTAGATGGGGTAATTAGGGCCAAATAAGTTTCCTTGCTGTGTTTGTGTATGTTTCTGAGTCTTTCAAGATTCCCACAGGACACATTGTGCTTAGGAAACAGGATGACGGACCTACTGTACGGGGTACAGTAAATAGTACATAACTGTAGCAGATTTTGCCACCTTCTCTCTTGGACGATGAATATTTCCTGGATAACTAACCTCAAAATCACTGAGTGTAACAGCCATCATTATTTAATTTATGAACATTAAACTGAAGATTAACTTTGTTTTAATGGCTATATTGGTATCAGCCCTTGTCTTAAAATGTCATGCTCACAGAAATTGAGTTATTTCACAGTGCATCCATTTTCTACTCTTTTCCCCTCCAAATATCTGTCTATTTCTATATTTCTTCTCTCTCTGAGTCCTTATTAAAGCTATCTTTCTTTAAAAAAGGAAATATTTTGTGTCCACTTCAAGCCTACACTGTTCACCAAAGTTTCCCGCATATATAGACGAATCTCTTTCCCCTCCAGACTCCCACGGTGAGTGAATCAGGACCACATCTCTGAGCAGCTGACTGCGTACTATCTTGTGCAGTCAGATGCCTGGCTCTTCCTGAGTGTGAGGGTTTTTTTTTTTTTTTTTCCTAACTAGCTGGTATATTTCTTAAAGCTACGTGATACATGTAGTCCTTCCCAGGTGCCTTGAGCCCTTAACAACATATTCAACACATCAGGTACGGAGACAAACTTACACTGAGTGGATTAGGTAAGGAGACATGCTTTTTTTCATTCCTATTTCCCCTGTGTGATAAGCTCTGAGATCTTGAGCTGCTCAGGAAGGCTTTATTAACCACAGTTACAAGACTACTGCTGTTTTTCTGGTTTGTTCTCTCTTGCCTTCTGGTTTCTCTCCTGTCAACAACTTTATCTAGTGACCTTCGTTTGGAGAAAGTTCACTGACCCAGATGCCAAGTGAAGCTCAGGAAAAGAAGGGAAAATGACCATAAATACCTGTACACCTGTTGTTTGATCTGACTGTAAGTTTGGGGATGATTAAGGAACTGTTTGCTTGTGCTAACTCTATTTTCCAAGTAACAAAGTATTTGAGGCATTAACTACTACTACTATGACAGTGTATACAAAAAATTGTAGAGACTGACCTAAACAGCTTTTATTCTCAAAAAAGAGCATGTCTCTAAAAGCCACTGGTTGAGGGAACTTATTCAGTCTCTCAAATAGTTTATATGGGCCTGTAATTTGATGCAGCATTAGATTCAGTTTACCATTGGCTTTAAATATTTTGAAAGCAAGACCAGGAATTTGCCTTCAGCAAGGCCAAGGGTTACTGGAGTGATCTTTATGTTTTATATCCCACATTACAATTTTTCTGAATGCTTCCCAAGAAGTATTTCTTTTCCTGACAGCTCATTGCACGCAGTATTATAGGTAACTGCAGGGAGGGGTGGGGGGAGCGGTGGGTGCGGTGTGGTGGGAGGGCCAGTATTTTGCTTTTCAGTTCTACTGGAGCCAGGAATAGGGTGAAGTCAGCAAGGGACCTAGGATGCAAAACTCTCAGGGCCGTGGTTTCAGATTCACTGTATCAGGTTGAGGAGGCAGGAATGGCTTTAACAGTTTGCTTGCTTGGTTAACTGAAACCTGCACCTAAAGGTAGTCAAAACTAAATGAAATTAAAATCCCAGAACTTCCCTAATATGCTGCAGAGTAAGTTATCTAGGACTGATGCTAAAGCTGAAACTCCAGGATTTTGGCCATCTGATGCAAACAGCTGACTCACTGGAAAAGTCCCTGATGCTGGGAAAGATTGAGGGCAGAAGGAGAAGAGGGTGTCAGAAGATGAAATGGCTGGATGGCATCACCGATGCAGTGGACATGAACTTGGGCAAACTCTGGGAGACGGTGAGGGACAGGGAGGCCTGGCATGCTGCAGTCCATGGGGTCACAAGGAGTTGGACATGACTGAGAGACTGAGCAACAATAAGTTATCTAAAGTCTTAGGGAGCCTAGAGTGCTCGAGTGGGTTTATCAGGTAAGACCTGCTCATTCACTTCCTCATCACATCCCCTGAAGAGTTATAAACACATTCTTTTTACCAAGGTTGTGAATAATACATTTGCAAGGGAGACCCAGCCTCCTTAAAGAGATTTGCGGTGGTTGTTCTCATAAAGGTTATTAATAATAGTGGAAACTGCAGTCATTACACTAGGCTTAGAATACATAATACGAATAGAGGTACCACGATCTAGAAGAATCTTCATATTGACCCCTTTATCCAATGAGTGAGAACTACTCTGGCAAAAATGGCCAAATGGAAGCCACTGAAATTGTCTCTGTCTACCAAAGTAGTAAGCCAAAACCAATACCACATTTCTGGAAGGATTATGAAGGTTAGTAACACCATCAAGGACTTGGAGGAGGTAGGGATGGTGATTCCTATCACCGCCTCACTCAACAATGCAGAAGACGCAAATATCCTGAAGAACGACTATGGATTATCATTAACTTAACCAGGTAGGTAAGATAACCTGTCCTGTGGACATCAGTGAGTTTATTTCCTCAGCCACCTTGATCCTTGCCCAGTGGGATCACAGACAAAGTAGTTCTGGTGACAAGGCAGGTGTTATGTATGTGTTCAATAATATGGACTTCCAATATGGAAGTGCAATTATGGACTTCCAATATGGAAGTGCAATCTGGCTTCTGACTTTACAGAATGCCCAATCTGCCAACAGCCTGCTGAGCCCTTGGTATGGCATCTCTCCCCAGGAGAATCACTCATTTACCTGGTTGTATATATTGAAACACTTCCAGCATGGAAGGAGCAGAACTGTGTTCTTACTGGAATAGACACTTACTTTAATCTACATTTTCCTCCCCCATAGTTGCTCAGTCGTGTTCAACTCTTTGTGACCCCATGGACTGCTGTCCTCCAGCCTCCTCTGTCCATGAGATTTTCCAGGCCAGAATACTGGAGTGGGTTGCCATTTCCTTCTCCAGGGGATCTTTCTGACCCAGGAGTTGAACCAAGGTTTCCTGCATTGCAGGCAGATTCTCTACCATCTGAGTCACCAGAGAAGCCCCGCTTGCAATATTTCTACCAAAACCACCATCCATTGACTTGAGATGCCCTCTTCATCACTGTAACATTCTACACAGCCAATCTTCTGATCAAGGAACTCATTCTACAGCAAATGAAACAGAAATGGGCCCATGCTCATGGTCTTATATTTCCTCCAATCCCTCCTAAAGTAGCTGGCCTAGTAGAAAAGTGGAATGGCTTTCAAAACTCAGAGTGACAACTGAGCAGCAAGACCTTGCAGGGCTGGGACAGTGTTCTACAGGAGACAGTATGTGCTCTAAATCAGCCACCAACAGGTGGTAGTACCTCTCCCATTGACAAGATTTGTGGGGAAATCAGCAGTGGAAACGGCTGAGCCATCTCTTCTTAGTGATGTGCTAGAAACATTTTTGTGTCTTGTTCCCACAAGTGAGGGATCTGCTACAAGACAAGCTTTCTGAAGGAAGAATATTTCTCCCATGGGACAGAGCAATGGTTCTTTGAAACTGAAACTTGAAATTTCCACCTGGCCATTTTGTGATTGTCAAGCCAGTGAATCAACAGACAAAAAAGGGAGCTATTCTACTGAAAGGGTGACAGAGCTTGACTACAGGAGGAAACCGGTTTGCTCCTACATAGTTAAGGGAAGGAGGAATATGTTTGAAATGCAAGAAATTCCCTGGAGTCCCTTCACACTCCCCTGATCTATGATTAAATCATGTTAAAAGAAGCAGACAAGATTAACTGTAGTAATTTTGAGTATTTCCTTCTTATTTTGAATATAAAATATTTGTGCATATATAAAGGATAAATAAAGGGTTTCCCAAGTGGCTCGGTGGTAAAGAATCCACCTGCCAAGCAGGAGACACAGGTTCAATCCCTGGGAGCCCCGGAGAAGGAAATGGTAACCCACTCCAGTATTTTTAGAGAAATTCCACCCACAGAGGAGCCTGGCAGGCTACATTCCATGGGGTCACAAAGAGACACGGCTTAGCAACTATTTAGTAAAACAAAACAATGATGACAAATCAACAAAGAATAAAGAAAGAGGCTCTGTCTAGATTTTAAATCTCAACTTTGCCATTTACTAGTTCTGTGACTAGATTGAGTTAAAAAAAAAAAAAAAACCCTCTCCAGGTCTGCCTTTACAAAATGAGAATAATTATACTATCTTCCTCAAAGGAGTTCTACAAATTTTAAATGGGTTAATACCTTTTCTGCACTCAGAATCGTGCCAGGCCCGGAGGAAGCATTCAGGGATAGCTGTCATTATTAGGACAGGCTGTAGTATCAGAGAAAGCAGATTCCTACAGACATGGTTGTCTCCCCTTCAGTGGAAACTTTCCCTAAGATGTTCCCCCAGTCCCCAAAATCCTACACAGAAAGGGACAAATCCCCAGGCTTAAATTTCTTTTTGCTTGCTTGGCATTTTGTAAGGGACCCTTCCCAGTAAATGCCAATAAGCTTTGCCTGCATATCCCCACAATATCCTCTTGCACTTTTGTGAAGATACTCTGAAAATAGCTTTTGCATGAGAAAGGGACTTAGGGGAGGGTTAAAAATGCTAAAATTTGACCAAGTCTCCAAATGAAAAATACAGCTTTAGGGGAAACCAGAGACATCTTCCTCTTTTTCTTTCACTCTCGAAATGCATTATGATGAAGAACGCCTCAGGGCTGGTGTATGCAAACTTCCACTGTGCTTATGGAGAAAGATTATAATTGAATTCTCTATAATGATGGGCCAAAAAAAAGACCCAGACAGACAAGGCTCAGAGGCTGCGGATCAGCCCAGTTTGGCTTCTAGCCCACAGCACCTACAATTATTCTGCAGTGATTTTTATTTATCTATTTAGTGCTCCCACTAGGCAAGGAGAGAGAGAAAGAGCAAGTGGGAGAATCTAGTCATAATTCAGCCCTCATGGTTAGGCAGCAAGCTCGAAATTGAAAAAGTTATTCAAATGGATAATGAAATGGGGCTGAGTTTCTAATGTCCTCCTCCATGGGAAAATGGCATAAATTGTGAGACTTTGCAAATGGCTTACACACTGCTTGTGATGAGATTATTTAAGAATCAGCTCACTGATGCTATACCAGGGCATCATCCCAGGGTGAGTGGTGGGCCTCTGTATTCTGAATCAAAAGGTAGAACAGAGTCTTTGCATTTGGTCTTGAAAGGTCAGTGACAGCCACCAAATGAAAGGAGGGCCCCCTTTTGTGCTACTCAGACACTGATGGGTAAGAATGTGGGTAAGAATTGCTCTTTAAGGATGTGGCTCTGGGTAAAATATATTCAAATACGATCAAACAACCAGTGTGTTTCTGGATGCAGCTGAGTCGAGAGAGGAAAGGTTGACAATATGATACATCTGACAAACACAGCATGTGACCGATTCCAGTTTCTAGTGGAGCTGTGGTCAATACTGCACTTCTACCCCCACCTGTTTTAAAGGTCAGCCTTGAAATTGTCCCCCCATTTTAAGAGCTGGCAAAAGACACACGGTGACCACTTGCACACCCTCACGCAATGCCCCCAAAGTTCAATGTGAATTTTTTATTTACAAAGCACTTTCATTTACAACAGCTCAGGAAAGTGGGCATTTTATCACCGTTTTGTAGTTCTGGAATAACTAAAGTTCAAGAAAGTAATTTGTATAGGTCACATGGTTAGTATGTTGAGCAGAGATGTGACCCTGAAGGTCAATAAGTTATCACCATATTTAAACTCATATCCCTTTCATAATTGGAAAATTAACACTCAGTTTTTAAAATTTGACATAGAATAGTACTATATAATACAACTTTCTGTGATGATGGAAAGGTTCTATAATCTGTGCTGTCCAGTATGGTAGCTACTAGCTTACTGTAAACACTGAACACTTAAAAAAGTGGTTCAGTTCAGTTCAGTCGCTCAGTCGTGTCCAACTCTTTGAGACTCCATGGACTGCAGCCCTCCAGGCTTCCCTGTCCATCACCAACTCCCAGAGCTTACTCAAACTCATGTCCATTGAGTCGGTGATGCCATCCAACCATCTCATCCTTTGTCGTCCCCTTCTCCTCCGGCCCTCAATCTTTCCTAGCAACAGGGTCTTTTTTAATTACTCAGCTCTTCACATCAAGTGGCCAAAGTATTGGAGTTTCAGCTTCAGCATCAGTCCTTCCAATGTGGTTAAGTGTGATTAAAAAAGTAGTTGTGTGATTAAAAGTGGATTTTTAAATTTTATTGATTTATACTGAATTTAAATTTAAAAATCATATGTGGCTAGTAGTTACCATACTTCAAGAGAAATCTATTCATTTACTCAACAATCAGGAAACGTGTGTGTATGGGCTCAGTCATGTTTGACTCTTTTGCAACCCCATGGACTATAGCCCACCAGGCTCCTCTGTCCATGGAATATTCCAGGCAAGAATACTAAAGTGGGTAGCCATTTCCTTCTCCAGGGGATCTTCCCAACCCAGGGACTGAACCTGGGTCTCCTGCATTGGCAAACACATTCTTTACCATAGCACCGCTTGGGAGGCTGAAGTTCTACTCTGAACAATTATAGAAACTTACAGCACATGCTCTAAGTCACACAGAATATTTCACATAATATCCAGCTAAGTTTGGTATCGATCAGGAAAGAATGGGGAGCTTTGAAGAAGTTTAACAAAATAACTTAGAAATCTGAGGTCTCAGTGTTTCATATACATATATATCGATATTATTGCATTATTTTGTAAGTAGAAAAAGAAACTGGAAAAGAAACATAATCACTTAATTTTTCCCTGGTAGTGTCTTCTTCATGTAGAAGAATCATGGAGAAATTGTGCAGCTTGGAACAAGAGGCTTAGTGCTGCTGACAGAGAAATCAAGTATGGCCAGCCGGGGCTCTTCACCAGGAAACTCACAGCAGTAGCTATGGAGCAAACACTAGGACAGAAGTTTGAGGCCAAATGGCAGATCTGAAACAAACATAGGGTAAGCGCTCAGGATTCGGGCTCCAAGTAGAATAGTTGAAATAGTCAAGAGTTTGTCTCTTTGAAGCAATTAAATACAGGGCGAGAATTCAGGAAACTAAAAATTAAAAAGAAAAGTTTCAGATGCTACCAGATGTTTACTGTCAGAAGGTAGAGGAAGAAGGAAAATAACCCCTAGGATGGTCACTCTTTTGGGGGTGACTCCTGAGGGCCCAGGTTACAATTGTTTAAGGGTAACCCTTGGGACTGGAAGCAGAAAAATCAGATGTGACCTGTGGAAGTCCAGAGGTAGGGTGGATTCAGGTTGCTTATTTTATCTCATTTATTTCTCATAACGATTTCATGAAGGAAGTGTATTTTATAGCCACAAAGAAATCAGTGCTTTCAGAGTTTTAATTATCTGTCCAAAGACACACAGCTGGTAAGAGGCATTGTCAGCTTTAGTGCTGCCTAAAGCTTTGGGTATAGAAAGTAACTAAATATTTCATTTTGGGGGGGTCTCACTGATATAAAGTATTTTCAGTGTTTTATGACAGCGTCAGAACAAGGCTAGTGGTTATAACTTCCAGTTGGCAAAGGTTGGAATTCATAGTGTACAGAGACCATGAAGACAGAGTCCAAATCACACAGCAGTTCAAACTGGAAATAAACCCTATGGCTCAAAACGCAGAGCTTTCTATCAGAATTACTCGGTGTCATCTCATGTTTCCGTCTCATGACAAAAGAATAATAAACAAGCAAACAAACAAATTAAAGCAAACAACACACCCCACGAGGTCTACCTTGTCTCCTGGCAGCCCTAGGCCCAACTCAGTGCCTGGTGGCTGTGATGTCAGCCTCGCTGCTTCTCCTGCGTGCTCCTAGTGGCTGTGTCTGGTAGAAATGAAGAGACTCTGAGGGGCAAAGTGAGGCCGCAGACTCAGCATCTGCAACCAAGGGGGTCAAAATCCCAGGAGAAACTGTACCCTGCCCCCACCAAGCTCGTTCAAGGACAAAAGGGAGTCCTGGCCAAATCTAACGAAGTCGAATTTCAAATGATGAGACACTTGACCTTCCCTTTCTACTCAACATCTCAAACTGGATCAGGCATCAAAAGCTAGCAAAAAACAACAAACCCGTAAGCCTGTATGAAAAGGACTTCAAAATAGATGCAGCCTACACAGAACCTGGTCAGAGAGTATTATTTTCGACTGGAGAGAACTTCCATAACTGGAAGGCCTAAAACATACTCAGTAGATAGAGCTCAGGTTAGCTTAGCCTATGTGAAGAGCTAACATTATTTTTCAGAAGATAATTATCCATTTATTATCTTATCTGTTGCCAATGTCATGTAACACTGAGAAGTTGATCAGCATACGGCCTAGAATGTCTAAGACTTGGAAATGGAAATAACTGCCAAATATGGATTAAATTGATAAAAATAATTCCAAACATGATTAGAGTCACTCTGTTGTATATCCTGCACAGCAGGTGGGAAATCCTTGAGAAGAATTAGGGAAAGGTTTAGGGAAAGCAGATTAATGGAGAAAAGATTAAATGTGTTTCAAAAGCAGTACAAAACATATTTTAAATGACAATCCTTCCATGGGCAATGTTAAAAGGTACTTGAGCACATGCAAAATTCAAGCCCTGGGTTTAAATGCTATGCAGTAATAAAGGGAAATGTATCCCGTGGCCCAGACTGTGCATGTGGGACAAACTTGGACTTCACAAGTACAAGGGGTGGTGGAGTTATTTTTCTTTTTGTCTTCACATTTCATTACCTAACATTTCACTGTTTTCTAGAAAAGCAACCTTATTGTAAAAGATTCAAACGCCACAAAATTATATAAAATGAAATGCAAAGAGGGTCAAAACCCCCTACGTGGCCCTCCCTCCCCCATACACACATTCCCAGGTGAGTTAACTAGTATTTCTGATCATCTCCTATCCATATACCTATAGCCACAGATACACATGTATTTTGTTTTTATTTCTCACACAAATATAACTAACAATTGTTACTTGCTTTTTTCGCATGTTAATGTATCCAGGTACTATTTTTCATGTCAGTACATATAAATATCTACTTTATTTTTTAATGGCTAACATAGTACCCCAGAACATGGATATTCGATAATTTATTTAGCTAGTGTCACACTGATGATATTTGGTGTGTTTGCAATGCTTTCTTATAATAAGTTTTCAAAGAAAAGCTTGTTTGCCCACTTATTAAGAGATACGAGGAAAGGCATCATTTTCATGTCGACTCACTTCTGATTATCATAACGCTACCTCTATTGACCAAGGCCAGATAGCCACTACCATGACCTCCTTCTCTTTGCTTACTCTCTGCATACACTGCGCCGTTTGATCCTCAGTCCCAATGGTAGCCATAAAGCGTCATGATTCTTCTCCAGTGTTTGGCACCACAGGGGGTCAGTTCCCTAGCGGTACTCCTATGCTTCTGCACATCTCGAGAGCAGAGGCAGTCATGGCCTTTTTGTGGAAGGCCAACCTCTGCAACAAAGAACAGATTTGCTTGTTGTTCATTATCTTTATTTTGTCTGGACAAAATGTCTCCTTCCAGAGCAAATGGCAACTTTGTGTGAGTTCATTATGAAAGACTTGCATTACCTAAGTCTGAGTGCTTGTTTAGTCACTTCAGTCAAGTCCGATTCTTTGTGACCCCATGGACTGTAGCCCTCCAGGCTCCTCTGTCCATGGGATGATCCGAGCAGGAACACTGGAGTGGGTTGCCATGCCCTCCTTTAGGGAGTCTCTCCAACCCAGGGACCCAATCCGTGTCTCCCGCAGCTCCTGCACTGGCAGGCAGATTCTTTGCCACTGAGCCACCTGGGAAGCCCAGCCTAAGCTTGGACACCCCCAGCTGTGAGAACCCACTGTGTGCACAGCATCCACCTGGGCCACTTCAGGCACCCCCCCACAGGAACTGGGAAGAGAAAAACCGATGAGAACATTAAACCCACACTGTCGGCTCTGATAGAGTAAGAAAGGCCTTTGTTTCTGGCCCAGGAGTCTCATGTCTTCTGCCAGCACTTTGATAAAACTGAAGGAGGCTAACTTGTTAGCTAGCAAGTAGAGTAAAGTCTTAGACGCTTTAGTTTTCGACAACTATACAGTGCATGGAACTGCCATTCATCCACTAGAAAGAAAAAACGCTCTCAAACCTTTAACTCTTCCACCTTTTTATACAGTTCAACACAAGTTTTGCTGATATCCCATATAAATATAGGACTGCTTAAAACTTTGCCCTATTTGCCCAGAATGCTTTACTCCTACTTCTTGTCCTATTACTTATGCCAGTTCTTCAAATCCTAGTTCAAGTTTTACTTCCTCAGGGAAAGTTAATGCTTCTCAGTTCCATAGCTCTGTAAAATCCTTCTACTTATGCCCAACATCCCTTCTTCATAGCACTTGTCACAGTTGATATTTTATCTTTAATTTTTATTGGACAATAATTGCTTTACAATGTTGTATTAGTTTCTGCTGTACAACTATGTGAATCAGCTATATGTATACATATATCCCCTCCATCTTGAGACCCCCTCCAACCCCACCTGCATCCCACCCCTCTAGGTCATCACAGAGCACCAAGCTGAGCTCCCTGGGCTACACAGCAGCTTCCCACTCAACATCTATTTTACACATGGGAGTGTATATATGTCAACGCTACTCTCTCAATTCATCCCACCTACATCTACCCTCCTCTGAATTCTATTAATTTATATTATTTGATCATATCTGAGCTGCTTTCTCCCACTCTGGACTATAAGCTCTATAGAGAGAAGGATCATGCCTATTTTCTACTCACTGTAGGGTACTTATTATCAAGATCATTGTTCAATAAATATGGATTGAATGCTGAACGAACAGAAAAGGTAGGAAATGTTATCTCAGTTATATAGATGAGAAAACTGAAGCTAAGAGATAAATTTCTTATGGTCACACACAGCTACCTAAGGGGGCAGCATGAAGTCTGACACTTAGTTTTTCTAAAAGTATGAGTTGCTTTTCATTAAGGTTGTTCATGTAAATCCTTGCAGACTAAAAAGGTCTGTGTGAGGGTAACAGTATATAGAAGAGACTGAAGGGAGGTTTATTCTAGAAAATGTGTGTGTGTGTATGCATGCTAAGTCCCTTCAGTAGTGTCCGACTCTTTGCGACCCCATGGACTGTAACCCGCCAGGCTCCTGTGTCCGTGAGATTCTGCAGGCAAGAATACTGGAGTGGGTTGTCATGCCCTTCTCAAAGGAAGCGTGGTAGGTCCATGTAAACACTGAACAAAGGAAGTGGAAAGAAAACAGATGAGAAAGAAGGACCAGAGAACCTGATGGTACATCCAAATGGAAAGGAAGAGAAAGAGCTTAAACGGGAGGTAGGCAGCAGGCTTGGCAGCAGAAGGACTGGGTGGAGTAAGAATTGAAAAGTGGCCTTGGATGAGGTAAGAGGCTTAGGATCTGACTTGTCTCTGGGCACTTGTTTTCAGAACACAAGCATCTCCTTGGGAAAATAAAACATAATAAAAGTAACAGTAGCTGTTATTTACTGGATGTCTAGTGTGTCAAGCATTGTGCTAGATGCTTTATGTACATTATTTTAGTTGGTCCCCCAGATGATCTAGTGAGAAAGATGTCAGCGTTACAACCCTGGCTTGTCCTTTCTCCTTCTAGTTGTTTCCAACATTCAGACTACTAAGTATGCGAAAATTTTCTCTCTGTGTTTTCTTTCACTTTGTTTACTTCCCTCTACTTCCTAAGCATAGCCAGGTGCTTAGGGCCTTATGATACCCACATGAAATTCCACTAGGTCTGCCTGCCTATCCCAACCTCATTCTATTAAGCTAATTGCCACTAAAGTTTAGATGACTAGTGGATTCTTATCTCTCCCAAGGACCACTTTATTATAATAGAGTACTCTTGGAGAAATATTTAAGGTATTCTTTTAACCCTGTAAGTGAATCTCTAATGACACAATGTCAAGCAGAGATGCAAGGTATTTTTAAAGGCTATATGATTTACTAGACATCTGAAATTAATCCACACCTAGATCTCTATGAATTCAACCTATTGGAAGATTCCTTGCTGGTCATCTAGTTTTCTTTCTCCCACACCACACACACTTCTGTATTAAAATTCTATGCTCACACATAGAATGTGCGTAGACAAACAATTTACTTCGTATATAGATAGCAGGTCTCTCCACTGTCAATGACATTACCCTGTTTCCATGGAATCCTTGGGAACAGAGAAAGCTGAGATGTTCCCAGGATGTGGTAAGTAAGGGCAACTGTTCTCTTCCTCTGTTCTGCTGTGGAATGATTGAGAGTAACTGGGAGAAAGGTGGTTGGGTGAAACCAGCTTTTTGAATGTGTCTTTTATACAAAGCCCAAGAACCATGAGAAGTCTTCTGACGATAATGATTAGTTGACTTGCACTTCATTGAAGGTACAATCAGAGTCATGTGACACATGGGGAGTTTTCTCCTAGCCATAAATGAGTTCTCAGGAGCTCCACGAGCTTCCCAGGTGGCTCAGTGGTAAAGAATCCGCTTGACCATATAGAAAACAAGGGTTTGATCCCTGAGTTGGGAAGATCCCCTGGAGGAAAAAATGGCAGTCCACTCCAGTATTCTTGTCTGGAAAATACCATGGACAGAGGAGCCTGGTGGGCTATAGTCCACGGGGGTCACAGAGTCAGACATGACTGTACAACTGAGCACAGACGGGAGCTCCATGTAGAATTTAGCTGTCTTCTCCAGGGCCATTTCCTTCTCTAGTGGAAATCTTCTCACTCCAACATGGATGGGGATTCCTAGTTATCACCTCACTCCTGGATTGCACTTCTTGGTCTAAGTCATTTGTATTGATATTTTGGCTGAACTGTCTACTTGGCTTTTGATTTGAGTTTTATCCATCACTATTGTTTCTTGGGTCTTCTGTATTTCTATTCTCTATAAATGTGAAGACTGGTCTCACTTTACTTCTGTCCAGTATAAGCTTCTGGAATTCCAGTGTCCTGGGATCTCACTTGTCCAAGAGGAGGATTTTGACAGGATTCTGCAAAATTTTTTCACACTACAATAAGAATCCATTAGTCAAGTTGACTAAGTGCTGCTTAGTCAACAAAAGACACAGAGTGCTGCTTAAGCCAGTATCATAGTGGGTAATTTTTGCTCAGTCTTTCCTCCTAGACAAAAGAGAAGTCAGAACGCAGAGCTTGAGCTGGATATGGGGATACAGTGGGACAAGACCCCCAAACTGTTAGCATAAAACTGAATATTGTGTGTCAGAGTGTCCAGCCTCAGTTGAAATTAGAAATGAAGCTGTTAAAAGGACCAAGATGAAAGTCAGCATAGCTGGGCCAAGAGAAAGAATCCAGGTACAAAGTAATAAATCTGAGGATATCTAACAGAGAAGGAGGAGACTGGAGACCAACTCTTTGCTGCTAAAGGGAATCTGCAGGGGGCCTGTAGCCTCAGATATGCAAGTACAGAGTTTGTTAAAGAGGCCAAATTGGTACAAACAGGCATGTCACTGAGAGATCCATGTACTGTGGTTTTTAAACTCTGGATTTGATTAGAAAAGATCTTATTAGGTACCTATTGAAAGTGTATGAATGAGTTAGCGACTGCTCTGTAACAACCCACCCAAATACTCAGTGATTTAAAACAATTTATTTTATAAATGTATGAATGACATCAGTTAGTTCAGTCACTCAGTAGTGCCCGACTCTTTGCGACCCCATGAATTGCAGCACGCCAGGCCACCCTGTCCATCACCATCTCCCGGAGTTCACTCAAACTCACGTCCATCGAGTCCGTGATGCCATCCAGCCATCTCATCCTCTGTCGTCCCCTTCTCCTCCTGTCCCCAATCCCTCCTAGCATCAGAGTCTTTTCCAGTGAGTCAACTCTTTGCATGAGGTGGCCAAAGTATTGGAGTTTCAGCCTCAGGATCAGTCCTTCCAATGAGCATCCAAGACTGATCTCCTTTAGAATGGACTGGTTGGATCTCCTTGCAGTCCAACGGACTCTCAAGAGTCTTCTCCAACACCACAGTTCAAAAGCATCAATTCTTCGGTACTCAGCTTTCTTCACAGTCCAACTCTCACATCCATACATGACCACAGGAAAAACCATAGCCTTAACTAGATGGACCTTTGTTGGCAAAGTAATATCTCTGCTTTTGAATATGCTATCTAGGTTGGTCATAACTTTTCTTCCAAGGAGTAAGCGTCTTTTAATTTCATGGCTGCAATCACCACCTGCAGTGATTTTGGAGCCCCCAAAATGACATATATCACTAAAATTAATGCTTATGGGGGTTGGTTAAGGTAGGCTGAGCTTAGCTAACTGGCTCTGTCCATCCTGGTTGGACTTACTCATGTGTCGATGGGACAGGGGAGTGGTGGGACTTCTGCTTTAAGCTTGGGGACCTTTGTTAGGACAATTCCACTCCAGACATCTCTTATCCTACTCCTGAGACTAGCAGCTTAATCCAGCATGTTCTCATGGTGATGTGAGAGGAGCAAGAGCAGAGCAGAAAGATATAAGGTCTCTTGAGGCCACAGGTGGGAACTGGTACATGTCTCAATCTGCCCTCATTTTATTGACCAAAGCATATCACAGGACCATCTTCAAGACCAGAGATAAGCAAGTATATCCTGTTCACAGCAGGAGAGCATTGTAAAGATTCATAGCAAGGAATGTGAATTCAGGAAAGGGTGAGGGATTGGAGGCAATAACACAATCTACACAATGTGAGAGGCACTCATCTAAGAACTCCAAAACTCTTAGATGCTTAATCATGGGAAGGCATTATTGCCCTGATTCCAGAAATAGCCCAAAATGCTTACATCTGTCAATAAGGATGGCACAACCACTAAGTGGCAAATCATGAATTTCAACCTATGCCTTTCTAGTTTAAAATCTGAGATCTTTCCACCATGAGATAAGAATTCACCAAACTATCTTGCATTCCAGTTAATTTTTACACGGAATATATATATATACAAACATATATGTTACATTTGAAACTTTAACAATTCAATAAATAAGGTTGAAATTAAAGTGAAAATTAAAACAAGCCCAATTTCATTGTATGTTCTTCCTATTTGATAGGAATCTCCACGGATCTGTTCAATAGTTTCTGTAATTTATTCTTTGCTCTTAGAACATTCTAGAAAGTTAATAAGAACTTTCCTGATGATAATTTTTCTTGTCATTTATATATAAATATATAGAATTGATATTCAATATGTTTTAACATGGAACTCATTAGGAAGGCAATTCTTTCACAGCATGAAAAACATTTCATTACTTAAAAGAAAATTCTCCCACACCTTAGCATTAAGTAAAGAAATTAGCTATCAAGATATCCCTTTAAAATACTTTCAGAGGGTTCATATAAAGTCCTCCTGCCATAGCCAAGCCTGTGGAAACTGTAACAACTAGAGTGGATTTAGAGAATGATGGCCTGAATCATCATGCTCAAAAGGATTATTCCTTTAGACAAATGAGTTTTCTCTATGTCAAGTCAAACAAACAATGGAGCCTCTCAATTACTTCTCAGACATCTTCTGAGAAATAACAAGATGATGGATCTCAGCAGCCACTAATTGACCAAGCCAAGAAATGACAAAGAATCTCTGCTGACTAAGCTCCTGGTCATCTGTGAATTCTTACCAGGGTAGAACTTGGTATCATCCATCAGTTAGAGCAAGCCTCATTTCTACTCTCTACTAACCCTGTGTTAGAGCCTGAGACCAAGACAAATCCATTTTCACATATGAACTTGGCAAAATTATCTATAAAATGACAGTCTAAGGGGTGACTTGTGCAAAAGACAATTCAGAGTATAGCATGGTGAACTGAGCTAAGCGTCAAGAAACCTGAGGTCTGGTTTAACTATTAAATAGCAGTGAAACCTGAAGCATATCACTTCCCTTTAATTATATGTCAGGCCCTGAGGCTCAAATGGTAAAGAATCCACCTGCAATGCATAAGACCTGGGTTTGATCCCTGGGTTGGGAAGATCCCTTGGAGAAGGGCATGAAACCCATTCCAGTATTCTTGCCTGGAGAATCTCCATGAATGGAGGAGGGCTACAGTCCACGAGGTTGCAAAGAGTTAAACACGACTGAGCAACTAAGCACAACAGAGAATAAAAAGCTACCACCTTAGAACTGAATAGTCCTGACTTCCACTTCCACTTCCACTTCAACACAAAGAGCTGGGAGTTCTTGGGCTATTACTCAATCTCCTTGACCCTCTGCTTACTCATTTATTTAACAGATAAAACACCCACTTTTCCTTTCCCAGGTGGCTGAGAAGAGTTGCTGTTCAATAACTGTTAGTTTGCTCCTTCACGCCGATTATTCTATAATGGTGGACGTGTGCGCTCAGTCACTTAGTCTATAACAATAGTGTTCTGTAATTCTAAAACCTAACTGCTGGATGGTTTGAATTATTCTCTTAATCTATAAGATATTTCCTTCTAACAAGTCACTAGCAATAATACTTCATAGCACATCTCTTTTTAAGACCTTTTCCTATTGAATTCTGCTCTATCCATTTGCTAAAAGATACTCTTATTGCAGACTTTCTCATAGAAATAATCTCAATCAGTGGGAAAACAATCTGGGAATTTGTCCATCCTTTGATCCATCTACAGGTTCTTCATATACTTACATCTCACAAAATTGTACAAGATCACAGTAGGTTTCACTCAGTAGTAAAACTAAGAGCCACACTGACCAATAATGCTTTGGTCAGTCTTATCTGAAAAATATGCAGGAAAACTCACATTTGGAAAAGAAAGTCTGACATTTATCTTTCTCTTAATTGTTACATCCCTTAAAAGTTTTAGGGGAAAGGATTATCCTTTGACATCAATGTCAGTTTTGAAAAATAAAATACATTTGGATTTAGAAGAGTTTTGGTTTGCACCTAACTTGTCAGTTCTGCTGGTCTAGATCCCAGGGATTTGGGGAGGTACTGCAGAAAGGAACAAAAGACACAGAAAGTACATCTATCTGATTGGCAGGTGCAGTAAGCACTTACTTTCAACATTATGCAGCTTCCTTTGGGTTAACTATCCAAAGGAAAATATTTATTAGTGGTTTGCAATACATGGCAAACTATAGATAGGATTTACATGGAAATTTTACATATGTTGTCTCATTTGACTCTCACATTTATAGAGCAGTGATGGTGAGAGAGGAAATGAACATGCAATTGATCATTATAACTTAATAATCTGTCATGTATTAATACTGCTAACAACTAACAATGATACTCTTAACATTAAGACCTTTATTGCATGCCAGGTACTAATGCTAAGATCTTTACTTCCAGGGTCACACTTAGTCCTCCCATGTTGCTATCACTCCTATTTAGAAAGGAAGACTCTCCAAAGTCACTCAGCTAATAAATTTGTAAAACTAGTGCTGTCTAACACCAAATACAGAAAAATTTATTAAGGAAAACACTGGGGGTTGGGGAACTCCTAATTTTATATAGAGAGTAAATACTGAAGGTAAGAATTGTGCCTTTCATGTCAATACCATTGTTAATTTCAATACACCAAACCCTGGCTTACTTTACCCTGGCAAAGAACATAGAAATCCTTTTGCTGGGAAAAGAAGCAATTAAAGTGGGAAGTAAATATGTGGGCAGGTATCATGTAGTCAAAAATACTGAGGTCAGTTTTTCAGGGTGATCTCATGCTTTCAACTTAGGAATATATTAATATATACCATAATTTCTCCCACTACTTGAAAAGAGATCTTTAAGTCACATATAAAAAGAGGCATACATAAGGTAAGGTTGAATCATATGGAACTGCCAAGTTCCAACCATTTTCAACCTATAAAAATGGCAGATTTATAATGTTCAAATTGAAAACAACATACTCCTGAATGTGTACAGTAATTCAACTTGATCTTAAAATCCACTAAAACAAAGCAAATAGATTGTTCTAAAATATATAAACCTAAGAAGAAGGGAAAACATGAGAAGCAACAATAATTCAAAAGTTTGAAGGTGGAAAAGCAAGCAGATGAGTGATAATGCATCTAGTACCTGTGACGAAACTGTAAGATGAAGTAAGGAAACCTGACAACCAACCAAAGGTGTACTGTAGAATCTTTAAAAGGCTCAGGAACTAATAACACCAGGACTTCTGGAACTAGGAGTGAAGAGGTAGAAAGGTAAAATCAAATGACTGTCAAAAGCATTTTTTTTAAAGGAGTTGCCTTCCCTATTCCAAATTCCTGGGTGACAAGTCCTTCCCCATTTCATGAAATGTTTGAAGGTTTACTCTCTGGAAAAGATTTTTTAAAAGGTCTGCAAACATGGCATAGACAAGCACAGTGGATGGTGTTGAGTGGTTAATCACATACCCAATGTCGAGAACTTTCAACACTCTTCTGTGGTTCAATTTAGAATGCTGGTGGCCAGGTTTTGCCCTCTAGGCAGGGTATTGGAACAGTATTCCCTGGAGTATGTGACAAGCCCAAGGGAAAACACGGAAAAATAATCATATCAGAGGTTCCCCTAAAGAGCTCACCCACAAAATGCTACCGCGGATCTCACATTTAATCAACTACCTTATTTCCCATGATTGTGAAAAAATAAGATAGTGAGGACAGCCTAATAACGTGTGAGACACATAATAACATGTGAGGACAGCCTCTAACACAGAAGACTGAGGCCAAAGCAGACAAACAGAACAATGCAAATCAGAAGAGGCAGATTACACAGGGAGAAGAGAACAACAAACATATCATCAGTCATCATCATTCACTGCAGAAATAAGGAAAGATAGTACATCCACAAAACTAGAACAGAATGCTGTGTAAAAGGAACAGTTAGAATACTGCCCCCCCCCACACACACATACAACACACATGAAAATCAAAAACATAATAGCAGAAATGGAAAAAATCTCAATAAACATAATAGCAGAAATGGAAAAAATCTCAATAAAGGCAAATTCTGAAAAGATTTTTAAAATTAGAGAGTCAACTTGTTTCAAGATGCAAAAAACAGTTGGCCTATACAGAAGAGAATAAATTAGGAAAGTAAATAATAATACCATTCGAATATTTCTTATAATCGAAGGACAAGAATCTCCAAATTAAAAGGGTCCCTGGAGGATGCAGTATGAGAAACTGGGTTCTCACCAATGGATACTCTTGTGACATTTTAGGGTGTTTGGCTCAAAGAAAAGTTCCTCCAAGCTGATGGTAACAATAAACAAATACCCCAAAAGAAGAATCAGAATAACTTTAGATTTCTAACCAGAATCATGAAAAGCTCAAAGGTAGGAAATCCAACTCAGGAGAAAAACCAAAACAAATTTCTAGTATGGCACTGTTCCACTTGTCTGGACAGCACTTAGCTGCAATAGGAGGAAGATAAAGGTATTCTAGATGGATATACCCAAGCAAAAAAATTAAAATATTTAAATTTCTTGATATGGTTGACTGTGTAGAAGGTTGTATTGAAAAACTTTGAGAAAATGTGGGGGAAATTAGCAGTTCATGCAAAGGTGACTAGTAACATGAAAATACACACACTTGCACTCACACACACTCACCCATACACATCAATCCACTTCAGGAAAGACAAAGGGCAAGGAAGACAGCAAATGCAGAGTAGTATTCTACAATATGGAGCTTTCCAAGTGGTACTAGCGGGGAAGACACAGGCTCAGTCCCTGGGTTGGGAAGATCCCCTGGAGAGGGCAAGGCAACCTACTCCAGTATTCTCGCCTAGAGAATCCCACAGACAGAGGAGCCTGAAAGGCTGCAGCCCATAGGGTCACACAGAGTTGGACCTGACTGAAGCGACTTAGCATGTATGCATTCTACAATACAAAGCCAGAAACATGAGCACAGGAATACTGAATTCTGATTTAGCCAAATGCAATGGGGCAGGAAAAGCAGAAAAGAACTTTAGTCCTCATCTATAATAGAATGATAGAAAATAATACTTAAAAAGCATTAATCCAAAGAGAGTAATATGTGCATATTATTTAGAAATGTGTATGCTTAAATACCAAAAGATAACCCCCCCAAATCAAAATAGTTGTCTCTACACAAGGAGACTGGAAAAACTGTGGAGTGGTGGGGCAAAGAATTACTTAGAAATTGTTATAAGCCTTTTAGAACTATTTGACTTTCAAGCTATGTACATTCATTACTTTGATAAAATGAATATTAAATAAAAAAAATCCAAGTTCAGTGAGCCTGGTGATACAAGCTCTTTGAAAACATTTTTCCTCTAATTTTGACACAAGCCTTTTAATCATTATCAACACTTACAAAATGCCCAAAATTTGCAGAGCAGTGTGTTAAGCGCTGTTGCTGAAATGCAAGAATGCATCATTTTAAATAAACTCACCTTATGAAGTTCAAAGTTTGACCTTACAAGATATGTTGAAAAAGAAGGGTCAACATTTCACTGTGTATTAACAAGAGCAGTAAAGGCAGAAGCACTTAGGCTAAAGAACATCACACATGGGACAGCAAAGTTCGATAAAATTAATATTAATTACTAGGAGATATCTTTAAGAAAAAAAAAAGTTATACTCTGTTGAGCTTTAAATCTTCATTGCTTCCTAAAGTGATCGTTGGGTCTGTGGAACTTTGTTGACAAATCATTTCACATCCTGTGGGTGGGTCTGGAACATCCTCTCTGTGCTTACAAGAACAATAATTTTGGCAGGGAGCTGTTTGTGCACGAACTTCATTTCTCTTCGCTCTGGGTGGATGTCCCTCCAAGGGCCTTTGCTCCGGGCCAAATATGGATGGGTGAAGTCTGACATAATTCTTATTTCTGCATGTGATCACTTAGGAGAGCCTTTGTCCTTCACTTTCGATTCTGAATGGTCATTTTCTGATGGTGTGTCTTTAAGGACTGCGGTTGAGAAATACTTTCCTCACATAAAAACCATTAATTTTGCTTGAACTTACCCTCTACCCTTCTGTTTCACATTCTTCACCACTGACCCTGTAGGGCTTGCTTTTCTTTTGTCCATTGGCTGTAAGTCCATATTCTGTTGCCCAGGTGGCTTGTTCTCTTGCATTTTATCAAATGTTTGTACATTTTGTGGGATTTCGATCAGGTATGCAAAGACTTCTATAGCTAATTCTTGACCCTGATGAAAGGGTCATGGATGCCTTAGGTACTATTATCATGTTGACAAGTTTAGTGCTGTCTTCTGCTATTCCTGCAAGCTCCCTTATTATTTTTCTTATTACCTGTCAAAGGAGTACTATCTGATGATTTTGCTGCCTTTAGGGCAATTCCTAAAGTTCTGAGGTCAGGGGCTTGGGCCTGGAGAGGCTACCCCATGGCTGAGTCATGGGCGGCAGCCCAGAGGAGCAACCCCACATCCAAGGAGCGGTCGCTGCCAGGGCAAAGGAGGGCCGAGAGGAGCCATCCCACGTTGAAGGTCGGGAAGGGCGGCGGTGAGGAGATACCCCTCATCCAAGGTAAGGAGAAGTGGCTGTGCTTTGCTGGAGCAGCCGTGAAGAGATACCCCATGCCCAAGGTAAGAGAAACCCAAGTAAGATGGTAGGTGTTGCAAGAAGGCGTCAGAGGGCAGACACACTGAAACCATACTCACAGAAAACTAGTCAATCTAATCACACTAGGACCACAGCCTTGTCTAACTCAATGAAACTAAGCCATGCCCTCAGGGCAACCCAAGACAGGCGGGTCATGGTGGAGAGGTCTGACAGAGTGTGGTCCTCTGGAGAAGGGAATGGCAAACCACTTCAGTATTCTTGCCTTGAGAACCCCATGAACAGTATGAAAAGGCAAAATAATAGGTACTGAAAGAGCAACTCCCCAGGTCGGTAGGTGCCCAATATGCTACTGCAGATCAGCAGAGAAATAACTCTAGAAAGAATGAAGGGATGGAGCCAAAGCAAAAGCAATACCCAGTTGTGGATATGACTGGTGATAGAAGCAAGATCCGATGCTGTAAAGAGCAATATTGCATAGGAACCTGGAATGTCAGGTCCATGAATCAAGGCAAATTGGAAGTGGTCAAACAGGAGATGGCCTTCTTCACAGTCCAACTCTCACATCCATACATGACCACAGGAAAAACCATAGCCTTGACTAGACGGACCTTTGTTGGCAAAGTAATATCTCTGCTTTTGAATATGCTGTCTACATTAGTCATAGCTTTCCTTCCAAGGAGTAAGCGTCTTTTAATTTCATGGCTGCAATCACCATCTGCAGTGATTTTGGAGCCCAAGAAAATAAAGTCTGACACGGTTTCTGTTTCCCCATCTATTTCCCATGAAGTGATGGGACCGGATGCCGTGATCTTTGTTTTCTGAATGTTGACCTTTAAGCCAACTTTTTCACTCTCCTCTTTCACTTTCATCAAGAGGCTTTTTGGTTCCTCTTCACTTTCTGCCATAAGGATGGTGTCATCTGCATAGCTGAGGTTATTGATATTTCTGCCAGCAATCTTGATTCCAGCTTGTGCTTCTTCCAGCCCAGCATTTCTCATGATGTACTCTGCATAGAAGTTAAATAAGCAGGGTGACAATATACAGCCTTGACGTACTCCTTTTCCTATTTGGAACCAGTCTGTTGTTCCATGTCCAGTTCTAATTGTTGCTTCCTGACCTGCATACAGATTTCTCAAGAGGCAGATCAGGTGCTCTGGTATTCCCATCTCTTGAAGAATTTTCCACAGTTGATTGTGATCCACACAGTCAAAGACTTTGGAATAGTCAATAAAGCAGAAATAGATGCTTTTCTGGAACTCTCTTGCTTTCTCCATGATCCGGCGGATGTTGGCAATTTGATCTCTGGTTCCTCTGCCTTTTCTAAAACCAGCTTGAACATCAGGGAGTTCACTGTTCACATGTTGCTAAAGCCTGGCTTGGAGAATTTTGAGCATTTCTTTACTAGCGTGTGAGATGAGTGCAGTTGTGTGGTAGTTTGAGCATTCTTTGGCATTGCCTTTCTTTGGGATTGGAATGATAACAGACCTTTTCCAGTCCTGTGGCCACTGCTGAGTTTTCCCAATTTGCTAGCATATTGAGTGCAGCACTTTCACAGCATCATCTTTCAGGATTTGAAATAGCTCCACTGGAATTCCATCACCTCCACTAGCTTTGTTCGTAGTGATGCTTTCTAAGGCCCACCTGAATTCACATTCCAGGATGTCTGGCTCTAGATGAGTGATCATACCATCGTGATTATCCAGGTCATGAAGATCTTTTTGGTACAGTTCTTCTGTGTATTCTTGCCACCTCTTCTTAATATCTTCTGCTTCTGTTAGGTCCATCCCACTTTTGTCCTTTATCGAGCCCATCTTTGCATGAAATGTTCCCTTGATATCTCTAATTTTCCTGAAGAGATCTCTAGTCTTTCCCATTCTGTTCTTTTCCTCTATTTCTTTGCATTGATCGCTGAAGAAGGCTTTCTTATCTCTCCTTGCTGTTCTTTGGAATTCTGCATTCAGATGCTTATATCTTTCCTTTTCTCCTTTGCTTTTCACTTCTCTTCTTTTCACAGCTATTTGTAAGGCCTCCCTAGACAGCCATTTTGCTTTTTTGCATTTCTTTTCCATGGGGATGGTCTTGATCCCTATCCCCTGTACAATGTCATGAACCTCATTCCATAGTTTATTAGGGACTCTATCTATCAGATCTAGGCCCTGAAATCTATTTCTCACTTCCACTGTATAATCATAAGGGATTTGATTTAGGTCATACCTGAATAGTCTAGCAGTTTTCCCTACTTTCTTCAATTTAAGTCTGAATTTGGCAATAAGGAGCTCGTGATCTGAGCCACAGTCAGCTCCTGGTCTTGTTTTTGTTGGCTGTATAGAGCTTCTCCATCTTTGGCTCCTAAGAATGTAATCCATGTGATTTCAGTGTTGACCATTTGTGATGTCCATGTGAAGAGTCTTCTCTTGCGTTGTTGGAAGAGGCTGTTTGCTATGACCAGTGCATTTTCTTGGCAAAACTCTATCAGTCTTTGCCCTGCTTCATTCCATACTCCAAGGCCAAATTGCCTGTTACTCCACGTGTTTCTTGACTTCCTACTTTTGTATTCCAGTCCCCTATAATGAAAAGGACATCTTTTTTAGGTGTTAGTTCTAAAAGGTCTTGTAGGTCTTCATAGAACCATTCAACTTCAGCTTCTTCAGCATTACTGGTTGGGGCATAGACTTGGATTACTGTGATATTGAATGGTTTGCCTTGGAGACGAACAGAGATCATTCTCTCATTTTTGAGATTGCATCCAAGTACTGCATTTCAGACTCTTTTGTTGACCATGATGGCTACTCCATTTCTTCTGAGGGATTCCTGCCTGTAGTAGTAGATATAATGGTCATCTGAGTTACATTCACCCATTCCAGTCCATTTTAGTTCGCTGATTCCTAGAATGTCGACATTCACTCTTGCCATCTCCTGTTTGACCACTTCCAATTTGCCTTGATTCATGGACCTGACATTCCAGGTTCCTATGCAATATTGCTCTTTACAGCATCGGATCTTGCTTCTATCACCAGTCATATCCACAACTGGGTATTGCTTTTGCTTTGGCTTCAATCCCTTCATTCTTTCTAGAGTTATTTCTCTGCTGATCTGCAGTAGCATATTGGGCACCTACCGACCTGGGGAGTTGCTCTTTCAGTACCTATTATTTTGCCTTTTCATACTGTTCATGGGGTTCTCAAGGCAAGAATACTGAAGTGGTTTGCCATTCCCTTCTCCAGAGGACCACATTCTGTAAGACCTCTCCACCATGACCCGCCTGTCTTGGGTTGCCCTGAGGGCATGGCTTAGTTTCATTGAGTTAGACAAGGCTGTGGTCCTAGTATGATTAGATTGACTAGTTTTCTGTGAGTATGGTTTCAGTGTGTCTGCCCTCTGACGCCTTCTTGCAACACCTACCATCTTACTTGGGTTTCTCTTACCTTGGGCATGGGGTATCTCTTCACGGCTGCTCCAGCAAAGCACAGCCACTTCTCCTTACCTTGGATGAGGGGTATCTCCTCACCGCCACCCTTCCTGACCTTCAACGTGGGATGGCTCCTCTCGGCCCTCCTTTGCCCTGGCAGCGACCGCTCCTTGGATGTGGGGTTGCTCCTCCTGGCCGCTGCCCCTGGTCTTGGGCTCAGGGTGGCTCCTCTCGGCCACCGCCCCTGACCTCAGACGCCGGGTAGCTCCTCTCGGCCGTTCCTGGGCTGTCACAGCCTGGCACTTAGGCCGCTGTCCCTGACCTCGGACGTGGGGATAGCCCCTCTCGGCCACGCAGCCACCTGGGCTTAGTGCTGTGGAACTCTTCAGTTCAGTTCAGTTCAGTTGCTCAGTCGTGTCTGACTCTTTGTGACCCCATGAATCGCAGCACGCCAGGCCTCCCTGTCCATCACCAACTCCTGGAGTTCACTCTTAGGGTCCCTAATTAATAGTTTGCTTACACATATAAAGAGTTTGAACTAAGATGTCAGGGAAAAGTTATTCTCAGCTCAGTAGTGATAACTAATATCATGCAAACTCAGGGAATTTACTTCCGCACAATGAGCTAGCTTCTTTCCCAGCCCAAATTTGACTGGCTTCTTTAATTTTTCACTAATTTGAGGAGCTTTCCTCCACCTTTGCTTCTTTCAGAAGTTTGAATTCCTGGCGATCACTTGGGGTAATGCAGAATTCAGACCAAACTGAGTTAAAGTTTATTTTATGACTGAGTTTCTTTGGGATAATGAATGAATCACTTACCAAGTCTCAGTTTCTACAAGTGTAGAAGGGAGATGATAATAGCCCCTCTCTCTTGGGGCTGGAATGATAAGGTATGTGAAGCTTCCAGCATAAGTGCTCCCTTGTAGGGAGTACTCAATAAGTACAGTACAAATTTCCCGTCCGAAGGCTGAAAAGACAAGTGGTGTTACAGGGGACTGGCATGAAATTTCATAAGTAGCTCCATCTCCCTTAGCTGGCACCAAGCCCTGATCATTACAAGGTGTAACCCCAAATTGTAGAGTGGTCATGCCCTGATAGCAGGTTCCTGACATGACTATCATTGTTGTTGCCGTTCAGTAATTAGCTGTTGTTCAGTTCAAACTCTTTGTGACTCACAGACTGCAGCAGGCCAGGCTTCTCTGTCCTTCACTGTCTCCCAGAGTTTGCTTAGATTCATGTCCATTGAGCTGGTGATACTATCTTGCTCATCCTGCTGTCCCCTTTTCCTCCTGCCCTCAATCTTTCCCAGATTTTGAGGGTCTTTTCCAAAGAGTTGTCTCCTTGCCAAAGTATTGGAAGTTCAGCATCAGTCCTTTCAGTGAATATTCAGGGTTGATTTCCTTTAGGATTAACTGGTTTGCTCTCTCTGTATTGCTTAATTTATCACTATAAAGGCAAAGTGTGCTTACTAAATAAAAATTAGGAGTAAAAAATGGAGAATAGCCACTTAAAGTCACCCTACTTTAAGAATATAGTTGTCAACTTTTTGGTTTATTTCCCTCCCAGTTTTCCTTGTGCATAGATTTTGGTTGCATTTTAAACACAATTGTAATCATGCCACACATATGATTTTGCCTCCTGAATTTTTCATTTCAACGTGGCAGATAAGCTCTTTCCATGACATTTCATAGTTTTCAAGGCCATTATTTCTAATGGCTATATAACATTCTAGTTTGAAAAGCTTACAAGCAATATACATGCTTTCCTTTCCTTGCCAGAAAACCTCTAGTACAATCTTTTCATTTCCAGGGAGACTTCTCTGTTACCAGGTGGCCCCAGATCACATAGCCAAAAGCACTTAGGAGCAAAAAAAAAAAAACACAAACAAACCTAGCTGGAAAGGGTAGAGGGAGCAGAAGTGGAAATAGGAATGAACAGTGAGAGGGAAAGCTAGAAAGAGGCGGAAAGAGACAAAGGGAAAGAGAGAAGAAATAAGAGGAACAAGGAGAAAGAATACAACATGCAAAAATGTAAAGGAAAAGGAAAGAAGAAGAGAAGAAATGAAAAGGAGAAAAGGAACAGAAAGAGGAGGAAGGAAGGAGAGTGAGAAGAGGAAGAGGCAAGTAACTGGCATTTTCGTATTTAATGTAGTCTACTCAAATGATAGATGCTTTCTAAGGGAGATAAAACTTTCTTTGGGTTCTCATCCCATTGGCAGCTTCCAACACATTGCCAGCCTCTGACATTGTTGTTCTCAATCATTCACAGCTAATGCTATAGCCACTGGACCTTTTGGCACAAGTTAATTCTTTATTCTGAGCCACAAACACATTTACCTGACATCCTTCTTTCTAAAGACTCATCATTACTCTACTAAGTGGATGAAGGTCTTCAGTGATTGATTTCCTGAATTTCAAAGGGCTGAGTTCTGTATGAGGCACCCCTTGAATTCTTCCTCAAGGGTTTCATTTGGCTCTCCTTTGAGTCTGTATCTTTCACTGGGATCAGATTTCTCTTCCCATGTTCATGTCACCATATTTGAATTTCAAGATGTGTGGTCCATTTACCATGTGCTAGCATTTTTACAGTCCCTGGAGGGGACTGGGGTCCATCTCCAGTAAAGTGTGGTACAAGGGAGACTCAGTAAGCCCCTCGTGCTACCAACTGATCAATCCAGGTGAAATGAGGGCACTGAACCTGGTTCCCCCAGGCTGTCATGGGAGCCATCTGCATATTGTGACCCTGAGAACTGTTGTCACCCACAGGAGGATTGTGAACATCACAGGGATTGTAGTAAAGACTGGAGCTGGACGTGAAGAGCTTGCCAGCATATTCCATCATTCCAAGAAGTCAAATGCTGCCCTGTGATGCCTTGGCAGGAAAACTCTCCCACTTACTGGATTTCTAAGGCCTTCTGTCATCACAGCAGTCCAGGCCCAACAAGCAGGCAGGACCCCCTCATTCTTCACAATGGGATGGAATGGGGACCTGGGTGTTTCTCTGCTAGGGAAGAGGTATGCTCACAGAACCAGGGGTTGAAACCTGACTTTCCCACCAGGGGGCTCTATGGTTTGTGCCAAGGCGATGCCTTTTTTGGACTCAGTGTCGTCATCTGTAAAATGGGGATAGAAATCCCTGTCCTGCTTACTTCACAGTGTTGTTGTCAGAATCATGAAGGAGATAACAGGGGTTAAAGGACTCAATAAGTAAAATGTCCTTCTTCAGTCAAGGGAGAGGGAGGGAGAGTACTGGAGTGGTGGACAGAACACTGCTTTGGAATCAGGAGCCCAGAGTTCAAAGAATTCCCTACTATACCACTTGCTTTCAGCAAGTTCCCTCATTCTATATACAAACTGATAATGCCTGTTCTTCCTTCCTCACAGACTTTTCATGATGATTAGATGAGACAACAGAAGTGAAACTGGAACATGCTCTAAGACATTATTAATATTATTAATATCCCTCTTGTTATTTTGGGTATTGATGTCAAAAGCAATGTTCACCCTTGGTGTTATGAACTGAATGAGTTCCTCCAAAATTTACATGTTGAAGGCCTCACCCTCGATGGGATGATATTTGCAGGTGGGGCCTTTGGAACATAACTGGGGTTAGATGAGTTCTAACTACAGCAGATTGGATCCAACGGCTCTTGGGTGGCTGATTAGCTCCATGGTGGACAGTGACTCATGGGCAGCAGATCAGCTCCAGGAGAGCCAACTGCAGCTGTGAAGTCAAGGCAACCTCTGCTCATGGTCTTCATCCAACATTGACTCCAGGCTTCCCCAGATTCCCTTCCCCATATTCCCTTCCCAGACACTCCAGCAGGGCCTTTGCCTCAACCCATGGCTGGATGTTGACTGACAACCGACAGCCAGTGAAGGTTTAAATGCTCAATAAGGACCAGCAGTGGGACAGCCAGGGCACCAGGAATGTCATCCAGCTACACTGACTGGCTGAATGGCAAGTCCCTGCTTGTTAGGGCCTGACAAAATGTGGTCCACTGGAGAACCACTTCTATATTCTTGCCTTGAGAACCCCATGAACAGTATGAAAAGGCAAAAAGATATGGCACTGAAAGATGAATCCCCCAGGTCAGTAGGTGCCCAATATTAAGAGTGAAAAAATAGCTACAGAAAGAATGAAGAGATT
Organism: Capricornis sumatraensis; assembly: GCF_032405125.1. Lineage (NCBI taxonomy): Eukaryota > Metazoa > Chordata > Mammalia > Artiodactyla > Bovidae > Capricornis > Capricornis sumatraensis. Next base: position 53,997,562 of record NC_091070.1, read on the forward strand.
GAGCCAAAGCAGAAATGACTCCCAGTTGTGGTTGTATCTGGTGGTGAAAGTAAAGTCTGATGCTGTAAAAAACAGTATTGCATATGAACCTGGAATGTTAGGTCCATGAATCAAGGTAAATTGGAAGTGGTCAAACAGGAGATGACAAGAGTGAATATTGATATTTTCAGAATCAGTGAACTAAAATGGACTGGAATGGGGGAATTTAATTCAGAGGACCATTATATCTACTACTGTGGGCAAAAATCCCTTAGAAGAAATGGAGTAGCCCTCATAATCAACAAAAGAGTCCAAAATGCAGTACTTGGGTGCAATTTCAAAAATGACAAAATGATCTTGGTTTGTTTCCAAGGCAAACCATTCGACATCACAGTAATCCAAGTCTAGACCCAACCTCTAATGCTGAAGATGCTGAAGTTGAACAAGCCTAGGAAGACCTACAAAATCTCCTAGAACTAACACCAAAAAGAGATGTTCTTTTCATCATAGGGGACTGGAATGCAAAAGTAGGAAGTCAAGTACCTGGAGTAACGGGCAGGTACCTGGAGTAACAGGCAAGTTTGGCCTTGGAGTACAAAATAAAGCAGTTCAAAGGCTAATAAAATTTTGCCAAGAGAATGCACTGGTCATAGGGAACATTCTCTCCCAACAACACCAAAGTCGACTCCAGACATGGACATCACCAGATGGTACCAAAATCAGATTGATTATATTTTTTTGCAGTCAAAATGGAGAAGCTCTATACAGACAGCAAAAACAAGACTTGGAGCTGACTGTGGTTTAGATCATCAGGTCCTTACTGAAAAATTCAGGCTCAAATTTATGAAAGTAGGAAAAACCACTAGGCCATTCAAGTGTGATCTAAATCAAATTCCTTATGAGTATACAGTGCAGGTGATGAATAGATTCAAGGGACTAGATCTGGTAGACATGGTGCCTGAAGAACTATGGATGGAGGTTCATAACATTGTACAGGAGGTGGTGACCAAAACCATCCCCAAGAAAAAGAAATGCAAGAAGACAAAGTGGTTGTCTGAAGAGGGCTTACACGTCACTGAGAAAAGAAGAGAAGCAAAAGGCAAAGGAGAAAGGGAAAGATACACCCAACTGAATGCAGAGTTCCAAAGAACAGCAAGGCAAGATTAAAAAAAAAAAGCCTTCCTAAGTGACCAATGCAAAGAAATAGAGGAAAACAATAGAATGGGTAAGACTAGAGATCTCTTTAAGAAAATTAGAGATACCAAGGGAATATTTCACACAAATATAGGCACAATAAAGGACAAAAACAGCAAGGACTTAACAGAAGCAGAAGAGATTAAGAAAAGGTGGTAAGAAGAACTGCACAAAAAAGCTCTTAGTGATCCAGTTAACCATGATGATGTGGTCACTCACCTAGAGCCAGACATCCTGGAGAGTGAAGTCAAGTGGGCATTAGGAAGCATTACTACCAACAACGATAGTGGAGGGGATAGAATTGCAGCTGAGCTATTTCAAGTCTTAAAAGTTGACACTGTTAGAGTGCTACCCTCATTATTCCAGCAAATTTGGAAAACTCAGCAGTGGCCACAGATCTGGAAAAGGTCAGTTTTCATTCCAATCCCAAAGAAAGGCAATGCCAAAGGAAGCTCAAGTTACTATACAATTGCACTCATTTCACACGCCAGCAAGATTATGTTCAAAATCTTTCAAGCTAGGCTTCAGCAGTACATGAACTAAGAACTTCCAGATGTATAAGCTAGATTGAGAAAAGGCAGAGCAACCAGAGATCAAATTGGCAACATACGTTGGATCATCGAAAAAGCAAGGGAATTCCAAAAAAACATCTACTTCCACTTCATTGACTAGGCTAAAGCCTTTGATTGTGTGGATCACTACAAACTGTGGAATATTCTTAATGAGATGCAAATACCAGACCACTTTATCTGCCTCCTAAGAAACGTGTATTCAGGACAAGAAACACCAGTTAGAACTGGACATAGAACAATGGAGTGGTTCAAAATTAGAAAAGGAGTACATCAAGCCCGTATATTGTTACCCTACTTGTTTAACTTCTATGCAGAGTACATCTTGTGAAATGCCAGGTTGGATGAGTCACAAGCTGGAATCAAGATTGCCAGGAGAAATATTAACAACCTCAGATATACAGATGATATAACTTTAATGGCAGAAATTGACGAGGAACTAAAAAGCCTCTAGATGAAGGTGAAAGAGGAGAGTGAAAAAGCTGGCTTAAAACTCAACATTAAAAAAAACTGGCATTAACACCAAATGTCTTACTCTACTGTTTCGCCAGATCATGGCATCTGGTCCTATCACTTCATGGCAAATAGGTGGGGAAACAGTGGAAACAGTGTCAGATTTCATTTTCTTGGGCTCCAAAATCAATATGGACAGTGACTACAGCCACAAAATTAAAAGACACTTGCTTCTTTGAAGAATAGCTATGACAAACCTAGACAGTGTATTAAAAAGCAGAGACATCACCTTGCTGACAAAGGTCCATATGGTCAAAGCTATAGTTTTTCCAGTAGTCATGTGTGGATGTGAGAGTTGGACCATGAAGAAGGCTGAGCGCCGAAGAATTGATGCTTTTGAATTGTGGTGTTGAAGAAGCCTCTTGAGAGTCCCTTGGACTGCAAGAAGATCCAAGCAGTCCATCCTGAAGGAAATCAGTCCTGATATTCATTGGAAGAACTGATGCTGAAGCTAAAGCTCCAATGTACTGGCCACCTGATTCAAAGAGCTGATTCATTAGAAAAGACCCTGATGCTGGGAAAAACTGAGGGCAAGAGGAGAAGAGGGCAACAGAGGATGAGATGGTTGGATGGCATCACTGACTCAATGGACTTGAGTTTGAGCAAACGCAAGGAGATAATGATGGACAGAAAAGTCTGGTGTGCTGCACTTCATGGGTTTGCAAAGAATCAGACACAATTTAGTGACTAAACAACAACAAGATGAGGTCATGAGGGTAGAACCCACAAATGGGATTAGTATTAAGATACTAATTCTTAACAGAAGAAGAAACAGTGGGACCTCCCCATGGCTCAGCGGTAAAGAATCCACCTGCCAAGGCAGCAGATGCAGGAGATGAGTATTCAATCTCTGGTTGACAAGGTCCCCTAGGGGAGGAAATAGTTACCCATTCTAGTATTCTTGCATGCACAAGAAGATACATCAGAGTGCTTTCTCCCTCTCTCTACGCTATGAGGGACATAGGAAGAAGGTGATTGTCTGCAAGCCAGGAAGAGGGTCCTCTCCAAGAACTTGATCATGCCAGTGCCCAGATCTCAGACTTCTAGCCTCCAGAACTTCAGGACATAAATTTTCATTGCTTAAGCCCCCATGGCTGTGGTAATACCTTCTGGCAGCTCCAGTAGAGTGAGACACTTGGTGTTATGCCAGGAAGATCCTTTCTCCTGTTCCAGAATGTGGACTTTTTCATATACACCCGCCCTCCAGCCCCATAGGTGACAATCACCCAGGGTCAGTACTAGGGGAAGGGGAGTGAGGTACTCACCTCAGGGCAAAACTTACGGTGATAGCAAAAACTTCAACATCAAGATAAATATTTTCATATATTATTTTAAAAATTAAACTTAAGATTAGAAAAAAAATGCCAGGATGAACAAAACACCAAACTTTTCAGTCAAGACAAAATCAGTAGCAGTGCTCTACTGAGCCATACTATAGCCCAGGGCAAAAAGAAAAATGAGTGATACTGATCCTGAGTGACTGAACTGAACTGAACTGATCCTATTTTTATTGAACAATTTTGATTTTATGCTTATCATGGATTTTTTTTACATAAATTTCGATTTTTAAAATATGGTATTGAAATATATCTCTTGATCACTGAGATTTCTGAGCCCGCTGAAATTCTGTGCCCAAGGCGAGTGCCTCCCTCACCTCCCCAGCCTGGGTCCTGCCTGTCTCCACATTACATCATTCATGGGGTGAACTGGCCCCTGACCCTGTCTCTGCTTCCTCCTTGACAAGCCCAGTTTACAGTCTACTGCCTTGTTTTTCTAAGCCCTGTTCAGTTAATCCGTACTGAATGTTAATTGCTGAAAAAGGGTTTATTCTCCTATTAGAAATCAAAGGTTGAACAAAAGTACCCTAATAATGAAATATCCACAGCCAAAAGGAAAAGCCTCTCAAGGTGGATTCTTAATCTTTTAGTTAAGAAATACGTATTAAATATCCAATGGCTGCATGTCTTGAGCTGGCACTGAGAATATATAGATGAAGAGACGCCGCCCCCACTCTGAAGAGCTCACAGCCTTGTGAGGAAGCCAGATAATTATCGGCGGACACGGAAGGAGCTCTTAGGTGTTGCCTTTGGAATCAGGAAAATCTTCACAGATGAAGAGTGCTTGAACTCCCAAAAAAATGTTAACTGTGCTATTCTGATTCTGAGTCACACATGCTCATTGCAAAAAAATAAGAAAAGAGAAAAAAAATCAAAAAATTAAAATATTTGTTCTCACATCCCAGGAATGACTATTGTTAACATTTAGGTTGACTTATTTCCAGTTTATATCTACATATATAGTTCTATTTATATCTGCAATGGGTCAGATTATTTTGAACACAAATAAGATGTGTTCAAAACACAGAACTTTTTAAAACTTACTGTAATTGTCTTCATCTTGTTCTGGAATCCCATTCCAAGTGATGGAGTTCAAAAGAAAAAAAACGTTTCCACTTAAGTGGCTAAAACTTACAATAGTTTTTTCTTTTCTAAATGTTCAGTCCATTCAAAGTTTAAACTTCCCATCTGTATGTTTCTCAAATTGCAAGCATATTCCTCCACCTCCTTCTTCCATGGTACCAGGGCATAGGAGGCAGAGTGCCCGTCTTCTGGGTCTGCCCTGGCCTCCTGGGAATGGACACATGTCCTTCTTGATGATTGGGAATCCTGCTCTGGGGTCCAATGAGTCTTTCCAGTCAGGTGTTCTGATGGTACCACTACTGGGAGTCAGGAATCTGATTGTTGCTCAGGTAGTCATGTTCCCACCCCTCATCCTGACCTCAAGCTTCTTCTGGCTCACTGGGTCCTGTCAGCACTCCTGCGTCCCCAGACCTGGGTATGAAGCAACTTCTCTGATAGTACCTAATTTTATGGTGAGAGATGAGTCTGGGGATGTGGACATAGGCCAGATCACACCGGGTCTTCCATGGAAGGGCAGGAATCTGGATTTTACCTGAAATGCAACAGGAAGTCAAAAGAAGGTTTAAGCAGATGACTGATGTCCTACAGGTCTCATTATTCACAGATCATGTTTATTGCTCTGCATGAATGGACTGGAAGGGGCAGAAGTGGAGGCAGGGTAACAGTAATCAAGGCCAGACATGACAGGCTAAACTTAGAGCTAAAGATTAGAGTCTGAACACCCACAAGCTAATGGGTTGGATGTGGGAGGAAAGAAAGGCGGTATTTAGGAGAATAAAGGACAGGGTATATGGTTGTATTACTGAGATGGAAGAACCTGGACTGGGGGCCTATTGGGATCGAAAGTTCTGTTTTAGATATAAGTTCCAGACATACTTGAGATCTCTAAGGGGAGATGCTAAGTGGGTAGTTGGACGTATGAGTTCAGAAGAGGTATTCAGTGTATTAGCACACAGTGGGCATTTAAACCCTTGGGAGTGAATTCAATCACACGGTGACAAACTTTAGGAAAAGAAGAAGTTGCATTTAGCAGAGGCCCTGGATAGGCTTAACATTTAGAGCTGCATCAGAAGAGGAAGAGATGGCAAAGGAGACTGCTGAGGAAGGAGTGGAAGGAAGGAGCAAAGTGGGGAGCAGTGGTCCCAAAACGAAGCAGGGAGGGTCCAAGGAGGATGAAGCAGTGGATGGTGGGATACTGCTGGGAGAGTGATGAAGGTAAGGCCCTTCTGGAAAGCATTGCCAACTTCCCCTGGCAGAGTCAGGGCTCATCTCCTTTGCTGCTGCTAAGTCGCTTCAGTCGAGTCTGACTCTGTGCGATCCCATAGATGAAAGCCAACCAGGCTCCCCATCCTTGGGATTCTCCAGGCAAGAGTACTGGAGTGGGTTGCCATTTCCTTCTCTGATGCATGAAAGTGAAAAGTGAAAGTGAAGTTGCTCAGCTGTGTCTGACTCTTAGCGACCCCATGGACTGCAGCCTACTAGGCTCCCTTGCCCATGGGATTTTCCAGGCAAAAGTACTGGAGTGGAGTGCCATCCCCTCTGCACCACCCCAATCTTGATTCTGTTTATACACTCATTATATTCAATTACTGTCTTTGTTCATGTGCCTGCCACTCTCTCTAGTCTAAGAGTGATCCTAGTTCATTTCCTCCAGAGACAGCCTACGGTTTGGCCTTGTGTAAGTTCCCAGGAAATGTTAAGAGAATTAAGAAGATTGATCACCAGAAGTCAGGAGACCATGTTTGAAGAGATACTCAGGAAGATTATGATGGGCCATGACTCATTTTGGCAAGAGACAAGCAGGCAGATATCTTTATAATAGACACAGGGATGCTGCTGGCAACCAGAGCCCTAGGACTGGCTGCTCGGGGCTCCACTGGTGTAGCTCTTCTGAACAGCTGAGAAAAAGGATGGAGATGATGGGGGCAAAAGATGACAAAGCAGTGTCCATAGGAAGCCACCCTTTCCTCCTGAACATTGGAAAAGGCCATCATTCACCTGTGATTTTGGCTTCACAATGCACGTGAATTATAACTTTGTTTTTAAACTAAGATGACTTCCTTGTGGACTTTTTTAAACACAAGGTTAAAACTTCTCTCAATTGTTATATGATATTGTCCCAAATGTTCTTTCCACAGTCAATAGCCAGAAACTTAAAACCAAACTTCACTCTTGTTATTTAGTTGCTCAGTTGTAGCCAACTCTTTTGTGACCCCATGGAGCCCCACCAGGCTCCTCCATCCATGGTATTTTCCTGGCAAGAATACTGGAGTGGGTTGCCACTTCCTTCTCCAGGGGATCTTCCTGACCCAGGGATGGAACCTATGTCTCCTCCAATGGCAAGTGAATTCTTTACCACTGAGCCAGCAAGAAAGCCCTTCACTCTCCTACTGAATGTCCCCCTCATTGCCCTGGCCGAGGCACTTAGAAGAAGGAAGAGGAAGAGACTGAAATTCATTAAGAGTTCAAGCCCATGGGGGTAGATTCCTCCACTAACATATCTTTTTTTGTATTTACCACCACCATCGGGGGTGGATTTTCATATCCATCTTAAAGAAGAGGAAATGAGGCTCAGAGAATTATATATGTGGCCCAGCATCACACACTGGTGAGGGGTGGAGCTGGCAGTCGGTTATAGAACTGGACGGTAGCTATAGCCGTGACTATCTATCCAGGGCTCTTGGTGACCCGGCAGTGGTCCTCAGCTCCAGGGACAGCCACCTAATTGGGGAAATAGGAGGTGGCTCCCTTGGTGGGTCAGTTCTGCAGTGATCTGGGAGTCATCAGGAGTACAGTCAGCCTAGAGCCCACTTTTCCAGCCCTCCCCATGATCTGGTAAGTCCTTCTATATTAAATGTCATTCTGTCTGAAATACACAGGGGATTTCAGTTTGCTGAACCAACAGCACAGTTTCCTATCCCGCCTCCTAACCTACCTCCAGCAAGGAGAAAAGAAACAAGCACTTCACGCTGAAACAATTCCCCTTTCATGTATCTGCTCACCTAACTTCTTTTGGGCTCATGACCCAGGAACAGCTTCATTCGGAGTCATTCCCCTCAAAAAAACCATGAAGGGTATGGGGCTGGGTAATATATGCTGATGTAAGGGTCAAATAGGAACTTGGAGATGAAGGTGAATAAGACAGCAAGCAATTCTGAGTGGGACATTCTGTACAGGCCTCCAAATTAAATGGAAACCATGGGGATTAATGGAAGGTTCAGAGCAGGAATTGTGAAATGGCTTCTGGCAGCAGCCTCAGTGTGCTCTGCTCTGTCACGATGCCATAGTCTGGGATTTATGAATTTTTCTTGTACTAGATTTATTTATTTTTTAAGCTATAGAATTCCAAAAGGCAGACAAAGCAGAGTTCAAGGTTCTTTGAAAAAGTAGTAGGAGCGAGAAAGGGAAGGGCTCATGATGCATGGCACCTTGTAGGTGCTGCGACTACAAAAGATGGGTTAATAATGAACTTCCCATAATCTGGCTACAAGCTTCCCTCCCCATCTTGTCTTCCATTATTGTCCTTTGTATATCTCCCCTGCCACTGACAACATCACCTTGCTGTCTGACTCCTAATGTGAGCCTCCCTGTCCTGTCCCACCTGGAATGGCTCCCTCCCTGCTTGCTCCCTATCTGCATGGTTCATACCTGGCAAAGCTTTAGTCAAATCCTACAATCTTTATGAAGTCACTGATTTTTGGGGGCTTCCCCCTAACAAGGGTCTCACTTTCTCTGAGTTGTCCAACCTCAGCATGGACATCCTCTAGACAGTTTCCTGCTGCTGAGTCATGAATCTAGGCTGAGTGATGCTTATCTTGCTGCTAAGATACCTGAGAGGGAAATCAGCTCACCTGGAGCATTTTTTTTTTACCTGTTCAGAGCTTTACAGGGCTTAACTCCTTTAATCACCCTATCAACTCTCTGAAGGACACAAGAGTCCTTGGAGCTTAAGCAACTTTTCCAAGAGCACCTGGCCGATCTGGGAATCAGATTGGGTTTTTACTTACGTCTGTCTGACTCAGATTTGGGGTGCCCACTATTTCATACGGCTTCTATTGACATTAAGATGCTTTTCACAACTAGACAGGAAACCCCCTGTGGCCAGGAATCAAGCCCTTTCATACTGGTGTCCTACCTGTGCTTGGAAGCATCCTGTACAATAGTTGTTCAATAAATCTTATTTGGCTGATTCAATTGCCTTATAGGTACACAGTATTTTAACCTGTTAAAAGTATGTTTATATTTGGTAATGTCTTCCCCGTGATAGGGATGCTGATTAAAAACTCATTAAACATTAAAATACAAACCCAGAAACAAAAACTAAAGGTAAATGATTTGCCCGAAGCCACATAATAACAAATCCTGGCCTCTAATATCTAAATTAGTTCTTCTGTTGAAGTACCAGCACAAATAATGTAATGAAATATTTCTGAGACAATTGGGAAATTTAACTATTGATTGTCTGCTTGATGATATTAAGGAATTGCATTTGTTTCCTCTTTCTGCAGCAGGAAATTTTCAGAACTTAGTGGCTTACCACAAACTTATGATCTTTCATGTCTTGTAAATCAGAAATCTGAAATGGCTTTCCTTGGGCAAAATCAAGGGGTCAGTGGGGCTGTGTTCCTTTTGGAGATTCTAGGAAAGAATCTCTTCCTTGATTTCTGTAGTTTCAAGAGGCCACCTGCATGTCTTGGCTCATGTCCCCTTCCTCCACCTCCAAAGCCAGCAGTGTAGCATCTTCAAAACTCACTCTGCTTTCCACTCCTATAACCCACCCTGACACTTCTGCCTCCCTCTTATATTTATCCCGTTGACTCTACTCAACTAACCTGGATAATTAAGGACACTCTCCCCATTGCTAGCATTAACTCCATCACACCTGCAAAGTTCCTTTCACCATGCAAGGTAACATAGTCACAGATTCTGCAAATTAAGCCATGGATATCTTTAGGGGAACCATTATTCATCTCACTACAGAAATTACTGATAATTTTGATAAATATAATAATGATATAGTAATTATGCTTTTTATATGTTCTCATTTGTTACAGGTGCTTACTAAAATATTAATGGGTAAAGCAGCATGGTGTCTGATATATATATTTTTTAATTCAAGAAAAATAAGTGGATGCATATGGAGGGAAAATGAATAAGATTGGCCAAGTGTTTGATGATTATTTAATAATCACTGAAGCTGGGTATGAGGTACATGGGGGTATGTTTTACTATTTTTTTCTACTTTTGTGTATGTTTGAAATTGTTCCCAATATCTTTTTAAACTATAGATATTGAAGTGTTCTGTATAACATTCTCTAACGCCATTCTCCTCCCTTCCTCTCCAAAGGTAAGCCATTGTGAATTTGGTGTTTTCATTCTCTTTCATAGTTTTACTACACATACATGTCTTGAACAATATATAGAACTGGTTTGCACATTTTTTCCCAAATTTGTATATTGCACATTTCAACAGAGTTTTTGAGATTTATTCATGTTGATACATGGATAATTCATTCTTTTTCAGTATTTTAAAGCATTCAACAGTATGGCTATGTCTAAATTTATCTCTTATGTTGATGTGTATTAAAGTTGTTTTCAATTTTTAGTTACCACAAACAATGCTGCAATAGGCCTTCTTATAAATATCTCCCTGTGCACATGTGTGAAATTCCCTCTAGGATGCTAAGTAGTGAAATTGCCAGTTTTCTGGATCTATGCATCTTTATCTTCACTTGATCTTGCTAAATATTTAATCATGGGGTGGTGCCAATTTGTACTCTTCAGCAATAGATGAGATTCCCCATTGCTATTCACATCTTTACCCACACTTAGCACTTTAAGATTTTGAAAATTTTGCCAACCAAAGAGATGTGAAATAGAATCCACTGTTTCAGTCTGCAAGTCCCGGATAACTAGTGAAGCTGAGCATCGTTTTCATCTGTTTAGTACTTGTCACTTTGCTCTTTCATTAGTTTTTCCTTAAACTGTGTCCAGTCTAAAGTTTATCTCATCTATTAAGTTTTTAGTTTCAATATTATTTTTATTTCCAAGAATATATTTTCTCTTTATTTCTGCTTTATCTTTGGGCATCCAAAACATTCTTTCTTTGGATGGATGCTTAGCCCTTCTTGGTTGATTTTCTGCATCTCATATTTTTCTCTTTCTCTTTTTCTACATTTTGTATTTCTTGCTCCATGTTTAGAAAAATTCCTCCATGTTTTTTCAGTCAGTTCAATTCAGTCACTCAGTCATGTCCAGCTCTTTGCAACCCCATGGACTGCAGTATATCAGGCTTTTCTGTCCATCACCATCTCCCAGAGTTCATTCAAACTCATGTCCATCGAGTCGGTGATGCCATCCAGCCATCTCATCCTCTGTCGTCCCCTTTTCCTCCTGCCCTCAATCCCTTCCACCATCAGAGTCTTTTCCAATGAGTCAACTCTTTGCATGAGGTGGCCAAAGTACTGGAGTTTCAGCTTTAGCATCAGTCCTTCCAAAGAACACCCAGGGCTGATCTCCTTTAGAATGGACTGGTTGGATCTCCTTGCAGTCCAAGGGACTCTCAAGAGTCTTCTCCAACACCACAGTTCAAAAGCATCAATTCTCCAGCGCTCAGCTTTCTTCACAGTCCAATTCTCACATCCATACATGACCACTGGAAAAACCATAGCCTTGACTAGACAGACCTTTGTTGGCACAGTAAAGTCTCTGCTTTTCAGTATGCTATCTAGGTTGGTCATAACTTTTCTTCCAAGGAGTAAGCGTCTTTTAATTTCATGGCTACAGTCACCATCTGGAGTGATTTTGGAGCCCAAAAAAATAAAGTCTGACACTGTTTCCACTGTTTTTCCATCTATTTATCATGAAGTGATGGGACTGAATGCCATGATCTTAGTTTTCTGAATGTTGAGCTTTAAGCCAACTTTTTCACTCTCCTCTTTGACTTTCATCAAGAGGCTTTTTAGTTCCTCTTCACTTTCTGCCATAAGAGTGGTGTCATCTGCATATCTGAGGTGATTGATATTTCTGCCAGCAATCTTGATTCCAGCTTGTGCTTCTTCCAGCGCAGTGTTTCTCATGATGTACTCTGCATATCAGCTTTCTTTATAGTCCAACTCTCACATCCATATATGACTACTGGAAAAACCAAAGCTTTGACTAGACGGGTTCATGTGTTTTAGTGACTTCCAAATGAATTTACTGGCAAGCAAATACATATATTTTTTCTTTCCATGGATTCTTTCTTGTTCTTTGACTGCTTCTTTTCATGGTGGCCTATTATTGCTACATAGGGAAAATACGCTCTTAAATCTCTCCAAGGACACTAGTAAGAATTTTTTAAAAGCTTGCTTCACTTCCTGAATTCTTTTACCCCCTAGGTATTGGATGTGTATGTCCATCTTCTTGCTATTGGGCTGTCTCAGCTGTCTGGTGGTCCTTGGTCATCCTACCATATTTATGAATGAAAAACCATGTTGAGCATTAGACCCAAGGGAGCAGTCAACACAGAATTGTTGGGACTGGCTTCCTCTCTAGTTCTCTGTCCTCAGTGGGAATTCTGTGTATTGCCTCCTATCCCAGAGCCCCTCTGGAGCTCTGCACAAAGAACAGCCCTCTCCCCTTCGCTTATTACATTCTTTCTGACTTGAGTCTCCCTTCTCCCTGGTTTATTAGTTAACATGATTCCACCTCCATTACTGTCCTCTAGAAAATCATCAAAATCTCTATGGATAAATCAACCCTCTTCCCATTCTCGACACTTGAAAAGTGCGCTGCATTCTATGATTCCTAAGCCTGATGGGATTTAGGAAGAGAAGTGGGTGAGGGGCTGCACTCAGTTCATCATCTTGAAGCAGATGAGAAAAATCAATCTGAGAAAATCACTTTGGCTACTGTGTGGAAAGGGCTTGGATGAGGGCAGAAAGAAGCTGGAACGAAGAGTTCAGTTAGGTCTACTTGTTTTAAGAGCAAGACAAGGGGACCAGGTCAGAACTGAGTGAGAGGGAAAAAGAAAGAAAGAAGCAGAAAGATGAGGATGTATTTTGAAGATAGGGCTGACTAAAGTCTTTTTTCCCTTTTTATGAATATTTCTGGACTTGTGTGAGATCTTGGGTTAAGGGGGTCTCTGATGATGAATCTGGGGAAGCAGCATGGGAATAGAGCACTGGGCTGGGACAAAGATAGGCCTGAATTTGAATTATATGAGTGATGTTTATAGCCTACCTCACAGCCTCAGTGTTGTCATCTATAGAATGGGCCTTCTAATACCTACTGCTGTCAGTGAGGCAACAGAATTCCCTTGAACCACCCTGGAAAATACAAGCAGATTAGCCTGGAAGTGGAAAATCTATCAGAATCAGATCCGTGAATTGCTCCACTCCTTTCTAATGGCCCAAATGACTTCTCTTGCCAAGCATTTCCATTGCTGTGTGTCTCTTGCCGCTCAGTTTTATGAATGCCAGTTTGAGGAAGGGGACAGTCAACTCACTATCATCATGCCAGTTGGAGAAAGCCCTTCACACCAGGTCACTGGGTGGTGCCACTGACTGAGCGGCCGGGCTCAGGTCACATGACCGCCTTCTTCAGTCAGGGGCCACCTCTGCAAAGGGCAGCATCGCCCTGCTTGTCTGGCCAGGGAGGGCTCCATGTGTGAAGATACAGAGGGGCCTGGGGAGGCACAAGAACCAGGACTAATACGTCAACACTTTATCTATTACAGTTGATGTGACTAGCAAACAAAGCAAGACATGTAAAATACATAGGGAGCGACATTTTCAGATGAACTCCACCTCATTAAAACAAAAACAAAAACACCCACTTGCATTATACAAAAACTTGTTCAAAAACTGGTAGACTCCCTAGCCTCCCATATTAGCGGACGTCCTAATTAACAAAAATAAGCCTAATTGTGGAAGTGAAGTTGGCCTTGAAACACATCTGGAAATAAAAACTAGAGAAACAAAGGAGCCTAGGAATTTGGGGGAATCACTGCGTTTCCTTGGGTTTGTTTCTTTGTGAGAATTTCTATTGTAGATAGAGTGAAGTGAATTAATTAGGCTTCATATGAGCTTTCTTCTCTTTATTTTTCTTGAAACCCCAAGCCAAAATATGATTTATATTTTCAGGTCCATGACTGTTCAGTATCTATTTCTAAATCTGCCAGGTTAAAAATGTATATGAAAACGGAAACTGTAATACTGTCATTTAATTAATGAAGGCACGATTCTCAGCTTTTGCACCATATGCATTCTTTTGTTCATGTAAGTGCTATTTTCTGTGCTCCTTTTAACTTTTAATAAGCTTCCTTTCTGTAGAGTGTGGATAATGTTGTGAAAACGTAGCTAAAACATATTTTCAAATGGAAAACAACCCTTAACTGAAAAAATGGTCCAAAGGAAGAGGGAACAAAGGGAGCTTCCATGATACATGCACAAAAATTTGACAATCCTTCTGCCTTGCTGCATATCTGACAGGAAGAGGGGGAAGAGAAGCAGGTCTCCCTGTTTTTGACTTCACATCTGGTTACTCAGTTATTTCAACACTGTCTTATTAATGCTTGTACTTTGGTGGGATGTTAGATGTGTGCAGGAGAGAAAGCACAGACTAGGGGTCTGGAGGCCAGGAACTAGGCATCACCACTGCTGTTACCCAGCTGGGGAGGCTGGGGAGGGTATTTCCCCCTCATCCTTTAACTCATCATCTGAGAAATAAAGAGAATTTTGGACTAGGCTAGGGCTACCCATGGAGAAGGCAATGGCCTTCTTGCCTGGAAAATCCCATGGATGGAGGAGCCTGGTGGGCTACAGTCCATGGGGTCACTAAGAGTTGGACATGACTAAGCGACTTCACTTTCACTTTTCACTTTGAGGCATTGGAGAAGGAAATGGCAGCCTACTCCAGTGTTCTTCCCTGGAGAATCCCAGGGACAGGGAGCCTGGTGGGCTGCCGTCTATGGGGTCGCACAGAGTCAGACATGGCTGAAGTGATTTAGCAGCAGCGGCAGGGCTACCAAAGAGCAGAGGCCTAATGCCACTCATCTGGGACCTGGGAACATTTGAGCATGTTGAAACACAAGTAAATACATTAATTTTCTTTTCAACTTTCATTCAGTATTTTCTTGCATTGTATCATAGAGAAAGCTTTGGTTTGGTGCTGGTATGTCTTTAACACCCCTCTAATTCTTTACTGATTTTCCTTTTAAAAAGAGTGGACCTCAGGCTCAGAGCCTTTGGCAGGCAGCAGCATCTGGCTAGACCTGAAATACTGTCCATCCCCCACACCACTCCCACCAGTAGTATTTGATTCTAAGGTAGGTCTCCTCCTAATTATGGCAAGTGATCACTGATCATAGTGATACAATATTTTCTTTGTAATTACAAAGAAAATAATTCTCCTTGTAAAATAATTTTCTTTGAATTATAAGTTTGAAAAGTATTAAGTACTCTTCTGAGTACCTTTATTTGTACAAGAGATAATGGACTTGACTGGAATGGTCAAGTGATAAGATTGAAGGTGCAGAAAACAGTGGTCTAGATGACCACCAAGAACCCTTACACAACTTGAGCCTAAGCTTCCTCATGTTTCATGTCTCCTCACTGCTGTTTTTATTGATAATACAAACACATTTACAGACCGAGAATACCCTGTGTCCATCCTCCTTATATGACAGTTCACCCGGTTCTGTGGCTCCCAGCATCTTTGTATAATAAACAGAAGAACAACTTACAGATCATGACATAGGGGTGTAAAAATAAGCAGGAACATATTTCTTGAAGAGTTTTAGGGAAGCTACAAACTCCAAGTTAAACATGACAGATTGAACACATATATTTCTTTCAGCTCCCTCTCAAAACTCAACTAAAAAGAGATTCAAGGAATAAAACAGGTTTATACCTATGAGGACAAGGGAAATGGGATAGGAGTCAAAAGAGGACCAGAAATGCTAAAAAATATTTTGGAAAACTTGTAGATGAGGGATCGTTGGAACATAAGTGCCTGTACAGGGAGGTACAAATGAAAAGTTAGCTGATTGATTCCTTGTCGTTGGTTAGTCGCTAAGTCATGTTCAACTCTTTTTTGACCCCATAGACTGTAGCCCATCAGGCTCCTCTGTCCATGAAATTTCCCAGGCAAGAATGCTGAAGTTGGTTGCCATTTCCTTCTCCAGGGGATCTTCCCAACCCAGGGATCAAACCCACATCTCCTGCATTGGCAGGCAGATTCTTTACCACTGAATCACCTGGGAAACCACATTGATTCTTAAGGGCCTTGAAAAAGTTCAGTAATTCAGTTCAGTTCAGTTCAGTCGCTCAGTCATGTCCAACTCTTTGCAACCCCTTGGACTGCAGCATACCAGGCCTGCCAGTCCATCACTAACTCCCAGAGTTTACTCAAACTCATGTCCATTGAGTTGGTGATGCCGTCCAACCATCTCATCCTCTGTCGTCCCCTTCTCCTCCTGCCTTCAATCTTCCCAAGCATCCAGGTCTTTTCAAATGAGTTAGTTCTTCGCATCAGGTGGCCAAAGTATTGGAGTTTCAGCTTCAGCATCCTTCCAGTGAACATTCAGGACTGATTTCCTTTAGGATGGGCTGGTTGGATCTCCTTGCTGTCCAAACGACTCTCAAGAGTCTTCTCAAACACCACAGTTCAAAAGCATCAATTCTTCAACACTCAGATTTCTTTATAGTCTCACACCCATACATGACTACTGGAAAAACCATAGCCATAACTAGATGGACCTTTGCTGGCAAAGTAATGTCTCTGATTTTTAATATGCTGTCTGCTGCTGCTACTGCTGCTAAGTCGCTTCAATCGTGTCTGACTCTGTGCAACCCCACAGACAGCAGCCCACTAGGCTCTTCTGTTTCTGGGATTCTCCAGGAAAGAATATGCTGTCTAGGTTGGTCATAAATTTCCTTCCAAGGAGTTCAGTTCAGTTCAGTTGCTCAGTTGTGTCTGACTCTTTGCGACCCCATGAATTGCAGCATGCCAGGGTCCCTGTCCATCACCAACTCCTGGGGTTCACTCAAACTCACATCCATCGAGTTGGTGATGCCATCCAGCCATCTCATCCTCTGTTGTCCCCTTCTCCTCCTGCCGCCAATCCCTTCCAGCATCAGAGTCTTTTCCAATGAGTCACCTCTTAGCATGAGGTGGCCAAAATATTGGAGTTTCAGCTTTAGCATCATTCCCTCCAAAGAAATCCCAGGGCTGATCTCCTTTAGAATGGATTGGTTGGATCTCCTTGCAGTCCATGGGACTCTCAAGAATCTTCTCCAACACCACAGTTCAAAAGCATCAATTCTTCGGTGCTCAGCTTTCTTCACAGTCCAACTCTCACATCCATACATGATCAGTGGAAAAACCATAGCCTTGACTAGATGGACCTTTGTTGGCAAAGTAATGTCTCTGCTTTTGAATATGCTATCTAGGTTGGTCATAACTTTCCTTCCAAGGAGTCAGCATCTTTTGATTTCATGGCTGCAATCACCATCTGAAGTGATTCTGGAGACCAAGAAAATAAAGTCTGACACTGTTTCCACTGTTTCCCCATCTATTTCCCATGAAGTGATGGGACTGAATGCCATGATCTTAGTTTTCTGAATGTTGAGCTTTAAGCCAACGTTTTCACTCTCCTCTTTCAATTTCATCAAGAGGTTCTTTAGTTCTTCATCGCTTTCTGCCATAAGGGTGGTGTCATCTGCATATCTCAGAATTAGCTCAGGAATTAGAGATGCCAAGTTCCTCTGGAGGTAGCAGAGAGGCTGCAAACAGGATGACTGCTGGAAATGCTGTCAAAAGCATTGTTTCTTAATCTTGGCTCTATGACATTTGGAGCAAGAGAAATTCTTTGTTTGGGGGCTGTCTTGCTTGGCTTCTACTTGCTAGATGCCAACAGCAATCCCTTTTCCAGTTGTGACATCCAAACCAGTCTCCAGACATTGGCAAATATCCCTTCAGGTGCAAAATCCACCCCCTCAGTTGAGAACCCCAGTTAAGAACCACTAATTTAAAGGAACCCTCACCCCTCTCTGAACCCATACAGACAAATCTCTATCACCTTTCCACCCCAAAGGAATCAGAGGTCTATTCTGTGAATCCATGGAACCAGGGGAGGTCCAAACCTGGGAACAAAAAGCACAGAAAAGGCAGGGTGAGGCACCAGACTGGCAGCTAGGGGTTAGGTAGCGTACATGTTCCCTTCTGTTAAAGTTTTGGGTCTCCCTGTATGAGATGACTCAATAATGAGACCAGGAGAGCTACAGGGAGTTGTTAATTCCAGGAAAAAGAAGAATATGCATGAAAATCTAAACGTAATCATAGTCTATTACTTGGTTAAGCTCTGATACTTAGATACATACATATATATACACACACACACACACACACATGCACATATATATACATACATTATATATGTATACATACATGATATATAAGGTACACATATACACATTATTTGTCTAATTCAGTGTTCATAATGATATAGAGATCAGACAATACTTCTTTCAAAACTGCAATGTAATTAAAATACAAGGATGTGTGGGACAGCCGTATATGTGGATGGGAGTGGTGGTGGTGGTGGTGGTGGTGGTTAAACCCTCCTCTTCCGTGATAAGATGTCAATAGAAACATCATCTTTCAATAAAATTAAAAATCAACATATAGAGCATGGTGGTGGTGGTTTAGTTGCTGAGTCATGTCTTGACTCACACGATCCCATGGAATATAGCTCGTGAGACTCCTCTGTCCATGGCATTTCCCAGGCAAGAATACTGGAGTGGGTTGCCATTTCCTTCTCCAGGGGATCTTCCCGACCCAGGGATAGAACCCCAGTCTCCTGAGTTACAGGCGGTCTCTTGCGTTATAGGCAGATTCTTTAGAGACCGAGCCACATGACAGGCAGAGTATATAGAACATATATATATATATATATTATTTTAAAATACAGAAGGAAGCTCAAGGAAAAAGACTAAGGAAAAGTTGAAAGTAGCTGCCTCTTAGGAGCAGAATTAAAATGTGGAGCAGAGAGTACAGGGTACTGATACTTTTAGGATAAATCTTTTAGTACCATTTGCCTTCTAGAGCTACAAACACTACACGCTTACACTGATGCAAATCACTTGTTAAATGAAGGCTATGGAGTTGGCAGCTAGAAGACCCGATGACTGAATAGAGAAGATAGAATATAAAGGAAAAAGCATGATACGTTTTGTATATGTAGGTTACACGAAGAATAGGTAGAACACAGTGGGTCTATCGTAACAAAATGAAGACAAATGTAAAATCATAGAATGTATTATTTTTAAATAAAGGAACATATTCTTTTTTAAAATAAATCCCTGGAGAAGGAAATGGCAAGCCACTCCAGTATTCTTGCCTGGGAAATCCCATGGACAGAGGAGCCTGGCGGGCTATAGCCCATGGGGTTGTAACTGACATTTGCTTGGTGGTAGTGCGACCTCATGGACTGTAGCCTGCCAGGCTCCTCTGTCCATGGGATTTCCCAGGCAAGAATACTGGAGTGGGTTGCCATGTCCTTCTCCAGGGGATTTTCTCGACCCAGGAATTGAACCCCGGTCTCCTACATTGCAGGTGGTCTCCTGCATTACAGATGGAGTCTTTATCAGTTGAGCCACACAGCAGGCAGAGCATAGGTATTTTCTAGGCACTGTTGTTGTTGTTTAGTCACTAAGTCAAGTCCAAATCTTTTGCAACGCCTAGACTGTAGCTTGCCAGGCTCCTCTGTCCATGGGATGGCCCAGGCAAGAATGCTGGAGTGGATTGCCATTTCTTTCTCCAGGGGATCTTCCCAACCGAGGGATCCAACTTGTGTCTCCTGCGTTGGCAGACAGATTCTTTACCACTGAGCCAACCAGGGAAGCCCTTTCTATACATTACTTTATTTAGTTCTCATTAAAATGAAGTGTATATTATTAGTCTTATTTTACAGGTGAGAAAACTGAGAAATACAACTGGGAACAAAGGAATGCCAGGGTGCATGGTGTGGAGTGAAATGCCCATGTTTAAATCAGGCTTCTGACTCTCACAAGCTGTTGCAACCGTCGGCACATACCACATCTTCCTGTGCATCTGTGTTCTCTTATGCAAGGTGGAAGAGCGATGAGAATAAGGGTTATGACTTCATCTCATAGGAATACTGTAAGGAATTTGGGTGAATACATGTAAGGCATTTATGAAAGTACCTAACGTATCCTCAGTGCTATTATCATAAAAGAAATAGAGTCAATCAAGACAGAATGAAAACAGTTAAGAGACATTTTTCTGAAACTCAATTTCCTCATTTTATTTGACTTCTCTGGGCATTTGGAATTACTGACACTTACCCAAGGTCACATAACTGTTAGTGAAGCTAGACTTTAGATTCAAGTCTGTCTGTCTTCACAGCTCAGGCTTTTTCTCTAGAATCCAGTGCCTTTCATTAGCTAACGGGGCCAGTGGTGGAAAGGCCAGCTACACGAGCAGAAAATCTCAACACTAGAAAACGGAGAGAGAGAAATGAGGGAGGGTGGCTAGCGAAGGAGTTAAACAATATGATGATGAGTCAGATAAAGAAGGAAGTGTGATCTAGGAGGATAAAAATAAGATGGCAGAACATGGAGGAGAGGGTAGAAGAATCTGTTACCGAGACAAGTGAATACCTGAGCAAGTTTGTACAAGTAGGACAGTATGATTGGCAGAAATGAATGTAAGTAGGGATGGTCTCAGGAGAAGCACTTGAGGAGTCTATGACACAGCTTACTTTAACCCTTGGAATGAAGACACGTAGATCTTGGCTGGACTTTCAACGTTTTCCGTCTTAGGAAGCTTGCATTTTCCCTCTGCCTCGTGCACTCTGCTTCCCTGCTATCTATAGTTGCAATCAGTGCTCTATGTTGTGATTATCTGCCACCTTAACCAGACTGTAAGGCCTTTGAAGGCAGGGACTATGTGTGTCTTATTCAGTCACATGTATCCAGTGCTGCTATAGACTGAAGCAAGGGATAAAGGGAAAGAGAAAGGACATGTGTCAATATTTAATAAATTACACTTTAATGCTGTCCATATGCTAGGAGACTCAGCCAGAAGTAATGCAAAAAGTAAATGAGACAATATTTTGCTATTGGACTTAGAATGTGCAGGCCGGAAGTATCTTAGTGATCATCCATCATTCATTCAACTCAGTTTATTAAGTGTTTATAATGTGCACAGTTAGATACTAGTCACTAGGAACATGGACAGGATAAGTTATGACCTTTGCCCCAAAGGAAGGTGCTTTTAGTTAGATGGGAGAAAGAGGAGACAGATCAATGCAGTAGCAGGTGACGAAGGATACGGTACCAAGAGGAAAGAGAAAGGAAAACGGAAAGCAACAATCTACTTTTGTAGCTGTTCATTAAACATTTGTATTTGTTCACTTTGTTCCCAGGAAATAAAAATTCCGCAATGCACTTGAGAATATAAACCTTCCTAATGAAAGACAGCAAGGTGGAACCCCCAAACATCCTTCCTTCTGGTGGGCTTATGGAGCGGGTGGGGGGAGCTCAGTTATCAGTCATCCCTGAGGGACTTCTGCCAGCCCGCATCTCTTGTCTAATGCAGTGGTTTTCAGATTAGGGTATAAGAAGCACAAATGTGTAGCAAGAGAGAACTGCCACCTTGAATTCTGCCTCAAAATGGGCATCAAAACAAATGATCCCTAAATAACCTATCAACTACACCCACTGTCTTTTTTCTGTTTTGTTTTAGAAATTAAAAATAACATTTTAAACATAAAGAATGCAGAAAGGAAGTATTTTGGTAATTGGAACATTTCTTTGAACAGAGAATCTCTTCTTTAGTGCACACAAGAGGACCATAGGCACTAGGGAGCTGGAAAGACTCCCCCAAGGCCACAGTGGAGTTAGTGGAAGAGCTGAGGTCAGAACCTGGCAGCTCCCAGGCCAGTGTCCCATCATCCACAAGAGTGGTTCCTAAAACATGATAAGCAAACTATAAGCAAGCCTTTCTAGTTTAGGATGTGTCCTAGGACAGTAGGCTTCCAAGAAAAAGCCAATCTTGCCTTTGGATGTTGTAGCCAATTATGGTACAGGTAGAGATATGGGGAAGACCAAGCTCATCCAAAAGGAAAATCAGCATAAATAAACCTGAGGACAGAAAAATAGCTTCTAAGGTGGGCAGCAGGCGGTGGGGCTGCTATCTATTAACAGGGGATATTTAGGGGTTTCCTTCATCATGTCTTCACTCTGATCATGAAAGAAAGGGCTCTTTTGAAATACTGGGCACCCAAAATACATAAGAATAATAAGAATTGACCTTTACACACCAAGTCTTTCATTCATTATCTTAATCATCTTCCCTTCATCATATTCCTGTGAAGTTGAGGCAGTTGTCATTTCCATTTGAGAAAAGAGAAACCATGGCACCGAGAGGTTGACTTGCTCTAGGTCACTGAGCCGGTAAGAGGAGTTGAACTCCAGAGCTGTGACTGTAATTCACAGTCTTTCCCATTATGTTCTAATGTGTTACAATATGGAACATTGTCAGACACACACCACTGCCCAGAGATGTGATTGATTCACGTCAGTCTAAAAAAGATCGCTCACTTAATGACAGTAACTATAGTTTATCTGAGGCACTGAACACTTGATAAGGAATTTTTCACATGCATTATTTTATTTAATATTCATTCTAACCTATGAAGGAGGTGTCATTATTCCCATGAGGAGCTGAGGCCTAGGTCAACCAGCTGTGACCGAGATAAGCCAGGACCCAAACTGCATGGGCCTGCCTTCCCTCTCCCACCTCCCCTGGGGCCTGTTCTTAGCACAAGATATTCCTTCTTAGTATTTTTCTTGTTCTGATTTCAAAGGTGGGAGGGACATAAATGTATCATCTCTTGCTAAAATTTTGGTGGGAGTTTTGAAGTATATGACAAACTAACTATACACATTAAAAATTCATATATCTAGAAAAACTCAGATAAACGATAGCTTCTTTACTCCAATAATGTATGATAACCATAATAAGCTGTCTAAAAAAATGGCATGATTAATTTTTAAATCTGAAAATGTCAACAAAGAATCATTCCATTATATTCAGAATTATTTACGGTTATCATGGGAATGAATACCTTGCTCAAAGTTGTATAATATTTTGCAGTTTACAGAGCCTTCACATTCATTATCTCATCAGACTTTCACAAGAAGGCATGATCAATTTTTATTATACCCATTTAACAGAAAGGGATATTGACATTGGGAGAGGTTAAAGCTAAACCACAGGCTTCCCATATGGCATATTGATAAAGAACCCACCTGCCAATGGAGGAGCTGCAAGGGACACAGGTTCAATCCCTGGTTGGGGAAGATCTCGTGAGGTGGGAAATGGCAACCCACTCCAGTATTCTTGCCTGGGAAATCTCATGGACAGAGGAGCCTGGTGGACTACTGTCCATGAGGTCACAAAGAGTTGGACACAGCTGAGGACCTGAGGATACACACACACAAAGCTAACAAGAGACAGAACTGGAGCTCAATCCAAATCATCTGACTCCAGGGTTATAGCTCTTTCTAAAACCCCAGTGGTAGCATCCCTACTGTGTACCCTCAAAAAATAGACTCAGAAGAAGATTCCAGGTGCAGCATAAATGCCCCCTTTCTGGCACATCCCACTGCCTGACTCTTCCAAGAAACAAAGTTTATGGAACCTCTGGCAACCATCCCTGGGGGTTTGATGGTGCCCTCTAGGCAGGAATGTCTATACTCATTCTGGATAGGCTGCTGATTTATTTGGTGGCACACATGGGAGCCTGAGTTTCAGGGCAGGACATGCTCTCTGCAAAAACACCCACAACAGAGAAGCATTTGAGATGCAGGGAGGTGTTTGGAAATGACTGAAAGAGAGATGACGAGTATGAACAGATACAGCTTGGGGAGTGACTCATAAGCAGATAATAATCAAAAGAAACTTAACACTTAAACAAAGAATAGAATCACCCAGAATGACTGCAAACTTGATGAACATAAATACCACTGTCTGGCCTAAATTTGGCTCTGAGGACAGTCGGCATACAACATCAAGAGTACTCCTTCTTAGAGCCCCAGCTGGCCCGTGCCTCCTAGCCTACAAAATCCAGTAGGACAGAAATACAATGACAAATTTCTGGCCTGGGAACATACTACTGACCATTTAGGGGTTTTGCCCCATGCTGTGATACATTCTCTACCCTTTCACATAAGAATAGAGAAGGATACCCTGATCTTCTTCACAGAAAGAAGTCTATTCCTTTAGACCCAGCTGAGTATCACCTCCTTGGTTAGGCTTTCTCTGACCTCTCTCAAAGCAGAATTTAATGCCCCTGCCTTTGGGCTTTAACTCATCATGCTGTATTGTAATATTTATGTACCCTTATGTTAACCATTGGCCAGAGAGTTCACTGAGGCTGAAGTCCAACAAAGTACCCGATCCAAACTAGGGCCCTGAGAGATTTCAGTTGAATGCATATTACAAGTGAAAAGCACTGATAAGGAATTAAAGTTAATTTTCAGTTAATTAGGACATGATGAATGGGAAGTGGAGCTTTCCATTGAAATGAAGTTTTCTGGAAAAGTCTATGTTTCTTAAATAGTTATAAATAATCTATCTTAATTTTACCTTCCCTCACTCCGGCTTATCCAGAGAAAATCAGTGAATATCAAGAATCTGTCTTTACTGTCTGAAAGCAGAGAAAGGAGTAACTGATTCTAGCCAATGAGATTACAACAAGTTTCAAAACTCACATAACCCCTCTCCTAGCACCACTCTTCCTTTGGATGACTTGTTTGGACCGCCCGTATTTGCCTTTGGAAGCTGTGCCTATTGGCACTGCTGTATCTCTAAGGTCTGGCACAGTGCCTGGCACAGGGTAGATTTCAGCAGAGTTTTGTTTAATGAATACATGAATAAATTAATCAGTTAAGGACTTTGCAGGAGAGGAAACACATGTGAACCTTCCACTGATAACACCAACTGCAGGGCTTCACATTATAGAGTGTCTATGGAGATCAGTCACTGAGCTCAACACCTTAAAATACGGGTAGGATGAGGATTTGTGCCAATGTTCTCCTGATGAGGAAACTAACATTCAGAGAGTTAAATAACTCACTTAGACTTGTATAACTAATTTATGAAAGGACCATCTGTCATTCACACCAAGCTCTGGCTGATCCCAAAGGCAGTACATAAATGAAGGGGAAAAGCAGTTCTCAGTTGAGGAAAGCATGGATAAAGTACAGATGAGAAAGTGTCTGAAGGGTTCAGAAACCAGTTCAGAAACTGGAGAGTAAGCTACCCAGCGAGGAAGAGGCTAGACAGGGAGCTGAGATGGGACTTACCCAAGAATCCAGGACCATAGACTATATTGAAGCTACACTAACTTCAGGATTTCCTTTGACATTTCTGAATAAATCGTAGGTAACTTATTTGCCAGGCTTTATTTATTTGTTTATTTTGCTAAATACAGAAGTGAGAGAAGATGATTTTGGATGCTTTAAGGATTCAGTTAGTTGAGCTGCAATTAATCAAATGTCACTGTGATAGAAAATGTCCTAGCTGGATGCATACTTATCATTTACATTTTTTATTTTGAAATAATTATATATTTTCAGAACAGTTGCAAAAATAGCACAGGGAGCTCCCATATACACTTCACCCAGTTTCATAACATTAACATCTTAAATAATTACTGTACAATGATTGAAACTAGGAAATTAGCATTGGCACAGTACAATTAACTAACTCCAGATTTCATGTGGATTTCACCAGTATTTCCTCTGACAGTTTTTTTTTTTCTGTTTCAGAATCCAACCCAGGAACCCAGGTTGCATTTAGTTATCATGGCTCCTTAGCCTCCCTTAACCTTATGAATTCCTCAAAACCTTCCTTGTCTTTCATGACCTTGATACTTTTATAAAGTACTGGTCAGTGAGTTTTTAGACTGTCCTGCAATTTGTTGTTTATTTGATGAGCTTTCACGATTAGATTGAAGTCATACATTATGGCAAGAGGTGCCAAATCTTGCTATTTTGCCAAGTGCATCAAAGTGCTCCATACCAGGGGATACACAATGTCAAAGCTGACCTTGACCACTCTGTTGGTCAAGGTCAGCAGAATAATACCTGTTGCCGGAAGAATAATACCACTGTAAAGTTACTATTTTCCCTTTTATAATAAATTAAAATCTTGCGTGAGATACTTTTAGACTATACAAATATCGTGTTTCTTCTCAAACTTTTGTCCACTAATTCTAGCATTCATTGGTGGATCTTGCCTCAAACAATTATTACTATGGAGTTCTAATGTAGATTTCATATTTGGCACACTTCTTAATAATGATGAATGGGAATTCTTCTGTAAGGAAAAATGTCCCTTCTTCCCCATGTATTTACTTATTTGATTTTTTTAACTTATACTAACATAGACTCGCAAATAGTTATCTATTGGGCTCTAATCCAATGCTAGCATTATTTTTTATTGTTCAAATTGGTCACTGAGAGATTCCTGCCTTTTCAGCAAGCCTCCATCCTTCTTACTTGTGGCACCACAGATATTCCCGGTTCATCTTGTGTTCTCCCTGCCCCAGCTCTGGAATCAATCACTTCTCCAAGAAGCCCAGGTTCCTATTTTTTGGAGAATGGTATTTAGAAACCAAAATCTGGGCACGAGATGTGATCATGGTTGTGAGAGTGTCATTTCTTCTAGGTCCTCTCATTGGACAGAAGTAGGAAATATATACACGTCTATTAACTCGAGTACTAATAACTCAAGTAACTATTATAACTCAAGCAATAATTATTTTTGTATCTATCATTTTGTATATGTATTACAAAACCATGAGTTCATACTGATATCTCCGATTCCAACCCTATACCACTGGGCTCATGCTAGTCTGTCACTTTTTCTAAATGGATGCTTTGGAGACAAATTTCTACCACTTCCTGTTAAAAAGCTGCACCGCATAGCACATCATCAGAATTCAGAAATGCTTGTATGCTTAC
This sequence comes from Capricornis sumatraensis, assembly GCF_032405125.1. Classification (NCBI taxonomy): domain Eukaryota; kingdom Metazoa; phylum Chordata; class Mammalia; order Artiodactyla; family Bovidae; genus Capricornis; species Capricornis sumatraensis. The sequence goes on from NC_091070.1 coordinate 54,024,277, forward strand.
TGAGCTGAGAAGAAATATTACTTGGGATAGACAAGAATGAAAGCATCCTTTAAATTTTCATTGGCCAGACAGTTTTATGTCATCCATAACTAACACAAAGAGACACCAGCCAGCACCTGTGGCAACTTTAAAGGTTTGCAAAAGTAAAATATTTAACAGCCACTTGAAACTTAAAAGATCCTTTCCTCAGCTTTCTTATGTACCACTTTCCTACAGCATCTTGTGTTCAGGGTCATGCTGTTCAAGGGGAAAGAGAGATTAGGTATCCCTATTTGTTATCAGAGAAGGCCTCTTGTCTGAGGCCAGAAAAAGCAGGACCACTGCAGATCCTTAGGTTATTGTGACCTAATTTAGCTTCCCTGGCTTATAAAGGGGCTTCCACAGAAGAACTGAAACAGCTTCCCAAGAGCATTTATGGCGTTGCTTTTAGAAGAAGCCAGCCATGTTGGAAAATCATGAGGCACAGAAAAGAGGGAATATGAATGAATACTAAAGTTTTTCAGTGTAATACATGAGAAAAAGAAGATACCAATAGATTAAATGCCTCGTCGTGGCACAATTTCAGCAGGATTATGCAGTTAATAAGAACCTATTATATCCCAGTCATACCATGGATATAGAGAAACAGATTATCACTTTTATTACAAAGTTGAATATATAAAATTCATATGTAAAATATGACCAAATGACACAACAATTTAAATCAATTTTCACTGAACCCCTAATGTGTCATACATTGTGACACATTAATGAGTTTATGATTAGAAGTCTACAGCAAACATCATAAAACTGGTTCAGCTAAATGATCTTCATCCTTTAGCCCCAAGAGTTCCTGATTCTTCTGAGACAATGCAGTTCCACCCCTGCTAACTCTCACAGTTTGAGCAAATCATCTGGATTTTATTTTGTATTAAATTCTGTTAATTTTGAAAGAGAAATAATAACAACACATTCTCCAAGTGTGTTATGAGAATTGTACTAGGTGAAATAGGTATATTCCTAGAAGAAAGAATGTTGAGCTCTTCAACTAGCTCTGTCGTGGTGGAGGGGACATTCAGTCCGTCTGCATGTCAGTTTAGTTGCCTACAAGATGAGGAAACTAAATTAGATTTGTGCTTTCAAACTTTTACTTAGCTGGAGAACTCCTTCAAATCCAAACGATGTCTATATAGCTCTCCCCAATTAAAAATATGGATCAAAGAAGGATAATGCATTGAACAAGAGTGGCTGGCTTAGCAGCTCTTCCCCTAACATCCCCTCTCACCACACACATCCTCATGGCACCTCTCAACATAGTTTAAAGCATCAGAAAATGGTGCATAAGCTTTATCTAGCCCCCAAGAATTCCAGCATTCCAAGTGTTCATCCCAGGCCTTAGTCCTCTGGGGGACAGAGAATAAATGGTCAGATCTGGTACCAATGGTGATGAGCAGTACATAGTTAAGTGCAAAGTTATGGTATGCAGGCTGCAGGTCCTATGGGGGCTGGAGAATAAGAATAATGAAGGCTATGTTGTTGTCCAGAAGCTTCCAAGAAAATCTGGACTGTGCAAATAATTTTCTGGAGTGGATAGGACTTTGAAGGGTAAGCAGAGTGGATGTTATCTGGTAGTGGGAAGAAACAGAATAAATCAAGCCCCCAAAGTGGGAATGAATATGGTTGGTCTTGGACAAAGGAGAGTCTCTAGTCCTTTCCAGCAATTTTGTGGTCCCCTTGAACAGAGTTCCTTCCAGGTGTTATGCCTTATGAGGCCTTGAATAAGCTTTCTTCTCAGGCAGATGCTCTCCTCAGGACTCAGCCTTTTCTCCTCCATGGTGGTGCTATCACCAGACTTGTCTGTATTGCACACTTGGAACCAGACTGAGGTTACATATTGGGAGACTTGGGATTTAAAACTAGCTATATTGGATCTGGTCACTTAAGAATACGTTACAGGTTGAAAAGTGCACTCCCAGGTGCCACAAAAAAAAAAAAAAAAAAAAGATACACTGAAGGTCTAACTTCCGATACCCAAGAATGTGACATTATTTGGAAACAGCTCATTGACCTTATTTGGAAGCAGAGTCACTGCAGACGCAATTAGTTAAGATGAGGTCCTACTGGAGAAGAGTGGGCCCTAATTCAACCTGACTCATGTCCTTATAAGAAGATGGCCATGTGAAAATAGAGACACACAGAGGGAGCACCATGGGAAGACAGAGATTGGAACGAGGCAGTTGCAAGTCAAAGAATGCCAAAAGGAAGAGTTAAGGAAAGATTCAGAGGGAGCCTGGCCCCATTGACACCTTGATTTTGGACTTCTAACCTCCAGAACTGTGAGGCAATACATTTCTATTGTCTTAAACTGCTGAGTTGGCAGCACTTTGCTATCACTGCCATAAGAAATGAATACATTTTGATGTATGGATTTTGATTGGCACCGAGAAAGAGGCAGCCCAGGGAGAGCAGGCATGCCTGGGTAGAACACAGTTAGAGCCAGGTTTCTGAAGGTCAGAGTTCAGGACACATAGGACCGGAGGAGGCTAGAATGAAAAATCTTAGAGGTAAAGTGAGAACCTTGGTAAGCGTTGGGGCAGTAGGGATGAAAGGAAAACACTGAAGCAGAAAAACTGCCAGGACACTGTAACAGGCTAGACAAGGATAGAGAAGAGTAGGAATTACTCAAAAAGACTTAGTTTCTGGGATGAATTGAGAGAAGAGCAGTAACATAAATATACTCCCATGTGTAAAATAAACAGCTAGTGGGGAGCTTCTGTATGGCACAGGGAGCTCAGCTTGAAGCTCTGTGATGACCTGGAGGGGTGGGATGATGGCCTGAGTGGAAGGAGGCTCAAGAGAGAGGGTGTACACGTATACAGACAGTTGATTCACGTGGTTGTACAGCAGAAACACAACATTGTAAAGCAATTACACACCAGTTAAAAAAACAACAAAACACTAAGACTTTCCTGGCGGTCCAGTGGTAAAGAATCCACCTGCCAATGCAGGGGAAACAGGTTTGATCCCTAGTCTGGCAAGAGTCCACAAGCCAAAAGGGCAGCTAAACCCACATGTCACAACAACTGAAGCCGGGATGCTTAGAGCCCATGTGCCGCGCCAGCTGAGCCTGTGTGCTGCAGCTACTGAAGTCCGTGCTCTGCAACAAGAGAAGCCACCACAATGAGAAGCACGCACGCTTCTCGTTGTGGGGAGAAGTATTAGAGAAGAGTGTAGTCCCTACTCGCCGCAACTAGAGGAAGCCCTCATGCCGAGCGACAAAGACCCAGTGCAGCCAAAACTAAATGAGAGACTTAGCTTCTTGCTTGGACAGTCTCCGTCTCTATAACCCTGGGTAAATCATTCGGTCTCTGCTCTTCTTGACTTATCCATCAATGGAGCCCAAGCTGATGACTTTGGATGGCTAAGAAACTGAGAGTGTGAGAGCACTGTAGACGTACGCTTGGTGCAAAATTCTGATCCAGCTTTGACTTCACTCTCTCTTTGACTTGGTTGGACAATATATGATTTAACAAAACAATAATAATAATAGGAGACCTAGACTAAATTGATCATTTCATGTTCTGTTTCTGACAGCAATTTTTGTTTTCTTATTTTATAGGATAATGCATCCCTTTCATCTTCATCAAAAAGTGGGCACATCCTGTATCCTGTATTCTGCCCAAAGAGATATTCGTCCTTTTCCTCCCTGTATCCTCTAGATAGTTTAATTTTGCAAAACTTTCTCAGTCCCTAGCACACTTCCTGCCGTGATCCCAATTACACACTCTTCACTCTGTCTACATTGCCAACGGGAATGCAAAACGGGGCCCTTTTCTGCATTAAACACTGAAAAAAATAAACTGACCTAAAAATCCTGGTTTAAAAAAATATGCATTTAGTATTTCCACGTCTTTAGAGGCTTGATAAGGATTTTTTTTTTTATAAGCTATTGGAGGTGGAACAGAATGGGGGATGGAAGAAGAGAATGAGCCCATGGAAATTCAGAATTCTGGTGTACATTTCTTCACGTAAAAGCAATTGCCCTGACACCCTGAATAGCGTACTGTCAAATAAGATGCAAGATATCCAGACACTTAAACAATTTACTTTTTAAAAAAATAAGTCTATATCCATAAAAGTCCCACAATAAAGGAGACATTTATCAGTGACAGTGTTGTTTCTCAAGCACCTTTATGAAGACTTAAGAAAAGACAGCAAACTTTAATGTATCAATGAAAACTGTTTACAAGGCAGAAGACTGCACCTGGCATGAGCTTTCTGACATATTTATCACTTCATTCCAAAGCTGAGTGGGAAGGGGCAACCTTCCCCTGACAGCTGATGCCTGGCAAAAAGGATGAAGAAAGTGTCAGACATTTTACACATCTTCTGCGGGCAATTGTAATAGTGAAAATGATCATGATTCTTCTCTCCATCCCCATTCATAAATCTCCGTCAGCACTTGAAGATAACACTGACAATCTATTGTAGTCTTTCAGCATAAGGTACCATTGTGGCAGCTTAACTTGGATCCCAGAAGTGGTACCTGAAATTGGAAGCCTTCCAGGTATAGTGTGTACTGATAAGATGCTGAAAAGAGAGAGCAATGGGAAAGAAGCAGAAAGGGATTTGAGGGGGTGCATAGGGGAAGGCTTGTAGCCCTTGCTGTGTGATGGTGAAAAAATCACTTAAAACTTCTATGATCTACTTGTCTCTGGCAAATAACGCTAATCATATTTGCTCTACCTAACTCACAGGGAAAATGTACAATGAAAAGAAAAACAAGATCATGGATGTAAAACCACTTTGAAAAGTTGAAAGCACCACGCAAATATAAGGTATTACTATTCATATTATTATGGTAGGAAAATGTTCAAATGAGAAGGATCCAACTAATTAGCAGTGAAGGTGTACCTTGGAAAAGATAGTATGTGGGTGACATGAGGTTAGGAAAAGCAGCTCACACTTGCATTTGCAAAGCTGAAATTTGACATGAGCTCAGTAACCCACACTGCCAAGTTTAATATGTATATGCTCAATAAATATTTATTGACTAAGTGATTGCTTTTATGATATTGTATAAAAATTGTTTCTTTTAGTGTCTCCCTCACTATGGTAGTTCTTTAAGATAGGAATTACATTTACTTAATTTATTGCTGTTTTCCAGTACCAACCACAGTGTCTGTTAAAGGGTTGGCATTCCATAAATCTATATTGAATAAATGAAAAAAACAAATGAATGAAAGAGCAAAACAATGGCAAACGTCTCCATAGTTATGGTGAGTCAATTGAATTAACTGGTTACTTAACAACTGAATAATTGAAGCCAAGACGATATGTTAATTAAGAGAACAGAGTATTGACAAATGGATAAGCAGGCAGATTAATGAACTAGGATACAGAGGGTAGGAACAAACCAGTGCTTATGCAGTCAAATACATTTTGACAAGGGACCAAAGCAATTCAATGAGGAAAGAAAGTAGTTTCAAAAGTGAATGCTAGACCCATTGCATTTTCATAGGAAAAAAAAAAAGCCTCAATTCCTACTTCACACTACATACAAAAATTAATTGACAATGGGTCATAAATATAAACAGAGTTAGAACTATAAAACTGCTAGAAGTAAACAGGGGAGATTATCATCATGACCTTGGGGCTAAAGATTTTATTGAGAAAACATAGAGAACACGAAACATAAAGGAATAAAAAGATATACTGGACTCCATCTAAATGAAAAGCATCAGTTCATCAAAAGACATGATTCAGAAAATAAACCAATAAGCCTCAGACTAGGAGCAAATATTCACAACAGATACATCTGATCTTCCTTCTGACACTCTCCTATGTCAGTTCTTCCCTCCAGACAAGCTTCTTGAAAGAATGCTCACTGCCTACTCTTCACATTGTCCTACAAGCCTCTGCATGGGGGTTTACGCCTCCATCCTGATGTCATCCTTTCCAGAGTCACCTTGTGAAGTCCATACAACATCTCTGTGTCCTTGTTCCAGGTGTTTTCTCTCTGACATTTGAGAGGAGTAACCACCCCTCTTGGGTCTGGTTTCCAAACAGCCTTTCTCTCCCTCCTTCTTAGTTTTCCTCCTCCTCTGTATTATTCCTCTCAGGTTCCTTTTGGGCTCTTCTTGTCTCTTATAGTCAGCGTTCCTTGGGGCTGTACCCTTGGATCTCCATTCCTGTCTCCTGGTGATCTCATCCTAATTCATGATTAAAATTCCATGTATTCATTACTAAGTGTAACAATCCACTCCCCTCTCCCAAATCACATGATCTCTAAATTCATTAAAAGGGAAGACCACCACCAGGTCATCTTCAAATCCAATCATTCCCCCAAACCTTACATAGATTCTCTGTCTCTGAGTTTTTAACTTAGCCCCATCCCATCCATTTTCACTTACTGCTTCAGTCTAGCCTTTTACAACATCTTCCTGTGCCATTATTACAGGAGTTTCCTGAATTTTTCCCTGCTTAGAGTTTGAGCCTTCTTCAATTATGGCCTGTACATAGCTTGCTCTAAGAGTGATGTTTCCCAAACTTAAATCTCGTATCACTTCCCTTGAATCCTCTTGTCTCAAAAATTTTTCCTATGGTTTTGTATTACTTTCAGGATCAAATTAAAACTCTTAAGCTTGATGCACAAAGTTTTCCTCACTTCTTTACCTTCACTAGACCGCACACCCTCTTAATTTCTGGCTCTCTTGACAGTTGTCTAAGTAGAACAACCATCTATCTATTCACTTGTTTATTATTTATGATACTACCACGGCATAGACATCATGTCAAAGAACCTGTGATGTTTCTATTTCCTTTCATATATATATATATAAATATGAATATATATATATATATATAAATGTCAGATAAATTATGTATATTATATTCCCTGTCTTTAGAGTGCTTTGTTCTACCTTCTTTATGACTAACTTCAAATCCTTAGAGTTAGTTAAAGATAATCTTTTTTTCAAAGGCTTCCTGACCCTCAAGTCTTCTTTGGATAGTCCTCAAAACTCCTTCCTACAGCACATCAGTCTTGGTTCTCAAATAGCCCTTGCCACAAAGTACTGCAATCCTCTCTCTTTGCTTGTCTGCCTCGTCAGTAGACTGAAAAAGGAAAACTCCTTGGAGGCAGTACTTGGCATCTTAACCTACTAGAAGAGCGTGGGTTTGCCTTCGATGTTTGTTGAATGAGGTCAACCTCAGTTTGCATCCCTACTCTCTCACTTATCAGGACAATCATCTTGGGGAAATTACTTAATCTGAGCAATGTCTCTGAGTCTTGCTGATTATAATTCTTTCTCAAATGATCATATTTTGAAGGGATTAAATGATATGAAACCTCTAAAACTCCAAGCACTGTCCTAGCCTCTGGTGGATGGTTTACAAATGTTCGTTCTAGCAGTTTAATCATCACTCCCAATGGTTTAAGCCAACTGCAGTGCCCAGAGAAGAGATCATAAAGTGTAAGTTATTACAGAAAGAGGCTATATTCTTAAAAAGGACCCCTCCCATGTGGGAGAAAGTTCTAGAAATATTTTAAAAATCATGGCTATACAAATAACCATATATAAGATATTAGATGAAGTACAACCAGATCAAATTAGACATGATCAACATCACATGACTGCTTGAAAAGATTCCTCCAACTCATCTCAATAGGAAGCTTGTTTCCTTCCAGAAACACTTATTCCTTCACTAAATAAGCATCTTTTCCATGTGAAGTCCTACGCAAGATGTGATAAATGATAGAAGTGAACTGGACATGGGCATAGGTTTAGGAGGACAAATACAGGAAACTTGGTCAAAGAACTTTGGTCTGACTCCTGGCTTTATAATTTGCTAGCTGTGTGATCCTGGGCATATCTCTTAATGTTTTTTGAAACTCAATTTCACCAGTTATAAAATGGAGGTGGTCTTAATAAATGCCTCCCTTAATTTGAATAATAAGTGAGATAATGTAAGAGAGAATCTAATTATAAACAAAGTGTTACAGAAATATAATGATTATCTATGCTCCACTCTTAGGAAATTCAGTTGTGTAAGGAAGACAGGACATACCACAAAATGCAGAGAACACAGGCCGCTGGGTGAGGGGGTTCAGCGGAGCAGACACATCCCGGTGCCCTTTCTCAAATTTGACTGCTCATTTGAGTACAGGCGCTTTGTTTTTTGCCTCTTCCCCTTGCGCTTTTCTTTGCTCTGTTTCCCTTCCCTCTTTCCTGCCTCACTGTCATGTTTTTCCCTTTGCTTTTATTGTCCTGCTGGGGAAGCAAACAAACCTCCAAGCCACATGGTCTTTCCACCCAAGTCCGCTTCTCCAAGCTTCCGGATCACAAATCTTTCTGGATCTGACTTCTGAAGTCAGCCACCACAAGGTATTGCTTGCAGTTGTGGCCAGAAGATAAAGTGTGGGGCTTCACACTGACAGAGATTCTTGATTACAGAAATCTAAGCCTGTCTGTGTTTGTGACTAGCTTTTTACTCCATTACATTTAACTCTCCTAACACACCTGGGAAAAGTATGAACCAGAAACAGTCAGGGAAGACATCCTTAGCTCAGCCTTCTGTGAATGTCTTGGGTTTGTGGATATAATAAATATAATTTTTAAAGCCTGGAGTGCTTGATTAATGAAACGGAGCTTCTTTCTTCCATATCTCATTTACAATCTAATTTACGATGTTCCATTTTTTGCTTAATATTTTATTAAGAGATAATATTTTATTATAAAGGATTGTTTTTTTCCAATTAATAAGTACTTATAATAGATTCTCTGCATTCTTTAAGGTAGTTTTGGATCCCGGGGCCATACTAATTTTCCCATGGTAATGTAGTTCTGATACTACAATGAAAGTAAGTGGGAATGGAGGGTTTGATTTACATTAAATTTTTCATTAGCATAGTTATTTCAGAAATCAAGGTAACCCTGCATTTAAATTTAATAGAACCACATAAATACATTAGCTGTAAGTTTAGGTGTAAGTTCCATTTGTATTTACATAGGAAGCCGAATGCCTCCATAGAGAGACACTACCTCACTTTATCATCTTAACCCATTTCAGCTTATGGCATGGATGCAGTCTAAAAGAGAAGTCCTACATGGCCTGTGTAGTTCTATCGGCCCAAGCAGGTATTACGGATGGCTGTCATGAAGAGTTAGAAAAGTTCAGAAAGGCTTGCCCAGCTATAGCCAGAGAAGTTCTGCTTTCATTTTATTTATTTGAACATACTAATTTAACAAGCCATTTGAAATTAGAGTTGTGTTGTGATAAAGAACAGACTAACCTAAGTTAACCCAGCAACTCCTATCAGGGAATTATTAAGAACTGAATATCCTGTTTCAAAACACTTAGAAGCACAGAATAAAATATAACAAAGACATTTAACGGTTTGGCCACATTTACAACAAAGTAAGAGAAATCCTTAGGGACCAAAAACTAGTAAGGAATGGGAATCAAGTGTAATAGACTGATACTGAAGCTAGGGCTGTTCTCTGGGCCTTTGCTGGTCCCTGTGACTCAGTGTGATTTAAAGGCTGCATATGAGGACATGGGGCAGACCCTGGGGCTATGCAAAATACGAGTTGAAATTAGGACTCCTATATAGAATCAAGGATCTGCCTGGTGGCAAGAGCTTTAAAGGGAGTTTAACTTCAGTGAAAGGGTGGGTAGAAAACATTACTCTGCTGGGAAGAGGAGAAGCCTGTTAATCTGGATGTAAGCTCTTGTGAGGAAAGAAGTCTTTCTGGAGAATTCTGTGTCTACATGAATTTCTATACTATGAAGGTGATTTAGGAAGCCTCAGTCCCAAATTCACGTACAGTGATCATGGAAAAATTCCTGTTAAGACTCATCTTTGAAGTGAACTTTGCAGAATTCATACAGGTATTACTCAAATGAATCAGAGTTGAGAAACCATAATGATAAAACTTTGAGAAACAAATTCAAATGATTAAGATTCAACAAAACTACAAACAAAAGATGCAGGTTTCCATGGACTTCAGGAAGGCATTGCCAGAAAAAGAATATACAACTGACCTGTAAAGAAGTAAAAGAGGACATTGAAAGTATGATCAAGGAACAATATATTAAGAAAAAAATAAGCACATTTTGAGATAAATCAACCAAAAATATGTCTATGAATAAAAAATTCACATAACTTTTAAAATTAAAAATCAGCAGATGGACTGAATAACAGAATGGGCAGAGTTAAAAGCAGACTTAGTGAACTGAAGAATAACTCTAAGGAAACTGCTTCTTACATACTGCATACTGAAGCAATTACTATTTAAGGAGAAAGATGAAAGTGTAATAGGATATGGACAGTTGAAAGAGAAAATATCTAATCAAAATTCCAGAAGAAAAGACCAGAGAAAGTGGGAAGAATAATATCTGAAATATAACAAAAATTTTTCAGAAATGATAATAATCACAAATTCTCAGAGATAAGAACCAAAACAAATATGAAACAGAAAAGAAATCTCTATCTGTAAATAAACTTATAGGATAAAGAAGATAAATAAAATCATAAAAAAACAGTGTTTTAGAAAAGATTATCTCCAAAGAAAAAACAATTGGACTTACATCAGATTCCTTACAGCCGTACAAAATTCAAATACAGTGAAATTATATTTTCAGAATTCTGAGGAAAAATAACCATCTACACATATATACCCAGGAAAATGATCTTTCCAAAATGAAAATGAAACAAAAACATTTTTAGACAAACAAAGTTGGAGTTTACCAACAACAGATGTATACTCAAGGAATAACTAAAGGATGTATTTTAAGGAAAAGAAACATTGTTCTAGGAGGGAAATCTGTATCAGAAAAAGAATGATGAGCAAAGAGACTGCTTTCAGACCACAAATGCTGTGATTCTGTGAAATTTGTACTGATGCAGAAGAGACTATTCTGGGGTGAGAGAGAAGTGAGAAAGGAAAAACAAAATTTCTGCTCTCATAAGTTTAGCAGCAATATTTCACTATAGGAGGCTTGCCACATATCTTATCTATAGAATCTAATATACCAAAAATGAAGAGAAAGTGGGATTAACAACCCTTCCCAGGTAACATCTACCTTCCTGTAGATGCCACCATCTCATAATATTAATTGTGTATGATATTCTTAATATTGCCCCACACATTTCTGTGTATTCTCATACTTTTAAGTTACGGTGCACACAAGGATATATCATCTCTCTGTGTAACTCCTGCATGGGGGGCTGCCTGCAGTATCATCAGGAATGGTGTGAAAGCAGCCTGCAGCAGTGCTGAAGGCTGGGGAGGAGTTGCTGAAAGCACTGAGGACCTTGCACTGAGAGATAGCACTGTTCACACCTCTTAAACAGCTTTAACTGAGTCAGCCAGTAATAAAATAAAATAGCTTCTTTAAAAGATGGAAATAAAAGGTTATCAACATAAACTCATTATTAAACTCATTATTATGTGACATATCAATTCATGTTTGTACACTTTGTTTATCAAAAATTATAAGAGTACGGTTAAGAGTAAAGTGTAAGTCACTCAGTTGCGTCCAACTCTTTGTGACCCCATAGACCACACAGTCCATGGAATTCTCCAGGCAGGAATACTGGAGTGGGTAGCCTTTCCCTTCTCCAGGGAATCTTCCCAACCCAGGGATCGAACCCAGGTCTCCCACATTGCAGGCGGATTCTTTACCAGCTGAGCCATGAGGGAAGAAAGTTTCAGTCAATTACCATGCCCAGTTAGCCATGCATGGGATGTGTTGCTTCTCATTCTGGCCAGTTCTGAACAAATCCTAAAAGTGGGAGACAGGATTTTTTTCAAATAAGCTCAGACTCACCAGCCTGAGGGTTCTAAAAGTAGCTTTATTATGAGTGGCTGGATATTGATATTATGAGTAGATATCCATATTATAAGTGGCTGGATAGGTGTGGAAGCACCTGCCTCAGTTCTTTTGACAGAGACTCAGCTCTACTCCCTGTGACCAGCCCACTCCCATTTTCCTGTCTAGGTAGAGAAATATGCTATTAATATGACTGGGGAGGAGCCTGCGGCATTCATTAGGCTGCATTTACTAGGAGCATCATCATTCCCTGTCGTGTTGTCTTCTCGTCACTGTAGCTGGTGAATAAGTAGATTCTTCTTTATTCACACATTCCCAAGCACAACGGTCATTCCTTTAGTTTCTAATAATAAGCCAGGCCTGACACTGTTAAGATCCAAGATTTGGATTTAAGCTTTAGAGAGTAGCAAAGATCCCCTCAGATTTTAAACTCCAATCATATGCTTTGCATTGGGCTTATTAGATACTCATGCAAGTTAAAAGCAAAGAGGTCCTTGGTTTCCCATTTGCTAACTGTTCCTATGCATTTCTCCCTTGAGAGATAGTAATAATTGCTAACATTAAGTGAGTGCTTAATACTTGTTAGGGACAGTTTTTAAATGTTTAATGTATATTAATGAGACAATTATAATAATTCTATGCAGTAGTATCAAGACATTTGCCTTTTTACAGATAAGGAAATGAAGGAATAGGGATTAAATAACTTGTTTAAAGTCATAGAGGTAGTTAACAAGGGACTGAGCATGTGAGTACAGGCAGTCTGCTCAGACCCATTATACCTCTCTTCTATTGGAATGAATATGGCCGATGGAAGAATAGGATCCTGCCATTCTTGGGACATGACTATAAGTCCAGTAAATAGTGCCACTACACCACCCCAACAGTACCCAGGATAGGGCCCAAGCAACCTGTGTACCAACTGAACGCTGCCTTTCCCAGAGCCCACTGCTTGCTCATTGTGTGTCAATGGTTCTGCCTTCGATGTACACCATCTCCCACAACCCACTTATTGTTGTTCAGTCTCCAAGTCATGCCCCCCTTGTTATTCCATCAGTAAAAACAATTTGGGAGCAATGCAGCCTCCTTTGTGAAATCTTCTTAGAAGCATACACTTTGTTCTCATCACCTCTCCTGTCTCCTACTTTGTTCTTGGGTTCTTTAGCCTTGAATCACTTTGTTGGTCTTTCATTTCCAGTTCTGGGTTTCCCCTAGAAGTGAATGTTGAACTTTGGTTTCTGGCTTGTCCTGTACCCTTTCTAGGACTATGGCTTACACTTGTCATCTGACTCATCCTCTCCAGGCTGTTTTGGGTGAAGAATCAGAGCTCACTGTGAATTCTGAACTCTGGGTTCTCACATGGACCTTGAATGATAGGTTGATAGGTAACTTGTCCACACAGAAAAGGCAAACCAGATCTCCAAAGAACTGCAAACTATTAGGCTGGAACTCCACTGGACTCTGGCCAATATAACTTGGTACGTCCTCCCACACTTCAGGCCACAGGTTGACAATATCCCTCCCATGGATCAATCACCTAGAACTGTAATTCCCCTACCTCTTACAACTCACAGATTTATTCACTCTGTCCCTTGGTCTCGAGCTCATATTGGATCTCCTTCAATTCTGTGACTGGCCTAAATCTAGCACTCTTAGCTGGTCTCCTGATTGCTCAGCTCAGAGTCATCCCTGTAGTTACAGAAATTCCCCAGAACTTGGTCTCATCACAATTTCCTTCTCTTACTTAACTATGCTGCTAAGAATCAACAGGTCTTATTCCTGAGCCTACCTGAGTTCAACGAATGGCTAGGCATGGTTCAATGGAAAACCACCCCGAGGTGCAGTAAACCACATTGGGGGAATTCTTAGAATCTCAACAGCTATTGTTGTTGTTCAGTCACTCAGTTATATCCGACTTTTTGTGATCCCATGAACTGCAGAATGCCAGCTTCCCTGTCCTTCACTCTCTCCCAGAGCTTGCTCAAACTCATGTCCAATGTGTCAGTGATGCCATCCAACCATCTCATCCTCTGTCAGCCCCTTCTCCTGCCTTCAATATTTCCCAGCATCAGGGTCTTTTCTAATGAGTCATCTCTTCACATCAGGTGGCCAAAGTATTGGAGCTTCAGTTTCAGCATCAGTCCTTCCAATGAATATTCAGGGTTTATTTCCTTTAGCATTGACTTGTTTGCTGTCCAAGGGACTCTCAAGAGTCTTCTCCAACATCACAGTTCAAAAGCATCAGTTCCTAGACTCTCACTTCTTTATGGTCCAACTCTCAGATCCATACACAGCTAGTGGAAAAACCATAGCTTTGACTCTACTTTGTTGGCAAAGTGTAGTCAAACTTTGTTGGATCTTTTTTGGAAGAGTAATGTCTCTGTTTTTTAATATGTTGTCTAGGTTTACCATAGCTTTTCTTCCAAGGAGCAAGTGTCTTTTAGTTTCATGCCTGCATTCACCATCTACCGTGATTCTGGAGCCCCCAAAAGTAACGCCTGTCATTGTTTTCATTGTTTCCCCATCTATTCGTCATGAAGTGATGGGGCTGGATGCCATGATCTTAGTTTTTTGAATGTTGAGTCTTAAGCCAGATTTTTCACTCTCTTCTTTTACTATCAAGAAGCTCTTTAGTTTCTCTTTGCTTTCCACCATAAGGCTGGTGTCATCTGCATATCTGAAGTTATTGATGTTTCTCCTGGCAATCTTGATTCCAGCGTGTGCTTCATCCAGCCCAGTATTTCTCATGATGTACTCTGCATATAAGTTAAATAAGCTGGGTGACAATATACAGACTTGACATACTCCTTTCCCAATTTGGAACCAGTCTGTTGTTCCATGTCTGGCTCTAACTGTTGCTTCTTGACTTGCATGCAGGTTTTGCAGGAGGCAGGTAAGGTGGTCTGGTATTCCCAACAGCATGTTTTATGTTTTCATCTCTTAAAGACTGGGTTCATGGCAGTTTCTTCCTTTTTACAACGCTTAGTATAGCATCAAGAATCATTTGAAAACAGATAAATGGCATTTTTGAAGGGTGGGTCTGTTGGTCTAGACTCTCTTTGCAGCAAGTAGCTAGAAACAATCCACATGATCAGGAAGTCCTGGGGCAGAAAGAATTTTGAAGGCTCCCAAGAATTCAGGTAGTGAACCTGGCTTCTCTATTTCTTCCTGTTTATGTTCATACTGACTTTTGGCTTCATTTGTTTTTGCTGCCCATAGGCTTTTTCCATTGACAAGAAGAGGGGACCATAGCCACTAATAAAGGCAGCTTTATGCCATCCCAGCTTGGGAAGCACAGGAGAAAATGAAGATTTATCTCACTTAGTTGCTACATGAAATCTATAAAAAAATCCTGCCCTTTAGGGCATGAGGTCATTCCTAATCTCCTCACCATGATCAAAGGTTTCTGGTATTAAGATCAGCCAGGTGAGGGTCACATGTCTATCAATGACCAAGGAATAAACTGAATAATTAGCAGCCCCTTCAGAACCTAGTAGACTGAGGAATCTAAAGGAACTGGGTCTCTAGGTACATATTTGCGTTTGGACAGACTTGAGTGATACCTGAACTGTCATATTCTCTTTTTCCTCTTTAAACTTTCAATTACTTCAAGCCAAAATGTCCAGACAGAGCTTTTCCTGTTGTGTTGCTTTAGCTGCTTGCTGTTTGTTGTCTATAGCTTTGTGCTTCTGCTACAGAAATCCAGCTGTCTCTAGTTACCCTTTTAGGAACTAATATTAGAGAAAGTATATATATATATTTTTTTCTCTTAAAAAACAATCATCAGTTGCCAAACATGCAGCTGTTTCTTTTGATGCTAATTTTTGTTTCTTCTTGATTTCTTTTTTCCTTTCGTTCCCTTTTCTCCCTTACATGGGCAAATTTCTTAGGCTTTCACATGAACACTCTCTTGCCAGGTTATTGGTGACTGTGTGCAAATAAAGAAAGAACATACACAGGACCTGAATGAAGCCTCAGCAATTCCTGGGGCAGAGAAAATCTGGACCCCAGTGTAAGGACATTAGGTAGGTGCCACCATACCTCAAAGGCCTGATCTCTCTTCTTTGATGTAAATGAACATTCAGAACAAAAAGGTTTTGAGTATAGCCCTCGAGTTTAGTCTAACTAGCCTAACCTTATCCTGGGCTGAACTAGGAAGCCAGCAAAATTAACCTTAGGTACCACAAAGGACTGAGCGCTTACAAGGTAGAATTGTAAGCCCCATTTGGTTTCACATCACAGATCTTTCATATGATAAAGGCATTTTGTGTAATGAACCCTGCAGTTAATATAAGACAAGTCACATCCCACCTCTGTTACTGATTGGCCATGAATTTAAACCTTGTTTCTGGCAACGTGGTCAGACATTCATTTATTCAACAAATACTTACTGAGTACCTAGTATGTGCCAGACTCCAATCTAGGTGCTAGAGTATTAGCAATAAACCAAAATCCCTGCCCTCCAGGAGTTCACTTTCTAGTAGGAAGCAAGAAAATAAAATTGATTAATCAATCAGCATGTTAGAGAATGATACAAAAGCACTGTGGACAAAAATCAAGGATGGTGGATAAGAAGAGTAGACTGGATGAAATGCTGCAATTTTACATAGCATAGATTAGCTTAAGCTTCACTGAGAAGACATATAAGAAAATACTTGAAGGATGGAGGGGAATAAGCCATATGGGTATATGAGAGAAAGGTAATGGGGCAGAAACTAAGATCTGGACACCTGGTATATTCATTCTTACTGATGGTGTGCAATTGGTCCTGGACCCTCTAAGCAAATAGAGCTGGGCAGTATGTGTCAACACCTATGATATAGAGATGTATATATCATGTATATGTGTGTGTGTGTATGTATACATATATATATATAAAGTCTGTCTTATAGATAAATATTTCTTATTTTCTTTCTTTCATCTATCCATCTATTTATCTGCCTTAAGAGCCATGACTTTATACTAATATTTCAATCCAGAAACATGGTACATTCTTGCCTTCTCCTTCCCCTGATAAGCCCACAGTGGACTTATTTGTATTTTCTTATTGAATAATGACATTATCACTTTTTCATGTGCTTGTTGAAAATTCTTGGATTTTCTTTAGGTAAGTGTCTATTCAAGTATTTATATTTTATCAGTTGGCTTGCCTTTTGATTGTAGGGTACGTTTTGCCTGATGTATTTTTAAAAACATTTCCCTTTAATCTGTGGGTTATTTGCTAGTTTCCTTAATGTTCTTTTATGATGAACAAATGTTTTCAGTTTTGATGTGGTCTAATTTACCTTTTCTGCTGTTGATGTTTTGTGGTAATTGTTTTCCTTGTCTTTTCTAAGAAATCTTTGACCAACCCTAGATAAAGTTGATACTAGATAACAAAGATACACTCTTATAATTTCTTCTAGATTTTATGTTTCTTTGCAAATGGATCTTTTAGTTGGCATGAAGTAATGGTTAAGGTCTTCTTTTTGTCCTTATCTATCTGTCTTTCTATACCTAATGTTATATTGCCTTGCCTACTACAGTTTTATAAAAAAAAAAATGTCTTGAGATCAGAGAGTACAAATTCTTAAACTTTATTATTCCTTTTCTTCAGCTTATCAAGGTTGCCTGCATTTCCATATAAAATTTAAGATTAGCTTCTAAATTCTTATAAGAAATCCTGATGATTCTGATTGGGATTGTGTTGTATCTGCAGCTCAATTTGAGGAGAAAGGTTATTTTTGTAATATTAAGTCTTCTAATTCATGAATATGGTATATTTCTTCATTTGTTTAGGTCTTCAATAATTTCTCTGAGTAATGGTCTGCAGTCTTCAGAATAACAGTTTTTCACATAAAAATTATTCCTAACTCTGTATTTTTGAAAGATATTATAAATGAATAATATTA
Source organism: Capricornis sumatraensis (assembly GCF_032405125.1). NCBI lineage: Eukaryota > Metazoa > Chordata > Mammalia > Artiodactyla > Bovidae > Capricornis > Capricornis sumatraensis. The sequence goes on from NC_091070.1 coordinate 54,041,982, forward strand.
ATTTGTTGCTAGTATGTAGAAACAAAATTGACATTAAATTCTTCCTCTATTTACAAATTCATTCATTTCGGTATTCATTCTTTCTTTCTTTCTACTACATTGGGTTTAATTTGCTCTTATTTTTCTAGCTCAATAAAGTGGAAACTCTGATAATTAATTTTAAAACTTTCTAAAAATAGCATTTATAGCCACAGATGGCTCTCTAATCACTGTTCTAACTGTACCTCACACATGTCACAGGTTGTGTTTTATTATCATTTAATTCAAAATATTCTCTAATTTCCATTGTAACTAAGCCTACTGGATCTAAAATTTTAGTGTGTTTTTTTTTTTTCACCAAATTTTGGAAAATTTCTGCCATTATTTCTTCAAAATTTTTTTCTGTACCATTGGGGTTTCCAATTATACATATGTTACACTGCTTGATATATTCTTATACATTAATTAAGTAAATTGCTTACATGCTTCTCTTTCTTTTTTAAATTGGTTAACTTCTACTGATCTATCATCAAATTCACTTTTTTTTTCTGCCATCTGCAATATGCTTTAAAGCTCATCTTTGCAGAATTTTAATTTCAATTATTGCATTCTCTTAAAGTTTTAATTACTCTGCCAGATTTCTCATGTTTATTCATTACAAATATAGCTTTCTTTATTTCCTTGAGATATATGTATAATATCAGCTTTAAAGTTCTTATCTACTCATTTCAACATCTGATGAATCTCTGGGTTGTTTCCATAGATTGCTTTTTTTCCTGAACTGGGTTTGAATTCTCTGTCTCTTCATCTGTCTAGTATTTTAAAACAAAAACAAAAAAAAACAACAACTGAATGCTGGACAGTGTGTAGCAAGTTGTAGAAACTTGGATTCCATTATCTCCCTATGAAGGGCATTGATTCAAACCCCAAACTGTCCTTCTTGTCATGGGAAGCACTGAAATTTCCTCTCAGTTCTTTTAGCCTTCATATGTTCTTTCCGCAAGGCCCCTGGAATATTCAAATAACACAGTTCAGTGATTACTCAAGAATTCTAAGAGTTATGTTCATATTTTAGGGGTTGGACACCTCTGGAGACCCTGTTTTCTGGTATTTCTCCCACGTTTAATTCTCAAGGTATTCTGCTAGCCCAAAACTCCGTCCTCTGACACCTCAATTCAGCAAGCCTATTACTTCCTCTAGTTCTGCACATGTGGATCAGGGAGTGCCCTCAGGCAAACAGTCACAAAAATGTACACATTACCATAAATAATTTCTATTTTTTCAAGGAATTCCTTCCCTACAGCTTCTTTCTACATTGCTTGCTCTACAGTACTTTTAAATGTGTTTTAAAATTATTTTGTCCACAGTGCTACATTTCTATTTATTGGAGGAATAGTCCAACCAAGTTGTTCTACTATTATCAGAAGCTACAATCTACAAATTCAATTTTGAACTTGTTAGTTTTGACGTATTTAATAATAAGTATTTGTGTAAAAATATTGAGGAGCAGTTAAATATACAAGTGTGGAGTTCAGGATAGACATCTGGGGTGGAGTTATAAATATGGCAGTCATTAGCATACAGATGCTACATAAGCCATAAGACTTGAAGAAATCACAAAAAGAGTGAGGATAGACAAGAAGTAAGGTTAAGTACTTGGGCCTCTCCAGAATAAAAAAAGAAAAGAAAAACCATAGATTGTGGCACCTTGGAGTCTTAGTGTAAAAAGTTTTACTAGAAGACTATCAGTTATGTCAAATTCTGCTCATAGGGCAAGAAGAGAAATGAAATTGATGATAGTATCTAGCAATATGAAGGTCACTGACGGCCTTGGTAAGAACAGATATAGTTGAGTACTGAGGGTAAAAGTCAGACTGGAATGAATTAAACAAACAGCTACCTACTTCAGAGGGTTATGAAGAGGATTTAAATGATGAATCATGAATTATCTTAATATATAAAGGACTCATAAAATTAATAAGGAAATGAGGAGTTACTGTTTAATGGGTACAGAGTTTTAGCTGGGGATGATGAAAAAGTTCTGGAGCTAGATAGTACTGATGGTTGCATAACAATATGAAAGCACTTAAAGCCACTGAATTATATACTTAAGAATATACTTAAGAATAGTTAAAATGGTAAATGTTATGTATATTTTATCACAATAAAAACTAATAAAGAAATGACAACTCTATAAAAATGAGCAAAACAAGAGTATACAAAAAATACAAATGACTATTAAACATATGAAAAAAGTTCTAACTACTACTAAATTTAGCTAGTTGAGTAAAGGCAAATAGACTGGATACAGAACAGTCTAACATACAATAGAATGCATGATTTCTGTGTAGCCCTTGAAAACTAGCGGTAATCAACTCAATTGGCAAGATGGAGAACACCATGTAGAATGTACTGATTATGTGAAAGAGGGGGAAATACACATGAACATATATTTATATAAATATATGTGTGTATATATATATATATCTCATAAGTACAAGCAAACACACAACAGGAATACACACAATTCTAAAGCATCTCAGGAAGGATTTAGAAGAAATTATTACAGCATTGCCTCTAGGCAGGGGACATGGAACCCTGGGTCTCAGGTATAGGGAGACTTACTATTTACTCTATGTCCTTACTTTCAAACAGAGTGTGTTTTTAACATGAACCCATATTGTTCTTTCATAAAACATATTTAAAAACCTTTATTGAAGCAAAATATATCACAAGCATACAGCTTGATATATTTTTACAAAGTGATGTAATTAGCATACAACGTGAGCAGCACCTCTGAAGCTGTTTTTGGGGCCCATTCTAATTATTACCCCCAAGAAATTATTGTTACAATTTTTTAAGATTCTATTTACAGTTTGGCGCAAAGTTGATTAAAAGGTATAAAGATTTCCCTTATACTCCCTGCCCCCACACAAGCACAGCCTCCTACATTATCAGCATCCCCCACCAGTGGTATATTTGGTATAACCGATGAAACTACCCTATCACATTATAGTCATCCAAAGTCCATAGTTTTTACATCATGGTTCACTCTTCACACTATACTTCATGAGTTTGGACATCCAATGATGTCTTCAAAATTTTGGCATTATACAAAGCACTGCCCTAAAAATCATCAGTGCTCCATCTATTCACTTCTCTCCCTCCTTCTTTATATTTTTAAATGTTATATTTGGACAGAAATATATATATATATTTATAAAAAATATACAATTTTCTGTTAATTTTAGCATCAATCATTATGTCTATCATTTTCCAAAACTGGACAAAAGATTTATGATATGTTTAATTCACCATCTCTTCCTTATCTCCCATAAGATACTATCTAGGAGTGAAATTCTAGTGTGTTACTAACACTTTCAAAACATCAGCTATAGCTTACTTAGACTTAATAGTGACTTCACTGGTTTCCTGAGTCACTCCTGCTTCTCATGTCTCATTTCTTTCTCTTGGAGTTTATAGTAACGGTTGGTATTTTTTTCAATTTCCTAGCCTCCAATCTTCCTTTCTCTATTGTGGGAATTTCCTACCTCAAAATCTAGACCTTCTTCCACCTACCACTGGAGAATTTGAAAGTGACAGAGATTTGCTTTACCAGGCTGCCTTGAAGGAGGGGCCAGGCTTGTCCATCAGACACCTTCCCTCAAGGACAGCAGACATTTGTCTTAAAGATGGGAGGTGGCAGCAATGATGGTTACATCTTGTCTCCAGAGGCAAAAGGAATAGTTTCAGTGGGAGCATCCACTCCATGTGTTTCTAAGATGCTGCCATGTTTATGTGTTTGTAACTTGTGTCTAGAGTCCATTATACTGCTGCAGAGAATTTCCATTGTATGTCACAGCACAAAATAGTACAGTTTATTTTTCCATTTTGCTGCTTAGGAATATTTGGGCTGTTAAGTTTTTTAATTTCAAAAAGAACGCTACTCCCAAAATCATGAAAGTTATTTTCTGGTGCATATCTTCTATCCTGGACACTAAATATCCATACCTTATTCCAGAAAATGAAATCAGAATGTCTAGGGATGAGGTCATAAAACTGATCAAAATCAGATTATTCATAGTAAGTAAATTATCTGACATTATTATCATCTTTATTATTTGAGTCCTAGGTTAATCAGCTGATATCTAGCCCCAATATCATAAATGCTCTACTAGTATGGAAGAAATATGCATCCGGTACTCATTTTAGCAATTTTACTAGCTTCTCCTTTTTTGGGGGGTCTGAGAGGTTTCCGGTGTGATCCTCTGGACCTGATTTTTCTAGTGACCTTCCCTGGAGACAACTTAATGACCTCGTTCACACCCAGAGGTTCACACAACATTGTGATTGTCTTTGCTCAGAATAAGAGGCAACCCACTCCAGTGTTCTTGCCTTGAAAATCCCAGGGACAGTGGAGCCTGATGGGCTGCCGTCTATGGGGTCGCAGAGTCGAACACGACTGAAGCGACTTAGCAGCAGTAGCAGCAGAAAGAACACAATTGTTTAGCACACAGGAGAAGATTCTATTGAATGTGATAACTCATCTGAATAGCTGAAGAGAGGATTTATTTTTCTCTCTTTCTCTTTCTTCTCCCCTTTTCTTCTCATAATGATGCCATCTATGGAGCCGCCTCCTACAGATCAGCCAGGCATTCCCTGAGAGCATTCTGAAAAATTTGATGCTTGGGGATCATTTGCATTTCTAATGGAAGAGGGGCAAGACATTCCTTGAGCTGAATCCTAGTACAAGTTGGGCTTGGGAAACTGCTTCAGGCAATTGTATTTTTTCAATTTTGTATTGGGAAAAACCTAAAATGTACTTAGCCAAACACTCTGAGCCCTGAGGCACTTGAAGCGAAATGTAATCCATATGTTTCTGATTTATTTCACTCACCTCAAAGGCTCTTCAGAGTTGAGTTTCACTGCTAAGAAGTCTTCAAACTATTCAACTTTTCTCTTTCTCCACAATAAGGAGGACTCATCATCTGAACCCATTTCCCCAAAGACAGTAACATTCAGGCTTAGCATTCAGAACTCCTATTTCTAGAGTCCTGCATGCTACTGAAATATATCCTGCATCTTTAAAAATCTGTCCTTTTCTTTAAAAAGAAGTAACACAGCATCTTAATAAAATGTTACAAAAGAAAGAGGAAGGAGAATGCTAAGAAGTGATTTTGCTTTTGAGACCCCAGAGGTTCTTAGGGTTAGAAGGAAGCTGTTTCTATAGTTTAACTTGGTTCAATTTACTACTCATTTTATATGATGCAGATTCCACTTGATATTTTTTCTCTAATATGCCATGTCTTTCTTTTCTTTTTCCTTCCTTCCCTCCCTCCCTCTATCCTTTCTTCCCATGACACAAAAACTTGGCAATGATACATCCCAGGCAGAACATATTCTGGTCCATTGTTAGAGCATGTCATAGATGATCTGATTTTACATTTTTTCCCTTTAAGTAGAAATGTAATCTTCATATGAGTAAAGGCATGCACAGAACAGAGTAGATCCTCAAAACATTCTGGCTCTACAGAGAATGACCAGAAATATCCTAGCAGATACAGTCAGGAAGACAAAGTATGGATTGTGAGTTTAAGCAGTAATATGGCAAATATATTTAGAGGATCCAAACTCTGTGAGTGAGATTTCTGAGTGCTAATCCTAGGGCAGAAACTGCTTGCTTTCTGTCCCATTTTATATCATCTGCTATTCATATTACCTTTTATAAAACTCTTTACATTTGTTATTTCATTTAATAAAGAATAGCCAGGAGAGCACATTCAAGTGTCTGTGTTTACCTTTGTATGCACAGTCAGTCGGAACATTTTGATTAAATTGACTAGTTACTTCACACTGGGAGTCAATTTAGTCAAGTAACTAGTTAATTCCATCAGCCTGGCTGAATGTTTTTTAAAACTGTAATGAATTTCAACGCAATTCAAGCCTGCCAACTTAACCAAACTAGTCATAGCTTAAGTAAAATAATTATTCTAGTGAGTACCGTCCTTGAGTGTTTTGGAATTGACAACATTTATGTTACTGGCCTGGATTTTCACGTTCCTCAGGTCCAATAGTTTTCCATTCTATCTAGAGCCATTATGACATATGGTAAATGAAATGCAATTTTCCCCAGTAGCTTATAAAAAAAGGCTAAAAATAACTTTTACTTCACCTGCAAAACTTTGCTTCCCACATTTTCCCTTATGAGGAGGAAACTCGTCAATAAAGAACAGGACAAAAAAGCCACAGATTGGAAAGAGCTAAAGTGAAAGCTTGTGGATTGTCTCTTAAATCAGAGCCCAAACCCCGTTCTGGAATAATCCATTTTCAGTGTCTGGAGTTAATGGGAAAGCAGCCTTGAAAGAAAAATGTCTTCTAACTCTCAGGTTCCATATTCAATTTTGAAAGAGTGTGTTGTGCTCATGTAATGTCTCCAATGAAGTGGAAGAAATGTTGTTTAGAGATATACTGTTTTCTACATAACATTCTCTTATTATATAAAATATGCATATTTAGTTTAAAACTAGTTGACTACTCCAGATAAACAGGGTTATATAAAAATGTTTTGCCATATTCCTGGAAAATTACTACATTTACCAAAACATATTTGTAAGTTGCAAGATGTTAGTTGAATGGAATGACGCTCTTGGCTAAAAGATACCTTAACAGAAATGACAAAAATGGGTTCTGATTAAGTTTAACATTCCTTCCCTCATATACTACCAATCCCCATCTATCCTCCTCCATTCCCAAAACACTTAGCTTACAGGAAAATGTTTTGATTCCTCAGTGAGAATTCAAGGCCTTAGTGGACCGGTCTGGCCCTGTTTCCCACTATAAAACCATATTCCAGTTGCACGACATTCTGGGATAAGCATATCAGCTTCCACATTGCTCACACCAACCCTTGGCTGTAGTCCTCCTCCATCTGGCCTCTCCTTCCTCTCTCTGCTTTACTCACATGACTTTTACTCATCTTTATGACCTGGTCATGTTCCCCTTCACCAAGATGAAGCATTTTCTTACCCTTTGAATCCACAAACTTCTCCTTTCCTTGAAATATTTTAGCACTTTCTGTTTATGCCCCTCATCTGGTAATGACATGCTACCCATTATTACTAGACATGATGTCAACTTTTCAAGATCATTAGGGGAACAATCCATGTCTGGATTATCCATGTTTGGGTAAGTACATGATAACGAACTCCAGTATTTATCACCATTATTATCATCATCATCAAAGTCTTAATAGTGCCTTATATTTTGATTAAGATGTATTATTGGTACCACCATTTGAAAAAGAGGTATCTACTCATTCTCACAATCACTTTTTGAAAATATTATGACAAAATTATCTCCATGTCATGGAGATGGAAGCAAAGACTTGAGGTTCAGTGATTTACCTGACTGCAAATAATGAAGTGTCAGAACCAGGATATGAAGCCTGATGTTTTGGAGGGAGGTGGGGAACACTTAAGAGAAATAAAAATTCATTTTGACTCCAAGATTAATTTGACAAAAAGAAACTATTTAAAAATAACTAAATGAACACAAACACATTTTCCTAGTTGAAAACTACTACCACTAACTAAGGGTATGCTCTACTACTAGTAAAGCATTTACATATATGATGACATTTAATCCCCATAAATTTCCTGAAGGATGGTATTATTCCCCCTTTTTGCAAAGAGGTTCACACATTTTAAGTAATTTGTCTAAAGTCACACAATAGAAAGTAGTGGAGCCCAGAGTATTTAACCTTAGATGGCCTGATTCCAAAGCACATTCTCTTTCTATTATATTGTGCTGTTTCTCTAGAACTCTAGAACAAAAGGATGAAAAATATAATAAAATCTACTCAGATACTCCTACAATGAAAAGCAGACCTATACCCTATCTCACATAAAGATTCATTGTTTGTATGTTTGTCATATCTCATCCTTTAATTCTAATCAATTTACTTATTACCTGTGCTCTAGAAAGGATATGAGACTTATGATTCCTTCCACAATTAAGTATAAATTAGATTGTGATGTGCATATATAAATAAAAATACATATTATAAACCCTAGAGCAACCAATCAAAGAAAAAAGAGAAAAAGACATATACAGCTGATTAGCCAATAGTGGAGACAAAATGGAATTGTTAAGCAACTCAATCAATTGTTTCTTAGCAAAAGAAGGCAGGAAAAAGGAAAGGAACAATAACAAATGGGACAAATAGGAAAGAAATAGCAAGATGATAAATTTAAACCTCAGTTCAGTTCAGTTCAGTTGCTCAGTCATGTCTGACTCTTTGTGACCTCATGAATCATAGCACGCCAGGCCTCCCTGTCCATCACCAACTCCTGGAGTTTACCCAAACTCATGTCCATCGAGTCAGTGATGCCATCCAGCCATCTCATCCTCTGTTGTCCCCTTCTCCTATATGCTAATACTTTTATTAAATGTAAATGCTCTAAACATGCCAACTAAAAGACCGAGATTACCACACTGTATATGTGGTCTAAAATCTACTTCAAATATCTTCATATTTATTCTTAACATAGTTAAGAATTAAAAAATAGACAAAGGACCTGAGTTTTTCCTAGCTACATATTCCATTCTCTGGGCTTGCTCTGTTTTTTAGCCATGCAGGTTCATGGGGCAGTACATGACTCAAACTATTATCCAAATGCTCCATCTAGATATTAACCAATCTACTATTCAACAATACTAACAAGGAAAAGACTTGCCAGATTGTCCAGTGTTGAACAAAACAAATATTGATTTTTCTTCCAAAGAAACGAGGAAAGAAATACTTATACAAGCATGCTTTGTTTCTTAATTTAAATAAAGCATTTTTAATAACAATAAGAAAAATTCATTTAGAACATTGTGCATATCTTCACAAACACAACAAAGAGATTAAAATAATGCAATATCATGCCATCCATAAAGAATCACTTATGAAATTTCAGACATTTTTCTATTATAAAAAACACTGTATTTATATATATTCTCCAGGAATAAGATAAAACCTTTTTCATGTTAAACTGTGACTATCTTTTCATGTCAATACTCATCTATAAAAGTCTAATGATTATTATTCTATCATATGGGACACTGTAATTTATCACAATAATAATTAGAGCCAATGTATATTGAACACTTACTATGTGCTAGGCACTGTGCTAAGAGCTTTGCAATATTTAAGTAGTCCCACTTTACTACTGTGTAACACCTAACATTATTAATTGCCATATAACATCTTTGTATTGCCAATAGGACAAATTGACTTACTTTACAATAAATACGAAATCTTTCCTTGGCATTGGCTTAGCATTATGCTTCTATCTTTAAAATGCTGTTTCTTTCTATTCCTAGGGTACATGCCCACCCAAAACAGGATTCCACTGGTTGAATGTATCTGTGACAGAATGACCCTTAATTGCAGTAAAAATATAATATTCATTGATCCAGATTCACTCTGGTGAATGTTCTGAGTACTTTAGCATTGCACTGTAATATCTCCTAATCCCCTACTTTTTGTCTCTGAGTTGTGTCCAAGTTTTCTTTCCTTTTTTTCTATAGTAAGGCTATGATGAACCTCCTTGCAGGCATTTAAGTAAAAACTGCATCATTACCATACTGTTAGTTGCCTGATGTCCAGATCTTCTCACTCACTCTCAAGATCCAAACTATTATGCACCAAATGCTTACCTGGTGTTACATACGAGAATGAGTCTCCTTCAGTGGTGTGCTGGAGCTAGCTTATGTCAGCTTGGAGGACGTGATTGTATGTATCTCCTTCCAGTTCAGCATTTAGTAATCTTATCCTGAAATCAGTAATAGGGGAGTATTTACACCACAGAAATAGGCAAAAACCACCCAATCGATTAGGAAACTCTTTTCCCCGGAGAGCTTGTGGCTCCACATTTACCAGTGTATCCCTGTAATGTATTAACCTATTGACGAGTTAATATAGGTATCTTGTATGCCACACCAGACAGTGACTCAGTTGGCATGATTCCTAATCAATATAGTGTTGTCTGCCAGCCAAGCAGTCTGCAACATAGCAGTGCTGAATGTATAGTGTGATCCAAGGTCACAAAGCCTGTAAGTGGTGGAGTCAGAATTCTAACCTGAGATGTTTTCTGTCTCCAAGGCCCATGTTCCTTTGCCCCATTCTGATGCTTCTGGAGAGGGCAGGCTCTGGACACAAATTGACCAGCTTATCATTTATCTGGCCTTATCACTTGACCAGCTACATGACTGTGGGTAAGCTACCTATCTTCTCTATCCCTAACTTTCATCATCCACTAAAAATGAATAATGGTAGCATCTATCTCATTGTGATATTATGAGGATTACATGAAGTGATTAATCCAAGGAATTCAGCACCAGTGCCTGGTACATAACAAGTGCTCTATTAATAGTAACTATTCTTAATACATATATTTAAAGCATATAATGTGATAAACCAGAATAGTTTATTTAGCAATTATTTATCTTTTATCCCACAGTATTCTTTTAAGGTAAAGAATGTTTGACAGTTTCATTTTCAAAAAATCTTTAAAATCTAGTCAAGCACAGAAATTATTTTTTTAAATAGCTGTTACATATTTCAGTATACAAGTTAGAGTTCCATTACAGAAGAACTATTTACCAGTTCATCTGAAGATCAAATTCCCTTAAAAGCAGAGTCTTAGATATCTGAATCAGTGATATCCTTTTGAAAAGTTACAGTATTAATATCATGACCTGAATACCTTAATTTGAGCTAATCAGTAGAAATCTGGTTGTTTCTACCTTGGACAAACAAGTCCTCTTTGATTTCTTCTTATGAGGAGGCATTTGCTTTGGACACATAATGTTCTTATCATTTTAAGGAACATATCTAGATAAATGGAAACATGAGCTTTCAGGGGAGACTATTTCTATCAAGTTCCCTTAAAATGAGTTTAATGTTCTCTCTCAGTTCTTGTCAGTTGATAGTGCAGAAGATGTTTTAGGGACATGATTATCTAGAAAACAAAAAAACTGCAGATTAGAACTATTCAACATAGTTTTGGAAGTTTTAGCCACAGCAATCAGAGCAGAAAAAGAAACAAAAGGAATCCAGATTGGAAAAGAAGAAGTAAAACTTTCACTGTTTGCAGATGACATGATCCACTACATAGAAAACCCTAAAGACTCCACCAGAAAATTGCTAGAGCTAATCAATGAATATAGTAAAGTTGCAGGATATAAAATTAATACACAGAAATCCCTTCAGTTCCTATACACTAACAATGAGAGAACAGAAAGAGAAATTAAGAAAACAATTCCATTTACCATTGCAACAAAAAGAATAAAATACTTAGGAATAATCTACCTAAAGAAACAAAAGACCTATATATAGAAAACTATAAAATATTGATGAAAGAAATCAAAGATGACATAAATAGATGCAGAAACATACCATGTTCATGGATCAGAAGAATCAATATAGTGAAAATGAGTATACTACCCAAAGCAATCTATAGATTCAATGCAATCCCTGTCAAGCTACCAACGGTATTTTTCAGAGAACTAGAACAAATAATTTCACAATTTGTGTGGAAATACAAAACAAAAACAAAAACAAAAACCTCAAATAGTAACACAATCTTGAGAAAGAAGAATGGAACTGGAGGAAAACCTGGCTGACTTCAGACTATACAACAAAGCTACAGTCATCAAGACAATATGGTGCAGGCACAAAGACAGAAAAATAGGTCAATGGAACAAAATAGAAAGCCCAGAGATAAATCCATGCACCTATGGACACCTTATCTTTGACAAAGGAGGCAAGAATATACACTGGAGAAAAGATAAACTATTTAACAAGTGGTGCTAGGAAAACTGGTCAACCACTTGTAAAAGAATGAAATTAGAACACTTTCTACCCCATACACAAAAATAAACTCAAAATGGATTAAAGATCTAAACATAAGACCAGAAACTATAAAACTCCTAGAGGAAAATATAGGCAAAACACTCTCTGACATAAATTGCAGCAGGATCCTTTATGACCCACCTCCCAGAGCAATGGAAATAAAAGCAAAAATAAACAAATGGGACCTAATTAAACTTAAAAGCTTTTGCACAACGAAGGAACTATAAGCAAGGTGAAAAGACAGCCTTCAGAATGGGAGAAAATAATAGCAAACAAAGCAACTGACAAAAAATTAATCTCAAAAATATACAAGCAGCTCCTGCAGCTCAATTCCAGAAAAATAAATGACCCAATCAAAAAACGAGCCAAAGAACAAAACAGACATTTCTCCAAAGAAGACATCCAGATGGCTAACAAATACATGAAAAGATGCTAAACATCACTTGTTATCAGAGAAATGCAAATCAAAACCACAATGAGGTACCATCTCATGCTGGTCAGAATGGTTGCTATCAAAAAATCTACAAACAATAAATGCTGGAGAAGGTATGGAAAAAAGGAAACCTTCTTACACTGTTGGTAGGAATGCAAACTAGTACAGCCAATATGTAGAACAGTGTGGAGATTCCTTAAAACACTGGAAACAGAACTGCCAGATAACCCAGCAATCCCACTGCTGGGTATACACACTGAGGAAACCAGAATTAAAAGAGACACGTGTACTCTAATGTTCATCGCAGCACTGTTTACAATAGCCAGAACATGGAAGCAACCTAGATGTCCATTGGCAGACAAATGGGTAAGAAAGCTGTGGTTCATATACATAACAGAATATTACTCAGCTATTAAAAAGAATGTATTTGAATCAGTTCTAATGAGGTGGATGAAACTGGAGCCTATTATACACAGTGAAGAAAGTCAGAAAGAAAAACACCAATATAGTATACTAGCGTATATATATGGAATTTAGAAAGATGGTAACAATGACCCTATGCAAGACAGCAAAAGAGACACAGATGTAAAGAACAGACTTTTGAACTCTGTGGGAAAAGGCGAGGGGGGGATGATTTGAGAGAATAGCGTTGAACCATGTATATTATCATATATGAAATAGATTGCCAGTCCAGGTTTGATGCATGAGACAGGGTGCTCAGTGCTAGTGCACTGAGATGACCCTGAGGGATGGGATGGGGAGGGAGGAGGAAGGGGGGTTCAGGATGGGGAACACATGTACACCCGTGGCTGATTCATGTCAATGTATGGCAAAAACTGCTACAATATTGTAAAGTAATTAACCTCCAATTAAAATACATAAATTAAAAAAAGAAATAGAAGAGATTTCTTAATACCTACATTTCATGTGTCAAGAAACGCAGGTTCCCCTCTTCCTCTGCATCACTTGTGAAGTGAAGGACCTGTTTATTTCACTTGCCTGGGCCTCAGTTCCCTCAGTTGAAAAGATTAAGAGAATCGAGGCTTTGAAAACATATTTTAACATTAAAAAACATTCTATAATATACAGAGTGTTTACTGAATTCTAGGAATTGTGCTAATTTCTTCCTATATATTATTTCATTTTGTTTTCACCATACTTATCCTACTGATCTCATCCTACTTAATAGATGAGGAAACTGAAACCTAACCTAATAGGGTAGGTTTCATGAGTAGATGGTCAAGTTCATGAGTAGATGGCAGAATGAGAATTCCATCCCAGGCAGCCTGGGCCAAATCTCACATCCTTACCTACTCCCCTGAGCTGTGCCTTACACACCCTTGATTCTTTGGTAGGACTTGACAGTATCACAAAACAAAGTCAGACCAAAGTCTCAGGTGATCCACTGGACACTGCTCTAAGTGTCCCTTTTATAATTTTCTGTTCTCTCATCCATTCGCATGAACAGCCCAGTTCTGTCATGTTTGATGGCAAACATCCATGCAACACAAAGAAGCCGCGGGATCTTATCTGGTCATTTTATTTGCGCAACCAAGGCTCTACGGAGGCAGGGCATCTGTGACTCATCCATCAGCTCTGGAATCTCTTTCAAAATTTACTGATCTCCTGACAGGAATGGGCAATGGCTTCACAGAAAATGGAAAGCTTTGAACTTTTTCCAGAATCTCAAACCCAAATGAAACCCACTGCTTACGTCGAGTATGGGTAATAACTTTGTTCTTCTGGCTCTTGCAGAGTCAAAGATGTCTCTCCTCCCATTCCTCTAGACTTAATGAATGACAAATTAAAGTGAGCCAAACACGTACCTTGCAAAGAAGAGCTGCCAGCGACTGATTTCTGATCTAATAGCCTTAGGATTTTCTCTGACATGGTTAGGCTTGAGACAGTCCATTTAGAGGAAAAGCAGTTAAAAGAAATCTGATAAAAATCTTCTATTACTGCTAAGGCAGAGGTTTTTAGGAGGCTGACTGGTAAAGGAGGGAGAATGTGTGCTCTGGTTTCTATGGGACACAGGCACAAATCCCAGTTCTTCCATTTAGTAACTGTGCGACCTTATACAAGTTATTCAGCTTCTCTGAACTCCAGATTTCTTCATCTATAAAGCTGGGATAAAAGCTACTTACCAACATGTTTGTTGCAAGGATAAAGTGAATTAGTTATGTAAGAACCCAATATTTTTTTTCTCCAAATTCCACAAAATTATGGAATTTTAGAGGTAACAGAGACTTATGATACTGACTTCAGACACCTGATTTGACAGATGAGAAAGTAAAGCCCAAGAAATTAAAGTCCAAAACCACATAAGTAACTCAATATTAGTTAGTCCATTCTATTTCCGGCCGCCTTGCCATTTTGCAAATCCTGCATATAAAGATACACTTATCTATCAATCAACATAATTTATGGGGTATGCTTTAATCGCTTAGCTATGTTAAGAACTGTGAAGATTAAAAAAACAAAGAGCCTCAGACATTATCAACAATAGGCATTAAGACCTTTCTGTGTTCAGTATTCTGAGCTTTCATTTTGGGGATCATAAATCAAGTGTAAGCCATGTTACGTGCCATCAAGAAGTTTCCATTTTGTTGGAGAAACAGCATCAATTCACATGGAACAAATAGAGATACATGCAAGATGGCTCAAATAAGTGCAAATAGTACAGTTTAGATGTGAAAATAGTAACAGAAGATAAGTAGGACATAAGTAGCTACAGGCTACTTTCCAGATGAGAGAGTCACTTCATCTGAAACTTTAGTTGCTTCATCTGATGATGGAATGAATTAGATCCCATGTTACGATTTCCTGTGAGGGTTATACTCAATGATAAAAACTATGCACTTAGTAGAGTACCTGACACATGGTGAACATTTAATAGATACTAAGCAAATAGCTGTCAAAAGAAGAGAAGTGAAAAGCAAAAGAGAAAAGGAAAGATATAAGCATCTGAATGCAGAGTTCCAAAGAAGAGCAAGGAGAGATAAGAAAGCCTTCCTCGGTGATCAATGCAAAGAAATAGAGGAAAACAACAGAATGGGAAAGACTAGAGATCTCTTCAAGAAAATTAGAGATACCAAGGGAACATATCATGTGCAAAGATGGGCTCAATAAAGGACAGAAGTGGGATGGACCTAACAGAAGCAGAAGATATTAAGAGGTGGCAAGAATACATGGAAGAACTGTACAAAACAGAGCTTCACGACCCAGATAATCACGATGGTGTGATCACTCACCTAGAGCCAGACATCCTGGAATGTGAAGTCAAGTGGGCCTTAGAAAGCATCACTACGAACAAAGCTAGTGGAGGTGATGGAATTCCAGTTGAGCTATTTCAAATTCTGAAAGATGATGCTGTGAAACTGCTGCACTCAATATGCCAGCAAGTTGGGAAAACTCAGCAGTGCCACAGGAATGGAAAAGGTCAGTTTTCATTCCAATCCCAAAGAAAGGCAATGCCAGACAATGCTCAAAGTACCACACAATTGTATTCATCTCACATGCTAGTAAAGTAATGCTCAAAATTCTCCAAGCCAGGCTTCGGCAATACGTGAACCATGAACTTCCAGATGTTCAAGCTGGTTTTAGAAAAGGCAGAGGAAGCAGAGATCAAATTGCCAACATCTGCTGGATCATGGAGAAAGCAAGAGAGTTCCAGAAAACATCTATTTCTGCTTTATTGACTATGCCAAAGCCTTTTTCTGTGTGGATCACAAGAAACTGTGGACAATTCTTCAAGAGATGGGAATACCAGAGCACCTGACCTGCCTCTTGAGAAACCTATATGCAGGTCAGGAAGCAACAGTTAGAACTGGACATGGAACAACAGACTGGTGCCAAATCAGGAAAGGAATACGTCAAGGCTGTATATTGTCACCCTGCTTATTTAACTTCTATGCAGAGTACATCATGAGAAATGCTGGGCTGGAAGAAGCACAAGCTGGAATAAAGACTGCCGGGAGAAATATCAATAACCTCAGATATGCAGATGACACCATCCTTATGGAAGAAAGTGAAGAGGAACTAAAAAGCCTCTTGATGAAAGTGAAAGAGGAGAGTGAAACAGTTGGCTTAAAGCTCAACATTCAGAAAACTAAGATCATGGTATCTGGTCCCCTCACTTCATGGGAAATAGATGGGGAAACAGTAGAAATAGTGTCAGACTTTATTTTCTTGGGCTCCAAAATCACTGCAGATGGTG
Source organism: Capricornis sumatraensis (assembly GCF_032405125.1). NCBI lineage: Eukaryota > Metazoa > Chordata > Mammalia > Artiodactyla > Bovidae > Capricornis > Capricornis sumatraensis. The sequence goes on from NC_091070.1 coordinate 54,058,509, forward strand.
ACTGCAGCCATGAAATCAAAAGATGCTTACTCCTTGGAAGAAAAGTTATGACCAACCTAGATAGCATATTGAAAAGCAGAGATATTACTTTGCCAACAAAGGTCCACCTAGTCAAGGCTATGGTTTTTTCAGTGGTCATGTATGGATGTGAGAGTTGGACTGTGAAGAAAGCTGAGCACCAAAGAATTGATGCTTTTAAACTGTGGTATTGGAGAAGACTCTTGAGAGTCCCTTGGACTGTAAGGAGATTCAACCAGTCCATCCTAAAGGAGACCAGTCCTGGGTGTTCATTGGAAGGACTGATGCTGAGGCTGAAACTCCAATACTTTGGCCACCTCATGAGAAGTGTTGACTCATTGGAAAAGACTCTGATGCTAGGAGGGATTGGGGGCAGGAGGAGAAGGGGACGACAGAGGATGAGATGGCTGGATGGCATCACCGACTCAATGCACATGGGTTTGAGTGAACTCCAGGAGTTGGTGATGGACAGGGAGGCCTGGCGTGCTGCAGTTCATGGGGTCGCAAAGAGTTGGACATGACTGAGCGACTGAACTGAACTGAAGCCATATACTGAGATTTATGTTCACAAAATGCTGTGAGGTAATTACCACTATTCTTTTTATTCTCTCTTGAGGAACCTGAATTAAGCACAATTACATATGGGCACATGACTGCATTTTGGTTAACAGCATTTGAGCAAAAGTGATACAGGCTACTTCTGGTATAAGGTGATAAAGAATTGGGTATATCTTCTTCCATTTGCTGACTTAGTGGAGAGTGATCAAAAGATGAAAAAGAGGGTGGAGCCATAGGATAGAAGGAGGCTGAATCCTTGAATGATGACATCGAAGGTAGCCAACCAGAAATATTTCCCAATGGCCTGGAACATGAGTATGAAATATGCTTTCATAGTATAGCTACTCAGATTTCAGGATTTACTTGTTATAATCTGTGTGTGTGTGTTAGTCACTCAGTCATGTCTGACTCTTTGTGACCCCATGGACTCTAGCCTACCAGGCTCCTCTGTCCATGGGATTCTCCAGGCAAAAATACTGGAGTCACTTCCTTCTCCAGGAGATCTTCCTGACCCACGGATTGAACCCAGCTCTCCTGCATTACAGGCAGATTCTTGGACCATCTGAACCATCAGGGAAGCCCAAGCATTACCTAATTAATACATTTACTAAGAGTTTTTTTCTTTTTTTCTTTAAGACTGAATTAGAACACATTATAGCAAGTACATGGGTTTGCCAGGTGGCTCAGTGGTAAAGAATCCACCTGCCAATGCAGGAGATTTAGGTTCAATGTATGGGTCAGGAAGATCACCCAGAGGAGGAAATGGCAATTCACTCAGCATTTTTGCCAGGGTAAGAGTTGGACACAACTAAGCACAATAACAACAACAGGAAACACATATAAGTTAGGTAGTGGGTAGATATGGAGTTTAACTCTTCTAAATTTCTTATCTTGGGGCTTCCCCCAAGATAAAGTTTCCCCCAGGCTAAAATATTAACTTTAGCTTCTGATACATTATACAGACCTACTGTAATCTCCCAGGTAGCCCCCTAAAGGCGGCTACAGAACATAAATTTCAAAGTAGTCGTGGAAAAACCTTGAATAAGATAAAAAGACTTAACAGAAAAAGAATGCTTAAGGGAGGGTAAAAAAGAAATCACAAACTATGATAGTAAATATAAATATATTGGCAATTTCATTACATATGAATGGGCAAATGTATCAAATAAAAGACAAAATATCAGAAGGAATTTTTAAAAGTTAACCATATACTATTTACAAGATATACACCTACAACATATAACTACAGAATGGTTAAAAGGATGGAAAATGACATATCAGACAAATTCTAATCAAAAGACTGCAAGTGTAACTACATTAACATCAGAACAAATGGACCAAAAGTCAAAAGAAAAAAAATGCTAAAGATAAGGAGGACAACTTCATAAAGACAAAATGTTATAATAACAGAGAGATATACTGATTTGAAACTCATAGTGCCTGTATAAAGAAAAAATTTACAGAACTACCAGGAGAAAGAGAAAAATCCACAATCATTATAGGTATGCTTGTACTTGTCACTCAGCTGTGTCTGACTCTTTGTGACCCCATGGACTGCAGCCCTCCAGGGTCCTCTGTCCATGAGAATTCTCTTGGCAAGAATATTGAAGTTGATTGCCATGCCCTCCTTCAGGGGATCTTCCCAACCCAGGGATCAAACTCAGGTCTCCATTGCAGGCGGATTCTTTACCCACTGAGCCACCAAGAAAGCCCAAAAATACTGGAGTGGGTAGCCTATCCCTTCTTCAGAGGATCTTCCCAAACCAGGAATTGAACCAAGTTGGGTTTCAAGTGGATTCTTTACCAGCTGAGCTACCAGGGACACCCCATTGTAGGTGTAACTTATAGCAACTACAACAACAATCTGATAAAGACATAGAAGATTTGTACAACAGACTTGGGTTAAGTGACAAATATAGAACACTGCTGCCTGCTGCTAAGTCGCTTCAGTCGTGTCCGACTCTGTGCGACCCCATAGACGGCAGCCCACCAGGCTCCCCCGTCCCTGGGATTCTCCAGGCAAGAACACTGGAGTGGGTTGCCATTTCCTTCTCCAATGCATGAAAGTGAAAAGTGAAAGTCAAGTCGCTCAGTTGTGTCCAACTCTTCGCGACCCCATGGACTGCAGCCCACCAGGCTCTTCTGTCCATGGAATTTTCCAGGCAAGAGTACTGGAGTGGGGTGCCACTGCCTTCTCCGATATAGAACACAATACCCAGCAACTGCATACTGCACATTCTTTAAAGGTAGATGGAATATGAACAATTTATTCTATATTGAGCCATAAAGCCATTCGCAACAAATTTAAAAGTACTGATTTATGTAGATGCGATAGAAGGAAAGAATAGTAAAGACAAGAATAGAAATGAATAAAACTGAGAGAGAACACACAACAGAGAGAACCAACAAAGTCAAAGATTTCTTATTTAAAAAGCTGATATTATAGCTTAGAAAACTTTAAGATGAGATTTATCAAAGTTATAATAAAAAGCTATACATAAACATTATCTGAAGTGAAATGAAGAACACAATAATTTCTGTAGATGTCAAATAGATAAACAAATATTAGGAATAATTTAGATAAAATCAACAAATTCTTAGAAAAAATATATCACTAAAATTGATTCAAGAATAAGCAAAAGACCTGAATATTTGTATAGCCATAAATAAAAGTAAAGTAAAAGCCAAAATTTTTCCCATAAAGAAAATTTTAGGCCCAGTTTCTTCACCTGCAAGTTCTGAAATATTTAAAGAAAGATTATTTCAATTTTATGTGATCCCTTCCAAAGAACAGAAAAAGAGGGAGTGATATCCATCCTTTATTCTATAAGGCTACTGCAACCTTGCTACCCAGATTGACAAGGACAATTAAAGAAAGTTGCAGGGAATCTCATTCATAAACATTGATGCAAAAGTCCTAAACAAAATTAACCAACCAAGTTAAGAAATTCATAAAAACTAGAATATATTATGACCAAATAGGATTTATTCCAGAAATGCAAGACTGATTTACATTAGGAAAACAAATTAATGTAATCATCATATTAATAGATTAAAGGGAAAAAATACTCATTTCAATAGAGAAAGTAACAACCTTTGATACAATTCAAAATTCATTTGTGACTTTAAAAAGTTATCGGCAAATTAGATAGCTATATTGGTGAACTGCTGCTGCTGCTGCTAAGTCACTTCAGTCGTGTCCGACTCTGTGCGACCCCATAGACGGCAGCCCACCAGGCTCCCCCCCCGTCCCTGGGATTCTCCAGGCAAGAACACTGGAGTGGGTTGCCATTTCCTTCTCCAATGCATGAGTGAAAAGTGAAAGTGAAGTCTCTCAGTTGTGTCCAACTCTTAGCGACCCAATGGACTGCAGCCTACCAGGCTCCTCCACCCATGGGATTTTCCAGGCAAGAATACTGGAGTCATACTTATCTAATTATCATTAATCCAGTGGTTCTGTATCTTGGTAAACTACTGACACAATAATGCAATGTAACAAAATGCCAGGTTACCTGATCATTGGCTAATCTATATGGATTAATCTAGGCTTGGTTTTGAGTTTTAGGTAGGTTCAAGTCTGTCCATATTTGGACTAATAGGCTATCATGGGTATGTTTTCTTGTGATAGCAGAAGCAACAAAAGAGTAAATAGAAACATAAGTTAATTCCCAATGTCTAGACTATGCCTAAGCCTTTGACTGTGTGGATCACAATAAACTGTGGAAAATTCTGAAAGAGATGGGAATACCAGACCACCTGACCTGCCTCTTGAGAAACCTGTATGCAGGTCAGGAAGCAACAGTTAGAACTGGACATGGAACAATAGACTGGTTCCAAATAGGAAAAGGAGTATGTCAAGGCTGTATATTGTCACCCTGGTAATTTAACTTATATGCAGAGCACATCATGAGAAACGCTGGGCTGGAGGAAGCACAAGCTGGAATTAAGGCTGCCAGGAGAAATATCAATAACCTCAGATATGCAGATGACACCACCCTTATGGCAGAAATTGAAGAGGAACTAAAGAGCCTCTTGATGAAAGTGAAAGAGGAGAGTGAAAAAGTTGGCTTAAAGCTCAACATTCACAAAACGAAGATCATGGCATCTGGTCCCATCACTTCATGGCAAATAGATGGGGAAACGGTGGAAACAATGGCTGACTTTATTATTTGGGGCTCCAAAATCGCTGCAGATGGTGATTGCAGCCATGAAATTAAAAGACGCTTGCTCCTTGGAAGGAAAATTATGACCAACCTAGATAGCATGTTAAAAAGCAGAAACATTACTTTGTCAACAAAGATCCATCTAGTCAAGGCTATGGTTTTTCCAGTGGTCATGTATGGATGTGAGAATTGGACTATAAAGAGGGCTGAGTGCAAAAGAATTGATACTTTTGAACTGTGGTGTTGGAGAAGACTTGAGAGTCCCTTGGACTGCAAGGAGATCCAACCAGTCCATCCTAAGGGAGATTTGTCCTGGGTGTTCATTCGAAGGACTGATGTTAAAGCTGAAACTTCAGTATTTTGGCCACCTGATGCCAAGAGCTGACTCATTTGAAAAGACCCTGATGTTGGGAAAGATTGAGGGCAGAAGGAGAAGGGGACGACAGAGGATGAGATGGTTGGATGCAATCACTGTCTCAATGGACATGAGTTTGGGTAGACTCCAGGAGTTAGTGATGGACAAGGAGGCCTGTTGTGCTGCGGTTCATGGGCTCACAAAGAGTTGGATACAACTGAGGGACTGAACTGAACTGAACTGAGGCTTGGAACTGGCACATAGACATTTCTACTGACATTCTACTGGTCAAAGTAATCACATAGTCAAGCCCAATATCCCTGGGAAATGCCACCTCAAGTGGGAGAAACTGCAATGTCATGTGATAGATGTCAAACACAGGGAAAGGTGAAAAATCATGCAATTTATCATATTAGATAAAAAAGGGAACTTTCTTTAACTAATAAAGGATGTCTACAAAATATAGTTAAAAAATCTGCAGCAATAACAGATTATCTATCTATCTATCTATCTATTATCTATAGATATTATCTATCTAAATAACATAGATGACAGTTGAATAATTTCCCTTTGAGACAGGGAGAAAGAAACATGCCTCCATTACCACTTCCACTGGATATTTTTACTGGAGATCTTAACCATCACAGGAAGAAAAGAAAAAGAAATAGCATCATTTTCAATGAAGAAACAAAACTGTCTTTTTTTTGTGGTTGTTCTGGATTATGTTTCCATATTTGGAAAATTCAAAAGAATCTCCAAATAAATTATTTGAATTATTAAAAGTATAGGAAGTTTGCCAGGTTTAAAAAATCAGTATATGGAAATCATATATTAGAAACAAATAAATTTTTAAAAGATATAATGAATGCCTTAACAATTTAGGAATATACCTAATGAAACATGTTCAAGATCTTTCAGAGAAGATTATAAAACTTTATTGAATGGCATTAAAAAATATCTAAATTAAAGAAGTACATGGTCTTCATAGATGGGAACACTTAATATAGCAAAGATATTAATTCTCTTCCAAAGTAATTCTCTTCCAAAATGATCTATATAGTGATTGCATCTTAAGTGAAATCCAGACAGGATTTGAAGTTGAACTTAAAAGCTGAAACCAGAATGTATATATATGGCTGGGAACCATCTGCCCTAGCTGGATGGAGAGAGGGGATTCTGGAAGGTGAGAGGAAGAGCTAATCGTCCTAACATACTCAGAAAGGCAGAGTAAAAGGAACCTTTGAAGAGCTCTATAAATCCATATGGAAAAAAAGCAGGCAGAGGCTCTTTATGGGTGAAGCGAGAAAAAGGGGGCAGAAGGTTGAGGATATATTTCCAGAGACTTTTGACAACAAACTGGCCAAAAAAAATCATGAGTCATCTCAGCAAGAGTATGAACCAAGATTCAAGTTAAGAAAGAAGCAATTTATTCAGGTCTAAGATTATATTCAGGGCTAGGATTTACACAAAAGAACGAGCTATCTGATTAGAAAATTCTTAATAAAAAGTACGACAATGAATAGTAAACTAATAAACAGTACAGGAATAACCCTATGCATCTTATTTAAATTGTAAGAAAGGATGCTTCTTTCTCTTAAGCCACTGGTTCTCAACCTTGGCTCCATGAGAGATAAGCAGGGAGCTTTAAGAAAAGTCCTGATACTCAGGCCACAATCAGAACCCCTGAGAGTGGGACCCAGACAACAGTACTTATCCAAGTTTCCCAGGTGATTCTAATTCATAGTCAATGTTCCAACTCTACTGAAAGTAAAACCAAGTCTTTGGTATCAGTGGATTACTTAAGATATAAATTTTTAGAGTCCTCTCCAGATCAATTAAATCAGAATCTCTAGGAAGAAGCCAAGGCACTGTGATTGTCCCCAAAGCTCCCCAGGTGAGTTTACTGTGCTAACAGGGGTGAGAGCCACTGGTTCGAGGCCTGTTGAGATTAGCTACCACACTCAGCATCACCAATACCTACTGCCTGATGATTTACTGCAACAGTGGGGTCAGTTCTTCAGTGTTTGGGTAGCTCTTCGAGTAGTGAACTGATTAAATCTAAGAAAACATTATTCAACATGTATGGAATATCTATTGAAGACCAAAGGTAAGGAGAAAAAGTCCCAAACACATATTCCAATTTCTGGTAAATTGTCGGTGGTCCGGTACCACCAAACTCTAAGTAAGGGACTCTCACAACACGAAGGGCAATTTATTAAGGTACAATGCATGTAGCTATCTTTTCTCCAAACCCGCAAATACAGCCCAGTCATATGAACCATATAGCACCTCTCCCGTTCTCACAGCTTGGGGAAAGAGGAGAAGGTAAGATGGTGATAATAGAAGGCAACATCACACCAAATATTATAATAGTCCTGCCAGCCCTATCGTACCTGAGAAGTGTAGTTCACACTCACAAGAGCAGCACAGCAAGCTACACTCCTCCGGCACCTCCTTGGCAGGCATGTAACTCCTAAATGACTTAGCAAAATCCAGTTTACAAGGCCAGAGTGCTCATCTCAGCTGAAAACACTGATAGAAATCCTCTGAGGACCCTGCAGACCACATGCTTCTACGTGGTCTCTCCCCACATGTGTCTTCATCAGACGTCAGTTCACAGGGCCAGTCCAACCCCCAAGCACAGCCGTACAAAGGACCTGTAATAACAATCCCTGAGCTCTACAATGCTTCACTGTGTTTCTAGTTTATAAAGTTCTTTTGCAGATATTATCACAGGCATGATAGATGCCATCATCCCCTATTTAGTTTTCACCTGCAAGGATGGAGATATCCAGAAAGATGAGGAAGCAGCTCAGGGTCACATCACTAGTGGGTACAGAGCTGGGAAGTAAAGCTGAGTCTTTTCCACTAGAATCCCTGCTTTCCCCTCTACTGTAATAGGTGTACTTGATGTCAGTATACGGTGCCATGTGAAGTGCAAAGCACATACCCATTAACTCTTAACAAAGGAAATGATGCAAGTATTATAACAGCACTGTGCCTGGCGCATAATGGGCAGGCAACACATGGACTTGCTTCTGTCTCTCTTTATTCATATACTGTTTACTGCTCTCCTTCCTCGAAGGATTTGTGTAGGTCACCTTTATTAAGTTCAGGGTCTAATAAAATCGCTAAGATTGGTCATCACTTTTAGTCCCCCAACATGATTTCCTTGAGTAAAATGGTTTTAAAATCAGACCATGGACTCAAGCAGCATATGGCCTGGGATTTATAGGCCAAAGGGAGAATGACAGATAATTGTAAACATCAGAAAGGGCCACGACCTCTGATCTCAAAGGAAAGTTGCATCTCCAGACTTCAGAGAGTGTTAGTTGCTCAGTCACATCTGACTCTTTTGTGACCCCATGGACTACAGCTCGCCAGGCTCCTCTGTTCATGGAATTCTCCAGGCAAGAATACTGGAGTGGGTTGCCAGTTTCTTCTCCAGAGGATCTTCCCAATCTAGTGACCAAACTTGGGTCTCCTGCATTCCAGGTGGATTCTTTACCTTCTGAGCCCGTAGGGAGACCTCAAGTCCACAGCGGTGTTCATTCTTGCTGGGACAGGTTTCCTTTTTATAATCATTAGAAACTGATATTCAGGTTTGCCCATAACATTGTGATTTTGACCATGGAGAAACCCAGGAATAGTTATATCCTGGCCTGAAAACCACTCTTTCCCTTCTCTCCACTCTCACTCCCTCTTCCCTGAGAGTGTTATGTACACAAGGTACAATAACAGAATGGGAACAAAGGTGCCACTTTATTAATAGCTGTGCAAGAGTTCAGCCCCCAAACTAAACTGCTGATAAAAACCCTTGTTGCAGCATGTGGCTTAGACTTGAAACTAAAGTGCACAAGCAACTACCACTCTCCCCATCTCTATGCCCCACCCCAAATCTCAACTAGGAGGCCATTGTGCTTCAGTGGGCTTTTTCTTATACAAGAGATTTATTTGGAGAAATATTGCAACATATAAAAACTACAAAAAGTCTTAATTTCCATTCATACAGTGGTAAATTTGATATAATGCATAATAATAAAAAAAAAAAAAAACCTTTTAAAGTCCAAAATGGACAAAGTGAGGCTGGGAAGAGGGAGGGAGACAGCCACTCATCAGTGGATGCCACATGGAAAAAAAAATAGGGAGACAACATCTCTGAGAAGTGGTCTCACCTTAACAACTCAAGTGCAGGGTGGGAGGAGAGCAGAGAGCTTTGCCCTTTTGTGCACAGTGGACCATGTTTGCTGGTAAAATGTGGCCCAGTGACTGTTCTGCACTATGACCAATCAGCTTGCCAACTTTCCACCCCAGTGGGGAAAGCTGGTTCTAGAAAAGGGGTGGCCATGACTAGGAAAATAAGTAGTAGTATCCTCATTATATGAGATTTGGACCATAAGGAACCCTGAACACGGAAGAATTGATGCTTTCAAACTGTGGTGCTTGAGAAGACTCTTGAGAGTCCCTTAGACTGCAAGGAGATCAAACCAGTCAATCCTAAAGGAAATCAACCCTGAATATTCATTGGAAGAACTGATGCTAAAGCTGAAACTCTAATACTTTGACCACCTGATGCAAAAAGCAGACTCATTGGAAAAGACCCTGATGCTGGGAAAGATTTGAGGGCAGGAGGAGAAGAGGGAGACAGAGGATAAGATGAGTGGATAGCGTCACCAACTCAGTGGACATGAGTTTGAGCAAACTCTGAAAGATAGTGAAAGACAGGGAAGCCTGGAGTGCTGCAGTCCATGGGGTCACAAAGAGTTGGACATGACTTGCCAATTGAACAACAATAACAACATTCTAAGCAGACTCAGGCTCAGTTTTCTCCCCTTCTTTCTCCCCTTGTTCTTTCACTCATGTTTTGGCTATAAAATAATATCATTCCTACAAATGCTTGTGCAGTTTATGTCAAAAAAAAATTAAGATGAAAATTACCTTTGGGACTTCCCTGGTGGTCCAGCGGTTAAAAAAATGCCTGCCAGGGCAGGGGACATGGGTTCAATCCCTGGTCCAGGAAGATCCTACATGCCTCAGGGCAGTTAAACCTGTGCACCACAACTACTGAGCCTGTGTGCCCTAAAGCCCGTGTTCCAGAATAGGAGAAGCCAGCACAATGAGAAGCCTGCACACCGCAACGAAGACCCAGCATGCAGCCAAAAATATATAAATAATAAAAATGAAAATTAAAGTAAATGGAAGGCATGGGAGACTCTGTGAACATACAGCCCATAATCTTACTGGTTGTAGACCACAGAGGTGTATCTATTTTAAAAAGGTGCCACTTCTTATTTTCCTTTGTCTTATGTAGGGAGAAGAGGAGAGGAGAGGAGAACTGTCCTCTTTAGTTCAGGTGTTCCAAGCACAAGGGCCACCTTTAACAAATTTGAGAAGTTTAGTTCCTGTGCCTCAGTTTCTCCTTATAGTGAACTTGTACTGACTCCAGGCAGGTAGGACCTCCAAGGCCTTCCTGGTCTTCTCTGTTTTCCAGCCTTGCTCCTGTGACTTTCTGTCAGTCAGGCAGTCCTTGTTTTAGCTCCTAAAGAGTTGTCAGACCCCTGCTCTTTACCCCTATCCCCACAACAGCAGCTTCATCCTAACTTGTTTCCCAGTTGTGTGTCTTCCAGGCCACATGTTGCTATTCAGATTCAATACTTCATTCTGGTCATGCTCTTTCCTTGCTAAACATGCTTTGGTGGTTACCACTGGCTATGGATGAGAGTATTAGTTCCTTGACATAGAATTTAAGATTTTCTATGACCTGGCTCCTTTTAACACCCAACCCTCCCTTCCCCTCACCTCATCCTTTGAATTTTATTCTCCAGAAAGATTATTCGTCTGCATATACTCAGTTCTTCCATCTCTGTTTCCCTGCTCAGTACCTCTCCCTACCTACATAATGCCCTACCCCTTCTTCATTTGCTCAGCTCTTTTTTCCCTTCAAGACTCTGCCCAGGTGCTATCTTTTCCAGGAAGCATTCTGGCTATCATGCTCTCCTCTTTGCTGCTGCTGCTACTTCCAGAAAACATTATCCATGCTTCTGCCATATCTTCCCTAAGACGTTATCCGTACTTCTGCCATAGCAAACATCGCATAAAGTTGAAATGCTGTCTTGGTCACTAGGCTCCAGAGTTCAGAGGGTATTCTCAGTATCCTCAGCCTCTAGACCTTTGAAATAGGAGATCTTCTGTACCAAATTGCCTGCTTCTCTAGGGAGGCTTAGAAATAGGTGCCACAATTAGCATGAGAGCTAAGCACTTGCTTAAATGGTATGATTTGCAGGTACAATGGCAGAGAAGATGTCTCTCACACAGATTCTGGGTATTAGCAAAAGCTACCTGGACTCCTTCTACTGAGGCTTGTGAAATTTGTACAAACACTGTGAAAACTAATATGACTGGATATGCTTGTCACTGTCCTTCCGCTGCCATTTTGGATATAAGGGAAAAGAAACTAGTCATCATGATCATTAGATCATCTAACAATACATATAAGGCACTGCAGTTATTTTGCTGATTTTTGCTTTTATTTCTGTTAATACTAACGAGACTTCTTACTTATTATACTAATTGCTATGTTACTGAGAATGCACTAGTTCTCAGAGATACTTTGTAACTTGTGGAAACCATTATTAAGGTAGTAGAATATTAAGTTAAGGGATCTGGAATCTGCCTAACTTAAAGACTCCGAATCTATCCCAGGTATTAGGCTCTGTCTTCCTTCAAATTGGAGTCATTGTTATCCAAGGTCAAGTCTACATTGGCCACAAATGATGGAGGTGGAGTCCCTGATGATGCTGCATTGGAAGTCAGCCTCCTCAGAGACCCGCAATTGTGTCAGAGTTTGTCTAGACCTCTCATTGCTCAGGATATGAACACTTAAATTCTTTATCTGGACTCCCTGTCTCGTTACCCAGTAACTGGCTTCCATGGCTCTGCTAAGACCAGGCCCTGCTGAGCACGATGAAGCTGCTTCCACCCCCAGCCCTGTTTCAGAGAAAGGACCTTGTCCTCCCCTATTCCATACCCCAGATGTGGACACTGAGCTCCCCCTAGCTTTCCACACACCACAGAGACTAATGGTAATGTCAACTGAGAGGTGAACAAAAGAAAAATGGGTGTACTGAACACAGAGCAATATCACAGACATTGATGGCACTGTAACAGCAACATCGTGACCTCTTATGGGATTGGCCAGGAGCAGCTCCCTTGCCATTGAAGAAACTGCTTTAGGCCTTAGAATCTGGGCCAACACAAGCTCTGCATTGGGAAAGGGAACATTTGTCATCTTTGGGTCAGCCTAAGTTCTGCCTTTCAAGTTCTCATTTTGTACCCTGGGACTGTCTTTCCTGGATGAAATACAGTGAAAAAATCCTCACTCTTTGGGAAAAACACCACCCTTGTCCCTCTCTGTTTGTGACCTAGACCTCATACTGTGGCTACTTGGCCCCAGGTCTGACATCAGTCCATTTCCCAAAGCCTGAGTTTTACTTTAGAACAGTCATCTTTTTATTGTATCACCATATTAGCCCCATAAAAAGAGCTGCATCTTAGTGGGCAATGGGCTATAGATCTCCTCATTTAAGCATAACTTCCACACCCTTTAATAAATGGTGCCATAGCTCTTATTACATAACTACTGTTCCAGGTTTGGCAATGATAAGATGATTCTTCACAGAGGGAAGAAAAGATGGGCAGAGGAAGGGAGGGAAAAAATGAGAAGAAGGAAGGAAGGAAAAGAAGGAAGGAAGGGCGGATGGAAGGAAATGAACAGAAAAGGTGATAACATAGGAGGCTAGACGTGTGCAACACACCTGTGGACCAGGCTGACTGGGAAGGTCTTAAAGGAGGAACTGAGTTCCTCTGTGGAAACCAGTGAGATGGATAATGCAGGCAAGAGGCCCCAAAGGACAGAGAACCCTCCCTCCTATTTAAGTGAGGCTGCCCAGTCCTGCTTCTGTCTAAGGCTACCTTATAGCACCAGTCACGATCATCACCTAGCTGCCTGCCTTGGGGGCTTGCCACGACCCAGAAAGCCACAACACCAGGGCAAAGCCATCCAGACTGACCCAACTCTCCAGGTTCATCAAAGCCTGGTCACCTCAAGGGATAATAAACAGATATTTAAAAGATGGGTAAAAAGGCAGAACAACCTTGTGACTCATGGTCCTGAAGACAAAAGGCAGACGTTAATTCAAAAGCATTCTACTCCAACAACAGGGGGATGTCTCTCCTTGTACATTCAGGTATGTTTTAAGACTGGTCTTTAGTTAACCTAGTGCAAAGTGATCGATTGCATCTAACGCTTACTGTATATTTCTCTCCACACTGTTGTGTGTCACGTTCGTCTATTTGTCTCTTGTTCTATTTTCAGACAAAGGGGGCTTAACCAAAAAAAAAAAAAAAAAATCTTCTGAATATATTCATGAATATTTTAGCATCTATTTTGTGTAAACATTTAATAGTCTCTCCAGGGCACAGAGAGCAAGGAAGCGACAAGAGGAAGTGAGACCGCTGTTTGGTGCCGGCCACCCAACAGCTGATGCTTTCAGGAGAAAGGGGTAGACTTCCTAAGCTGACAGTCTGAAGAGCTTTGGCAAGGTCAAAACGAGGACACAGAGCTTTCCTATTCAAAGGCAGAGGGTGGTGGGGGTGCGAGGCAGTGGAGTAAGATAGGGAGAAAAAGAACAAGAGGAGTTTCTGCTGTGCCTCTGAAGAGGTATAGTGGTTCTGCGTGCATGCGTTTACTCACTCACTCATTCATTCCAAATAAATTGTGAATACTTTTTAAGAGTCTAAATTTGTACCAGTTTTAAAGTACAAAGTTGAGGAGGTCACAATCAAGAGGAATGCTAACACAGAAGCCAGGAACCAGGGTAGAGTGTCTCAAATGTGATGGGAGAAGCATGAAGAGGGAATGATTAGCCACCAGGAGTGGTGTGGTACTGGCAGGAGATGCTCAGGAAAGACTTGCTAGGGGAGGCAATACTTGAGCTACAGCTTGAAGCATGAGTTAGCCTCAGACAGAGGACGTCCATCCAGGAAACCAAATACACAAAAGACCTGATGTGTGAGTGGCTGAGGCAAAGTCCATGACCAGTGTGGTTGATTCTGCGTGGCTGGAGTAAGAGGAGGGGAAGGGACAAGAAAGAAGCTGGGCAGGCAGCGCCCTATTGCACAGTGGCTGCTGTGCAGAACTTAGGAAGATAAGCGTAACTGACTTAGATCCATTAAAGAATTTAGAATCTGCTCAGCTTTGCGTTTGAAAAAGGTAACATGATGAAGGTTCAGAGGATACTTTCGAAGAGGAGAGATGAGATTATAGTAATGGTGCAGGAGAGAGGTGTTGAGAGCCTGGATGGAGGCAATGAGTGGGAAGAGGATGAAGAAAGGGAGATGGAGGGATGGGACTCAGAGACATTTAGGGGTCCAGGGGACAGGACAGATGACCGATGAGGTATGGTATATGTGAGAGACTAGACCTTTCTCCTACAAGCACCTGTGGGTGAGGCAGCACAGTGGTTAAGAGCTGGACAACCTGCCTCTGCTACCTACCAGCTCTGTGACTTTGGGCAAGGTCAGTTTACTTTCCAGTGCCTGTTTCTGCTCCCACAAAAGGGAAGAGGGTAATGAGAATTAAGTGTAATACTATTAGTAGAAACATATAAAACACGTACAACAGTATGGAGTACAAAATAAGTGCCATATAGCTGTGTGTTCAATAAAATAATGTGCTCTATCCTCTGACCTAGAAGAAAGGATCAGAGGGGATGGAATGGGTGGGTGGGGCTGGCTGCCTAACTGGGGTGAAGTGTGGCCTGGTCTGCAGTGTATCTCAGCCCAAGTATGACCCAGAGACCACTGTTGGCCCAAGAACTCTCTGTCACAGGTTTGTGACAAGTGAAGGAACAAATTGAGAGTAAGAATTTATTCATCTTTATACCAATGGATTTTCCTGCTATATTCAAGGTATGGGACACATTTTAATTTTATAACCAGATGGATCAGATATTTACAAGCAAAATGGTCATTCGTCAGAGATGGTTTGAGAAGCACTGGTTGAGAGCCTTGATTCTCAAAATGTGTTTCAAAATCATCGTGGGGAGCTTTTAGAAAACTTGATGCCCAAGTAGACCTCCATACTAATTCCATGAGGATTTCTGGGAAAGGAACTTTGACCCCCAGTATTTTAAACATTCCCTAAGTGATTTATGGCAGAAAGTGAAGAGGAACTAAAAAGCCTCTTGATGAAAGTGAAAGTGGAGAGTAAAAAAGTTGGCTTAAAGCTCAACATTCAGAAAATGAAGATCATGGCATCCGGTCCCATCACTTCATGGGGAATAGATGGGGAAACAGTGGAAACAGTGTCAGACTTTATTTTGGGGGGCTCTAAAATCACTGCAGATGGTGATTGCAGCCATGAAATTAAAAGACGTTTACTCCTTGGAAGAAAAGTTATGACCAACCTAGATAGCATATTCAAAAGCAGAGACATTACTTCGCTGACTAAGGTCCATCTAGTCAAGGCTATGGTTTTTCCAGTGGTCATGTATGGATGTGAGAGTTGGACTGTGAAGAAGGCAGAGCGCTGAAGAATTGATGCTTTTGAACTGTGGTGTTGGAGAAGACTCTTGAGAGTCCCTTGGACTGCAAGGAGATCCAACCAGTCCATTCTGAAGGAGATCAGCCCTGGGATTTCTTTGGAAGGAATGATGCTAAAGCTGAAACTCCAGTACTTTGGCCACCTCATGCGAAGAGTTGACTCATTGGAAAAGACTCTGAAGCTGGGAGGAACTGGGGGCTGGAGGAGAAGGGGATGACCGAGGATGAGATGGCTGGATGGCATCAATGACTCGATGGACGTGAGTCTGAGTGAACTCTGGGAGTTGGTGATGGACAGGGAGGCCTGGCGTGCTGCGATTCATGCGGTCTCAAAGAGTCGGACATGACTGAGCGACTGAACTGAACTGAACTGAAGTGATTTTTAATGTACCACCACATTTGAGATTTAGTGGTCTCAATGAGGACTTTCCAATCTGCAACATTTGAAAATAAATCACTAAGGATCTTGTTAAAATACAGTCTGATTTCTTACTAGGTCTGGGGTGGGGCCCAAGTGTTTGCCTTTTTCACAAGCACCCAGGTAAAGTTAATGCTGTTGGTCCATGGATCACCCTTCGAATAGGATCTGTGTCAAATAAGCTGGCTTCTCTAACCAAACTATGGACATTATAAAACAATATAGAGTGAGATCTGTAAAACAAAGCTGAAAGGTACACAGTGCAGGGGAGGGAACTAAAGCTCAGAGAAAACCATGAACCAGTGAGTAGTTACACAAGGACCAGGGCCCAGGACTCCTAAAACTCAAAATCATTTCCCTTCTATATTATACTGTCTTTGTCAATGCTACCATTTCTTTTCTTTTTAGCACATTCATATTTATTTCCAAACTAAAATGCTCTCTTAAACCCATGAATTTCAATCCTTTCCATTTGTTTTTTTAATTGAAGTATAGTTGATTTTATCTTAATTTTTGGTGTAGAACAAAGTGATTCAGTTATGTGTGTGTGTTATATGATAGTGGTGGTTGAGTCACTAACTTGTGTCTGACTTTCTGCAACCACATTGAGGAGCCCACCAGGCTCCTCTGTCCATGGGATTCTCCCAGGCAAGAATAATATATGCACATGTTCAATCACTCAGTTGTGTCCAAATCTTTGTGACCCCATGGACTGTATCTCACCAGGCTCCTCTGTCCATGGAATTTTCCAGGGTCATTTCTTACTCCAGGAATATACACACACACATATATATATATATACTTTTAAATATTATTTCCATTATAGCTTATTATAAGATATTGAATAGTTCTCTGTGCTATACAGTAGTACTTTGCTTTTTATCTATTTTGTTTATAGTAGTTTACATCTACTAATCCCAAACTCCTAATGTGTCCTCCCCCCTAACTTTCCCCTTTCATAACCATAAATTTGTTTTCCATGTCTGTGAGTCTATTTCTGTTTCATAAATAAGCTCATTTGTATTGTATTTTAGACTCTACGTTTAAGTGTCATTACATTGTATTTGTCTTTGACTTCACGTAGGATGACGATCTCCAGGTCCATCCCTGTTGCTGCAAATGGCATTCGTAAATGCTACTATTTCTGGCTTTGGCTTTGTGCTTCCATCTGCTGTGTTTTCTCCCTTACCCACCATTCCCACCTCCACCCCAGTCGTTGGTTTTCTAACCAAGCAACTTTTGGAAAATTAAGCAATTTTCTTGGCTAAAATGAAAGTGAAAGTTGCTTAGTCATGTCCAACTCTTTGTGACCCCATGGACTATACAGTCCATGGAATTCTCTAGGCCAGAATCCTAGAGTGTGTAGTCTTTCTCTTTTCCAGGGGATCTTCCCAACCCAGGGATGGAAGCCAGGTATCCTGCATTGCAGGTGGATTCTTTACCAGCTGAGCCGCAAGGGAAGCCCTTTTCTTGGCCTTTTAAGGAGAAAAGGCAATTTGCCCACATGCAGGTCTAATCCTAAGTACCTCTATGCACACCTCTACCTTCCAATCAGCGTTTGTCAGACACTCCTAGAAGGAGTAAAGAATGACCAAAGAGGAACCAAAGGAGAAAAGTAGGATAAATTAATCCTAAATGACATATTCTAGGCTTAATGTGCTGGCGCCCTAAATAATGACAATTAAAACAAATCTCAAATGCTGACATCTCAGATCTAGGCCAGGCCACAGAGGGTGATTCTATGAAAGCCCTTCTCAGTACCCCTGATCATTCAACTCCATGCATCTGTGAGCCCTGAGACCCACACCTGGAACAAGGAAGAAGGCAGGGTGGGGCCACGAGAGAACCTTGGCTAAAAGTGCTGCTTTCACTATCCTTTGCTATCCTCTGATTCCACATGCCACTCTTGCCTAGCAGGGTGGTTAACTCGTTGTCTCTGCTTCCAGAGTTCTTTGTGGCATTAAAGTGAGGTGTATGTATGAGGCGTCTCATCAGACTACATCCTTTCAGTGAGAAGGACCACACCTTATTCAGCCTTTTGGTTTTTAGTTGCTGGACAAACAGCAAGTGCTCAATTACATTTTGTCTAGTAATAGAACACATTCTTTTTTCCATGTAATATGAGTTAAAATGGAGATGATCCAGTTAATTGGAGGAAAAGGTGTGGCATGCAAATTAGGTGTGACATGAAGGCCTCCAAAGGGGGTATCAAGCTCTGGTCACATTAAGGGGGAAAACTAGAGAGCGAGGACTTAGAGTGAACTTTGAAGAAGACACACTGACCTAAGCCAGGACAGGTGATGAGACTCCAAAGGTTGTGAGAGTCCTGAACTGGACCTGCAGTTTTGAGAAGTCATCCAGTCTAGAGCTGGGTGACCCAGCGGCTGCAAAAGTGCTGGTGAGTCCCAAAAGATAGGTGGGAAAAGGGGGTGCAGCAGTGCTTCCAAGTTCTACCCCAGAAATCCACACTAGACAAGGCTGGTGGAGGAACTTCAGAGGCAACTGCTCAGGATGAGAGATCTGCATCTC
This sequence comes from Capricornis sumatraensis, assembly GCF_032405125.1. NCBI lineage: Eukaryota > Metazoa > Chordata > Mammalia > Artiodactyla > Bovidae > Capricornis > Capricornis sumatraensis. The sequence goes on from NC_091070.1 coordinate 54,077,152, forward strand.
CAACCACTGTGAGCAAGTTGAAGGACAGACTTGAGTCTGAGAACTTGACTGCACAGGGTTGGGGAGTTGCCAGCTTCCCAATCTAGCTACTGTCTTGATGGTGTTATACAGTGTTTTATGTTAATTAAATGTCTGCTGGAGTTCTGTGCCAAGAGGCCTTACAAAACCAGTGTATGGGGAAAAGAGGACAGGCATGCTCACTACAGTGGCCATTCCCAAATGTCTCTTAACAAAGTGGGAGAGTCATAAAGACCTTCTTCTGGGCCCTTGAGGAGATAACTGGAAACAGAAATCCTGCCGGTGCAAACAATCATTGCAGAGGGTTAAGTATTGTGCCTAAGCCTCATGGGATTATAGAGGTAATTACCAATTAGGGTAAACATGGGATTAGTCTCTCACCTTTCATGCCACTCCCTTCTCATGGCACTCCATCTCACTTCAGTAGAAATAGACCCTACTGGTAACTGAAAATAAGAGCATGTCGTGGAGAGAAGACTGGCCTCACAAAGAAGTAAAGCCATCAGATGTGTTAATAAGGAAGCCATGATTTAGTTTACTTCCTTTTAAACCCAGGTGGTGCTAGTGGTAAAGAAACTGCCTGCCAATGCAGGAGACATAAAAGATGCGGTTTCGACCCCTGGGTCGGGAAGATCCCCTGGAGAAGGAAATGGCAACCCACTTCAGTATTCTTGCCTGAGAGAATTCCATGGACAGAGGAGCCTGGCAGGCTATAGTCCATGGGGCGCAAAGAGTCGAACGTGACTGAAGTGACTTAGCACCCTACATAAGTCAGAGCCCACTTGCTAAGAGTTCTTACCGGAGGCCAGGCCTCACCCTGAGTATGGTACCAATGTGTGGCCCCAACAAGTCAATGCTTTGAGTTAGATTCAAGCATTATGAGCACACAGGAATGAGATGTTGGTACCCTTGGAAGGTTACCCAGAACTGGGACTTAGGCAGCTGTGCACAAGGACAGCTGTGCACTTGACCTCTCCTGTCCTGCCTCCAAAGCTTCTCTCTCCTCCACGCCTGTAGTAGGAAGGAGAAGGGGAGCAGAAGAGCTGCCTTCACAGAGCAAGCAAGCCACAGTCTCTCAATTGTCCTAATTTTCTTTCTCTTCCCCCTCCCCACCTCCTGTGAGTCTTCAGGCTCAATGTCTGCTCAGGGCAAGAGAGAGGGTTGTCATAGGCAGCTTCTTCAAGCATCTTTTCAGAGCTCCGCCTTAGCAGCCCAAAGTGGTGGCCTTGTCCAAACTGTCAAAGCCATCTGCCTGCCATCCGTGTGGCAGAAAGACCATCTGTCAGCCTCTGACCCGTGCCTTCCCTCTTATAGACCACTCGGGCCGGCTCCAGGCTTGCTGAGAACCCCCTGAGGTCCCTGCCTCCCCAGTCCATCTCCCCAAAACTGACAGACAACTCCAATGTAGTTAGTAGACGGGGTGTAGAGGGCAAACTAAACTGAGAAACCACACTCTGAGAAAGTGCACATGCATGCACGCACACACACACACACACAGACACACACAGAACAAACACTATTTTCTCATTTTTTTCTAACAAAGTAAACCTTTACCTTAAGTATCAATCTAATACAAATACTCACCAGATGCTATAGGGAATATATACCATGAATGAGTATTATTCTAATTCCGCCTCATCAAATTAAGGCATATTAAGAAAAAAAAATTTAGTATTATAGGATTACCCAAGATTATGTTCACATTTTCTTACCTTTAACCATGTGGCCCAGTAGTTCTCAATCACAGCTGCACAAGAGAATCACGTGGGGTGTTTTAAAAATAATACCAGTGCTTGGGGGCCATCCCAGACCAATTAAACTTGAATTATGAAATAGGGACTGAATGTAGTATTTTTTAAGGCTTCCCAAGTGATTCAGACCTGCAACCAGGAGTAAGAATCATGGAGTAGCCATGGTGTAATTGAAAAAGGGAATAACTGGGGGAGTGTGAGAGGGCAGAGGGAACAGCTAATTTATTTTGGGCAGTCAGGGAGGGTTTCACTGAGCATTTGGTCTTTGAGCAGAGTTATGGGAAACAAGAAGCAACAAAACATTCCATGCAAAGTAAACAGGAAGTGCAAAGTGCCTAGAGTGATGATAAGCAGCGTATTCCCGAGGAGCAGCAAGAAAGCAGGGCAACTGAGTTCAAGGAGAGAGAAGGGATGAAGGACAGAAGATGAGGAGCAAAGGGGGCAGTGATCCGAGCCCCTAGAATAGAGGGGTATCTAATGCCTGATGATCTATATGGAGCTGACGCATTAAAAATAGAAATAAAGCACCCAATAAATGTAATGCACTTGAATCATCTCGAAACCATCTCTCCTGGTCTGTGGAAAAGTTGTCTTCCGTGAAATCGGTCTCTGGTGCCAAAATCTTTGGGGACCGCTGCCGTAGAACCTTGCAGCTTGTTTGGGTTTTCCTTTAATTCTACTGGGAAAAATGGAATCTGATTTTATTTTTAGAGAGACCATCTTGGCTTTGACATGGAGAATGGAGCAGGGGTGGCAGCAGAGTGGAAGCAGAGATGGGTTGGTGATCATTGTGGTATACTGGAAGGCAGGCAGTTTGGATGGGTTTGGATGAGCATGCTGCCTTGGAATGAATGGACCTTAGGGTGGTCATTTGTGAACAGGATCGAGAAGTATGAGACCAAAAATCCAATACACTATGGGGCATGGAGGAGGAAAAGCCCAGATCCCCAGTGGCATGATGGAGCAGCTGAACCAGCACCAGCAGAAGTCTACCCTGGGCTACTTACTTGAGAAAAACAAACCGCTATTTGTGAAAGCAACAGCAGTCAGATTTTTTGTTACTAGCAGCCAATGATTTGTCAACTAATATAACCACTATTTTTTTTATCAGACCTGGGTAATAGAGGGATCTAGGAATAAAACATATTGCATCCCTACTTTGCCCACATTTTTGAGCTATTTTTTTTAGGTTAAGAAATTTGCATTCCAAGTTAAAGAAGGAAAACATACTCCAGTGTTTGACCAATGCCTGCACTAGCTGCTCTGCTTGGGACAGATCCTGGAATCAAGGGCATCAGGCTGAACTGGATAAAGTCTGATTCTCACAAATCTGGCAATCAAGGACTCACAAAAACAAGCTGGTAGAAGTAAACTCATAGGAGAGAATTAAATCTCAAAGAGCTAGTGGAGGGCTCAAAATCATCTGGTCCAAGTACAGTGTAGGAGTCTATTCGAGGGGAGGCTCTTTTGATTGGGAGAGGGCACTGAAAACCAAGACTGGACCATGGGCAAGGGGCAGAGGAAAGATTCCGGCCACAAGGCAGTGCTGCCCTTCTCCTGATTTCCATTGCCATTTTCAGTCTAGTGCTTTCCTTTTAATTCTTAGTGAGTACACGCAATGGGGTAAGAAGAGGGAAGGGTATTGGAGTTAGGGCTAGGAAAGGTATTTCACCTGCAACGACTCAGGCTCCCAAGCAAACTCTGTTCCTGTAACTGTGCTCAGCAGTCTCCTACTGCCAGCTTGAGGCTGAGGCTCTGTATCTTGACTGAATGGGGAGACAGGCATCTGACATTCCAAGCTGTGCCTCTACACGTCCTTTTAGAAACATTATTTTATCAGTGATTACACAGTACTATCCTGCATTCCTAGTGCCTTTGGTTTTAACAGATCATCAGGGATTGGGCTATCCTAGGACCTCACTCCATCTCTATAGCATTATTTGAGGACCACTGTGGGTCAAGCTCCAAAAACTGGTTTACTTGAAGAAACACTCCTATAATGCATCATTTTTTGTGAGTTGAAGGTTGGCTGTACTATCTTGGATCTCATAACACATGACATAAATATGCAATGCGTTTTGGGTTTCCAGGTGCTGCTGACATTTTTGAGGTTTAATTTTTTGGACAGTTCGTTGTAACTCTCAGATTGACAAAAATATTTTTTAAATTGAAGGAAATGTTCTTTTAGGTTAAAAATTCTCATTTCAGAATGAAAATCTCTTTCTCCCTGAAAAGAATGTTTCAAAAAAAGGTTTTTGCTTAAAATAAACTTTTTAAAAGTTAGAGCATTATATACATTTGAAAAAGCCATTTTTTTCCCACTTTAACTCATTAGTTTTATCAAGTAGAGGAAATGTTTATAAGAGTTTTCTTCAATTGACACAGTAAGGGAAAACATTTTGGATGTTTCACAATATTTTATAAAAAATACTAAGATACTTTTTTCCTAAAATATAAGTTTCACATTTTGATGTAGTATTTAATACCATTGTTATGAACAGCCTGATGAGTAATATCCCACTATAATTTTTGTGTATATTGCAAAAATACATATTTTTATGAAAGTCAGTGGATTTTGATAAATTACAACACAAAGACGATGTTGCTAGGAAGACAAATCCATGTGAGAAGAGTAGCTCATGCATCTTAATACCAAAAAAACAAACAACCCAATCAAAAAAGTGGGCCAAAGAACTAAACAGACATTTCTCCAAAGAAGACATGCAGATGACTAATAAGCAGAGGAAAAGATGCTCAATATCACTCATTTTTAGAGAAATGCAAATCAAAACAACTATGAGGTATCATCTCACACTGGTTATAATGGCTATCATTGAAAAGTTGATAAACAATAAATGCTGAAAGGGGTGTGGAGAAAAGAGAACCTCTTACACTGTTGATGGGAATGCAAACTGGTATAGCCACTATGGAGAACAGTGTGGAGATTCCTTTAAAAACTGGGAATGGAACTGCCATACAACTCAGCAATCCCACTGCTGATCATATACCCGAAGAACCCAGAACTGAAAGAGACACATGTACTCTGATGTTCATTGCAGCACTATTTACAATGGCTAGGACATGGAAGAAACCTAGATGTCCATTAGCAGATGAATGGATAAGGAAGTTGTGGTATATATACACAATGGAATATTACTCAGCTATAAAAAGGAATGCATCTGAGTCAGTTCTAACAAGGTGGATGAACCTGGAGCCGATTATACAGAGTGAAGTAAGTCAGAAAGAGAAAGACAAATACTGTATATTGACGCATATGTATGGAATCTAGAAGGATAGTACTGATGATCCTACGTGCAGGGTAGCAAAGGAGACGCAGATGGTAAAGAAAAGACTTTTGGACTCAGTGGGAGAAAGCGAGGGTAGGATGATTTGAGAGAATAGTGTTGAAACATGTACATTACCATGTGTAAAACAGATGGCCAGTACAAATTCAATGCATGAAACAGGGCACCCAAAGCCAGTGCTCTGGGACAACCCAGAAGGACAGGGTGGGGAGGCAGGTGGGAGGAGGGGTTCAGGATTGGGGTGACACATGTATACCTGTGGCTGATCCATGTTGATGTATGGCAGAACAATCAGAATATTGTAAAGTAATTATCCTCCAGTTAAAATTAATTTATTAATTAAAAAAATAAAACATTAAATAAAACACATTCCATTATTCTAGAGATAAGATCATGGCATTTATAGTTAATGACTATTGTCTTTAAAATAAACACATAACACCCTAAAAAAAAATAAAGGCAATGTTCATAAGGTTTGAAAACCAAATGTTGTTATTAAAGAGAATCATATGCCCCAGTTCAGGGAGAACAAAACATGGCTGATGCTCCATTTTCATGGGTTCCATGTCTGCAGATATAACCAACCGAATTTCCATCCACAATTGATTGCATCCACAGATACAGAACCTATGGATAGTGAGGGCAGACAATAACAGAAGAATCCACCTTATCTGTGATACCAGAAACGCCATACCACAAAAGTGGCATATTTGTAAAGTCTACATGATATTAGGTCTCAACCAATTTCAGCAAGTTAATATTATGAGGAACATATTTCCACCAAAGTACAATAAAATTGTAAATCAACAGCAAAATAATGGCTGTTTCACTTTAAAAACCCTAAAAATAATCCACACATTATTAAATTATTCATGATGAAAGAGGAAATCATAAAGAAACTATAAAACATCTAGAACTGAATGGCAATGAAAATTCCCCAAAGAGGAAAAATGCTTATCTTTAACGCTTATATTAGAAATGAAGAAAGATAAAAAATTAATGACTTAAGTATTCAACATAAAAAGTTAAAACAAGTAAAAAAAAGTACTGAAATTCAGGGAAAATAAAGAAGAATTAATAAAGAGCAGAAATTAATAGAAAAGAAAACAATGGGAGAGACAAAATTTTAGTCAAATTTTGGTTTATTCATTAAGCAAATATTTCATGACTGTTACAGGTACTAGGGACTCACAGTGATCCAAATTATATTCTGTTTGGGAGATAGAAAATAAATGAGATGAACAAATAAAAGGTATGGTGTTACCTTTACCTTTTAAGATTAAAAAATTAAGCATCAAACAGACACAAGAAGAAGTAGTGAATTAACCTAAAACTATTAAAGAAGTTGAATCAGTATTCAAAGCTTTAACTTCAAATCACCTTCCAGAAAATGCCAACCCACCCCAGTATTCTTGCTTGAGAAATCCCATGGACAGAGGAGCCTGGTGGGCTATAGTCCATGGGATCACAAACAGTCGGGCATGACTGAAGCAGCTGAGCACAGCACACACACACATACACACACACCAGAAGTGAATTATTTTAGAGATGAAACCTACTAAACTTTCAGGAAACAGACTGTAGTGGGTTGAACGGCGACCTCCTCAAAAGTTATGGCCACATCAAATTACTGGCACTTGTGAATATTAACTTTATTTGAGCAAACAACCTTTGCAGATGTAATTAAGTTAAGGCTTCTGAGATGCAGAGATTGTCCTAGAGTATCCAGGGGGACCCTATATCCAATAGTGTGTTCTAAATGAGCTATACAGAACAGAGAGGCACAGACAGAACAGGAGGAGGACAGTGACCCTGGAGGCAGACTAGAGTGATGTGCCAAAAGCCATCAGAAGCTGGAGGAGACAAAGACTCTTCCCTGGGGCCCCTGTAGGGAGCACGGCCCTGCTCACACCTTGATGTTGGACTTCCAGTTTCTAGAACTATAAACGAACAAATTTTTGTTGTTTTAACCCACTGAGTCTGTGATAATACGTTAAGGCAGCCTCAAGAAACTAATACACAGATAATCCCAATATTATAAAAACTGTTTTATTGTAAATTTGATGAACCAAGTACAATCTCAATACCAAATAAGCTAAACTCAGTTATGGCAACAGATACATAAATTACAAACAATGTGAGCATCCTGACAAATAATATACTCTACCTAGGAAGGGATTATCTTTGAAATGCAAGGGTAGTTTAGCAGAAGAAAAACTACTAATCTTCATTAACAACTTAAAGAAGAAAAGATACAGAATTATCTTAACAGATACAGAAAATACATTTTATAAAATTCAGAATATTTACATAATTGAAATAAAATTCTAAGAAAACCTGGAACAAAGGAAAAATACTATCATGTTTAAAAAAGTCATTAAAAACCCAGAGCAAACCCATTTGGTGATAAGATATTTTAAGATCAAGAATCCAACAAGGAGGGATGATGTCCTCCAGTCAGTGACTAATAGGATTAAAAAAAGGCATTTTCCATTGTTTCCAGGCAGGATGACTGGTACACTCCCAAGGTACTAGTGTTCTCCAGAGTTCTGGGGTGGGGGTGGGGGTCAAGCTGTGGCTAGGTGTCAGCTCAACCCACATGCTTGCTAGCTGTTTCCCCTGTCCCCTCTTGTTCCTCTCACTCTCTTTCAAGTTTCACCTGAGAGCAATTCCCCTCAGTAAATTCCTTTGACAAGAGGCCACATCTCTGGTTCTGCTTCTAGGAAACCCAACCTAAGACAATGAACAAATCTCAGTGTCAAGTTCCCAGACCAGATTATTCCTAAGAGAAAATATTCCCTGTCAGCGCTATGTAATAGCAAAACACAGCTATGGCTAGTTAGATTCTGTCACAAAAACACTGTAGGCCAGCTGAATATCTGGACTGAAATGAGGGCTGTTGATCTAAGAAACTTGACAATTTTCAATATTCCCAAATGAGTATGATTTTCTCTCTGCTTTGCCAGTTTTCACAAAAACAATATGTCACTTAAAGACACAGAATCCAACCACTAAATTCTCTCCCAGTTCTTAAACATTGTGATTCAAAAATGCTAGATTATATGCTATCTTTGAACTCCAGAACTTGAAGAGGCCCAAGAGACCATTCCATTTATCCGTTTTGTTTTCTGACAAAGGAGAAGAAAGCCAGAAAAAGAGAACAGCATCCCAACCTGGAATTTCCTCTGCTCTGAGCTAATCCTCTAGATCCAGTAAAGAAAAGGAAATGGAGGTTCCCTTGTGATAACAGCTCATCTTCACAGGGACAGGAGACAGCAGCCAGCCTGCCTCTGCATCTGATACTGGGGACTTCCCCGTAGCTCAGATGGTAAAGAACATGCTTGCAATGCAGGAGACCCAAGTTCAATCCCTGCATCAGGAAGATCCTGGAGAAGGAAATAGCAACCCATCCAGTACCCTTGCCTGGAGAATTTCATGGACAGAGAAGCCTGGTGGGGTACAGTCCAAGGTGTCACAGAGTCAGACACTACTGAAGTGACTTAGCATGCAGCATGCACTGCATTTGATACACTGTGACAGAGCCCGGCTCAGAAGCCACTTCCCTAATCCCATACAGACCCCATTCCTGAGGCAAGATGACAGTCATAAGAGGTATGAAAAACTGCCAATGTCCCACCTTGAATGACAAAGATTTCTCCCACAAAACGTAGTTATTTCTCCATTTGTAAAATGGAGAATTGAGTCAAATAGTTATGGGAAATCAACCCTGAATATTCATTGGAGGGGCTTATGCTGAAGCTCCAATACTTTGGCCACCTGATGTGAAGAGCCAACTCATTGGAAAAGACCCTGATGCTGGGAAAGATTGAAGGCAGGAGAAGGGGACGACAGAGGATGAGATGGTTGGATGGCATCACCGACTCAACGGACATGAGTTTGAGCAAACTTCAGGAGATTGGAAGGACAGGGAAGACTGGCAAGCTGCAGTCCATGGGGTTGCAGAGTCGACATGATTTAGTGACTGAACAACAATCAAACAAAAACGAAGGCATTAATAACTATCACATACTGAATGCTAGGTCCCAGGCACTTGGTGCCCCAAAACCCTGTCATGAGGATTTTATCATCATCAATTTTACAATGAGTTTATCGGAAACCAAAGCCTCTCAACCTCTTAACTCCAAACCTTCTCAACATGGCTGTTGATTTTCCACCTTGAATTCACACAGAATTCACCCAATTTCTTTTCCAAAATGCAAAATCCTGAGCTCCACCCTTAGGCATTTAGAGTCTTTCGCTATAAGATGGATCCAGTAATCTTCATTGAAAAAAATAAATGGGTGATTTGAATTAAGATGGTCTTTTAGTCAAACTTTGAGGATCACTGAATCTCAACCCTCTCAGTTATCTGAATGTCTGGACTGCTCCTCCATCCTCAAAGTAGGAAAAGAAGCAGTAAAGAAATCTACCATAAAACCATAGGAAGACTTGCTGGTATCTCTCATCTTCTTTGCACAGCGCTATTGTTTAGGAACTCCTTTATCCATCAGGGACTTCCTAGGTGCACTAGGGGTAAATATCTGGCCTGCCAATGCAGGAAACATAAGAGATATGGTTCCATCCCTGGGTCAGGAATATTCCCTGGAGGAGGGGCATGTAAACCCATCCCCAATATTCTTGCCTGGAGAATCCCATGAACAGAGGAGCCTCATGGGCTATAGTCCATGGGGTGGCAGAGAGTCAGACATGACTGAGTGACTGAGCACACACATGTATCCAGCAGACAAAAATTTAAGAGTAATTTTGCAACCAAATGTTGAATTCCTTAATGTTGAGATTCATTAATCAGGTTTAATAATGATTTTAGCCATACATTTTTTACAGTTACTTCGGTATACTTTTCACAGTTACTTCGGTATGCTAAGTTGCTTCAGTCGTGTCCAACTCTGTGACACCATGGACTATAGCCCGTCAGGCTCCTCTGTCCATAGGCTCCTCCAGGCAAGAATATTGGGGATAGGTTTACAAGGTTCTCCAGGGGACCTTGCAGACCCAGGGATCAAACCCATGTTTTATGTCTTCTGCATTGGCAGGCGGGTTCTTTACCACTAGCACCACCTGGGAAGCCTAATAAGGATTTTAGCCACACATCTAGTACAGTTACTTCAGTACACTACCAAAAGTCAAAAGTAGTTGTAATTATATATACAAAAACTACAATGCTTTAAAAGTTGGTCAGGATATCAAGCATTAATTCAAATTTATTATTTTACAAATAATAAATTAGTTACTCAGCACACACATTTTGGCAATAATCAAAACAAGAACCTGCTTCTCTTCAATCCTAACTGTGCTTTAATTACATTTGACTCTTTCTCCATAAAAATATTTTTAGTATGTGGTATTCTGAAAGTCTTCCTAACCCATAATGTTTTGGTCAAATTAAAGCACTTTTTAAAAGCCTACAATGTTTAATTTTTTCCTTCATTTTGAAAGCAAGGTCCCTAGGAAAAAGTACTTGGCTTGCCTATACATTCAATCAGGAAAACGGAACACATATAAGAACATGAACTGCAATTTCCTCACTGACATGCAGACAACTTTCAGAGGGAAGGTTTCTGGAGTACAAATTCTACCCATATTCATTTATCACTTTGTGTTTGTAGTTTATATTGGAGCTGCAAGATGACCTGCACTTTCCAAGAGATGGAAGGCAAGCCAATGAAGCACACTCCTGCAGCAAAATGAATCCAGGGTCACCAGATGACACCATGAGGAGGCAGAGAAGTCTTGGGTTTTCAGCAATCCCGCAAAGCAAGATGGCCCCACAACTGAACCTGAAGCAAGGGAAGACTGAAGTCTAAAAGCCAGCAATTAGTCATAACAAAGGTACAAGAAAAGTGTTCAAATGAGCTTCACTGGTAAGTCATGCTTTATAAACAATGACCATGGAAAGTTAAACGTTTTAGTTTTTAAAAGCCACTCCAGGAATCCTCTGAGTTGATCTATGTCGATTAGACCAAGTCAAAATGCTAATGGTGAGCAAAAATGTTCTGTCTAGAAGAGTTGACTCTTGTCTGCTGCAGCAGAAATGAAGGTGAGAGAGCAGAGGAGGGGTGAGAAGTAAATCCCAGGATTTAAACTCATGGTGACAAGGCCAGGTGCCTAGGGACAGACAGATTACTAAGAAATTTATGATATGGTAATTTCAATTCTGAGTCATGGCAGTGATTTTTTTTCAAGTTTCAATGTACTCTGGACATTTTGTAGTCAAGATACAACCATTTGGAACATTTAACATCCATGAAAAGAATGTAAAACAAGAGCATAAATGGAAAAAGAAAGTTGGAATGTTTTCATCCTTAATGTTTTTTCCTTATATCATATCTTTAGAGTCCAAATCTCTAAAGATTTTCCAGAAAATAACAGCATTCAACATCAGGGATTTCTCGGGAGAGTTGATTTGCTCGTCTTAGGTGTGGCCAGTTTCAGGAATTTTATAAACTTAGGGCTTGACAATGAGAATAAGAACTGAGACCTAAAACCAAACAATTCCTATTCTAGATACAAACTTTTGGGGCTTATCTTCTGGTTTCAATCTTCCAAAAAAGGATAATGAGATACAGAAGTGAAAAACCCCATCCTTCCTATATTGATTATCAAGACACACAGGGGAGACTTCAGAGTGAAAGTCAACTTCATCCTCTTGCTCTCCACTCTACTTTCAGTTCCTGTTCATTTCATTTTGGAACTATTTCAAACATCTGGCCCTTTTTCTCTTTCCACTATCTTTCTTTCTCAGGACCCAGATCAGTGTTCTGATGTTTATCTCTGCCTGCATGATGGTATGACAATTAACTTTCAAGAAAATATGTTTGATAACACCATACTTATAGACATCAAGAAGATCGAATTCCAATCTATGTTTGTCAGTTGCTCAGTCATGCCTGACTCTGCAATCCCATGGGCTGTAGCCTGCTGGGCTCCTCACTCCATGGGATTCTCCAGGCAAGATACTGGAGTGGGTAGCCATTCCCTTCTCCAGTGGATCTTCCTGACCCAGGGACCAAACCTGGGCCTCTTGAATTGCAGGCAGATCTTTACCATCTGAGCCACTAGAATCTAAAATATGATGTTAAACTACACTTCATATTCTAGCTCATCAGTTAGAACTATGACCTGTGGGTCAAAGCTAGCCCACCAATTCTTTTTGTACATAAAGTTTTATTGAAACACAACCATGCTCATTTGTTTACATATTGTCTATGACTACTCTCACACTCCAAGTATAGAGTAGAATAAGTCTCTCCCAAGCCATAACTATTTACTACCTTTACAGAAAAAAATTTACCAGCTCAATCCACTTTTTCAATCCCCTTTTATGTCTATACACAATATATTTCCCATATTAAAAAATTAGACTGATTTTCTTACTATTCCCCAAACATATCATTGTCATTTAAGATTACTTACTTCTGAACACATTGTTCATGCTGCTAAAATTGCTAAACTTCCTTTCTTTCTTCAAGACTCAGTGCAGATATTGGAATCTCAATGAAGCCTTCCATAACTCCCACAAGCATAGTGGCCCCTAGGTCCTCCATTCTGTCTTAATACTCCATATGTGCTTCTGTTATAGCATTATTACCATCATATAGCATTTAACTCACCCATCAGAGTCCCATATTAGCCTGTGAGGGCAGTTGTCTGCATTTTTGTACTCCAAATGTCTTGCAGAGTACCTGACTTATCTAAGTATTCAATAAGTGCTTGATGAATGAATGATTAGTAGACAATGGATATAAATTTGTAATGCTGACCATAGGGTGTTAAGTTACATTCACTCATTTAATTATCTCTGTCATCTCACAGACAAGCATGCTTTGTTCACAGGGAAAGTTTAAGAGATACCATCCAAAATGATTAGCAAATTATCCTTACCACAAAATAGTAAAGACTCAGAAAGCCAAGGTGAGTAGTTTATACCTTAAGAACAAGATATTCCTATCAATGAGCTATCAAGAAAAAAAATGCAGGTGTTTATAAAACAGAATCTTTTTATGTAATCACTTCTGTTTTTTGGTTGTCAAGGAAGAAAGAACAAATGGCAGAGTAGAGTTTTAATTAAGGCCGTACACTGCGATCACTTTCCTTTTCCTTAACAATCCACTATACCAAGTAGGGATTAATCCATTAAAAAAAAAATACATAAAACTCTTCTCAGTCCTTATGTAAATCTCTGTAGTGACAAATTGACATATTTAATATTGGGTCAGTCTTAGCCCAAAAGGTACATGTGAGCACCCACGCTTCAGAGGCAGAGTTACTAAAGAGATGTTAGAAAAGGTAGAAGTAAATTTGTGACACTATCCAACCCAATTTTCTCTCATGTTAAAATATTTCTTCATAACTCCCAAAACAGAACCAAGCACATTTCTGAAATCTCAAAGTAATTGTTTTTCATTTAATAGGCTGAAACAAACACTAGAATAAATATTCAACTCACACTACTCAGACTGATTAATTTTTTGGTATCTACTGTATATGCAAACAACGGGTTTTTTTTTTTTTTAATCTTATCCTATAGTTTCTTTGAAAGCTAAGAGACATAGAAAAATAATTGGAAGTAAAAGTGGCTCAGCAGTAAAAATCTGCCTGATAGACTGGTTTCGAGAGATCTGGTTTCAACCCCTGAGTCAGGAAGATCCCCAGGAGAAGGAAATGGCAACCCACTTCAGTATTTTCATCTGGAATATCCCATGGATAGAAGAGCCCAACAATCTACAGCCCATGGGGTCCAAAGAGTCGGACATGACTTAGCGACTAAACAACAATAGAAAAATAACTGGAAGTAATAATATATTAGAAGTTTCCACAGATCCCCCTGGAAAAGGTTCTTGTGCTGAAGTTTAAACATACACACTGGTAGCTCCCATTTGGTCACTAGAGTAGCTCACAGCCCCATTGCTTTGTGTAGTGTCAGAGTAGCCCTCCAACCACTGTTGTTGCACTGGCTAGAGTCAAGGGCTAGGAAATCAGACATCATTCCGTTCACATCTTTGACTCATGCTAGGTCATGTCCTTTAACCCAGGTCCTATGATAGCAAGAATTATAGGCTATCATGGTTGAAAATCATGTTCCTATCCTAGGGTTGTTGGGAATGAACTGATTTAGAATTCGAAGATCTGATGGTGAGCCAAGTTTTAAAATCAGTTTTGAGCTTTCATATTGTCATTTGAAAAATGGGAAATAGTACATCAATTGCAAGGATAAATCAGTGAATTAAAGGTGACTCCATAAGGCCAGAAGAAATAGAGATCAATTTAAAACACAAACAAAAACAAAAACCTTTGGGTGAGAAAGGTTTTGTCAGCATAAAAACAAAGGAAAAAAACCAAAGAGAAAAAGATCAGTGGGTCCTCCACTGAGGATTTAGAAAGTTCTCTATCAGAATTGGGTGAGCTCTGTGGGATTTATGGTCTTAAACATGGTTATCTTATCTCCTTTCTGTGCTTGAACAGGGATTTAAAATAGTCCTCAACATGGAATGATCTGAGAAGACCCAATGATATTTCTGTTGTCCCAATTACTTCTCAAAATTTTTACCACATGATATATGAATACTTTCCCTATGCATAGTGCTATGACTGTCCTAGCTGCTGCTGCTGCTGCTGCTAAGTTGCTTCAGTCGTGTCTGACTCTGTGCGACCCCATAGATGGCAGCCCACCAGGCTCCCCTGTCCCTGGGATTCTCCAGGCAAGAACACTGGAGTGGGTTGCCATTTCCTTCTCCAATGCATGAAAGTGAAAAGTGAAAGTGAAGTCGCTCAGTTGTGTCTGACTGATGTGCCTATTTTTCTTATTTGTTTGTTTGTTTGTTTTGATTCAAGAATGCTAGACAACAGGAAAGACATTCAAGAATTTAAAAGTTATGGGAACCCAGAGAGTCCAGAAGAGTTAAAATCCATGTCTATGAATGTGAATGACAAGGTAGACCTTTTAACAAAGTCCAAAGCAATGATAACTGTGAAAACATTTGTATCATTTATGATAAATGCTTAGTGTTTGCAACATAAAAACATTTTCAAAACTGGAAGACAAATATTGATATACTAAGAGAAATATAACCAAGACCCAGATAATTCACAAAAGAAATAAAATAGCTAAAAAAAACCCAGAAATTTAACTTTACTATTTATTAAGAAGGCAAATTCAAGCAAAGATTCTGTCTGTTTATTAAAAGGATTCTCAAACTGGGCTGTATATCACAATCCTTTGTGGAGTTCTTAAAAAACACAATTGCCCAGGCTTCATCTCTCAAAGGTTCTGATTCAGGAGATCAGAAGCGAGAGTAAGAACCTATTAAAATTATTTCCAAAAAATAGACTCATACTGAGAGCACTTGTTCTCTTTAAAGTATTTAAGTGGTTTCAATGCCCAGCACTATTATTTCTTATTCTATAAATTCCCAATCCTGAGTTTCTAATTTTGATATAAGTAGTATGTTTTATCTACAGAGAAGGCAATGGCAACCCATTCCAGTACTCTTGCCTGGAAAATCCCATGAATGGAGGAGCCTGGTAGGCTGCAGTCCATGGGGTCGCTAAGAGTTGGACACGACTCAGCGACTTCACTTTCACTTTTCACTTTCATGCATTGGAGAAGGAAATGGCAACCCACTCCAGTGTTCTTGCCTGGAGAATCCCAGGGATGGGGGAGCCTGGTGGGCTGCCGTCTCTGGGGTCGCACAGAGTTGGACATGACTGAAGCGACTTAGCAGTAGTAGCAGTATGTTTTATCTGTTGAGGTATCTCTAGAATTTTATTTCTATTGCTGTCACATGTAAATATTAGAGTTCTGAGTTTAGAAATGCATCCCAAACTTTCCTTTTTAAAAAATCTGTAGGCATTTGTCCGTTGTTTTCTGCTTTTTTGTTTGTTTGCAGGTGGAGTCTGAGGTCAACTTGATTTGTTTTTTTTTTGTAATAATTTTTTTCCTTTATTTTAATTTACAATACTGTATTGGTTTTGCCATACATTGACATGAATCAACCACGGGTGTACATGCATTCCCAAACATGAACCCCCCACCCACCTCCCTCCCCATAACGTCTCTCTGGGTCATCACCGTGCACCAACCCCAAGCATGCTGTATCCTGCGTCAGACATAGACTGGCGATTCTATTCTTACATGATAGTATACATGATAGAATGCCATTCTCCCAAATCATCCCACCCTCTCCTTCTCCCTCTGAGTCCAAAAGTCTGTTATATACATCTGTGTCTTTTTTGCTGTCTTGCATACAGGGTTGTCATTGCCATCTTTCTAAATTCCATATATATGTGTTAGTATACTGTATTGGTGTTTTTCTTTCTGGCTTACTTCACTCTGTATAATCGGCTCCAGTTTCATCCATCTCATTAGAACTGATTCAAATGTATTCTTTTTAACAACTGAGTAATACTCCATTGTGTATATGTACCACTGCTTTCTTATCCATTCATCTGCTGATGGACATCTAGGTTGCTTCCATGTCCTGGCTATTATAAACAGTGCTGCGATGAACATTGGGGTATATGTGTCTCTTTCAATTCTGGTTTCCTCAGTGTGTATGCCCAGCAGTGGGATTGCTGGGTCATAAGGTAGTTCTATTTGCAATTTTTTAAGGAATCTCCACACTGTTCTCCAAAGTGGCTGTACTAGTTTGCATTCCCACCAACAGTGTAGGAGGGTTCCCTTTTCTCCACACCCTCTCCAGTATTTATTGCTTGCAGATTTTTGGATCGCAGACATTCTGACTGGTGTGAAGTGGTACCTCATTGTGGTTTTGATTTGCATTTTTCTGATAATGAGTGATGTTGAGCATCTTTTCATGTGTTTGTTAGCCATCTGTATGTCTTCTTTGGAGAAATGTCTATTTAGTTCTTTAGCCCATTTTTTGATTGGGTTGTTTATTTTTCTGGAATTGAGCTGCATAAGTTGCTTGTATATTTTTGAGATTAGTTGTTTGTCAGTTGCTTCATTTGCTATTATTTTCTCCCATTCAGAAGGCTGTCTTTTCACTTTGCTTATATTTTCCTTTGTTGTGCAGAAGCTTTTAATTTTAATTAGATCCCATTTGTTTATTTTTGCTTTTATTTCCAGTATTCTGGGAGGTGGATCATAGAGGATCCTGCTGTGATTTATGTCAGAGAGTGTTTTGCCTATATTCTCCTCTAGGAGTTTTATAGTTTCTGGTCTTACATTTAGATCTTAAATCCATTTTGAGTTTATTTTTGTGTATGGTATTAGAAAGTGATCTAGTTTCATTCTCAACTTGATTTGTAGGTAATTTTTTAACTTCCTTGATGTGTGTAAGCTTTTTTTTAATTTTCAAAACTCAGAAACATTACTAGAATGTTAAGCCATCACTGAACCAAAAGTGTGAACTTATTTTCTGTTTGTTTGTTTAAGTTCTTCTAATTCTTATTTAGCACAGGAAAATCACCTTCTATTATATCTTTGATTACTATTTCTATTTATAACTGCTTTGGTTTAATCCTCAAAATTACTTGCAATTCTGTTATTATAAAGCCAGTTTCTGATGTCCTATTGAATATCTTCTTACCCACTGACTTTCACTCTAGGTTTCCTATACATATACTGTATAATTGATTTTTTATATTTGTCTCTATATCACTGGGTCAATTTATTTTTGCAGTCTCAATGATATGCTTTGTGGCTCCCAATAAGACTTTTTAAAGCCAATTTTAAAATTTGGATTGCTCTAAAGTCATTTCTTGTTTTGACCAGAAAATTTTTGCATATTTGTAGTCATCTTAGTCATTTTCTGTCATGACAATTGTATCTTATTTCAAAGAAGTCATGTCACCCTGTATTTTTTTTTTTTTAGGAAATTAGAGAAATGTGAGATTTTAATTTAAATTTCAGAAAATCACTTTTTAAGTTTTTCATTTTTATTAATACAGAATGTACTAACAATGAGTTATCCTTCAATATAATCAAGGTTATAAATGAGCTGTTACCAACCAATAAACAAACAATAGTCATTTGATTCTTCTCTTGGTTGAATAATTCTCTATTTAAGTAGTACAGTTATTTTTACCAATTTATGTTTACTGTTTTATGATTTCAAAGAAATTTCTTAGTCTTTACTTATTAAATACTTCCATCAATTGGGAACTTCATATATCATAATTATTTCCAGCAAGTTAATGCATTCTTCAATGCCTTCTACTCAACCTAGTTGTCTTAAAATGCATTCTGATTCTTTGAAAGCTAAGTATGACATCAGTGTTTCCAAAAAGTGAGCATAAATCTCATAAGAAAGAAATGTTTTCCTTCCTTCCCTGAGTCACAGAGGCCACGTGAATCTAGCCTCTGTTATACAAGCATGTATGTATCTGTTTTACATGTACACTGATGGCCTAAGTTCTCCCTTGTCTGCTGCCATTTGAGTTGTAAGGGATTCCTGTTGCTAAATACGAAGAACATTCCGAAAATCATTTTTAAAGTTAATCTCTTCCTCCACGTCTTATGAAAGTCTCTGTTTTCTGCTTTACTATTGGCTCATAAGCATGGACATTTATTTATAGCTATGTTTGCTTCTGCATCTACAGCCTATATCTATACTTATATCTATATTCCCATCCTATGTTTTTTTCTGCCCCATTTTCCTTCCTTCCGCCCTCCCTTCCTCTTATCCAGCCACCTATCCATCTATCCATCCACCCACCCAGTCAGCCAGCCTGCCAGCCATTCTTTACCAGCCTTAAAGAGGAAAGAAATGCTCTCTTGAGTTACTATTTGATTAACACAAAAGATGGCATCCTTAGATCTCCTTAGATGCCCCTGCTGCTCACTTGGGTATGGCAGCTCCTGCTTCTTGGTTCAGTTTGACAAGCAGTACCCTTGCTCAATTTGCCACAGACAGGCTTCCTCCGGTGTGAGCATGTTCAGTTGAACCTTGATATGATATTTGCTTTTGTGACATGACAAGGAGAAGCAGACACAGTTTGAAAGAACACTCACCATTCAAAAATCTCTTTCTGCCTTTACTCCTGTCTGTGATATTTTCTCTTCAACAATGAAGAGTTATTCATGGTGTATTGGGAATGTTGAGTTACCAGTGACTGAATGTATGCAGAAAAACAGCTGATGTGGGCAACGAAGAGTAGGGCTCTGGGCTTGGAGGTCAGTGTTTCACTGGGCTGCAATTCCTTACTTCCCTCAGTAGAACAGTGTTGATTAAAGCCCAGACAGTGGGCATAGTCCAGCCTTCTTAGCAACTATCTGGTCTGTTCTGCTTCACAGGATGGTGTGTGTGGTTTGTAAGATGTAGTCCTACAATGGGCTTTTTAACCCATAATCATCACTGACTCAGTTAATGTAAATCCCTGACCATGGCAAGTTTAGGTGATAACTATGTCACCAGTTTCTATCTTTGTATGTATTCTTGGAGCATTGTGATAGGAGGTTGAGAGAGGGTGTACTGGGCACATCCAATTTACCACTATGACAACTCAGAAGTTGATAGGTGTGCATACATTTTCCAAATCCCCCACTCATGATATACATGTATGAGAGTTAACAGTCTGCTAAAGAATGAAGACAGAAAATGGGATAACTGAGGTGGGTTCAAGGGAATTAAAAACCCTAATTTTACAAAAATATAAGCACTTTATTTTATTGTGTACCCTGAAGGTAAGTAAGCAGAGCTGGGGAACATTTCCGTTAACAAATGATAATAGCTACGACACTTTGAATTGGATTAGAAATTTGGAAAAACACTGTAAAATGGATTATGTAAATATGTGATCCTCAGTATACCTATAGAACTATAGGGCCCAAGTTGGTATTGTTTGTCTCTATCTTACTTGCAGATATGTATCATCTGTACACAAATTATTGTAGACTGGAGCTGTGAGATGAATAGACTAGGGCTCAGAAGTTCTGTATCCTGAATATTATCAACAAGGGAATTCATGTCTGACAGGGGAAATCAAGTATCACACTGACCCCACCCACCCACCCAAAGCAGTTCTGGTCATTGGCCCTCCATGAAATGCAAGCACCCTGGAAAGGGCTGGAGGACATCTGAAGTGACTAAGGGAGTAAACAGCAGGTTTCCTGCTCATAGGATTGAGGAAGACCTGCTGCTGCTGCTGCTAAGTCGCTTCAGTCGTGTCTGACTCTGTGCGACCCCAGAGACGGCAGCCCACCAGGCTCCCCCATCCCTGGGATTCTCCAGGCAAGAACACTGGAGTGGGTTGCCATTTCCTTCTCCAATGCATGAAAGTGAAAAGGGAAAGTGAAGTCGCTCAGTCATGTCCGACCCTCAGCGACCCGATGGACTGCAGCCTTCCAGGCTCCTCCATCCATGGGATTTTCCAGGCAAGAGTACTGGAGTGGGGTGCCATTGCCTTCTCCGGAGGAAGACCTAGAGGAAGTAGAATCTAAGTTTAAACAACACACAAGGATTTCAAGAGGTCCAATAGCTTTCCTTATTTATTTTCTTCCCTTCCTCCCTCCTTCCCTTCTCTCCTTCCCTCCATACCCCTCTTCCTTGCTCCCACTCTCTGTACACGCGCACACACACACACACACACAGAGGTAGGAATTTTTACAAACTATATATTATGCTCTGTTAATGGGCTTAATAACGTTCAGGGGAAGCTGAGCTGTTTGCAGCAGAACCAAACTTTTCAAGGTGACACAGGGAAGGACAACCTTGAGTGCCAGGGACAGACTCTTGAGCTGGCTGGTTGGCTGGGCCAGTTCTGTTGTAGCATTTCTGATGCTTTTATGACTGCACACTGCATGATAAGTGTTCTCTTCACCTCTTGCTTCTCTTGTGCTTTCAAATATTTATATGAAATTGGCTGTGGAATTCCTACACGCCTTTGCTGTAATGCTCTTGTAAGGTGCTGATTCTCAGCACTGACTTCAATAGAAGAGAAGGGGAGAAATTAGATAAGGAAATATAACAGAAAATAGGAAACAAATAGAAATAAGGAATGCATTCCTTTTCTGAATTACCTTAAATGAACCTTTAAGGGATCATGGGGCAAATTTCAATAGCAGATGATTTTGTCCTAAAATATAAGCACCAATGTAATTACTGAGGATTTTGTAAGACTCTGAATGAGTTTTAACACATGGGGTGTGTTATCAGTGTGATTGTCATCTTATGATGGATCTTTTTTATTTTTCCTTTGGTTTTAAGAGAGGAAAAAAATATATAACTACCACTTTTTAAAAAATTTCCTTTGGTTTTAAGAAAGAAAAATATATAACTATCGTTTACTGGAGCGCAGATATAGAAGAAAGCACTTTGTATTATTTCATTGAATCTTCAAACAATAGCCCTTCAAAGTGGGATATTGTAAAATATCCTTATTTTGTAGATAAATGAGGTTTCTAGGGGTTAGAAAATTGCTGAAGGTCACACAGCTATCAGTTGATGGTGTTGTGATTTGAACCAAGATCTAGCTCAATTCTGAAACACAAATTCAGAACCACTTCCCTACACTTGTAGCTGAATTACAGAGCATCGATGTTAGTCTGTTCAGGCAACAAAATGATATTGTCTCCAATGTATGGAGGCTGTCATGTGGCTGGAGGAGAGAACTTTACATCATGGGTCCATGGATGAAACCAGTAGGTAGACGACTGAAGGTGGCAATGTCCGTTCAGAGTTTGGGTCCCTCATACTACCAGAGCTTGCCCAGTGAGCAGAGTGTTCATTAGACAGCTTAACATCACATCACATCACATTGCCATCCTGACAACTTCCAGCAGGCCAACCATGGATGGATTTCCTACTTTCCCTGGCTTTTCCTCTTCATCTGCCTGATGGCTTGGTGTTCACCTGTTTCTTGGGCTCAGCCTGTCATGCTCTCCCCTTGGCTCACTCTCAAGTCTACTGACTCTGTGCAGGGACCCACAGTGACCTCTTCTGCTCTTGCTGGTGTCTGAGCTCAGACCTAGGTTCAGCTTGTTACTCCCTCACCCATGCAGACAGTTGGAAGGAAGCCTGTTCTGGGGCTCAGTGAGAAGTTTGTCCCAGAAAGCAAATATCGATGCCATATGAAGAAGATCTTTATAGCAGCCAAGGCTAGCCAAAGATTAGATATTCTTCCTGGGGTGGTAGTTATAATTATTGTCACTGAAGTGTTTCAAATATACTTGTGTGAGGATGTGGTGAGGATGACATCTGTATCCAGGTTTTTGAATAACAAAGACTCCCTAAGCCCCCGTGGTTTGCAATAACTCAGGCCTATTTTTCACTCAGATTAAAATGTCCACCATGGTTGTCATGAATATTCCCTTAATCATTCTCCCTTAAAGACCCAGGATGACACAGCAGCCTTTACCTGGGACACTGCAGGCCTCAAGTCAGAAGAAAAAGAGTCATGGAAACATGAGTTGTTTATTAAAGCCACAGCTCAGAAAGGACATTTGTGCTTATATTTCATTGACCAAAGCAAGCTATGGCCACTCCTGAGTTTAAAAGGGTAGGGATGGGGACTTCCCTGGCAGTCTAGTGGCTAAGATTCAGCACTCCCAATGCAGGGGGCCTGGGTTTGATCACTGGTCAGGGAATTAGATCCTGCCTGGCACAACTAAGAGTCTGAGTGCCACAACTAAAGACTCCCTGTGCCACAACAGAGACTGAAGATCCCATGTGCTGCAACTAAGACTTGGCACAGCCAAAAAAATTAGTATTTATGAAAAGAGATGAGGATGTGTAGTCCTCCCTAAGGGAGCATTACTAGTACCCTGGCCAAGTTTCGCATCAATGGGCAGGGAAGCATAAGGTCAAGTGAATCTTTGGAACAGTGATGCAGTCTCCACAATGGCTGTGCCAAAACAGAGATTAGAAAAATACTATTGGGGTGGTTTGAACTGGATGATCTGTAAGTTTCCTCCTAACCTTGAGAGTCTATGATATACTAGGGCTCCCCAACCTTTTAGTGGGAAGCAATTATTTTTGAAATATTGAGGCAGGGAGATGAGGGCTTGAGGCAATAGAGACAGTGAAGTTGCTGGAGCAGGCAGCCCTTCTCACGACATCCTTCTGTGTAGATGCTCTCCGGTCTCATGCAGTGATGACCAGTGGAAAACTACTACAAACCTCATGTGTAATTTTAGATAATCTAGGAGTCACACCATGAAAGGTAAAAAGAAGTATGGATGTGAGAGTTGGACTGTGAAGAAAGCTGAGCACCAAAGAACTGATGCTTTTGAACTGTGGTGTTGGAGAAGACTCTTGAGAGTCCCGTGGTCTGCAAGGAGATCCAGCCAATCCATTCTAAAGGAGATCAGTCCTGGGTGTTCATTGGAGGGACTGATGCTGAAGCTGAAACTCCAATACTTTGGCCACCTCATGCAAAGAGTTGACTCATTGGAAAAGACTCTGATGCTGGGAGGGATTGGGGGCAGGAGGAGAAGGGGATGACGGAGGATGAGACGGCTGGATGGCATCACCGACTCGATGGACATGAGTTTGGTAAACTCCAGGAGTTGGTGATGGACAGGGAGGCCTGGTGCGCTGCAATTCATGGGGTTGCAGAGTCGGACACAACTGAGCGACTGAACTGAACTGAATTGAATATCATTTTAATAATATATTTTAGTTAATCCAATATATTAAAAATAGTTTCACTTCAACATCAGATCAATAAGAAACTATTAATGTAATATTTTACCTTCTTTGCTTCATTCTAAGACTTTGAAATCTGTGTGTATTGACACTTTGAGCACATCTTAATTTGGAGGAGCCACATTCTAAGTACTCAATAGCCACAAGTGGCCAGTGACCACTTTAGTGGACAGTGTAAATATGGTGGAAAATGGTGAGGCTCTGGCATCAAACAGACCTGGATTTGGGACCTCAGGTTCAGAGGGGATCTTGAGCTGCTACTATTGAGTAGTGATGGAGAGAGGAAGTAAGAATAAAGAAAGTTCTGTCTGTACCCCTACAGAGGCAGGGGTACATATAGTGATTAAGATAGCAGACTAGGTTCCGACACCTTGATTGGAAACTGACTTGATTAGAAACCAGCCATGCCACCTACTAGCCCTGTGATCTTGGGTAAGCTATTTATTTACCTTGTCTTACTCCCAATTTTCTTATCAGTAAAAAGAGGGAAGTTTAACTGTTCTTGAACAGTTTATGCAAAGATTTTTAATAGCACCCCTAAGTGGGCTTCCCTGCTGGCTCTGATGGTACTGGATCTGCCTCCAATGCAGGAGACTTGGGTTCCATCCCTGGGTTGGGAAGGTCCCCTGCAGAAGGGAACAGCTACCCACTCCAGTATTCTGGCCTGGAGAAGTCCATGGATACAGTCCATGGGGTCGCAAAGAGTTGTACATGACTGAGTAACTTTCACTTTCATGTGGCCTGGCACATAATAGACAATAAACAGGTATTTATGATAATAGCTGTATGATTATTTTTCTGAAGAAAGAAGAAGGGTAGAGAGGACAAACATCATTGCCACAAGGAGGGGAGGATGTTAATGGCAGTCAGGGAGCACATTAAAGTTTATAATCAGTGAGGTATATCAATGAGTAAACCAATTGCTCAAGTAGAGAATACTGGTCTACACTGCTTTCCTTCACCATTCACTCTGCAGGTCTTTGTAAGTCACGGGCTTCCTTTAGGACCATTCTCCCTTTAACTCCACGTCTTTCTTCTAGCATACTCCTTGTTTCAGTAATCCTAGATAGAAAAGCTTTGCATATCAGACTCAGAAGCATTTGAAGAAAGAATATAGTTCATAAAAGAGAATTAGGTTTTGTGTGGTGGAGAAAATTTGATTTGAGACTGTATTCACAGATCTGACTATGACCTCCAGAAGCCTATTTGTCGCTTATCATGGAGTCTTGTCTTGAGACAGTGAGCCATTTTGTTTCTGGCCAAATCTGGCAGCCTGCGCAGGCACAACAATGAAGGTATCCTGTCCTAAAAATGCGTTTTCAGCATCACTGTCGGGGTCCAGCACAGAACCCAAGAGAGCGTAAAGAGATAGAGCTTACGAGAACATAGCCCTAAATTAACGTAGCTTATCCCTAGAGTTGAAGAGAAAGAACGCTGGTGAGGGGGAGGGAGATTAAAATATGACTGAAACCTGTAGCCAGCCCCTCTTCTTTGGCTCTGTCATAGGGAATTCTTCCCCTAAGTCTTCCTACGAGCCAGCCAGACCTCAAGATTTTTACAATATGAGCATCTTGGGAGCCAACACAGACTGACTTCAAAACTGTTATCAGCACCTTCCCTAGGATCAAAAAACAAGCAATACAGATTATACTCTTGGATGCCAAGTTTGAGAAAACTCACAATAAACTAATTTTCCAGGACAACGAGTGTCTCAAAGTTGATCCCTGATCCTTCAGTGACACAGAAAAAGAGCTACGTCCTCTGGCCAGCCAAGAAGTCCTGTTTTCTTAGCAACTGGCACCATTAGCCTAAGAAGGGGATAAGTAACCATTGGAATTTCAAATGGCGAATTTCCCAGAAATGAATTCTTCTTTTCTGAGAACAGCACAGATTGGCTGGCTTCAAAGAGGTACCTGGGGTGATATCCTGGCACCCAAAATACAGTAAAAATATTGTCTTGGTGTTTCATAATAAGAATCATCTATAATTTCAGTTTGCCACGTACCTTTAGCTTACATCATTGATAGAATATATATTCTTCTAGCAGTAAATCACTATACATCATCTGGAATTTTCCTATGATCAAATAACAATGTACACTATTGAGATAAATCACAAAAATAGAGTTTTTCACTCTGTTTGATCTCATTATTTTAACTGAGCAAAAAAACACAAATGAATCTTTTATGAACTTCCCTTTCATCATGAATAATATTGTATATGACATTTAAACATACTCTTAATTATTTACCACATTTTTTCTGTTAATTTCTGGGCACTTAAAAAATGAAATGAGATTTCTTTGGCATGGGGAGGGGTACAATTTTGCATGAACACACCTTTCAGCTTTTCTGTGCAATCTATTCATTTCAAGGACATCCTCGTATAGAATCCAGAGTCTCCATTTCCTTTGCACTGCAGTTTAATGAAACCCCAGCATTTTTCTTGCTCCAAAAATGCCAAATGTAGTTACGAATGCCTTGATAATATGCTATTGCTAAAAACTATTTATATTCATAGATTCCTGACAGTTTACTGCTTTTTGACATGGCATCTCTCATTGTAGAGCTTTGGCCAATATGTATATGTATATATATCACATGTATATTTATATTACATAATTAACCCACACGTTTTTTTTTTACTACATTTTAGTCTCCAATTGCTACCAAACATATCTATACCCTGAGAAATAAAAATATGTAAAGCTCTTATTGTCAGGATACAATTCTAGATATACCTCTATAAATCATCTTTAAGTGGTTATGAATATTTAAGAAGTGAGGAATAATGTATAGGAAAGCAGGGTGCCCTAAATTTCAACCCATGTCAAGTTGCACATTTTACTGCTTCTGGTTGAAATAACTCATTACCACCGAGTGGGAAATTAACAGACAGACAGAACTACTTGCTTCTCTAAAGTCAATGTCTGCAGATGTGTGTGTACAGGTGTGTGTCTTCATGTGTTTTAAGCAAAGAAAAGATAATCATGGGAGTTAAAAACATTCTGAGACAGGAGGTTGTCACATTCCACTTTAGGGAATAACATGCCATGTCTTTCACAAGCAGATACACAGGAAGCTTTTCTCTTTGTTAAAATTTGGGCTGGAGAGGGTGAGGGTGGCTGCCCCTGCAGGTAAGGAGAGGTGCTGGTCCAGGGATCAGAGGGTGGAGAGAGAGAGGGCAAGCCCACAGGTGCACCATCACAGTCTCGCGTCTGCCTGTGTAACTTGTCAGCGGGCACTTTATTTGTAGAATCTTTTCCCGCTGGCCACACAATGAGCAGGTGCTTCTTCAGAAAAGCATAGCTAAATTCTGTCTGTATCTCACTTGGGGAAGACAGGACCGGGGTCAGCCTATACATTCTCATCGCACCACGGAATGCTTTCCCCAGCCCTCGTTTAAACGAGACCATGGTGCCTTATGGGGATCACCGGGGTTCAACACTGTTGGCCTCATTTTTAAAAAGTTAACACGCCATAATGCTGTGCTCATTCTTGCAACAGCAAGTATGTGAACAGCCTAAAAAGAGAGAATGAATTAAAATGCTGTTAATTATGCTTGAGGCTATGACATTCCTTCCTAAGTAATTACGAGAGGGAGAAGCATCCCCAGCCTTTCTAGTTGCTGAGAGCTTACAGAGAAAGGGGAAAAGGTGCATCGCATACAGCTATCAAGACCTTTGTCTCCCTGTTTCCCCGATAAACTGGGGGAGCCTCTGTCCAGTATTTGGAAAACTGCATGCCTTTAGGGCCATAAACTTGCTGTGAAGAGGAAGCTGAGCCAGAAGGGTACCTGTGGCAATAGAAATAAACTCATTTTCCCTTTGTGTCCTTATTAGAATAGAATCCTTACTAAAGAAATTCTGAGTGTTCTAAGGAATTATCTGTTTCACAGAGACAGCCACTGAGTCCCAAGGTCACACAGCTGGCTCCTATAAGAACTTTCAACAGTGCTTTCTGCCATCCACAAAGTCTGCACTTATCCACTGAGTGAAAATAAAAAGAAAGGAAAACAGATAAGGAGGGGTTAGTGCTGAGCCCTGGGGGCTAAAGTGACTGCATGTTTTTTCTTGAACAAATCTGTCACCTTGAGAGCCCCCCTTGACCCCTTGCCCCAGTTACCGGAGGGAAAGCAATGACGGGCAAGGCTGGCATAGGAAAAAGGACACGTCTGGTGCACTGTCTTTGGCAAATGGATTACAGGAAACACTGATGCTTTCTGATGTTGTTTCAGCTGGGTGTGGGGACAGTCTGGAGTTGTGGGGTGGACCTTGGCAGATTACACATGTATCAGAGTTCAGAGGTTTATTTGTTCTTGTGGAGATTCCAAATACTGTTGAATGTGGCACAGAAAGTGAATTAAGAGGGAACAGGGCAGCTACAGGTACTTACAGACGTGAGGAGACTTAATAAAGCCTCTGTTGAGATGAAAGGACCTTAAACTCCATTAGCAGTATCCTTGGGGAAAAAAAAAAAAACCACCAAAACACCATGTGAGCAGGACATCCTGAAATGACTGTCACTGGAGCAACCCACTCCACAGACTCTCCACCTAATTGAAATTAATGATGCCTCTGGCCTTGATTGAGTCCCACACCACCATCTAGGCACATGCAACAGGAAGTACTCAACACTTAGCCAGGGGATTGGGTTTCCACCTGGCCTCTGGTGTTTAGTCTTTGCCTTGTCTGTGGTAAGACACTTTCCCTGGAGAAACCAAATATTCATCTAAGAGTGTTGCAGGAGAGGAGACAAGGCCAGCCCACAGGATAGTTGATGCATTCTCAGAACTGGTATTTGGCCAGTCTTAAAGTTTCAGTCTAGGGACTGTGTTTTCTAAACAAGATTTTTTTTGTTTGTTTGTTCATATTTTTGCAACTGTCAGGTGCAAGTAATAGTCTGGCAGATGTATTTTTCTTTCTGTACAGCAACAAAGATTTATTTAGTCATAGAAACTAGAGCCAAAAAAAAAAAAATCTTAGAGATAAGCCTTCCTTGGAGCTGAAATCTTTTTGTTTTTTTGTTTTTTTTTCCCTGAGAGATCTTTTCCTTCTAGTACTCCAGTTCTCCCAACTGGCAGCATATTGGAACCAACTGGGAAACTAAAAATACCAGTGGCTGAGGGATTCTCAATTAATCGATTTGATGTGCAGTCTGATTCTAATATATGGCAATGTTTGAGAACCACTGTTCTAGCAAATCCATCCATACACACACACACACACACACGTGTGTACACACACACACACACAGTACCAGTTACAGGATATTTTAAAGCAACATCCACATACCATTAAGGTGAAGTCGCTCAGTTGTGTCCAACTCTTTGCGACCCCGTGGACTGTAGCCTACCAGGCTCCTCCGTCCATGGAATTCTCCAGGCAAGAATACTGGAGTGGGCTGCCATTTCCTTCTCCAGGGGATCTTCCTGACCCATGGGTCGAACCCAGGTCTCCCACATTGGAGGCAGACGCTTTAACCTCTGAGCCACCAGGGAAGCCCACCCACGTACCATTACCCAGATCAAATTGGAAGACTTTGGTCTGATGCCAAAATATTAAACATCTTAAATGATTTTATGGAGACAGAATTAAATACTTAGAATTTTATCTGACCAATTATCATTTTTCCTGACTCAAGCTGAATGGGAACCATAGCATGAGGTATATCTCCTTCTGGAGAAATTTGCCTTTTAGGGTCATCCAGTGAAGATTGGGAACTGGGGACATCAAGGACATCCTAGGCTGGGATACCAATACAAGGTGTAGGTAGTCACTATGCCCTGATTGGCCTAAGGGATAAAAACAGAAGGCCCATCCTGCCTTTCCCAGCCAACTTTGCCCTTCAGGCCAACTAGAACCCTCAGCTACAAGACGCTTTCCCCTACACAATTAACATTTTGTCTTAAGTAAGTAAAGAGGTGAATTTCCAAATTATTCCTACTTCGAAACAAAGATGTGGCGCTTTTCCCAGAACCAGCTCTAAACACACTATGAGAGGATGGTCTTAGAGAGCTAGTCTAACATTGTATTTGAAAGCCAGAGGAAAATCAGCCTAAGAAACCAATTACTTGATTTTTTTTTTAAGAGATGGATGAAGAGGACTGATTACATTTGTGATTAGAAATACGATCGAATATGCCTTCTCTGAAGTCCCCACCTAGCAACCCTGATAGGCTTTAAATATGACTCTGCTGCAGAACCTTAAGTTTTCATTATCAGATATTATTTGGGTTAGGTCATTGAAAGTATCTGCCAAAAGACAAATCTAAAAGGCCGCACTTGCTGTGATTCTCAAAAGTCATGAGGGACTGGAGGCGAGACCCTGATAAGGGTGGGGGGGCTTTTCTAGAGTAACTCCCCCCTTTCTCCAGAGCTGAAAGCATGTGAGGTGGTGAAGGATGCTGTGACAAAATGGTCTATTATGTATTTCATGAGGAAGGTGTGGAGATATATTTTAAAAAGTGAAAACGATTGATTTAAACCAAGAGTGATTAACATTTTGGCACAAATTAGTTGATCAGATGCTAGCAAAAGCCCTAGGGATAAGGACAGGGGAGAGGAGAGATGTGATGAAGAAGCAAGTGGGACAGTAAAATCTGAGGCTTGGAGGAGGTGGCCCCAGATGGGGTATTGCCTGAGGGGCTTTGGCCAAGAAGGGGACAGAGGAAGGGAACTGGCAAATGATAGCAGTAAAGGAGGGTCTGAATAGAAAACGCAAAATGTGGAGGACAAATACCTATCTTTCTAATTTCTCTTAGTTGTGTCCTGATCAAACCCTGTGCAATCAGAAATGAAAACTGTCGGCTTTTGTTTGTTTGTTCCTGTTGGTTCATCATAGTAATAGCTAACATTTACTGAGTGCTTATTCTGTGCCAGGCACCATTCTAAGTACTTTATATCATGTCTATGAGGTAGGTACTATTATTGGCCCCATTTAAAAAAGCAGAGAACTGAGAGGTTGAATAATTTGTCACAGGCCACACAGTTATAAGTGGCTGAGCAAGGACTAGGGCTTCCCTGATGGCTCTGACAATAAAGAATCTGCCTGCAATGCAGAAGACTGGGGTTCGATCCCTGGGTGGAGAGGATCCCCTGGAGATGGGAAGGGCAGCCCACTCCAATATTCTTGCTTGGGAAATCCCATGGACAGAGCCTGGCGGGCTACAGTCCATGAGGTCAAAAAGAGTAACACAGGACTGAATGACTAAGCATGCATGTATGCATGAGCAAGGACTCTGGACCCAGTGAACGAGTCCTACTCTTAAAGACAACATTCTGCCTATTCTTCATAAGGGTTAGGAGGGCATGCGGATGTGTATCTCAAAAGAAAGGAAGACCTGCATCTTTCTTCCAGGTAGGACCAACAGGCCATTTAGCTTTGAGCCCTTTACTTAGCCTCGAAAGAAGATAAACACGTTTTTTCTTTAAGGGCTATGAGTCCTTTCAAAGGATGATTTCACAGAGATCACAGAGTACTAACAAAGAAGACAAGAGCTGGAGTTAAAAATTTTTAGGTAAGAGCAAAAGTAGTATCTACAGAAAGTATGGTGGAGGGAATGCCACTTAGGCAGGGAAGGCTGGGAGAAAATACATAAAGGAAGCAAGGAGCAGGAGGCAGGGCTCGGGGGTCCAGGGTTAGGACACTGGGCTCTCCTTTCTGACAATGAGCTCACAGTCCATGTGGGGCTAGTTGAAAGAAAAAAGCCTTCTTACAAAGATGCCTATTTACAGTCCAAAATTTACCCCAGCAGTAAAATAATGTCCTGGTACTCCTTTCATCAAACAATACTTGCAAAGACACATTTCTCTCTTGAGAAAGCAAAAACGGCTCCCAGTTTGAGCTGGAGGTAAATAGAATGTAAGTTGCCTATAGAATGCCTTTCATGTCATATACTCATTACTTAAAAGAAGTACCATGTTTGCCTTTATTTTAAAATCATAGAAAAAAAAAAAAAAGCTTGATTTCATCTGCTTATGTTGAAAGCCTCCATCTGTTTGACATTATTTTCTTTCTTCTTTTAAACAATGCATTTATTTAAAAGAATATTTATTTATTTGGCTGTGCCAGGTCTGCACTGTAGCATGTGGGACCTAGTTCCCTGACCAGGGATCTAATCCACATTGGGAGCCTGGAGCCTTAGCCACTGAATCACCAGGAAAGCCCCCGATTTTCTTTCTGAAGAGGTTCTGGAATGACTCAGGCTTTACTCTCTTTATTTACTAAGTGGGTTGGTTCTCCTAATGAAAAGGCCTAGAGCTGCTTAAGTTCTGTGTGCAGCCAGTAGGGTGAAAGCAACAGCCCATGGGAACTGAAGATGGACTAGCAGCTGCCTGGGAGCAGGGTCCTGCCTGTCTCCTCTGCTGCTGGAGACCTGATATACACTCTAGTGCTCAACACAAAGAAGGTCTTTAATCAGGAGGCTACCGTTCAGAGAGGTGAGGTTATATTTCCAATGTTACTCTAAAAATTTATGTGTTTTCTAACAAATCATAACAAACTACCACAAACATATTACAGATTATCACTAAGGTCTCAGAATGCATATTACAGATGATCACTAAGGTCTCAGAATGACACACACGTTCATAGTTTCTGTGAACCAGAAAAAGGTGCAGCTTATGTGGGTTCTCTGCTTCAGAGTCTCTCACAGTTGCAGTCAAGGTATTAGCCAGGCTGCACTGCATCTGAAGGCTCAACTGAGGATGGCTCCTCTTCCAAGGTCTCTTGTTTATTAGCAGGATTTAGTACTCTGTTCACCTCTACAAGAGGCCACACTCCATTCCTTGCCTCCAGACCTCCTCAAAATGTGGTCACTTGCTTCTTTAAATAAAGAGTCTGGGAGAGAAGTACAAGGTGGTGGCAGAGGAAGACCCTGAGTTCACCTTCTCCTATGGATACACTGAAACTATACTCACATATAGAGCAATTCATCTTGAGGAAAACTTGGGGCTGAATGAATAGTTACTGCACACAGAAAACCACATAGAAAGGGGTTGTAAAGATGGAGACACAGTATTCATGAAAATCCATGCCTCACACAGCAACCTATAGTAAAGAGGGATACTGCTGAGGGCCCCAGGGTAGACTCCCCAGCCCTGGGAGATAGTAAAAACAAACAAACAAACAAACAAACAAACAAAAAAACCCTGCAACTGTTTAAAGGGCCCATAGACCATATGAGAAGGAAATCTGTTTGCTAACCATAGCGCTTCTGAATCCTCTCTTGTGTTAGAGGCTCAGGCAGGTACTATTCTCTTGTGTCCCTCTAGGCCCTCCATTGGCCCATGCTTGCTCCAACTTGAGCCACCCTGCCAAGGTGGTCTTGGCCGAGGGACTTCCCCCAACTAGGGTCAACTCCAGGCACAGTTGACTTGCCAAGTCAGCCTTAGACTAAGCATTCCCCAGGGAAGAATTTTGGTCTAGGCCATTCCAGCCCCAGCTTCCGAGCCAGGATGGCCTCAGGCACAGAACTCCCCAGGAACTATCCCCTGCTGCTAACTGCTCCAGCTGGCCTGCTAAAGCTGCCAGGTGCAAACAGTCTCCACAGGGGATGCCGCCACACACAGCCACTCCTTCAAGATCAAGAGAAGTAGTTACTTTGCCTAATTCATAGAAACAAAAATCGAAACCTAAACAGAGTTAGGAAGTAGAGGAATACGTTTCAATTGAAAGAACAAAGTAACTCCTCTGCCATCCCAAAAGACTCCTGATGAGAGAGATAATTAATGTACCTGATAAAGAATTCAAAGAAATGGTCATAAGAATGCTCACCAAACTCAGTAAGAGAAGAATGAACACAGTGAGAACATCAACAAAGACTTAGAAAATGTAAGAAAGAACAAATCAGAGTAATATAATAACTGAAATTAAGAAATATATTATAAAAAATCTATAGCAGATTAGATGAAACAAAGGAATGGATAAGTTATGTAGAAGATAGAATAGTGAGAATCACCCAGTAGGAACAGAATAAAAAAGAAATAAATTTTTAAAAATGTGTAGAATTTAAGGGATCTCTGGGACAACATCAAATATGTACTAACATTCACATTATAGGGAATCCAGAAGGAGACAAGGGAAAGACAGGGGCAGAAAATTCATTTGAAGAAACAATGGCTAAAAACTTTCCTCACCTGTGGAAGAAAACAGAATCCAGGAAGCCCAGAGAGTTCCAAATAAGATGAACCCAAAGAAATCCATACTAAAACATATCACAATTAAAATAGCAAAAGTCAGAGATAAAGAGAAAATTTTAAAGGCAGCAAAAAACAAAAGCAACTAATCATATACAAAGGAATCCCCATAAAAATATCTGTTCACTTTTCAGCATACACTTCACAGACCAGCGGGGAGTGGCAGGATATACTTAAAGCACTGAAAGGAAAAAAACTTAAAACCTAAAAAAAAACCAAAAACAAAACAAACTATAACTGGCAAGGTTATCATTCAAAATTAGAGAGAGATCCCAGACAGGCAAAAACTAAAGAAATTCATCACCAGTAAGCCAGTTTTACAAATGTTAAAGACTCTTCTTTAAGCAGAGAAGTAAAACTCATAACTAGAAATATGTATATATGTAAAAGGAAAAATCTTTCTGGAAGAGGCAAATATATAATAAAGGCAGTGGATCAGCCACTTAAAAAAGCTAGTGTGAAGTTAAAAGTCAAACATATTACAATCAACCATAACTACAGTAAGTATTTAAGGGAACCACAAAATAAAAAGATGCAAAATATAACATAAAGAAAAACCATAAAACGTGGTGCTGCTGCTAAGTCGCTTCAGTCGTGTCCGACACTGTGCGACCCCATAGACGGCAGCCCACCAGGCTCCCCCGTCCCTGGGATTCTCCAGGCAAGAACACTGGAGTGGGTTGCCATTTCCTTCTCCAGTGTGTGAAAGTGAAAAGTGAAAGTGAAGTCACTCAGCCGTGTCTGACTCGCAGCAACCCCATGGACTGCAGCCTACCAGGCTCCTCCATCCATGGGATTTTCCAGGCAAGAGTACTGGAGTGGGGTGCCATTGCCTAGTAGGGAGTAAAAATATAGTGCTTTGAACCAGCGACTAAGGTGACAATTAACATAAAATAGATGGATATATAGACAGGTTGATATATATGAACCTTATGGTAACCACAAATCAAAAATTTCCAGTGGATACACAGAAAAATAAAGAGAGAGGAATCAAAACATAACACTAACTAAATCCATCAAACTTCAAGGGAAGAAAACAAACAAAAAAATAGGAACAGGGAAGAACAATAAAAATAATCAGAAAAATATTAATAAAATGACAGTAGGAACATACA
The DNA here is from genome assembly GCF_032405125.1 of Capricornis sumatraensis. Lineage (NCBI taxonomy): Eukaryota > Metazoa > Chordata > Mammalia > Artiodactyla > Bovidae > Capricornis > Capricornis sumatraensis. Next base: position 54,112,165 of record NC_091070.1, read on the forward strand.
AATTAATAATCACATTAGATGTAAATGGACCAAATGCTCCAATCAAAAGACATAAGGTAGTCAAATGGATTATAAAAAAGAAAAAGATGTATTTATACATAGCCTACAAGAGACTCACCACAGATCTGAAGACATATATAGACTGAAAGTAAGGGAATGGGAAAAGACATTCCATGCAAATGGAAAAGAAAAGAAAGCTGGGGCTATAAGAAAAGATGAAAAAGTATTTTCAGCTCAGTTCAGTTCAGTCACTCAGTCATGTCTGACTCTTTGCGACCCCATGAATTGCAGCATGCCAGGCCTCCCTGTCTGTCACCAACTCCCGGAATTTACCCAAACCCACATCCATCGAGTTGGTGATGCCATCCAGCCATCTCATCTTCTGTTGTCCCTTTTTCCTCCTGCCCCCAATCCCTCCCAGGATCAGAGTCTTTTCCAATGAGTCAACCCTTAGCATAAGGTGGCCAAAGTACTGGAGTTTCAGCTTCAACATCATTCCTTCCAAAGAACACCCAGGACTGATTTCCTTCAGAATGGACTGGTTGGATCTCCTTGCAGTCCAAGGGACTCTCAAGAGTCTTTTCCAACACTACAGTTCAAAAGCATCAATTCTTTGGCGCTCATCTTTCTTCACAGTCCAACTCTCACATCCATACATGACTACTGGAAAAACCATAGCTTTGACTAGATGGACCTTTGTTGTCAAAGTAATCTCTCTGCTTTTTATATGCTATATAGGTTGATCATAACTTTCCTTCCAAGGAGTAAGTGTCTTTTAATTTCATGGCTGCAATCACCATCTGCAGTGGTTTTGGAGCCCCCCCAAATAAAGTCTGACACTGTTTCCACTGTTTCCCCATCTATTTCATAATGACAAATCAGTCAATTCAAAAAGAGGATATAACATTTGTAAAAATTTATGTACCCAACATAAGAGAACATAAATATATAAAGCCAATATTAACAGAAATAAAGGGAGAAAGGGACAACAATACAATAACAGTAGGGGACTTTAATGGAGAAGGCAATGGCACCCCACTCCAGTACTCTTGCCTGGTAAATCCCATGGGCGGAGGAGCCTGGTAGGCTGCAGTCCATGGGGTCGCTGAGGGTCAGACATGACTGAACAACTTCACTTTCACTTTTCACTTTCATGCATTGGAGAAGGAAATGGCAACCCACTCCAGTGGTCTTGCCTGGAGAATCCCGGGGATCGGGGAGCCTGATGGGCTGCCGTCTAGGGGGTCACACAGAATTGGACACAACTGAAGTGACTTAGCAGTAGCAGAGGACTTTAATATCCCACTTACATCAAATGTTAGATCATCCAGACAGAAAATTAACAAGAAAACACATGCTTCAGGTGGTGCATTAGACCAGATGAACTTACAGACTTACATAAAATATTCCATCCAAAAGTAGCAGTATACACATTCTGCACGTGGAAAATGATATGGAGGTTCCTCAAAAAAAACAAAAATATAACTACCACATGATTCAGAAATTCCACTTATTGGTATCTATCCAAAGAAAATGAAAATACTAATTCAAAAAGGTTAAAATCTTTCGGTTTGAGGCAACATGAATGAACCTGAAGGTATTATGTTAAGCGTAACAAGTCAGATAGTGAAAGACAAATGCTGTATGATCTCACTTGCAAGTGGAATCTAAAAAACAAAGCCAACAACAAACAAAACAAAATAGAAATGGACTCATAGGTACAGAGAACAAACTAGTGGTTGCCAAAGGAAAGGTGGAGATGGAGGGAAAGATGGAATAGGGAAAATAGATTAAGAAGGATCTTGCTGCTCTAACATAAGTCAGAGGAATGCAATGTACACACAAGAATGTAGTCAATAATACTGTAACAAATTTGAATGGTGATGGATGATATTTCAGTGGCCATTTCATAATGTATAGAATATGCTGTACACCTGAAACTGATATAATATATGCTGATTACAATTCAATAAAGAGAGACTCTGCTACAAAGACAGAGGTCACACTCTTAAAACTTAGTTGAAGAAGCAACATCCCATCACCTTTGCCATATTCTATTGAACAAAAGCAGGTCACAAGCATCATCTGCCCCTGAAGTGGGGAGGCTTATACAGGGGTATGAATACCAGGGGCATGTCACTGGGGTGGGGGCTGGGGGGAGCGGTATCTTAGGGTCTGGCCAAAAACACAGGCAAGTAAAACCAAGACTACAATTTGTGATGAGCATTGTTTCTTCACTCCCCCCCTTTCCTTGGCCAACCACACATATGTACTTTGAACACAAATATAGTATAACTTATTATGAGCTAAGCAATGTAAGGATAAAGCAAACTTACAGTGGAAAGATTCACAGTCTACTAGGGGAGATGGGTGAACATGCCAGGTAAAATACACAAGAGAACACTGATACTGAAAATTGTGGTGGGGAAGGGTTCAGGGGGATATTCAGGTCTGGAAACATAAGAATTCCAATAAAATAAATTCTACTTTGGGTTTGGGCTACTATTGTTCATAAAGTACATAGAGAAAATATGACTTGAGCTCGGTCTGGAAGAGCAGATAATAACCAAGATGTATTGCCTTTTGCATGTTTTACTATGTTAAGGGTCTTACATGAAATATTATACTTAATTTTCATAGTAAATCCCTAAGGTAAGATTTATTATCATCTCCACTTTAAAAATGAGGAAGCTAAGGTCCACAGAGGTGAAGTGACTTGCCCATGATGGTGAACAGAAACCAACTGCAACTAACACAGAGTCCACACTTGAAAGCAGTGCTTCAGATGGGACTGGCCAGTCTAGGCAAGTGGGGGAAAGGCATTTCCAGCAGTGCAAATGGCATGAATAAAGAAATGAAGACAAGCAAGCACCAGCTACCCTTTCAGTTGGACAAACTGCAGTTCCTTCGATCTAGAAAGCTCTTTTTTTAGCTTTTCATAAGCTGGCTCATCAGTGCCTTTGGATCTTAGCTCACATGTCATTTCCAGATAAGGTAGTTAGAAGCTCCCTCCCCTTCCCCCATCACCATCACCAGTTACTTATGTCACTTCATCATATTTGCCATTCTTATAGGTCATAATTGTTTTGTCGATTCCTCTCTCTACCTGGTCATTGTTCCCTCTCCTGAATGTGAGCCCCATGAGGAAAAGACCTTGTTTGGTCATTACTACTGTGTCTCCCATGTCCTCACAATGCCCAGCACAAAATAGGTACTTGACCAAGCATGAACTCATTACAGGAAAGTGGTGAACTGGAAAGGTGAAGCTGGTTTGTGTGCAGTGAAGGAATTTGGCTTTTATTCTGTAGGTGATGATCGAGCCTGTGGAAGATTTTTGAGCAGGAGAGTGACATAATGACCGCAGAGTTTGAGAAAATGACTATGTGGATTGCATGCTTTTGTACAATGACGTTAGAGGACAGTTTGTTGTCAGGGTTTTTGCAACCCTGTCTGTGCCCTCTCTATTTAAACCAAAGGTTTTTGGCTATTTTCCTTCTGCTAAGGGAAAAACTCATTTTGAGGGAGATAAATACTTATTTTTGATCCTTCCAGGAAACTTTGCATTTTAAAAGGAGAGCAGATGTTTAACACTGGTTCCTAGGTTCCAGACCTGGTTTTTGGCTCTGGTGTGCTGTGTGATCTTGGGTAAGACCCTTTATGTCTCTGAGCTCAAGTTTCTTCAGTGAAATGAGAAGTCTGGGCTAGATGCCAACCGTATGATCTCATTATGCTCATCTCTAACTTAAGACTGTTGCACTTTGATAAGTAATCAAGGATGGAAAAAGATTTTTCTAATGACAAGGAAATTTTAAAATTTCCTAACCAGTGGTCAAGAAAAAATGGTGATTTATATTAACTGAGATTATAGGTGAGTTGGTTTATTTCTCTCAGTACCTTTATTCAGGTTCTGTTTCCTCTTCCACAAACTGTCAAGAAACATGTAACCCTCCTCTTGTGAGACACAATCTCTGGAGGCACATGGGTCTCCATTGTTCCTGTGTTTATTTAATTTTTCAAAGAGGAGTTTGTGCTTTGTATTTATTTGACCACATAGCATGGCTTGTGGGATCTTAGTTCCCCGGGCAGGGACTGAATCTGGGCCCATGGCAGTGAATGCTTATGTCTTAACTGCTGGACCACCAGGGAATTCCCTGTTTCTGCATTTATAACATATCATCACAAACTCTAAAATGAGGATGAGCCAGAATCGTCTTGGGGGTGGCAAAGACAGGATTGGCTAATGAATGAAATATCAGAGGGCTTTCAAGCATGAAAGACTTGCACATAACGTAACTTCAGAAACCCTACTGCTGTTGCTGCTACTGCTGCTGCTAAGTCACTTAAGTTGTGTCAGACACTGTGCGACCCCATAGACGGCAGCCCACCAGGCTCCCCTGTCCCTGGGATTCTCAAGGCAAGAACACTGGAGTGGGTTGCCATTTCCTTCTCCGATGCATGAAAGTAAAAAGTGAAAGTGAAGTCACTGAGTTGTGTCCAACTCTCAGTGACCCCATGGACTGCAGCTGTTGTCCAGCTCCAAAGCCTGCCTCTCTTGCCTTCCTTCCTTCTCTGCCCACAACCCGTCATCCTCTGGAAGCTTCCATGGCATGCAGGTTTGCATACTCCAAAAAAAATGTATTTAGTAACTCCTGGAAAGATTTCCATCTCGTACATTGCTAGAAAATACAAATGGGGCATTTGAGCAGTGTTTCATGGTTAAGATACACAACAAATTGCTACATCTGTTTAAAATTCCTAATTTCACTTGTGCCTCCCTCTACCTTTTCTTTCAGCTTCCATGCTCATTTCCCCACCTCCTCATCTACACAAGCACAAGCATTCTTCCTACTTCTGGAAGCTTAGATGATTTTCCCTCTAAAACGTCAGAGGAGGAGATGGCCTGGCAGTTTTTGAAAGTTTCCTTGAGTTCTATTAAACTGAAATATCACTTTTAGAACATGGAAAATAGTGGAGTGCAGTGGTGGTCTTCTCAGAGCATGTCAGGATAATCAATCTTTTTAAAGACCTGCAGGCGTCAAGTGTGACAGTGCTCAAAAGCTTGGATCTGATGCATCTGACGTGCTAGAGTCTCTGTTGAGGAGGATAATTTATCATATCTTAACTGTGGAACTGGCTGTACTAATCGTTTCCTGTGCATGTATGTATTTAATCATGTGTATGTCCCTAAGTACAAGAGAATCATTTGATGGGCCATCCTTTCCTTTTGTTTCCTAAACTAATCAAAGTTTCTCTCTTATCCCAAATCTGCCCACCCTCTCCCACCCCCAAATCCTTAAGGAACAAAATCCCAATCTTCATATTTCAAAACACAAAAACAAAGAGCATATTTAAATGTCATCTTCTAATACTGTTTCTGAACAAGATAGATTTCATTAAATAGAAATTAATCAGGTTGTGCTCATAACCACAGTTACTCAGCAAAGACTAGAGGGCCTGTCCTATGCCATCCTGACAAGGAAGGCACTGCCATACATAGGAGTTGGTGCTGGGTAGAGATTAGTCGGTCAGTCACCTTGGCCTGTCATTTTGCATATGTGCAAATGGAGATAGTATTGGAGCTCAGGTTGTGGCCACAGAGGCTGGTATCCATTTTGTTGTATGAGATGCATTTAAGCCACAGTCAGCTTACACATGGAACAGATATGGTATTCCTCAGGTGTCATATGAAATAAATAAAAAACTTCATTTGAAGTGCCTGGCTCAAGGACTGGTTCACCCTAGGCACTTATAAACAATGTAATGGTGAGGAAGATATAGCCAGAAGCTGTGGTCCCCAAAGGGGTACCAAGGTTATCCTTTAAAAGTGTGCAAAGAAGATCCTGTAATTTCTTCTGATATTTGTATTTTATCTACAAAGGAGAGAAAACGGCTTCACAAACACTTGAAATAAAGGTGGACCTGCAGCCTCCCTCAGTCTGAGTGTCAGTGTCCACGTGATCTGGGAGGCAGGCACACTATCTTAAGGGAAAGGAGTGCTCATTACTAGGACGAGTGGGCAGTGGGGCCCTTGCATTGGCCTTCATGTCAGCGTGCTGAGATGAGTTAGTGTGTGTGCAATGAAGTCAGCTGTCTGTATTACTGAGTTTTAACAGCAGAGACATTACTTTGCCCACAAAGGCCCATCTAGTCAAGGCTATGGTTTTTCCTGTGGTCATGTATGGATGTGAGAGTTGGACTGTGAAGAAAGCTGAGCTCTGAAGAATTGATGCTTTTGAACTGTGGTGTTGGAGAAGACTCTTGAGAGTCCCTTGGATTGCAAGGAGATCAGTCCTGGGTGTTCTTTGGAAGGAATGATGCTGAAGTTGAAACTCCAGAACTTTGGCCACCTCATACGAAGAGTTGACTCATTGGAAAAGACTCTGAAGTTGGGAGGGACTGGGGGCAGGAGGAGAAGGGGACGACAGAGGATGAGATGCCTGGATGGCATCACCGACTCGATGGACGTGAGTCTGAGTGAACTCCAGGAGTTGGTGATGGACAAGGAGGCCTGGCGTGCTGCGATTCATGGGGTCGCAAAGAGTCAAACACGACTGAGCGACTGAACTGAACTGAACTGAACCCTCATAAACTAGACAAATGGCTAAGAAGGATTCCTGCTCTACTTAAGAGTATTGGGACTTGCCTGGTGGTCCAGTGGTTAAGACTGTGCCTCCAAATGCAGGAGGTGCAGGTTCAGTTTCTGGTCAGGGTGCTAAGATCCTACACGTCGTTGTTGCTGGTCAGTTACTAAGTCGTATCTGTCTCTTTGCAACCCCATGGACTGCAGCATGCCATGCTCCACTGTCCTTCACTATCTAGGCAAAACACACACACACACAAAACAGAACCAATGGTGTAACAAATTCAGCAAAAAGGCTTAAAAAAAAAAAAGAGTATGAAAGATATCGTCAAAAACTGTGGGGAGTCTGAGGTTTTCCTCTACTTGCAAAATAATAAGCTAGTTTGCCACATTCCATGGAAACTGGCAGAATATAAGACTCCTGGGTCAGAGACAAAATACTTGGCTGTTTACAACACAACAGGCAGCACCAGGCATGTCTGTCCTGGCTCCCCTTACCCCCTCATCCTGCAAGTCCCTCAGGGCCAATATGGACAGCCTGGGTGTCACAGCTAAACAAAGCCTGAGAGAAGGAAACTCAAATATCCTATTCAATATAAAGGGGCTGCTAAAATCTTGTCCATACTCTGCCCCAGAGAAAGATATTATCTTTATAATCCTGGACAGCAAACAAACCTTTCTGCTTTGGGACCCACTACTTTTAAGTTTCAAGGCTGTTTGCTGTACAAACATCCTTGAGAAGATAGCCCAGAATGAAAGTTACCTAAACCTCTGCTCTCAAGACAAACAAACAAACAAAAAAGGAAACCCAAGAAGACCTGTCTCACAGAAGATATTATGTATTAATGAAGTACAAATGAAGATAAGAAAACATCTCAGTTTATACTTCTACTCCCAGAATGAGCAAACCCTTTCATATGATATAAATAATGATGACCTAATTAGATCAAACTAAAGGTCAGCTAAAAAAATCAGAAGTGATCAAAGATTATCTGAAAGACAGATTTATATGCACTCCCATGAAACATAAACCTTGATGCAATTACATATATTGTGCCTTGGAACAGTAGCAAATCATAATAGCATATTTATATAATTTATCAAAAGTGTACTTATAAGGAAAGAACTAAAATTGGGGATCTGTGTTAATTTGTTTAACTTTGGGGGATATGCATTCATATCCTTGCTCAGGAGACTAGAGTAGAATGATATGCTGGGAACTGAAAGAATTCTAGAATGCAGGAGACTTTGCTATAATTTTCTTCTAGGTTCTTCTCTAGGTCACAGCAAAAGTAGAGTCTTCCAAAGAACTTCTATACTAAGAGCTCCTATACATGATTTTTTTTTTTTTTTTGTAGAAGTCATTCCTAAGTTGTTTGGCCATCTCTTGAATTTGGTAAGGAGATTTAAACTTCCTCCAAATGTCCAGAAGCCAGCTTCTCCAGGAAACAGAACTTCCCACTGGGCTGCATGAGACCCTCTACCTGCTGAGGGGAACAGAGCCCTGCCATGTGGAGCACAACTAATATTGTGTGCCTTTTTCCAAACCCCCCCTACCTTCAGCTTCTTCAGTCACATCCCAGTTTCAATCCAGGCAAAATGAGAGGAAAGTGAATCAGAGTGAGGAATGACTGGGCGAGGGAGCCCGGTAGAGGACGCTCTGGGTATCAGTGAGGACACAGCTCTGTTCTGTCTTCTAGAGAAAGTTTTTGTTATTCATGGGTCTCCCTTGGACCGTCTATATATTTAAAATCACTCCTCATCTTCCTTCTTGCTTTCCCAGGCTTTGCCATCAGTCCTGGCAATCCCTCCACATGGAGCTGAGAGCATTTCCCCTTGTTTAGAGCCTCTGGAAGTTTATTTTCACAATTGTTTGGTGCAGAGACTCAGGAAAGCACAAAAAGTTCACCCTTGGCTCATCAGTATGGTCAGGAAATGACCCCCACTAGCTGCCGAGGCAACTGTTCCCCATCCTACCGTCAAAAGGCTGAGGTAGAAATCTTTCCTTTGTTCCCAGCAAGTGGGCATCACACAGATTTTGAGGCCCTGCAATGCTGCATTTGATACTAGGCCATCTCTTGCTAGAAATGCGACCTTGGAGTAATTACACTGCCTTTCCATACCTCAGATTCCTCATCTGCTCATCCGGCATTCATATTCACTTTGTGAAAATTGTGAGGCAAGTGCATGGCGTGTACTACATGCTCAGTAAACATGAGCTGTTGGGACTTCCCTGGTGGTCCAGTGGTTGAGATTCTGAGCTTCCACTGCAGGAGACACCGGTTCAAGCCCTGGTGGGGGAACTAAGATCCTGCATGCCTTGCAGCATGGCCAAAGATTAAAACCACAAACAAACAACAATGAAAACAACTACAAGCTGTTCTTCCCTCTAATGGAGTAGCTAAGAAGATTAAATTAATAACACATAGGAATGTTCTTTTTAAGATTTAAGCAATTCTAATTATTATCTTATTATTAGTTGGTGGTTGCTATTTCTTACCCCAAGTTCTCTCTGAGACTTCCTCAATCTAAAAACCCTTTGTCCAAGGAGGCAAGAATATACAATGGAGTAAAGGCAATCTCTTTAACAAGTGGTGCTGGGAAAACTGGTCAACCACTTGTAAAAGAATGAAACTAGATCACTTTCTAACACCGCACACAAAAATAAACTCAAAATGGATTAAAGATCTAAATGTAAGACCAGAAACTATAAAACTCCTAGAGGAGAACATAGGCAAAACACTCTCCGACATAAATCACAGCAGGATCCTCTATGATCCACCTTCCAGAATTCTGGAAATAAAAGCAAAAATAAACAAATGGGATCTAATTAAAATTAAAAGCTTCTGCACAACAAAGGAAAATATAAGCAAGGTGAAAAGACAGCCTTCTGAATGGGAGAAAATAATAGCAAATGAGGCAACTGACAGACAACTAATCTCAAAAATATACAAGCAACTTATGCACCTCAATTCCAGAAAAATAAACGACCCAATCAAAAAATGGGCCAAAGAACTAAATAGACATTTCTCCAAAGAAGACATACGGATGGCTAACAAACACATGAAAAGATGCTCAACATCACTCATTATCAGAAAAATGCAAATCAAAACCACAATGAGGTACCACTTCACACCAGTCAGAATGTCTGCGATCCAAAAATCTGCAAGCAATAAATGCTGGAGAGGGTGTGGAGGAAAGGGAACCGTCCTACACTGTTGGTGGGAATGCAAACTAGTACAGCCACTTTGGAGAACAGTGTGGAGATTCCTTAAAAAATTGCAAATAGAACTACCTTATGACCCAGCAATCCCACTGCTGGGCATACACACTGAGGAAACCAGAATTGAAAGAGACACGTGTACCCCAATGTTCATCGCAGCACTGTTTATAATAGTCAGGACATGGAAGCAACCTAGATGTCCATCAGCAGATAAATGGATAAGAAAGCTGTGGTACATATACACAATGGAGTATTACTCAGCCGTTAAAAAGAATACATTTGAATCAGTTCTGATGAGATGGATGAAACTGGAGCTGATTATACAGAGTGAAGTAAGCCAGAAAGAAAAACACCAATACAGTATACTAACACATATATATGGAATTTAGAAAGATGGCAATGACGACCCTGTATGCAAGACAGGAAAAAAGACACAGCTGTGTATAACGGACTTTTGGACTCAGAGGGAGAAGGAGAGGGTGGGATGATTTGGGAGAATGGCATTCTATCATGTATACTATCATGTAAGAATAGAATCGCCAGTCTATGTCTGACGCAGGATACAGCATGCTTGGGGCTGGTGCATGGGGATGACCCACTGAGATGTTATGGGGAGGGAGGTGGGAGGGGGGTTCATGTTTGGGAACACATGTAAGAATTAAAGATTTTAAAATTAAAAAAAAAAAAAACCACGAAGGCATATGTGCAGTAGCATTTTCTCAGGAAAATGTTCTTTTGTCAACTAGGGTCCAAGTCACTCCATCCAACTCCTTCCTCTAAACCTTTCTTCCTTGTGATGAAATAAAAGTCATATTTTATGGCAAGATGAGAAAAATTTAAAAAAAAAATAAAATAAAATAAAAAATAAAAAATAAAAACCCTTTGTCCAATTGGAAAGGATCGTTTCCTACTCTTCTGAGATGGGGGATGGTGGTAGTGGAAGGAGTTGATTAGTAAATAGTCAAATATTGGCAGCTAACACAGAAGACTGGTTCATTAATCTGGGTTTTGGAAAAGCCGAAGCCAACAAGGGATTAAATGTGCAGGGATTTTATTAGAGGAAGTGCCTGTGAGTGCAAACGGGGCAGACTGGGAGATCTGAAAGAGCTGTCAGACCGCCAGGCAACTCTGATCCCTCAGTGGAAAATGAGGAGAGAAAGGGCAACACAGACTGCCATGCAGTCTGAGGGAGGGTCTGCAAGGTAGCCGGTGAGCCCTCGAGCCCACATGGCCTGTCAGAGGAGTCCTGTGTCTTCCAGAAATGGGATGGCCCTATGATCTCTGCCACCCTCAGTCTGCAGCAAAGAGAAACGGGGATGGCATGACTTCAGTGCAAATGCAGTGATGGATTCCAAAGCACAGCAGCTGGACCCTTGCTCAATGAAGTCCTGTGCTGAAAACCTTGTAGGTGAATTCTCTTGGCTGTGCCAGACCAATCCCCCTGAATGCCCCCCTGCCCTCTGTGGGACAGCTTCAGCGATAGACACAGGAGGCAGTCTCTTTTCCTGTCTGATTTGAAGGTTAACTAGGAATTCAGGTTGTGCTTTAAAAAAAAAAAAGCTCTTTGTGTCCTGCCAGAATGACTGAAATTCCACCATTGGAAACTAATTCCCAAAGGTCTCCCAAGTTTCCTTAGGAAAGGATTAATTTAATAGCTTCCAAGAAAAAGAGATTATGCCACCGAGTACCAGATAAAGAAGTGAGAGCAGGGTTGGAGGTGACAGTGGTGGGGGTCATATTAGAGGATGAGGGTGCTATCATTTTGAGAAATAGTCCTGGGTGAACCCTGAAAAAAATCTGTAGGCTTCCATGATTTTCCAGTGAACAGCAAGGAAAGCATTTGACCCAACCCAGCATTTGGCTAAACTACAAGAAACACAAGCCTTTATTGGGGGATGTGGAGTGAAGTGAAAGTCACTCAGTCACGTCCAACTCTTTACAACCACATGGACTATACAGTCCATGAAATTCTCCAGGCCAGAATACTGGAGTGGGTAACCTATCCCTTCTCCAATGGATTGTCCTGACCCAGAAATTAAACTGGGGTCTCCTGCATTGCAGGCAGATTTTTTACCAGCTGAGCCACCAGGGAACCCATGCTCTTAAGACCTAGAACTCTGCAGACCCAAGCACTCTTTCTAGTGGCTCCAAGGGGCAGTTTCATGTTCTCAAGCCTGTTAGGGTGTCACAAAGTTATTCAATGTTCCTGAGAGCTTGCATGTGTCTTTTGGTTCATGGAGCACATTGGCGGATCAATTTGGGCCACAGCCTAGAGCTCCCCAGCCTCTTCAGTGGCCAAAGGATCACGTTCCTCCTCTAAGCACAGCCCAGTCAAGTTGGAACTCCAAGATCTAGAGCTTATGTCAGTTGTTGGCTGGATCTGAATATCTGTTAGAGGGCAGACCTAAAGTCACCCTGGAAACTTTCCCAGAGATACATTTCTCCTGAAGCCAAGAGGACAACATAAGTGATTCATTCTGAACTGATTAATAACTGTCACATTTCTGTCAGGGCACCGGAAGAACCAATTTCGGGGCTTGGTACCTTGAGCTCTGCATAGTAAGTCAAGATGCCAGCATGGCCTGGAGCCATGATTCTGAAACGAGACTACACTTCAGAATAGCTTGGGGACTTTGAACAAAAGACAGATCCCCAGGCCTCACTGGAGAGTCCTAGTAAGGATGGGCCTGAAGAGCCTTCTCCTCTCCCACATTCACTCTGATGATCTACCATATGCATATCAGCTAAAATCTGAATCACGGAAGTGGCAGAAATAGCCACTGGATTTTGCTTAATCAGGCTTTGTCTTGACCTAAACTGAATCTCTTTTGGAGTAAGCTAGGGTATAATGACTGAAGTAACATAAAGCTACTTTACACACATCAGAGTTGAATAGATCCCTGGGGGAACAGACTCTGAGACAGAGCGAGCATGCAGAGCTTTTATCAGGGAAAGTTCCCGGGAATAGCACCTGTGGAAGGGAGGGAGGGAAAGAAAACAGAACTGGGCAGAGGGAGATGCTAGCTGTAATGGAGTCCTAGGGCAAGCCCTGGGGGGTCCAGCAGGGGCGTCTGGAGCTGGGATGGTCTTCTCAAGCTGGGGCAGCAGGCCTGGCTTTTATATCCTTCTGTCGATCAGTCATTGTGAATGTGAGCTGCCCATGGAAGAAAGTGTGACCTTTGATGGGACAGTTTTCCTCGGCCAAGGCAATTCCCATAAAGGGCTCTAGGACTGCTTTTGGCAAGCACTCCCAGCACCTGGGGGAACATCTTATTTTTATTCTTGAAGAGGGATCTGAGCATCTACCATATGCTGTTAAAGTTCAGATGGGACTCATTTGTGTATAGGCTGGGATGAAAGCCAGTACCCTCTGCCCTCCCTAAGATCACTGTCTAGTATGGGCCCCTGCATGCCAGAGAAGAGTCCGGTGCTAGTACCTTTCCCCATGTGAGAGACTCTGAGTGATCAATCCATAGGAATATAATGAGAGTGGACTGGATTGGACATTTGACTCTTAGGTTTGATAGAAGAGAAGGAAGGCTATCAGAAGCAAGAATACTTGGCTGGTTGGTTTGCTGTGCTAGTAAAACTAAGGGTATATGCATAACACCCATTTAGGCCAATTAGATTCATTCCTTTGATCATCACCAACTTGGGGTAAGCAGGCATTAGCAGATAGTCTGAGGCGACAGATTATATCAGTCCCTCAAATCATGTCACAAAAAATTAGTGCTCTAGAATAACCACCCCTCTCCCAATGAAACACACCTTGTATTTGGTTGCTCAGTTGTGTCCAACTCTTTGCAAGCCTCATGAACTGTAGCTGCCAGGTTCCTCTGTCCATGCGATTTCCGAGGCAAGAATGCTGGAGTGGGATGGCATTTCCTTCTCTAAGCCCATGCTAACACCACAGAAAACTGAGCCCCCAACAGCATAAAATCTCTGATTAATTATGAAAAGTTTTATGACGACAGAAAATAATGTCACCAAGGCTGAATCTCAGATATTTGACACTGCTGATTTTGATAGGTTTCTACCAAGTTTCACAGTGGTTAGATTCCCCTAATCCCTTAGTAATTATTAGACATGTCTAGAAAAAAAAAATCCTACCACATTCTTTTGATGAGAATGATTGTTTAGTATGCCTATTTATTTATTCACTTGTAATGAGCAGGAGACACTTGGTGAGCTTGTTCTGTTCCTCTATCAGATTCCTTTACGCATAAATTATTTGAGGGTTAGATTTATGCTCAAAGAATAATGAGGTAAACAGGAGCAAAGGGAATAATTTAAAGCAATTCATAACAAGGAAATGATCACATACATAGCGAAAGCATGGAGAACCCCAGCCTGTTATTCCGTTCTGTTTGAAGTCAGGACAAAGCAGAACTACATCCCAGGGACTATTTCTCCAGTGAAAACCCAAAATGCTTTCCCTAGTTTTAACCATGTCGCATCTTGAGACCTGAGTGCTGAGAAAGAGAAGCAGTTGGTACCTTCATTAAGATTGCTTTGTCTTAGTTTTATTTTATAAATTAACTCATCAGTGCTTTTCCTAAAAGTTTCTTCCTGGAAAAAGAGTGCTCATCAAAACTATGTTTAGTTCACCTAGGGTCTTAAAACAATTTACAAAATCTTAAAAAAGAGCCAGGCTTAGAATGCAATTCATATGCAAAGATTCTAGATGAAGCCAAAAGACATTACTTAAAACTACGAACAAATAACTTTGTGACTAGAATTGTAAACAGAAGCATAATTTGCTAATGTTTTGTTCCAAAAGTCAGGCCTCCTTTCTCTTACCTGATTATTAATATGGAACATCAGGGAAATGAGATAGAAATAATATATCTGAACTTCACTTAGAAATTTGACCAAGATTTCTTCCGCTATCTGAATGGGTTTAATATAGAAATATATTCTGGATAATCAACAGCAACTTGGAGGAAGGTCTTTAAAACCATGTTGCAGTCCTGTATTTTTTTTTTCAGTGACTGCATTATACATAAAATGACTGATAAAATATGTGAATAATAACCTAAATTAGGAGGAATAGTTCTATAGCTTTAATTACCAACTAGTAAACTATATGCTCCAAATTTATATCTTCAGCCTGTTTTCTGGGCTCTGTATCTATCTAGTAGACATTTTTGCCTCCTCAAAATGGCTAAACTCAACATTCAGAAAACTAAGATCGTGGCATCCAGTGCCATCACTTCATGGCAAATAGATGGGGAAACAATGGAAACAGTGACAGACCTTATTTTGGGGGGCTCCAAAATCACTGTAGATGGTGACTGCAGCTATGAAATGAAAAGACACTTGCTTTTTGGAAGAAAAGCTATGACCAACCTAGACAGCATATTAAAAAGCAGAGACATTACTTTGCCAACAAAAGTATATCTACTAAAAGATACGGTTTTTCCAATAGTCAAGTATGGATGTGAGAGCTGGACTATAAAGAAAGCTAAGTGCCAAAGAATTGATGCTTTTGAATTGTGGTATTGGAGAAGACTCTTGAGAGTCCCTTGGACTGCAAGGAGACCCAACCAGTCCATCCTAAAGGAAATCAGTCCTGAATATTCATTGGAAGGACTGACGCTGAAGCTGAAACTCCAATATTTTGGCCATCTGGTGTGAAGAATTGACTCATTTGCAAAGGCCCTGATGGTGGGAAAGATAGAAGGCAGGAGGAGAAGGGAATGACAGAGGATGAGATGGTTGGATGGCATCACCAACTAGATGGATATGAATTTGAGTAGGCTCTGGGAGTTGGTGATGGATAGGGAAGCCTGACATGCTGCAGTCCACAGGGTCACAGAGTCGGACACGACTGAGCAACTGAACTGAACTGAAAATGGCTAAAGCTGAATTAATCACCTCTGCTGCACTCTTCAATGGCTTCACCTTTGGTAAATCTTTCTTTTTTTAAGATTTTTTTTTATGTGAATCATTTTTAAAGTCTTTAATGAATTTGTTATAATACTCTTCCTGTTTTGTACTTTTGACCATGAGGCATGTGGGATCTTAATTCCCCAACAAGGGACTGAATTCACACCCCCTGAATCTAAAGGTAAATTCTTAACCACTGGGCCTCCAGGGAAGTCCTTATAATTCCTAGTTTGAGCTTCATGTAACTTCTCAAGCGAGAATCCTTGGAGGCATCTTTAACCCATCATCTGAAATACACCTTAACTGATCAAATTCTGTTGACTCCATCTCCTTACTGTCTGTCTTAATAAGGATAAATTGGAATTAGGATAAACAAATACTGAAGAAAAGAGAAGACAATAAGAGGAATGCCCTTGAGTTACAATCAAATTAAACTGAAAGTCCAACTTCCAAAGTAAAGAAAGGAGATTTAGCAGCTTTAGCCAATGGTGAGTTCATCTTGAATACATAGCTTAATTGGCCTCAAAAAGCGTTAATATGACCTGAGGCTACATTTATTAAATTACAGTGTTTAGAAGGCAAGAGGGGAAAATTTTGCTGTGCTCTACCCTCTCGGATCACAATTATATTCACTCCTGATGACACACTTTAATGTAAAAATAGACACAACTATATTTTGAAGAGGAGACAAAACATTGAAGCCATGTTCCATTAGAAGTGCTTGCACAGAGTGGGAAGCTTTTTCTTGAAAATGGGAATTCTTAAGATGGATCTGTTGGCAGGGGTAGGGAGAGATAAATTAGGAGTTTGGGGTTAACAGATACACACTACTATATATAAAATAGATAAACAATATCCTACTATATAGCACAGGGAACTATATTCAACATCTTGTAATAAACTATAATGGAAAAGAATCTGAAATATATATATATATATAACTGAATCAAAAACTAATACAACAGTGTAAATCAACTATACTTCAATTTAAAAATGGCTAAAATATTTTTAAATGAACACAACCAACCAAACAAGATGAATATGATGGCTGCCTACAGCTTACTGAAGAATGCTATCTAGAGCAATGGTGCTATGGTAAGTCACCTCAGCCTGCCAAGCTCCTCTATCCATGGGATTCTCCAGGTAAAAATACCGGAGTGGGTTGTCATGCCCTTTTCCAGGGGATCTTCTTGAACCAAGGATCAAACCTGCATCTCTTATGTCTCCTACATTGGCAGGCAGATTATTTACCACTAGTGCCACCTGGGAAGCCCAGAGCAATGGTCTAATGGACTAATCCATACATCAGAGCTGGCTGAGGTCTGTAGGAACATCCTGGGATAATTCTATAGATTCTTCAGTTCCAGCCCCAAGAGATTCTTATTTAGGGGTCCTGGAGGGGGAACACCCTCTCTAAATCTGTGCACTTTAAAAGTCCCCTAGGTGATTCTGACATCCAACCAGGGCTGGGAGTGCCATGTAAATGAGAAATCAGATTTTCTCAGCATGCAGCCAAGAAAGAGTGGCTGCCAAGAAAGATCTCTGTGGACTATTAGGAGACACTTTTTAAAACACTGAGCCATCTGGAAATTTGATAGGATCCCTTGGGAGAAAGGGATGGAGTATTGAGTCACTGGGAGTTCAAATGGGCTACATGAATAATTTGTAGGCATAAAATCTAGGAGAGCTGAGCAGGAATGGTAGTGGTCTCTATGATTTTTAAGAACCTATAGTATTTGTCAAAAAAATGAAAGGCCAATAGGGACTTCCCTGGTGGTCCAGCAGCTAGGACTCTGTGATCCCCATGCAGGGGGCCCAGGTTCAATCTCTGGTCAGGGAACTAGATATCATATGCCGCAACTAAGAGTTCACATGCCACAACTAAAGACTTCACATGCTGCAACTATTAAATAAATAAAAGAAAAGATCCCACATGCTGCAACCAGGGTTGAAGTTCCATACATGTCACAACTAAGACCCAGAGGGTCAAAAAAAAAAAAAAATCAATGAATAAATATTTTTTTAAAAAAAGAATCAAAGGCTAATAGACAAAGAGCAGCTTTAAAAGTTTTTATTTTATTGTATTTTGTCTCGAGTACAAAGTGTTCAGTTGTCGGAACACCACCCATATCCCCTTGAGCATGCTGGCCTGAACTCCATCTGACCCTCTTAACCTGAGGTCTTTCTTGGTCCTCCACAGTCTACTCTGCTTTCATACACAACAAGACAGGCATGTGGGGCACTAACCATTCACCGTTTCCCAGAAATCCTAGATTCGAAGGAGATGGTATACATTAACTCCATTGCTTCCCAGGTAGGATAACTCTGGGATTGGGGAAGGGGGGATTGCTTTAGAGTCCCCAAATCCACAAGTGGGATGAAGCTCCAGTTGCCCATAGCAGTAATGCTGTTGACTTGATCACTCCACAAATAAATTCAGTTCAGTTCAGTTCAGTCACTCAGTTGTGTCTGACTCTTTGTGACACTATGAATCGTAGCATGCCAGGCCTCCCTGTCCATCACCAACTCCAGGGGTTTACTCAAACTCATGTCCATTGAGTCGGTGATGCCATCCAGCCGTCTCATCTTCTGTCGTCCCCTTCTCCTCCTGCCCCCAATCCCTCCCAGCATCAGGGTCTTTTCCAATGAGTCAACTCTTTGCATGAGGTGGCCAAAGTATTGGAGTCTCAGCTTCAGCATCAATCCTTCCAATGAACACCCAGGACTGATCTCCTTTAGGATGGACTGGTTGGATTTCCTTGCAGTCCAAGGAACTCTCAAGAGTCTTCTCCAACACTGCATCTCAAAAGCATCAATTCTTCAGCACTCAGCCTTCTTCACAGTCCAACTCTCACATCCATACATGACCACTGGAAAAACCATAGCCTTGACTAGATGGACCTTTGCTGGCAAAGTAATATCTCTGCTTTTTAATATGCTATCTAGATTGATCATAATTTTCTTCCAAGGAGTACACGTCTTTTAATTTCATGGCTGCAGTCACCATCTGCAGTGATTTTGGAGCTGCCCAAAATAAAGTCTGACACTGTTTCCCAATCTATTTTCCATGAAGAGATGGGACTGGATGCCATGATCTTCGTTTTCTGAATGGTGAGTTTTAAGTCAACTTTTTCCACTCTCCTCTTTCGTTTTCATCAAGAGGCTTTTTAGTTCCTCTTCACTTTCTGCCATAAGGGTGGTGTCATCTGCATATCTGAGGTTATTGATATTTCTCCCAGCAATCTTGATTCTAGATTGTTCTTCTTCCAGTCCAGCGTTTCTCATGATGTACTCTGTACATAAGTTAAATAAGCAGGGTGACAATATACAGATTTGACATACTCTTTTTCCTATTTGGAACCAATCTGTTGTTCCATGTCCAGTTCTAACTGTTGCTTCCTGACCTGCATATAGGTTTCTCAAGAGGCAGGTCAGGTGGTCTGGTATTCCTATCATTACTTACATTTAAATACTTGACTTAGGGTCTACCTCTGAGAGAACACAAAGTCACCAAACAATTACTGCCAACTAAGCAGAAAATTGATGCTTTCGAATTGTGGTGCTGGAGAAGACTCTTGAGAGTCCCATGGATCACAAGGAGATCAAACCAGTCAATCCTAAAGGAAATCAACCCTGAATATTCATTAGAAGGACTGATGTTGAAGCTGAAGCTCCAATACTTTGGCCACCTGATGCAAAGAGCTGACTCATTGGAAAATACCATGATGCTGGGAAAGATTGAAGACAAAAGGAGTAGAGGATGGCAGAGGATGAGACGATTAGATAGCATCACTGACTCAATGGACATGAATATTGAGTAAACGTTGGGAGATGGTGGAAGACAGAGGAGCCTGGCATACTGCAGTCCATGGGGTTGCAGATTCAGAAATGACTTAGTGACTGAACGATAACAACAAGTAGAAAATAATTACCTACTAAATCAGAATTTGAAGAAATTGGTATTAAAAAGGCATCTATTTTAAAGTATTTTTTAAAACTTGTCAATTTGACAGCACCTGCAAGCTGGGATGGTATTCATAGGCACAGCTAAGTTAGAGGGTCCAACTTCACTCAGCTTTCAGACCATTGGCTACAGAGGGTTGCTGTTCATGGATCTCAATAGCATTCGTCTCTCTGGGCCTACTTTCTACTACCTGTCCTCCTTCACTTCTGATGTTTCAGGAACTACTTATAACCACTCCCTCTTCAATGTCTCCCAGTTTCATGCCCCTATGTATTTGACTTTTCTATTTGCTGTTGTCCTAGAAATTTTTATTTGTCCTTTAAAAAACACTAAAGCTGTCCATTCTTCCAGGTATCCTCTTGCTTCATTCCCCTACACCAGTGGAGTCATTTTCCACTCTGATTACTCCTAGCTCAGAATGACAGAATTAACAATCACCTGAATATTTAATATTAAGATATAAGTGAGTTAAATTGGAGGAAACAGAAATCTACCCTGGCTCTCTCTTGCACTCATAGCCTGGGAATATCCCAAAGCAGGATGGTTCTTAATGATAATTCATTTGCATATTATCATTCCTTTCTTCCTTTGTTCCACAGCTAGTTGAGTTAGAATGCAATCTTTAAACAAGATTGTTTTGTGGAACTTAAATCCAAATAAATCCTTAAAGTGGGAGTATGTTATTCAATATTTCAAAACAATCTTTATAATGAAAGTAAAACACTTATGTTATCACCTTAACTGAGAAGAACAGGTTACAAAATTCAGTGAATGTGCAGCATAAATTCAAAAATTGTGATTTTGAAGAAAGTGAAAGAAATCCATTAACAGTAATGCAGTGAATGTCAGGTGTGGGACATGGTGATTATTTCTCTGCTGCTGTCTACTTTTTGTGTTTTTGAAGTCTTCAATGATGAGCAAGTTATAGAAAATAACAATGATACTTTTTCACCTGTAAGGAATGATTTCCCACAGATCAATCACCATGGAAGAAACTTTATCAGTTATTACAGAGTACCTACAAACCATGTCAAGAGGCCATGAGGCTTTGTGGGCAAATTCCTTCAAATGCTTAAGGAACTACATCACATCATTCTGCTGTCACATAATTGGTTTCAGAGCACAGTAAAAGTGGAAAGTTACACAGTTTAATTTTTTACTGAAAGAAATATGACCCTGAAACCCAATCTTGTTATACACACATAGACACATACATACATACCCCACCTATGAATCAATGATACTAATCAATGTAGGCAAAAAAAATACTAAATAAAATACTAGACAATCAAATTTAATAGCATCTAAAAGAATTTTCCTCTGCAATCAGATAAACTATCAGAGAATGAATGAGTGATTTAATATTAGGAATACTATCACTATAATGAACAATGTCAATATCGCAAAAGAGACAAATCATGTCAACAAATACTAAGCAAACAGTAAGTAAAAAATTTTAAATACATTTCATAAAACTGGGGATAGAAGAGTTCTTAATATGATCATTGATCATTACACTTAGCCATAAAAAATGTTAGTTATGAGTAATGGGCTCTGAACTCACTCTGACTTAGGTTTAAATTCTGGGTATACATTTTCTTCCCATGAGACTTTCACTAAGTTACTTTATCTTTCTGCTTTGGTTCTCTCTGTAAAATTGGCATAATAATTTCTTACCATACAGAGTTAGTATAAGAATAATTCAAGTGATGCATGTTAAGTGCTTAGTATAATGTCTGTAATTTAGTGATACTCCGTTCAGTTCAGTTCAGTCGCTCAGTCGTGTCCGTTTCTTTGTGACCCTATGAATCGCAGCACGCCAGGCCTCCCTATTCATCACCAACTACTGGAGTTCACTCAGACTCATGTCCATTGAGTCAGTGATGCCATCCAGCCATCTCATTCTCTGTCGTCCCCTTCTCCTCCTGCCCTCAATCCGTCCCAGCATCAGGGTCTTTTCCAATGAGTCAACTCTTTGCATGAGGTGGCCAAAGTACTGGAGTTTCAGCTTTAGCATCATTCAAGTGTTATAATAACAGTTGTATTAAATGCTATTTAATGCCATGTACATCATATTATACATTGTTATTTTTACATTGTACAAAAGTATAAAAGCATATTAAACAATTTCTATGATGATGATGATGATAAACAGTAGCAGTGATAATAGTAAAACTGATAGACTTCAGAATTTACTTATGGAGTTTCTTCCCCCTACACCCAAAATACACACACCTGAGAGTCTTCTCCCAGGTGATTCTAATATATAATCAAACATTTAGGATCACGAAATTAGAGGCATTTCTAGTAAAGATCCAAGCAATGCAAGAGTCATGAGACAAAAGGGAGAGGTGTCACTATAGTTGACGAAGATAAATTTGATATTTTCAGATGACTTCATTAAACATAAAAAAAATTCAAGATAATCAGAACACTCCTTCACAATGAGCCTTCTTAGAATGAAGGAGAGGGTTCAGGATAGTGGTCAGATACAAGGTCAATGTATTAAAAAAAAAAAAAAAAAAGCTTTTCAGCAGTATCCATTTAGACCATATAACCAGGTAATAGTGAAAAGATCCATCCATAATAGTGCCAAACATATAAAGTACCTAGAAACATGCCTCCAATTAAAATTAATTAACTAATTTTTAAAAAAGTACCTAGAAACAAATTTGTAAGAATATGATACATATGAAGAAAAGTGTACTGCTTTACCAGATGACACAAAAAAGGAGCTGACAAAATAATAAAAGCCATATATGATAAACCCACAGCAAAAATTATCCTCAATGGTGAAAAATTGAAAGCATTTCCCCTAAAGTCAGGAACAAGACAAGGGTGCCCACTCTCACCATTACTATTCAACATAGTTTTGGAAGTTTTAGCCACAGCAATCAGAGAAGAAAAAGAAATAAAAGGAATCCAGATTGGGAAAGAAGAAGTAAAACTCTCACTGTTTGCAGATGACATGATCCTCTACATAGAAAACCCTAAAGACACCACCAGAAAGTTACTAGAGCTAATCAGTGAATGTAGTAAAGTTGTAAGACATATAATTAACACACAGAAATCTCTTGCATTCTTATACACTAACAGTGAAAGAACAGAAAGAGAAATTAAGGAAACAATTCCATTCACCATTACAATGAAAAGAATACAATACTTAGGAATAAATCTACCTAAAGAAACAAAAGACCTATATATAGGAAACTATAAAACACTGATGAAAGAAATCAAAGATGATACAAATAGATGGAGAAATATACCATGTCAATGGATCAGAAGAATCAATATAGTGAACATGAGTATACTACTCAAAGCAATCTATATATTCAATGCAATCCCTGTTAAGCTACCAACAGTATTTTTCACAGAACTAGAACAAATATTTTCACAATTTGTATAGAAATACAAAAAAACCTCGGATAGCCAAAGCAATCTTGAGAAAGAAGAATGGAACAGGAGGAATCAACCTGCCTGACTTCAGACTATACTACAAAGCTACAGTCATCAAGGAAGTATGGTATTAGTACAAAGGCAGAAAAATAGGTCAATGGAACAAAATAGAAAGCCCAGAGATAAATCCATGCACCTATGGACACCTTATCTTTGACAAAGGAGGCAAGAATACACAATGGAGAAAAGACAATCCATTTAACAAGTGGTACTGGGAAAACCGGTCAACCACTTGTAACAGAATGAAACTAGAACACTAACACCATACACAAAAATAAACTCAAAATGGATCAAAGATCTAAATGTAAGAACAGAAACTATAAAACTCCTGGAGGAAAACAGGCAAAACACTCTCTGACATAAATCACAGCAGGATCCTCTATGACCCATCTCCCAGAGCAATGGAAATAAAAGCAAAAATAAACAAATGGGACCTAATTAAACTTAAAAGTTTTTGCACAATGAAGGAAACTAAGCAAAGTGAAAAGACAGCCTTCAGAATGGGAGGAAATAATAGCAAACGAAACAACTGACACAGAATTAATCTCAAAAATATACAAGCAGCTCCTGCAGCTGAATTCCAGAAAAATAAATGACTCAATCAAAAAATGGGCCAAAGAACTAAACAGACATTTCTCCAAAGAAGACATACAGCTAACAAATGAACAAATGTTCAACATCACTCATTATGCTGCTGCTGCTGCTACTAAGTCACTTCAGTCGTGTCCGACTCTGTGCAACCCCATAGACAGCAGCCCACCAGGCTCCCCATCCCTGGGATTCTCCAGTCAAGAACACTGGCATGGGTTGCCATTTCCTTCTCCAATGCATGAAAGTGAAAAGCGAAAGTGAAGTCACTCAGTCGTGTCTGACTCTTAGCGACCCCATGGACTGCAGCCCACTCGGCTCTTTCGTCCATGGGATTTCCAGGCAAGAGTACTGGAATGGGGTGCCATTCACTCATTATGAGAGAAATGCAAATCAAAACCACACTGAGGTACCATCTCACGCTGGTCAGAATAGTTACTATCCAAAAGTCTACAAACAATAAATGCTGGAGGGGGTGTGGAGAAAAGGGAACCCTCTTACACTGTTGGTGGGAATGCAAACTAGTACAGCCACTAAGGAGAACAGTGTGGAGATTCCTTAAAAAACTGGAAATAGAACTGCTATATAACCCAACAATCCCACTGCTGGGCATACACACTGAGGAAACCAGGATTAAAAAAGACACGTGTACCCCAATATTCATCACAGTACTATTTACAATAGCCAGGACATGGGAGCAACCTAGATGTCCATTGGCAAATGCATGGATAAGAAAGCTGTGGTCAGTTAGTTCAGTCACTCAGTTGTGTCCAACTCTTTGCAACCTCATGAATCTCAGCACACTAGGCCTCCCTGTCCATCACCAACTTCTGGAGTTTATTCAAACTCATGTCCAATGAGTTGGCCATGAGATGCCATCCAGCCATCTCATCTTCTTTCGTCCTCTTCTCCTCCTGCCCCCAATCCCTCCCAGTATCAGGGTCTTTCCAAATGAGTCAACTCTTTGCATGAGGTGGCCAAAGTAGTGGAGTTTCAGCTCCAGCATCAATCCTTCCAATGAACACCCAGGACTGATCTGCTTTAGGATGGACTGGTTGGATCTCCTTGCAGTCCAAGGGACTCTCAAGAGTCTTCTCCAACACCAGAGATCAAAAGAATCAGTTCTTCAGCGCTAAGCCTTCTTCACAGTCCAACTCTCACATCCATACATGACTACTGGAAAAACCATAGACTTGACTAGACAGGCCTTTGTTGGCAAAGTAATGTCTCTGCTTTTGGATGTGCTATCTAGGTTGGTCACAACTTTCCTTCCAAAGAGTAAGTGTCTTTTAATTTCATGGCTGCAATCACCATCTGCACTGATTTTGGAGCCCCCCAAAATAAAGTCTGACACTGTTTCCACTGTTTCCCCATCTATTTCCCATGAAATGATGGGACTGGATGCCATGATCGTTTTCTGAATGTTGAGCTTTAAGCCAACTTTTTCACTCTCCACTTTCACTTTCATCAAGAGGCTTTATAGTTCTTGCCATAAGGGTGGTGTCATCTGCATATCTGAGGTTACTGATATTTCTGCCAGCAATCTTCATTCCAGCTTGTGCTTCTTCCAGCCCAGCGTTTCTCATGATGTACTCTGCATAGAAGTTAAATAAGCAGGGTGACAATATACACCCTTGACATACTCCTTTTCCTATTTGGAACCAGTCTGTTGTTCCATGTCCAGTTCTAACTGTTGCTTCCTGACCTGCCTACAGATTTCTCAAGAGGCAGGTCAGGTGGTCTGGTATTCCCATCTCTTTCAGAATTGGTACATATAAAGCTGTGGTACAGATACACAATGGAATATTACTCAGCTGTTAAAAAGAATGCATCTGAATCAGTTCTAATGAGGTAAATGAAACTGGAGCCTATTATACAGAGTCAGTAAGTCAGAAAGAAAAACACCAATACAGTATACTAAAGCATATATAGGGAATTTAGAAAGATGGTAACAATGATCCTATATGTGAGACAGCAAAAGAGACACAGACGTAAAGAACAGTCTTTTGGACTCTTTGGGAGAAGGTGAGGGTGGGATGGTTTGAAAGAATAACATTGAAGCATGTATATTATCATATTTGAAACATATCACCAGTCCAGGTTAGATGCATGAGACAGGGTGCTCAGGGCTGATGCACTGGGATGACCCTGAGGGATGGGATGGGGAGTGAGGTGGGAGAGGGGGTTCAGGATGGGGAACACATGTACACCCATGGCTGATTCATGTCAATGTATGGCAAAAACCACTATAATATTGTAAAGTGATTAGCTTCCAACTAAAATAAATTAATTTAAAAAATGAACTGAATAAACATAGAGATGTTCAAAAGTTCTAAAAGAGTGGGCTGAACATTGTAATTTGGGAACCATTCCTCACAGGCTTAATGAAACCCCAATAAAAATGGTAATATTATTTTGATGAAATAATTTGGATTCTATTTGTAGACTGTGAGAGAATAAACAGTCTAAAGCTTGACATACTGTGGGTACATAATACATGGTAGCTAACTAGCAAGGTAATGTTCAAAATCCTTTAAGCTAGGCTTCAACAGTATGTAAACTGAGAACTTCCAGACATACAAGCTGGATTTAGAAAAGGCAGAGAAACCAGAAATCAAATTGCCAACATCTATTGGATCATAGAGAAAGAGAATTCCAGAAAAAAAACTAATTCTGCTTCACTGACCATATTAAAGCCTTTGACTGTGTGGATCACAACAAACTGTGGAAAATCCTTAAAAAGATGGGAATACCAGACCACCTTACCTGCCTCCTGAGAAACCTCTATGTGGATCAAGAAGCAACATTTAGAACCAGACATGGAACAAAAGACTGGTTCCAGATTGGGAAAGGAGTACATCAGGCTGTATATTGTCACCCTGCTTATTAAACTTATGTACAGAGTACATCATGCGACATGCCAGGCTGGATGAAGCACAAGCTGGAATCAAGATTGCCAGGAGAAATATCAATAACCTCAGATATGCAGATAACCCACCACCCTTAGGGCAGAAAGTGAAGAGGAACTAAAGAGCCTCTTGATGAATATGAAAAAGGAGAGTGAAAGAGCTGGCTTAAAACTCAACATTCAAAAAACTAAGGTCATGGCATCAGGTCCCATCATTTTACGGCAAATAAACGGAGAAAAAATAGAAACAGTGACAGACTTTATTTTCTTTAGCTCCAAAATCACTGCAGACAGTGACTGCAGCCATGAAATGAAAAGATGCTTACTCCTTGAAAGAAAAGCTATGACAAATCTAGATGGCATATTAAAAAGTAAAGACATCACTTGCTGACAAAGGCCCATATAATGAAAGCTATGGTTTTTCATAGCTTTCCATAATAGTCAGGTACGGATGGGAAAGTTGAACCATAAAGAAGACTGAGCACTGAAGAATTGATGCTTTCAAACTGTTGTGCTGGAGAAGACTCTTGAGAATCCCTTGGACAGCAAGAAGATCTAGCCAGTCTATCCTAAAGGAAATCAACCCCAAATATTCACTGGAAGGACTGATGCTGAAGCTAAAGCTTCAATACTTTGGCCACCTGATGGGAAGAACTGACTCATTGGAAAAGACCCTGATGCTGGGAAAGATTGAGGGCAAGAGGCGAAGGGAACAACAGAGGATGAGAATGGTTGGATGCCATCACTGACTCAATGGCCATGAGTTTAGGCAGGCTCTGGGAGATAGTAGAGGGCAGGGAAGCCTAGCGTGCTGCAGTCTGTAAGATGGCAAAGAATTGGACTTGACCGAGGGACTGAATATCAACAATACTTCCTCTTGCTTTTTAGCGAAATTCTGATGCCACAGGTCATGGTGATCTCCTCCTTTAATTTTTATAATTACTATTCACTGGCACTTACTATACAATTTTTGGAAGTTCTATTTTATATTGAATTTTTAGTTAATTTACATTAATGGGTCATTAATTATTCTCTCCAAAACTGACTATAAACTCCTTGAAGTCAAGGACTAGGTTTATATACCTTTGAACCAAATACTTAATGCATACTGGTCACCTACAGAGAACAGAGGGGTGATGTAGAAAGAGACAACAGAACTGTTATTAGCTCATCACTACAGAATAAAATAAAATACTGTTAAACACACTTGAGGAAGTCAAACTATGGAGCCACCTAAGCAATCCAAATGCCAACCACAGTCATGGTTGGAGTGTGCCTTCTCTTATCTAGAGAAGTTACTGCTGAATATTATGTTGACTGATGGATCACTTCATTCCTAAAATATGCTGGAGCTGATAACAAGCTGAGATCGATTCCAGAGTCCAGTAAGGATTCTCATAAAATAGGGGTGACTAATTAGAAGAAATACATGTCGACTCAATAGCAGTCAATGGCCTAGGAAGCCATAGGAATGAATGAGAACTCCCCAATTCCCAAAGCTCCAAAGCAAAAATATTTCAGAATCATGCTCTGAGTAGGCCTGGCAGATTCTCAAAGTAGAGTGGCTGCAAAATACTCACTTGATATTTTAAGCATATTTTGTATGCTTAAATTTGTAGAAATTTGTAAAAGTTGAGGAGAAGATACTGCTAGTCAGGAAGTAAACGTAGAGAACATAAGTAATATTAAATCGGTATGTGTGCCGTTTCCAAGAACTATGAGTAAGCAAACCGCTTCTTGACTTCAACTGGATGTCATTTTACCTAAATATATGCAGGGGATATTAATACTATACTTGTGTTTACTTTAACAACCACCAGGACTGTGTGAAAATCAGCTTCACAGCCAAATAAAGTGACAAAAATGACAACTCCAAGAACACAGAAACCACTTTGCAAGTTTTGCTTGCATATTCTGTGTAATCTCCTGAAAAGGAGTCTTAGACATTTGTAAGCTGGCTGCCTGCCCTACCGACTTTTCAAGCTTCTATTTAATACCCTGAGGAAGGGTCTCACCAAAATGCCAACACTTAAGTCAGATAAATGCCTTTAGCCTTCATAATCTGTCCAGTGTTCCAGCTATTAGCAAGCAGTGGTAAGTCTCACCAATAACTCAGAGCACATTTCTGAGCAAAACTATGATGTTTCAGAGCACCTAGTCACACATTCCCTAAATGGAGAGGAGGACAGTGCAGGCTAGCTTTCATGTAAAGTCAGTTTCAGTACTACTAACTGATTTCAAATGAGTGGCCACTGATGATAATTAGGCAGGTCTCCCATCTCTGTATCATCCCCATGCCCTCCTGCAATTTGAAGGGCTATAATGAATGTAAAGATACTGAGGATATGCATGTGTGCTAAGTTGCTTCCATCCTGTCCGATTCTTTGTGATGCTATGAAACCATAGCTGGCTGGGCTCCTCTGTCCATGGGATTCTCCAGGGAAGAATACTGGAGTGGGTTGGCATACCCTACTCCAGGGGATCTTCCTGACCCAGGGATCAAACCCACATCTCTTATGTCTCCTGGCAGGTAGGTTCTTTATCACTAGCACCACCTGGGAAACCCATACTGAAGGTATGGTCTGCACTTTACCATAATTTAAAATACATTTGAGAAAAAAAAATTCACAAATAAAGCACAAGTATATGGTAATTACATGAAACAAGAAAAACTGTTGAAGTTACATAACTCTTATTTGATGATAGGAAGTTTCCAGACATATGCTGCAGACAGTAACTCTAAAGAGAACTCAGAGGACAGAGACTGCACTGTGGATGGGGTCATTAGAGGAGGCTTTAGGAAGAGCTGCATCTTAAACTGGGAGGCCACTTAGCTTATGGATTAAGGAAAAGGTTTCTGGAGCAACACACTGTGCTTTCCAATCCTGCTTAAACTCAGAGGAAATGTGTGTCCTTGAGACTATTATTTGATCCTTCTAAACTTCAGTTTTCCCATCTGTAAAATGGGGATAATAATAGTATAGTATTCACCTTGAAGGACTGAGTTAGATAATGAATGTGAAGCAGCTTCTGGAATATGGTAAGGGCTCAATTAAATATTAGCACACAAAATAAACAGAAAAATTTGACTTTGAAATATAGATTGTTTGTGACAGCAAGAGTGTGTAGAAAAGAAACCCTCCTATACCACTGGTGGGAATTTAACTGGTGCAGCCATTATGGAGAACAGTACACAGGTTCCTTAAAAAAATAAAAATAAAGCTACCATATGATCCTGGAATTCCATGCCTGGGCATATATCCAGAGAAAACTCAAATTCAAAAAAATACATGCACCCCAATGCTCACTGCAACACTTTTTAAAATAGCCAAAATATGGAGGCAACCTAAGTCTCCATCAACAGAGGAACAGATAAAGAAGACATGGTATTTATACACAATGGAATATTACTCATAGAAAATAATATTACCATAGCAAAGAATAGTGTCTTTCACAGCAACATGTATGAACCTAGAGATTATCATATTAAATGAAGTAAGTCAGACAAAGACAAATATCACATGATATCACTTACATGTAAAATCTAAAAAAATGATATAAATGAATTTATTTATAAAACAAAAATAGACTCAAGCATAGAAAACAAACTTATGGTTACCAAAAGGGATAGCTGGGGAGTAGGGGGATAAATTGGGAGTCTGAGATTAACATATACACACCACTATATATAAAGTAGGCTTCCCTGGTGGCTGAAGGTAAAGAATCTGCCTGCAATGTGGGGGACCTGGGTTCAATTCCTGGATTGGGAAGATCCCTTGGAGAAGGGCATGGCAAGCTACTCCAGTATTCTTGCCTGTAGAATCTCCAGGGACAGAGGAGCCTGGCGAGCTACAGTCCATGGGGTCGCAAAGACTCGGACATGACTGAGCAACTAAGTACAGCTCAAAACAAGGACCTACTGTATAGCACAGGGAACTATATTCAAAATATTGCTATATATATATATATATATAAAACTGAACCACTTTGCTATGCACCTGAAGCTAATACAACATGGTAAATTAACTATACTTCAATTTTAAAAAAGGTTTTAGAAAAAGATAGATTGCCTGGAAGTGGACTAAAGAGGGATATTATGTTAATAGATAAGATGATGCTTAGTGGGAAACATCTAAAGTCAGTCTCCAATTCCTTACCTCACTCTCCGAAGGTCCTGGTTATTTACTACAAACTGCCCAGATTTAGGGGAATTTGGGAGAGCATCCACTGGCCTTCCCCTTAGAATCTATCTGAGGGAAGGAAACCAAATCTTTTCTTTCTGATATTCCATTGAACACATTTTGGGCATAGCACACCACCATCAGAGTAACATTCCAAATGCTCAGAAAGCCCAAGCTGAAAGAGCAAAATAACCCTGACCCAGAAGCAGGGGTTGAATTTTCATGAAACCAGACTTAAGCATTCACTGTGACGCTCAAAGGAGTTTTGTCTGTAACACATCATTGAGAAAAAGCTTCCAATTAAGTGAAAATTTAAGCCAATCTAAATGTTTGGAATGGTGTAGACAGCTCAACCCTTTCCTACCCTTCCCCTGTTCTCCCATTACCCCATCCTCATTATTGTCATATTATTGCATTTTCACATTGTTCAGCAAACAATGGGCTGAAATTCTGGTCCCATTGATCAGATGTTTGGCATTATATAGCCAGAGCCAATAAATGGAAAACAACTCACTCAAGAAACATTCTAGCCAAGAAAGGGCAATAAGTGGGCCATTTCACTACCATCCAGAATGACTCCCAAATCTCACATTTCTACATATGATCTGGCAATTATGGCTCCAGATTGAGGATTTCAAAGCAATTTCTGCCATTCCAGGTGCAAGCCCGGTTGTTTAATTGGTATCTGTAGCTTAGGAGGAGGGAGTTTATTGGACTCTTTCAGTATGGCCTTCCAAAATCCAGCTGCAAAACTAAAGTCCCCTTGCAAACCAACTTCACACCTAAGCATAAAGATTCAAGGCACTATTTAGAGGAGCAAAAAGAGACTCACAATTGAATAGCAGCTTTCAGGGCAGGGAGGAAAGGCCCAGCCACAACGTCCTTTGGCTCTATGTTTCCAGAGGACACGTTTGGCTGTAGCACCAGATTGCCAGGTTGGTAAAAGCTCTATCAAGCCCTGCGTCTTGCCTTCTGTTAGGAGACCTGTGACACTTTTTCTTCTCTCACACCACGGGGTGAAAGGGAATTCAGAGAATCTACAATCAACATGAAAGTCAAATTTTACAATCACTTCTGTGCTGAATGGCCCACTTTCCCCCTTGTGCTTGGGGACTTCATCATATTAAAGAGAGACAGCAAAAGAGGTACATTCTTTTCAGAATCCAGATACATCTCAAGGCAATTGCTATGAGAGAAGAAAGGCTTCCAGACCAGCTTGCAACTCCCTAGCAACCACTGTCACAGGTTCTTACAGGTCACCTTCAAGCAAAATATTAGGGATAAATGCTATTTTTTTAAAATTATGGAATACAATCTTTAATACAAAGAAAGCACTGATAGAGTATCACCATTCAGTTCAGCCACTCAGTTGTGTCTGAATTTTTGTGACCCCATGGACTGCACCATGCCAGGCTTCCCTGCCCATCACCAACTCCCAGAGTTTGCTCAAACTCATGTCCATCAATTTGATGATGCCATCCAGCCATCTCATCCTCTGTCATCCCCTTCTCCACCTGCCTTCAACCTTGCCCAGCATAAGGGTCTTTTCCAATGAGTCAGTTCTTCTCATCAGGTGGCCAAAGTATTGGAGTTTCAGCTTCAGCATCAGTTCTTCCAATGAATATTCAGGACTGATTTCCTTTAGAATTGACTGGTTGGATCTCCTTGCAGTCCATGGGACCCTCAAGAGTCTTCTCCAACATCACAGTTCAAAGGCATCAGTTCTTCAGTGCTCAGCTTTCTTTATAGTCCAACTCTCACATCCATACACGACTACAGGAAAAGCCATAGCTTTGACAAAATGGACTGAGAGAAGCTACTGTCAGCAGCTGTTGGCAAAGTGATGTCTCTGCTTTTTAATATGCTGTCTATTTTTAATATAATTTTTGATACAAAGAAAGCATTGATAGGGCCATACTCCTGACTAATGCATTTTTAGTTTACAAAGCAATAGCAAAACGGGAGAGAAGGGGGCAGGGCACAACTTTTAAAAGAATGACAGAGGCATCAGTTCAGAGCCCCTTAGGACATGACAAAAACTGGTTAGAACCAATTAGGTACAAGATGGTGGAATAGTCAACTTACAGTTGACCTGAGCCTTTTTATTTGCTCATTGCAATACATTAGGATTCCCTCATAAGCTCAGTTGGTAAAGAATCAACCTGCAATGCAGGAGACCCTGGTTCGATTCCTGGATGGGAAAGATCCCCTGAAGAAGGAAATGGCAACCCCTCCAGTAATCTTGCCTGGAGAATCCCCACTGCTCACAGCAGCTTCTCTCAGTAAGATTATCATTGACTTCATCCCAAAGGCTTTTGAACCAGGAGCAACATTAGCATAAGCTAAAGGACACATCCATCAGTGCCATAACAGTTCTGAGGCTAACCATAAAAGGCCAAAAAGTGGTCAGTAGCCCAATTCTTGGAAATCCCTCCCTCTTCCCCCAAATAATTAGAATAATCCTCCCACTCACTAGCCTGTGAAATTACCCAGCCGATAAAAACTAACCACACCATATTTCAACACTCCCTCACCTTCGGAGATGGCCCACACTCTAAGTCTGTGGAGTGTGTTTCTCTCTAAATAAATTCACTTCTTACCTATCACTTGGTCTCTAAATTCTTTTACAATGAAGCCAGAATCTTAAATTCACCAGGAACAAGAGCTAGGCGAGGGCTAGACCAACTGTATTTTCTTCAGTCATCATCAGTTGAGTCCCTCATCATATCTCACTTGGATGACTATGGCCCTTTCCCATCTGTCTTACTGTTTACCAGCCTCTTGCTATTCAGTTCACTCTTCACACCAATACCAGAGAGTTATCTAAGAGACAGCGTGAACATCTGAGCTCATTGCTCTAATAGTGCCCTACCACTATGGGAGGAAAGCCAAACATGGTTTAATGAAAGACCCTACCCTCTATTGACGTCTCATGACCCTGCCCCCTCTTCTTATCTACTCTTACTTCAACAACCGTATGATAGCTATTTTGAACTTCTATTTTTGGAAGACCTCCTCTGAAGACTTGAGATCTCTATTTCTGCTTAGAGAGTTGGTACTCCTCTTCTAAAAGTCACCTCCTCTGAGAAGCCTCCGCTGATGATCCTTAGACGCAGAAGGAGGTTAGCTGCTTCTTCCTTTGTGCTCCTGGAGCTCTCATTACTCAGTTCTATCACAGTAGTCATCATGTAGGATTTGAAAGACTGGGACTGCATTAGGGAAAGGAGTGAGTCTTACTCCCTTTTCTACGCCCTAGCACATACCAAACATTCTGAAAATGACCAGTGGAAGAATGAATGAGAGAGCACATACTTGCTCCTTAGGAAGCCTTGAGCTTATATCTTCATTTTTCTTAGTGTCTATACTTACAAACTGTACTCTGCCCTTAGTCATACTCTTACAGATGTGTGCCACTGATCCAAGCAGTTGACTGATAACAAGACTCAAGGTGCAATTTCCCGATAGTAGATGAATTCCAGCACATTGCCCACCAACCCCATGACTGAACTATCCAGAATATAGCTCCACAGGAGTAGGGATTTGGGCCTACAGTGAAGCCTGGCTTATAGTAAGTGCTCACCAAGAGGGAGAATGGAGGAAGCCGGCTGAGGATCAGAGTTATTTCTGTGTTGAAGGAATCATGCATGGGCTCAAGTTGAACTTCCCAATGATGTATGTGTTTAAATAGACTATCAATCCGCCTCTCAGAGGGCAGTAGCTCTATTTTTCAGACTTTGAGTTACCTACTTCTTTGACTTTGAATTATCTATTTCTCCAGAAATATTTACCTGGTATAGGTAGCCCACCTTTGGGGCCCCTCTCAATTTTATCATCTGTAAAGATCCCCATGTATCAAGTTAGTCTTCCCTCTTCTTAACCTCTCCCTGTATATATTCTGTCAGTAATCAGTTCTCTATGTGTTTTAATCTCGTTTTGCCAACTGAGTAGGTGCCAATTTGGAAAAATCATTTTTAGATTCCATAGTGAGCAGCCCCTATACAAAGCACAGCAGGTGCTCACCCCCTTCTTGTTAGATTGATATGTTGAGGATTTACCAGTCTGGAGGGATTAAAGGGTGTGTGTTAGCATAGCAGCCAACATCACAATTCCTCTTAGAAAGGAACTAGCTACAATGAGAAAAATACTTTACTAGACCATTTGGGAATGAAATCATAAAGCCTCCAGAACAAGGTCTGGAAAGAAAGAGCAGAACTGGAAAACAAGGGCAGAATAAGAAATCAATTGCTCTACATAGAAAGTGAGAGAATTTCCTTTTATAACTGAGAGGAAGCAGGGAGTGGAGAGAGAGAAAGAAGTCCCACTTATGCAGCCAGAGTCAGGAGCCCAGGTTGGCAAGGATGGAGTTCTAAGGGGCAGGGTATGTAAGATCAAGTCTATGGTTTCCCTCATTCTGCCCCTCCATGTTCTAAGTTTTCCTCCCACACAAAAGCCCTGTGTGAAGCATCTGTATGTGTGACTGTTCATTGATGGAAATCAATGAGAGAGTAAAGTGCTGTACTGCGATCACCAGAGAATCCAGGCCAGAGCTGGATTCACACACATGAGCTATCAACTGAGGGAATTCACCAGAAACAAGAACCCAGAATCAGAGGCAAGGGGAAAGCCATGAGTCCTCTCCTCTTCCTTCTATTAATCCCCAGATTCTGTGAGGATGGGGGTCTTACTACAAATGGGGGTGAGTTTCAAATGAGCTTTAGTAGGATCTCAAAGAGCAGATACTGAAACCGACATGTGCGTTACACATGGATTACAGGCTGTCGAGACCTAAGGCTGCCATCAGTAAGAATGAATGCACTGAGGCCTGGAGTGGGGAAGTGACTTGGCCAAAGTCGTTTCACTCTTTGGGGAAGGAGCAGGGTGTCCAGCACTCAGGCTTTTCCCAAACATTATTCTATGTTCTACTCTGTGCAGTGCCTCCATCCTTAAATTGACCATGGGGACCCAGCAACAGCGTCTGTCTGAGACTGTGGCATTTGTTGGACTTTTAATTGGAGAAATTTAGGTTACTGTCAATGCCAGCAAGGGCTATTGTTTATCTAAAGGCTGGGATCACAGCTGTGCTGCTGGGCCATCCGGAAGAGCCATCTGTCATTTGGGGGAATCCTAAGGGGATCTGGCATGGGTGGATGAGGTCCTGGGAATGGGCTGAATTGGGGATGCTGCTAGTAGCCTCCAGGCCTCAATTATCAAGAGACTCTTCACCTTGTGCCACCTTTCCTTGTCTGTTTCAGGAGCCCAGAAGGGAGCACCCTATGGCTGGTATCTCACATTTGCAGGCATGGAATATAGAAGATGTGCTTCCACCAGTCTCAGGACTAGTACCCAGGAGAGGCATCCCAAGGGGAGGTCCTCTCTGAGAGGCTATCTTCTTGGACCATCCCCTTTATTTCCAGGTAATCAGGCTTAGTCGGAATCAAATTAATTTACTTCTTCCTGTCATCTGGGTTTCTTTCCTGTCACTGATATTGCCCTGAAGGTACAGATAGGTATCATAAACCTGAAATTGTGCTAAAACAAGGAGATGCTGCAAATCAAGGAAGCCACAGGTTTAACTGTTAGCTCCCAGCCACCAGGTTTGAACAATGGCTGTCCCCAAAGAGCCAGAGAACCAGAGAAGTCGCAGGCAGCCTGTCTCCTCAGGGGTCTGGGAGGGCTAGGAGAGGAATTGCCTGACCAGGGTTGAGGACAACAGAAATCAGAGCTGAGAGGAAGAGGGATGAAAATGCTATGCAAATACAGCAGCCTGCTTTTGTCTCTTCTAACCAGTAAACATTTGATAACAACATCAAAACCACAAATTTCTTTATCCCTGCTATTGTGTGAAACGATGGCTTCAAGAAAGAGAGGTTAAGGAGATTTAGTTGAGGTCAGCCAGCAAATCAGTAAATCCTGGAAATGATTCAGTCTCTGCTCATCTCCAACTACCACCCTTTGCTGCTTTCTATTGCTGTTTAAATATGAAGCTGTGTGAGTAAACAGAAAATGCTGTAGGTCCTTTCTAGTGGGACTGCAAACACAGGCTAAAAGCCATTTCCATTTTTGATCGGATGAAAATAACTTTAGGCCTTCTGTCTTAAAAAAAAAAAAAATGATTGCCATGATAAAACTTTGAAAGGGGGTCAGAGGGAGGGAGTGTTTCTGAACCAGAAAAGCTGCTCTGGGAGTCATCAGATTTCTGTAGCGGGTAGCGGGTCTGGGATTAACTTGTGTAACTCTTAGCTGCTAATGACCTATTGCAATGCAGGTTTAAATTTGAAAGTGTGCCATGTTTGCTGACTTTTAGGAGTCTGAAAAGTTGAAAATGAAGTTGGAGACCTACTCCAGATTCCCCTCAATTTGAGGGGTATCTGATTCTAACAGTGATAAAGATCTTTATTCGAACAACAACTACCTCATAAAGTCTTTCCCAGACACCCACTCTCCCATTCCATAGCCTCTTCCAAGCTTTTTTTCTCCTCTCTTCTTAATATTTATCACTATTCAACATACTATATATCTTACTTATTTATCACTGCCTAAATTAGTGTGTATTTACCTACTTATCTTGTTTCTTATCTCTTTTTCTCCAAGTAGAATCTAAACCTCCTGATGGCAGTGATTTTTCTTGTTTTGTCCACTGTTTATCCCTGGGGTCTAGAACAGTGTCTGCTGCGGGGAGGTGTTCTTGTAAGACACTGAAGAAATGAATATAAGGAAGGTGATCAAAATGATAATCAAAATTCTGACAAGGTATATGCTCTATGCAAAGCACGAGTAACTAATTTAAACAAGCAGAAACCATAATAATTCCCTCTATTAGTCTGCTAGAGCGGCCATAACAACATATCACAGAGTGGGTGCATCCAAAATAGAAATTTTCTCACAGTTCTAGAGCTAAAAATCCAAGATCAAGCTGTTGGCAGGTATGATTTCTTCTGAGGCCTCTCTCTTTGGCTTGAAGATGGCCACCTTCTTACAAGTCTTCACCTGATCACCCCTCAGTCTATGAGGGTGCACCCCTGGTGTCTCTCTGTTTGTCCAAATTTCTTCTTCTTATAATAACCCTGGTCAAACTAAATTAAGGCCCATCATAACAGTCATGTTCTAATCACCTTGTTAAAGGCTATATGTCCAAATACTGTCACATTCTGAAGTACAGGGGGAGGGGGAATGGAAGGGGTTCAGCATATGACCTGGGGGTGATGGGTTTCATAATGTCCCTCCAAAGGATTGAAGTATGTTAGGAAAATAATATATAATTCCTTGGATATTAAGAATTATCAAGGAGAAAGAACAAAGTAAATATAAGAAACATAAGATACATCTTACAAGATAGATAATGAAGTGGTAGAGTGTATCAGGCTTGTAGTAGTTTCTTCTTTTTTACTAGAAATTGGGGAAATTACATATGCTTCTGAGCCTTGTTCCTCATCTGGAAAATGGGAATAATGGAATTGATAAAGAGATTGAATGGGATGATGTATGCCACATTCCCAACAGCTTGGCATGTAGATGGTATTTAATAAATGCTGCTTACCTTCTTTTTTTCTTTCCTCCAAAAATACTGTGTTCATTTTGGTACCACCCATTAATAGGAACACTGACAGTATTGTGAAGGCTGCCTTTCCTAGGCAGTCCTTTTTGTTTAACCACCATAGTGATATTATTTTTCTGATTATGAGATAATACCCACTCATGTTAAAATTCAAACACTATAGGAGTGAGGTAGAAAGTGAAAGAAACCCTGTTAACTAATACCCTCCCCAGCAATAGATAACCACTATTCACAGTTTAATGTGTAGCCTTCAGCCTGTCTCTGTTTTTGTATAAACATTGAACTTGTTCTTCATATAAAAGTAAAGTAATCCATGATAGGCATTTTTCTATGCCAATATATACAGATCCAGCCCATTCATTTTTACATTAGTATTTCATTATATTTGGAAAGCGGGAGTGAACCTGATTTCTTTTCCCTGGAACATCTCAGAGCCTTTAATATAAACAGTGAGTATCCAAGAAGCTGATAAACTAAGTGGCATGTGCCAGTTATCAAATTATTGTGTCTCACCTCTAAACCCATGCTCTTTACTCTACAGTGCTGGGGTAGACATGTGAGGGCACCGGGGAAGACAGGAAGGACAGGAGGAGTTTCCTGTTTGTCTCCTGCTGTTTCACTCCTGTCTCAGAGCAGCCCTTCTCTGAGTTGGCAACAGCGAATACTTCTCCTAGCAGCCGCTGAATCAAGTTTTTTCTTTCTCCAACACTTGTAGAACGAGCCTCATTGCATCTGAGATCCCAGCACCAGCCAACTAGCTCCCCTCCTTAGAGGTCTAGATTGCAAAACCAAAGGGACTCCTTTGAGTTCAGAGTCTAGCACCTGACAAGCTATAGCACCTCCTCAGAGGTGTAAGTTCCAGCAACTTGATGTCCTTCATGCAAGCTTCCATGATTTAATAGAGCCAGCCCTGTAATACCAGCTAGTACATTTAATAATATCAGTCCTTGGGATGGCCATTGCTTCCTGCAGTTGCTACCTGCAGGCATAACTTGGTGTTCTTATTGTGCCTTCTTGGTTATTTAATACTATATCTTTACATCAACTTTTTTTCTGTTCAAATAATTGGTAGGTTTCTGTCTCTTGACTGACCTCTGACTAGTAAATGACATCTCTGGATCTTATTTATCTATGTCCCTGTCCTTCAGGGACAGCTCAGAGGTCCAGTCTCTTGGAGAGAGGAGACTCTGCGTTTAAGTTTAAAAAGTATATGATCGTTAAGAAAGGCTCATCAAGACTTAGTGAACCTCCCTGTACAAATAAGGGAGGTAGAGAAAAGGCTGTATATGCTACTGACTTTAATAACCAGCCATCATTTTCCAGCAACTAGATCTACCATTAGTGAAAAGACTTTGAAGAATAACCAAGATGCGTTTTGAAAGCTTTTGTTTGAGCCAAGACTTGTAGATCTTGAACATTTAATCTTCATTTGAGTTCATTTTATCATTTCTTACAGTCTTTTACTCATTTTGGCTTTAATCATTTATCATGTTCTTTTTCTGTTAGATTTGTGGATTGGGACACCTTTTCTTTCAAACATAGTATTCAACCCAACAAGCCATGAATATTCTCTCTCCACTTTACAAAGCTAATTAAATTCTCTTTCCTACAATAGTGTTGATCCTTCCTGCCAACTTTTCCTTTAAAATATCCTTCACACTCATTGTTTCCTATTCATCTCAGCTGCCAGCTATTTCATTTGCATTCTTCCTCTCCTGCCTGGCTCTTCACAACAATCTCTTCATGATTCTCCTAACCTCCAGCTGCCCCATCTTCCAGTTCACCCTCCATCTCATCATCTGACTGATTTACTGAGTTCCATAATTCTTCTGGACAAAACCCTTCTTAGCTTCCCAAACACCCTCATCTCTAACTTCTTAGTATGATACTCAAGTTCTTCTCAAAATGATTGTGGCAATTTGATCTCTGGCAACTCGAGGTCCTAAATCTAATGCTCCAGTCCAACATGTTTAGTCATTTCCCTTAAGTTGGATTTTTACTTTTCTTGCCTACTATCAGGTATTCATTTCATTGTCCTATAGAGAAAGACCCACCTGTTCTTATTCCCATCCAAATGTTATCAGGTCTGCAAGGCTTAACACAACATCCTTCTGTTAGCAATTGCCCCTTTCCAGTATGCTGGTCTTTTCCTTCCCTGAACCCCTATGACTTTTAGAGTTTTTCCCCTGAGTAAGTAATGAAAGTGTTAGTCACTCAGTCATGTCAGACTCTTTGCAACCCCACGAACTGTAACCCACCAGGCTCCTCTGTCCATGGGATTCTCCAGGCAAGAATACTGGAATGGGTTGCCATTCCCTTCCCCAGAGTATCTTCCCAACCCAGGGATAATACAGCTACCATTTACTGAGCATACACTGGATAATAGCACTCACCTTATTACATTATTATCACTAACCTTAATGACTCTTCATCCTGTTTTGGATGAAGAAATTGACACTCAGATTTGTTAAGTTTCCTGAGGTCACACAGCTTATTAAGAGGGGTCATCAGGAGTAGTGGCCTCTTCCTTCGACTCCACCATGCTGTTATTCATTGATCTTTCAGTCAGAAGACCTGGGTTTACCCCAGGTTTTGTCACTAACTAGCAGTCAAATCTTGCATGGATCACTTCACTTCTACGGACTTTCTTTTCTCATCTTCAAGGCCCCTTCTATTACTAACATTCAGAGAGCCAGTTCAGAGAGGGTCATGGATCCAATTATATTCTTCTAGATGAGAAAAGAGATCTCAGACCATGCCTACTGGTGCTTTTATTGGGTGTTTAATTCCTAGGAAAGTGAAGCTATGGTGGGGTCAGGACATTGAGACAATTACTCTTTGCAGGATGCTCAGAGGCATCTTGTCATGTTGAATTAGGCATTTACCTTTATTTAGAAACTCTGGAAATTTTACAGGAAGGGTTTGTTAAACTATCTACCTGCCATAGAATCACCGATGAACAAAGGTTGTGGAGATTTCCTTTTTCCTCTTCATAGCATAGGGGTTTGCCTTATCATTTTTGGGCCCCATGAAAGAGCAGACACAAATTTCTTTTTCTCAGATGGAAGCCTGTGTTGGGCAACTGCCAAAGCAAGCTGGGCCAACCCCAAGGAGAGCATTAGGTAGATGGAAGTCTGCAGCTTTTCCTTGAACACATGTCCCAACCCTTAGCCTTGCAGGGTGCAACCACACAGCACTGACAGAGCACTGTAGGCATGGAAACAGGAAGCCAAAATAAAGACTGCTGCTGCTGCTGCTGCTAAGTCACTCCAGTTGTGTCCGACTCTGTGTGACCCCATAGATGGCAGCCCACCGGGCTCCCCCGTCCCTGGGATTCTCCAGGCAAGAACACTGCAGTGGGTTGGCATTTCCTTCTCCAGGGCCATTTAAATCTCAAAACCATGATTAAGTGGAACTGCTCAAGGTACTTACCTTGACTCTAGCTGTGTAACAGAAAAGAACAAATCTTACTTCATATTAGACCTGTTTGTTTTGTTTTAACATTTGTATTCTATTGCTTTTGCTTTAAGTTGAGAATGTTGCCTATGGCCTGAAACATACAGAGTAGCTCATTCTCAAGCCTCTGACCTTTAAGGATATACCACTTTTCCATTAATATAGAAATTTAAAAACTTCAGAACACAGAATAATATTTGTCTTGACAACTGTAAGAACAAAGGATTCTGACACCAAGAAGTTTTTAACACCAACCAAGCCCCTCCCTCACCTTGCCTTTAAAAATGCTTTGCTGTGGGACTTCCCAGATATTGCAGTGGAAACAAATCCGCCTGCCAACTGCTTGAAGCCCATGCAATCTAGGGCCTGAGAGCCACAA
Organism: Capricornis sumatraensis; assembly: GCF_032405125.1. Lineage (NCBI taxonomy): Eukaryota > Metazoa > Chordata > Mammalia > Artiodactyla > Bovidae > Capricornis > Capricornis sumatraensis. Next base: position 54,154,344 of record NC_091070.1, read on the forward strand.
CTACTGAGCCTGTGTACTGCAACTACTGAAGCCTGCACGCCCTAGAGCCCACATGCCACAAATACTGAGCCTGTGTGTTGCAGCTACTGAAGCCCAGGTATCTAGAGCCCGCGCTCCACAACAAGAGAAGCCACCGTACTGAGAAGCCTGCACACCACAACAAAGAGCAGCCCCTGCTCGCTGCAACTAGAGAAAGCCCGTGCCAAGCAACAAAGACCTAGCACGGCCAAAAGTAAATTAAAAAAAATAATGCTTTACTGAAACCCTTCAAAGAGTTCAGGGTTTTTTGCCGCACGAACCACCCATTCTCCTTGCATAGTCCTGCAATAAACCTTCCTCTGCTCCAAACTGCAACATTTGATTGGTTTTGCCTGAGGAGCTGGTGTTAGGTAAGAGTTGTGGAAAAAACATGGATTTAGGAGCTAAGCAGATAGAAATTACAGGCCAGCCCTTGTAAGTTACCTCTCTGAGTTTTAGTTTTTATTTTTGTAAAATGAGAGTCACACCATTTGCCTTATTGCATTATTTTCTAGAACTTGACGAAATGAAAACGTAAGTACTCTCAAGGGAGGTACCCATCAAAGGCTACTTTGTCTCCCTGTCTGTACCTTAAATAGTTAATCAAATGCCAGCAACTAAACTATATCTCTAAATTCAGACTGAGGTGGGAGGGTAGATGGTGTGGGTAAGAAAAAGGCCACAGGAACACAATCCCACTTTGTGTATTTCCTCCTTGTTTGAATATCCCATTTCTCAATCTTGCAAAAAAGAAGAAAAAAAAATCCCTCATTGTTTGGGAGATTGCATGCTTTCCCCTCCATCCTGCTTCTCAGGATCAATCCTAAAAGAGTTGGCGTGGCACTTCTCAGCACTGCTACCGCCAATCCCGAGAAGCGGGTTCTTCTAGCACGCTTTTAAGTGCTCGCATGACTAATAAAGTGTGACATGGCTGAGATTTGCTAGGCTTCTATTCGGGAGCGTACATTTTAGCTGACAAAATATGGCTAAATTTAGCTGCTTTCAGACAACAAGCGTCTTTCAAACAAAGAGGGCCTCAAAGGCGAAAATGAGCCATAACGTGTCTCCGTCCTAACATGGATTTGCTCAGCCTCTCATCAGCACCCCAGCCCTCAGCACAAAGATGCACAAGCCACGAGCAGTGTCTGAGCTGAGTCGAAGGTGCTCCTCTGCTGGCCGTCAACCCCAGAGTTTTTACTGAGGTGGGGAAATAGGTGTGTTGTGCAGCAGACAGAACAAGTTCAATGATCACAGAATCCACAGTCTGGTAGCACCATCTGTGTGCTGATCTGTGCTCTAACCACTGCCCTCTGCAGGCACCAGTCATAATGTATCAGGCCTGGAAGAGAGCCAGAGGCCATCTCACTTAAACCCCTGTTCTGTGTTTGGGACAACCAGGGTCCAAAAAGAGCAAGCAGCTTGCTCAGGGTCCCACAGCCAGTGGGTGGCTGATCGTAAACAAGACGACCAAGCTTTTAACTCTTGGTCAGCTTAAAACTGCTCCAAAGCACAGAAAGTGTGGGAAATCTGCCTGGACATGTGGGAGGCACTTTGTGGAGAAGAACTGTATGCTGCTGAAGCACCTTAAGAGCTAAAACTGTCCTTTCCAGCCCAAAGTTTGTGTAGTTGGATCCAAAACACCGTGAATGTATTTGGCGTGAATGTAAAGAAGACACTGACCTCTCTGTGGCAAGCAGGGGCACTATGGGTGACAGAGGATATTCCTTGAGTTCAGACTGACGCCCAACAGCAGCCAATCAATTGTAGGCTCAGACTCAGAGGCTCAAAGAAAGAGAGCCACAGTCCCCAACAAGGTCAACTACCAAGCATGGAAAGGAAATAGAATGGAGCCTGCGAAGCCCTATACCAGGCCATAGGTGAAAGGCCTTGTACCAACCAAGGTCACAGATAGGGAGCCCTGCACCAAGGTCATCTCCAGAACTGACCAAGTCCCATAGCAACTGTTGCCATGAGCCACCCTGACCTAAACTGGCCAGCTCCCTGACCACATATTAGGTAAAAACAGTCACCCTAACCAACCATCTAATGCCACCCTTCCAGCAGGAATTTTCTTTGTCTTGAGGCTATAAAAATTGGCTACTAGCCTATGAAAAGCATCTGTTCTCCCTTGAGCTGGCCCACTGTTCTAACTGTATCTCCCATTCTAATGAACTCTATTCTCCTCTCATTGCATCTTGTGTCTGGAAATTCTTTCCCAACCTGTGCACAGACCATGATAGAGCCTTCCAGCCAATGGCTAGAATTTCAGATCCAAGCACATCCTCTACTCACTGGTGCTTACTTGTTGGCCCTTGCATCATTCCCAGCCCCTTCTATGCTCTCCCCATGCCTCAGGGAATAATAGCTGGGAGCTGCATTTCCTATGTCCCTAGGTCAGCAGGGTTCCTGCTGTGGTTTAGGCTCTGCCTGTGAGATGCTCTTAAATGAGTGTTGGCAGCAAATTTTCTTTTCTCTGGCAGTGCTGGTGGACATACGGTTTTGGTCACATGTTATCAGTGGTCTCCATGTTCCCCAGAGGTTACACAGCCAGACGTGACCATTGTCCAGGGTGGTTTTCTGAAGTTTCTTGACCAGGGAGGTGGCAGGAATTCCTGACTCTCAGGATCACAGATAGGGTGGTAAAGTTGAAAGCTGTGGCTGCCCCCTTGCTTTAACATACAGAGGCAGTCCTTCCAAGCTTGCAAAGCACCTAATTCTGTTAAGTTCTTTTCCGTTTGAAATATCTACAGTGATTTCTAATCTCTTGATTAAACACTGATTACCAATAGATTTAGTTATAGTAACACAATTTATGGAACACTTCCCAAATGCCAAGACTATACTAAGCATTATGCTCACTATAATACAGTAATCACCCTGAATTTAGAGATTAAAGAAATGGAGGATTAGCTAGATGCTTGCCTGGCTTCCCTGGTGGCTCAGAGGTTAAAGCATCTGCCTGGAATGCGGGAGATGCGGGTTCAATCCCTGGGTCAGGAAGATCCCCTGGAGAAGGAAATGGCAACCCACTCCAGTACTCATGCCTGGAGAATCCCTTGGAGAGAGGAGCCTGGTAGGCTACAGTCCATGGGGTCGCAAAGAGTCGGACACGACTGAGCAACTTCACTTCACTTCACTGCCTGGCTTCACCTACTCAGCAAATGGCAAGCCAAGATTAAACTCAGACTATCCCACTCTGGACTCTACACTCTTAGCCACTTCGTGAACCAATACCTTTCACTTTACAATCTGCTTCAGAAGAGTCATGCTTAAGAACACCATCAGAGAAAAGCTGAATTTCAAAGGAAAGAGAAATCAGGGTTCAAGGAGAAGAGACAGCAGAAGACATTGTTTGCCTCTCCCCTCTCTCACGCCTTCTTCTGCAGCTGGTGAAATTTTCTATACACATGACAAGCATCCATGTGCCTGACCCTCTGCCTCCAAGAAACCTCTCTCCATGACTCCTCACCATTACCTGTGTGGCAGGGGTTACTGCCCTTAGACTGGGGATGAAGCCAGCTCAGACCTCTGCACAGCCTTCTTTACTTAAGCACTCTATAGCTGCTCCAGTCAGAAGGAATGCTTCCCTTGCTCTACTGCCATTTGTGACAAGTGTCTCAATTCACTTTGAATTTGAACAAGTTACATATATGTTCCCTTCTCTTACTGGCTTGAAAGTGTCAGTCATCAGGCATTACCTTTAATTCTCACCATCACAGAACTTTGAAGGTGCCTCCTGGCTCTTTCATGGGATCTCCCTGCCAGCAGAACTCTGACCATAGGAATCTGGCTACACAATCCCCTATTTCCTCTTCAAAATCCCATTTCCTGATACCTCATCAGCTTTTATTCAGTTTCCGTGCATGGCTTGTGACCACAGCTCTGATTCAGGTATGGACTCACTTAGCAGTAGGTATCCTTTGACCTGACACCTGGTAATTGCCTGGTAAACACAAAACGGAGCTGGATCTATACTGGCAGATTACTCTCACAGCTCTCAAGGGTCTGATTTGTCCTTCTCCAGCCAGTGTTTCTAGCACTCACATGGTGCATTACTCCCCCTCGGCTCTATCCTTGACTGCCAGACAGCCCATAGGTTTCTCACTGACAGCACAGTGACCCTTTCAAAGGAGAGATTCAGGAAATGTTAGTTGAACTGAAATAAAAGCGAATGCCCATAATTTGGAAGAGCCCCCAGAAATGAAAGATTCACTGAAATTGACAGCTACTAAAGAAGAAAGAGGTGTCATCTGCCATCTCGGGGGCAGTAAGGAGGTCAAGGAGGATGGGAATGGCCCAAAATGCATTTGAGAAAGTGTTTGTCCATTTGATTAGAGAATTCAGACAGAACAGATTAGATAGGATCCAAAAGAAAGAAGGAAGATACATGAAAAAACCTGGAGGTAGGGACCACATGGGGCTTTATGAAGCTGAAAGGCAGACCCAGGGAAGCAATTGTCAGGGGATAAGTGTCAAGAAAAGGCTTTGAGGGAAAGGAGAGGCGCAGGAGGGAATGGGAGAGGAGAGAGCAAGTTCTCAGAAGATGGAATATAAAATAGAGACACGGGTCACAAGTCTAGGAAACAGATTAAAAGGGAACAGAGATGAATGAAAAAGAAGAAAGATGATGAAAGAGGGGGAGAAAGACAACTACACATTCTACAAGGCATTAAAACTGGCCAGGAAGATCCTGAAAAATCCTTCACATGTGCAAAGTAAGTGATATGCATACTGGGAGATCCCTGTCATTGCTCTGAAGTTTCTGAATTTTCAGACATATCTGGCCTTCACAGGACAAACTAGTCAAGCTATGCTGGGAAATGTGAATAACAAATAGCCCCAAATCTCATTAGCTTAAAACAAGGGCAGTTTATTTCTCGCTCACACTACAGGTTCATCATGGTGCAGCGGATCCTCCCTTCTACATTGTTCTCACATAGGGACTGAAGAAGGCTGCGTCTCCCTGAATGCTGAGACAGAAAAGAACACGGTGAATGATCCACTGTCCCTTAAAGCTTCTGCCTGTGACTGAAGCATGTTGCGTCCACTCACATCCCATGGACCACCAGCAAGTCACACAGCTCTGTCTACTATCAGGGTAGGGGGAAGTATAATCCTGCTGTGTACCTACAAGAACTAGAACCATTTTGATCAAGAGAATTAATGGATCTAATGTAAAGTCCCAGGTTCTCTCTTTCCAACATAGTATTTTCTTGACCAAAATCCATAGAGCCGTAAAGTGGCAGAGGAGGAAGGGACTTCGAAAAGTATCCAGGCTCACTTACTGGTAGGAAAACTGAACCTCAGATAGATGAAGTGACTGATCGAGGACCACGCTGCTGGTGGAATAGCCAGGTTCTTGCTTCCACCTTCCTACACTGCTGGTACCAGGGCACTTCTAGTAGCCTAAGAAACAACAATTCATTTGAACCACCAGATTTATTTCATTCTGCAACCGGCTTTTAATTACTACTAGAAGAAAAGGAAGGTTTTTTTCCTTGCCAGATACCTTGGTGTTGCCAAGTTCCTTATACCTCCAATAATGAATCCCAGCCATATAAATAAATAGAAGACAACTAGAATGTGAAAAAAAAAAAAGAAGAAGAAGAATTTGGGTACTATTAGAGGGAAATGTTTAATGAAACACATTATCACTTCTGCAACACATACAATTATTTTTGGCCATTAGATGGGATATATATACATGTGTATGGTTTTTTAACATACATTTGCATCTAGGTAGAATATTTCCAGAATGGTGCCTAAGAAGGCTGCAGTGGTGGGAGGGGATTTGCAATCAAGAGAGAGACTTTCATTTTCCCATATGCCCTGTTGTATCATTTTGGCTTTTTCTACCATGTGTGTATTACTTTTTCAATAAAAATCGTTAATAAAACAATAAAAGAACTTAGATTTTAAAAAGTAACAGATGTCAAAAAATGCTTAATGGGACTCTGCTGTGTCTTTTAGAGTAACATGAAGTAGAACAAGACGAGGAAAAAGACCAAAATGGAAGCAAGTGACAGCACTTACCAGCAGGCAGTACATTTTTTAGCGAGTTGCAATATATTTTTATGTCAGACAAGCATAATTTAAATATCATTAGGCTGGGACAGTCACGATCTGGGTTCAAGCCCTCCAGATGTACTGCTGTCTTTTGCTGTTACTTTGGGAGTAAATCGCTTGAACATCTTTGTGGTTCAGATTTCTCATCTGTTAGGAGTCCAAGGTTTGGTTTTCTGTACCAAGGTCCACTCGAGTTTTCCTGAAAAGCCAGCACATGCAGTGGAAAGATCCAGGGCCTGGGACACAGACATACTCTGGCTTGCATTCTACATCGCCCACATACTGACTGTGGGACCTTGAGCAAATTGCTTGATTTCTCTCAGTTTTGATAGGGTTGGGTAATGTCTGCCTTCAGAGTTGCTGTACAGATGAACTAAATGCCGCTACAGAGAACTTCTGGTACTTGACGGCACTCGCACATTTTAAATTCCTTTCTGAAACCATCTCAACAAACCAAGAGAAAAGATCCCGAAGCTGAGGAAGACAAAATTTACCCATTTCTGGCATCTAATTCTTTCTTTTCAGTGAGTTTATGTTGCCATAAACAAGGATAGAACAGGCTCAGACAGAAATGACAGCCTTCTGGTGATCAGAAGCTTTAATCCATAACATGTGTAATGCTGATCCCAGCCAGCATTTCTCTACAGTGTGATCTCAACAAAGATCAGACTTCTTAACAAAGCAGCACCCGATCACGGTCACAAGAGTAACAACAATTCCATAGTTTATAAAATGCTTTTACACATAGTATTCCATTAAATGCCCCCAAGAAGTTGTGACTCATTCATCCATTCATTCAATCATCTATTCAATAAGTAGTTATTGACCATCTGCTATGTGACAGGCACTGCACTAAGTGCCAGAAATATACTGAGAGATTAAAAAAACCACATTAGGGACTTCCCTAGTGGTTCAGTGGCTAAGACTCCGTGCTCCTAATGCTGGGAACCTAGGTTTGATCCCTGGTTAGGGAACTACATCCCACATGCCATAGCTAAAGAGTCCATGTGCCATAACTAAGACCCACTTCACCCAAATACATACATACATATACAAATATTTTTCAAAAGAGCTGTATTACCTGCCCTCAGAGATCCTACCATTTAATGGGCGGGGGGGATGTACTAATCAAATTATCACATAGATAAATGATAAATGAGACCTGAGTGCTCTTTGGGTGGACAGGATAGACTGTGTAAAGACCCTGTGGCAGAAAAGGAAGGAATCACACTATGAGAGGAGAAAAAGATTCCAAAGGGACACAGACATAGCATGAGGTGACCGACGGGAGACCCTGGAGAGGTGGGTTGGTGGGCGGGGGAAGGGGTAGGCTTTGCAGTGCTAAGGAGAGATGTCCTTAAGAACTACAGGCAATTAACATTTGCCAGGGGCTGAATCCAGAGCTTGGAGCTGACAAGGTGCACAAAAGAATATGCTGGCTGTAAGCAGGTGGAAAAGTAGGCAGACTGGGTTAAATCATCTGCGCTTCCTGAATGGAATTCAAAAAGCCTGAGGAAGTCATTGTCCTGTTTGTGTCTACAAAAAGCTCTACAAAGGAGGGGGTGGGACTAGGGAAGAAAGGGTAGGGTTCATGTGCCTTCTTTCCAAGGTAGAGAAAAGTTCTACAATGCTTTGGGGAAGATGGTCACTTGGCAGCTTTAATAAGAAATCCATGGTTTCTATACTTTCCTTGGTACTTGTATCTTTTCTCAGTTCTTTCTTCTAACCCACAGACATCTACGTTTATTACCCATTGATGACTTCTGAAAATTATCCCAGCCCCCGGGAACCAGACAGTAAACTAAGTTGATCTGCAACTGTGTGAAACATCTTTAGATACAGAGTACTCCACAAATTTAAGGCTACTGAAATTCCTGTCAACCTTTTCTCTGGCAGTCTGGGTTGTGAGTCTTGAGATAAACATTGGAAAAGACAGTGGCTCTCAAGCCAAGTAACACATTAGATTCAGCTGGTGACAATTTTAAAAAAAATGGAGACAAACTATGACTGGGTTCCAACTACATGAGAGCCTCAATGTACGCTACAATGTAGGCTACAATGAGGACCAAGCATTGGTGCTTTCTGAGTGCTCCTGGGTCATTCTCCTGCCCAGACAAGGTGGGGAACTGCTGTCGTGGAGAAAGCACTCCCGTGTCCAAGTCTTTGGCTGTTGGGTATGTGAACTGTCTGGACCTCTGTATTCCTATCTGTACACTTGGGGAGCCACTCTTGATGTCCTCAAAGCTGCCCTCTGCCAGCTGTCACAGTCTAGGACACTAACTCCACTTTAGGAAGCAAGCTACATCCACCGTGAGTCCTATCCTTGCAGGATTCTACTGTTCCTCCCCCAAGAGCCTCCCTCAGCTTGAGGCACGGCATCAAGAGAAGAGCACTGAGCCGGGAATCAGGAGACCAGCCTTGCAGTCCACACACACAGGTGTTGGCTGACCAGCACAGAACATCACTCCGACTCTTTACACCTCCATTTGCCACATCTCTTAGATGTTGCTCATGCTGACCGTCCTCAGTAATGAAGGCAGAAGCTGGACCAGGTGGTCCAGCCAGGACTTTCCAGCCCCAAGAGTCTCTGAGAATCCCAGACTGGATGTGTGAATTACATTTAGAAATGAAAACATGCAAACCAGAGCTCTCTGGGATGAATATTCTCTGGGCTCTGATACCTTACAGTCCTCTCTTGGTACAGTTGTTCTTACCTGCACTATGCTGCTCTGACCTGTGACATGTTTCAATACCAACACCTGTCCAACAACTTGGAAGGAAACTGAGACCCACTGGGACTACAGGATCCACTTTGACCAGCCCATGAGTCTCCAAGGGGCTGGTGACCACAGCTGCCGGGAAGAAAAAGCATTATTACTGCTGCTGGCAGCACAAGGTCACCATCAGCAAGGAGTGGAAAGATGTAAGACATGGCCCCACCTACTAGGCATATGTTATGACCTATGTGCTGCAGACTTCCAAATTCCCTTCCCTCACCTGAGCTCCATATTTAACTGTCCCCTAAATCAGTTCTTTTAAAAGGGGGGAGGGGCACTCCTATCTCATAACATTGAGAGCTGGCCAAGAATTATCCTTCTGCATGACCTTGTGCATTGAGGCCTGTAAAATCTCTTGCTGAAATATCTCACCTATCCACCCCCACCACATCTCCAGCCTTTCCCAATCAACTACCCCAGCCTCCCATCTGCTCTTCTCGCTAATTATTCCCCCTCAATCTATCTTGGCTTAATGACTGCCTTTGGACACAGTTTAATCACCCTGCCACCTAAAAAGCTCTTATATATAAAGAAATCACTCCATTATTTCTTGCTCATCACCCTCTTTAGTTCTTTTGCAGTGATTATCACAGTCTGCTATTACCTTCTTCCTATGTTTCTTCACTTCTCTGCTGTCTGTTGTGCCTTTAGAATTTCAGCGCTAGAAGGATAAGATCCTAGCTTTTGCTCATGTGAGACCTCAACATTTAGCACAGTGCCTGGCACATAGTAGGCCCACAATCAACTTGTTGGGAAAATGCATGAATGGAAGTTCATCAGATGACATCCAAATGCTATGCCTTGCATGCCAAGTTCTCCCACCATGAGCCTGAGCCCACCTTGTTGCCCTAACAACCAAGGCCTCTGTTCCCCATGCCCTACAATAAGCAATTGTTCACTGTTCCCCAAATCACCATAGCCTTGAATGTTCCTGGGGATGGAACCTGCTGGTCCCAATGCCTGAAATGACACTCCCCCTTTTCTGTGACTGCATGCTCAATCACTCAGTCATGTCTGACTCTTTGCGATGCCTGGACTATAGCCCATTAGGTTCCTCTGTCCTTGAAAATTTTCAGGCAAGAATATTGGAGCAGGTTGCCATTTCCTTCTCCAGAGGATCTTCCCAATCCAGAGATTGAACCCACCTCTCTTGTATTGCCAGCACTGGAAGGCAGATTCTTTATCACTGTGCCACCTAGGAAGCTCCTCCCCACTTTCTAGCAAAGTCCCAATCATCTTTGAGGATTGAGCGTACATTTTCATCTTTCAAAAGCACTCTTCTTCCGTCCTCTGCCGATCTGTCTTCTGCACTCTTGGGGTGCTCTGAAATCCCTTTATTGAATCTTTTATTGCATCACATTGCTCTCATTTGTTCAAGTAACTGCCTTCCACTCTGGACCTTGAGCAACTTAGGAACAAAGATTCTCTTCATTTGTCTTCGCTTTCCATCAGCACATGGTATGGAACCCAGTCCATAGCTGATGGATATCTGTGAATTGTATTTGCAATGCTAGAGGTTGTCCCATGTGAACTTGTCCCATTACAAGTTGCATCAACTCATAACTGTAAGAACTGAAGAGCTGGTGGTCCTGGACTTCCTAACTAACCATCCTCAGAGTAGATACTAAGGTACTCTATTTGCAGACTTCTAACAGTAACAACAGGGAAGGCAATGGCACCCCACTCCAGTACTCCTGCCTGGAACATCCCATGGACAGAGGAACCTGGTAGGCTGCAGTCCATGGGGTTCCGAAGAGTGGGACACGACTGAGCGACTTCCCTTTCACTTTCCACTTTCATGCATTGGAGAAGGAAATGGCAGCCCACTCCAGTGTTCTTGCCTGGAGAATCCCAGGGACGGGGGAGCCTGGTGGGCTGCCGTCTATGGGGTCACACAGAGTTGGACACGACTAAAGCGACTTAGCAGCAGCAGCAGCAGCAGCAACAGTAACAAAAAGAAGTAAAAAAACAAGCCCAGTGTTGGCAATAAAGTCAGATGAGTCTCAGACAAGGAGATGGTCCATCACTTTATCCTTCTGCTATGAAGGGCCTTCTGTCAGCAAACATTACCAGACACTGTGCCAGCACATCTCAAAGTCAAAGAAGACATGGCCATGACCTGAAGGAGCTCATGGGCTCATAGGCACAGGGAGGAGACATCCCTCCTTGTTCCTCTGCCAGTTTAACTCAGGCCTGGTTGTTGTTGATAAATGAAAACCTCATCCAAGTTGGCACTTCAGTTCAGTTCAGTCACTCAGTCACGTCCGACTCTTTGTGACCCCACGGACTGCAGCACGCCAGGCCTCCCCGTCCGTCACCAACTCCTGAAGTTTACTCAAACTCATGTCCATTGAGTCAGTGATGCCATCCAACCATCTCATCCTCTGTCGTCCCCTTCTCTTCCCGCCTTCAATCTTTCCCAGCATCAGGGTCTTTTCAAATGAGTCAGTTCTTCGGATCAGGTGGCCAAAGTATTGGAGTTTCACCTTCAGCATCAGTTCTTCCAATGAATATTCAGGACTGATCTCCTTTAGGATGGACTGGTGGATCTCCTTGCAGTCCATGGGACTCTCAAGAGTCTTCTCCAACACCACAGTTCAAAAGCATTAATTCTTCGGTGCTCAGCTTTATAATTCAACTTTCACATCCATACATGACTACTGGAGAAACCATAGCTTTAACTAGATGGACCTTTGTTGGCAAAGTAATGTCTCTGCTTTTTAATATGCTGTCTAGGTTGGTCATAACTTTTCTTCCAAGGAGCAGGCGTCTTTTAATTTCATGGCTGCAGTCACCATCTGTAGTGACTTTGGAGCCTCCCAAAATTAAGTCTGTCACTGTTTCCACTATTTCCCCATCTATTTGCCATGAAGTGATGGGACCAGATGCCATGATCTTAGTTTTTTTCTGAATGTTGAGTTTTAAGCCAACTTTTTCACTCCCCTCTTTCACTTTCATCAAGAGGCTCTTAAGTTCTTCCTCACTTTCTGCCATAAGGGTGGTGTCATCTGCATATCTGAAGTTGGCAGGCCTGAGGGCAATTCAAGGAGATCTCTAGGAGACGAGGGGCCTTCTGTGTGGTCTTCCCAGGCTTCATGTCCAAGGACTGAACAGCAGACAGGACCACCATGGGGATCTATTGATGTACCGACAAGATGTACCGACAAGATTCATGAGGGAAGGTCTCCGCTGTGAAGGAGCTACCAAAACTGATCATACAGCCTAGGGCTTACAGCATGAAATTAACGGCAGCACCAAATTGTGCCAGTTTTAGAGGCCTGCCCAGTTTGCCCTCAAATAATATCTCTTTAAAAAAGGTGACTTGGATTTCCTGGATGGCTGTCCCATTGCCCCCCAAATCCTGGCATATGCATCAATTATTTATGGGCTTGAGGTTTTTCTACTATTAAAAAAAAAAATGCCTCCAAGTATGCGGAGCACAGGGGCAGATGGTCTGCCCTTACATCGAGCTACTGTCTCGGCCACAACTGGAAGAGAGAGAATCTGCTAATAAGGAATTCCTTATGAGTCTGAAAAGCAACATTCATGCTGCTTACCCAGGATGGCCTTTAGAAGGCCAGCACCTGGTTCCAGTTCTTGCTCCCTGACCTCTTGCTAATACAGGGATACACAGCCCTGGGATGACCTAACCTAGCTCAGGGTCGAGTAGGGGACTTTCTGAGAGTTAAAGATTCTTTTATGAGCTTTTGGCTTATTCTCCCTTTTTGGTTTCAAAACCCAAATTACATCTATTACATTCCTTAGTAGAAAGGTTCTGCTGGTCATAGGGAATAATAAATTTTATAAATTACCCAATTAATCGCAACAGCAAACAATTAAGCTGGTGGGGACAGTTGGCATTCCACCTTGCTTTTGGAGGGATGTTTGAAGATGTACATGATGCTGTTGTTAATTTTATTATTGATGTTGCTTAAACTTATCATTCCCAAGAGATTAGCATTAACTGGGCTGATTCACAGTGAAAGAAAGCTGATTTAAAACGTCCCTCTCTGAAAAGTCTATCCTCGTAAAATCTCTCAGGTCTCTTCTATCCAGCTCATGATATGTATATATAGGAGGGAGATGACACTGAATGCTCCTGGGGCACAATTATGAGCACTGATGGAGCCCACCTATGAGCACAGAGCAGGCAGTTCACAGGTTCCTGCCTCTAGTTTCACAACTGTCAAACCCTGGGACTTACAGGGTCTGAGACCAGCCTGTCCTACTCCCTCAGGATTGTGCCTACCCTCTGCTTCAGTTTGGCTTTAAGAATGGGAATTTGGAGACCTCTTCACATTGATCTGATGACCGAACCTCCATCCATTCCAGATTCTTTTCACTGCTTTGGAGGAGAAAGTGAAGCCCTGAAGAGTGAGGACAGAAATAACAATAGTTACCTTTCTCCAGGGCTTGTGTGTGCCAGGAGTTTCTACTCTTACTTTTGGTAATCATCACAAGTCCTCTATGGTATAAATCATCATACTCCTTTTATACTTGCAACGCTAAAGTTCAAAAAAGGTTATTTAATTTGCGTAGGGCTGCCAAGCAGACCCAAGCAGGCACCAGGGGATTTGACATTTAGGAAGACACATAAAATGAAACAGGTGAGGGTGTGTGGTTCGGGACTCAGGCTAGTGTTGATGAAAGGAACCAGAGACCAGACATGGGCCACATGTGTCAAGGTCAAGGGCCAGTTCACTGCCTTTTAAGAGGCATGCAGAACTGGTGACGATGAATTTAGTCAGTAGGAAATCATCAGCAATTACACTGCCGCATCAGTGTGAAGGGGCAGATGTGTGTACATGTGTGGTGAAGGCAGTGGGTTACTATCCTGCAACACCAGAAATTTAGAGCTGCAGGTGCTCCGAGAGACAATATAAGCCAACCCTCATTTTGGAGCTTAGAGTGTACAAGACCAGAAAGGGCAGATGACCTATTCAAGTTCACACAGCTTAGGGGAGGTGGAGTAAGGACCAGAAACCAGGTGTCCTATGCCCTAGGCAGATGTCATCAAACACACGTAGGTGTTACAGTGTTGGACACTTACAAAGCAAGTCAAACATAGCCTCTATCTTTTCATAAGAGACAAAACTAGGAACACGTGTAACAATATGAGCAACCATGATGCGGGCAATGGAAGGGAGGCTACTTTGCAGTTGAGAGGGATAAAATTCCAGAGATGACAGGGAATCTCACTGGGCCTTATTGCTGGTTATTGGCAGAGACAGGACTAATATTTTCCAAATCTAAGCTCCATGATTTCCCCTCTCTCATTCTTTTTCATTGGCCCTCTTGCATACTTCCATAAATCCAGGTGACCATGGGCTCAGAAAATTTTATATAAAAAACTAATGTTTACCTAACTTAAGCACCTCTCTAAAAGAATAGGAATCTTCAATATCTAAAAGAATCAATACTGAATGATTAGAAGTAAACAGTAGGAAAATGAAGTAATTGAATTTAGGCCAATATTTACTTGTTTATCAACATTTTATTTCAAATATGCCTTGAGTATATGCTGGGCATACAAATAATAATGGTGTTTATAGTTATAATAACTACCACTTATTGGCCATCATTTTTATACATTACCTTATTTGACCTTTAAAATAATCTACTAAGTAAATATTCTCATCTTTGAGGCATAGAATGCTATCTGCCTACCTCAATATTCATTCTGACTTTCCTTTTAGAAATGCAAACAAATTCCAACTAGAGTTATTTCAAATCCTAAAAGATGATGCTGTGAAAGTGCTGCACTCAATATGCCAGCAAATTTGGAAAACTCAGCAGTGGCCAAAGACTGGAAAAGGTCAGTTTTCATTCCAACCCCAAAGAAAGGCAATGCCAAAGGATGTTCAAATTACCGTACAATTGCACTCATTTCACATGCTAGCAAAATTATGCTGAAAATCCTTCAAGCTAGGCTTCAGCAGTACGTGAACCAAGAACTTCTAGATGTACAAGCTGGTTTTAGAAAAGCCAGGGGAACCAGAGATCAAATTGCCAACATCTGATGGATCATACAAAACGCAAAGGAATTTAAAAAAAAATCTACTTCTGCTTCACTGACTATGCTAAAACCTTTGACTGTTAGATTGCAACAAACTGTGGAAAATTCTTAAAAAGGTGGAATACCAGACCACTTTATCTGCCTCCTGAGAAACCTGTATGCAGGACAAGAAGCATCAGTTAGACCTGGACATGGAACAATGGACTGGTTCAAAATTGGGAAAGGAGTAAGTCAAGGCTGTATATTGTCACCCTGCTTAATTAACTTATATGCAGAGTACATCATGCAAAATGCTGGGCTGGATGAAGCACAAGCTGGAATCAAGATTGCCAGGAGAAATATCAATAACCTCAGATATGCAGATGACAACCACCCTTATGGCAGAAAGTGAAGAAGAACTGAAGAGCCTCTTGATGAAGGTGAAAGAGAAGAGTGAAAACGCTGGCTTAAAACTCAACATTCAAAAAACTAAGGTCATAGCATCTGGTTCCATCACTTCTTGTCAAATAAATGGAGAAAAAAAGAGAAACAGTGACAGACTTTATTTTCTTGGGCTCCAAAATCACTGCAGATGGTGACTGCAGCCATGAAATGAAAACATGCTTGCTCCTTGGAAGAAAAGCTGTGACAAATCTAGATAGCATATTAAAAAGCAGAGGCATTACTTTGCCAACAAAGGTCCATATAGCCAAAGCTATGGTTTTTCCAGCAGTCATGCATGGATGTGAGAGTTGGACCATAAAGAAGGCTGAGCGCTGAAGAATTGATGCTTTTGAATTGTGGTGCCAGAGAAGACTCTTAAGAGTCCCTTGAACAGCAAGGAGATCAAACCAGTCAATCCTAAAGGAAATCAACCCCGAATATTCAATAGAAGGACTGGTGCTGAGGCTGAACCTTCAATAGTTCAGCCACCTGATGTAAAGAGTCAACTTATTGGAAAAGACCCTGATGCTGGGAAAGATTTGAGGGCAAGTGAAGAAGGGGATGACAAAGGATGAGATGGTTGGATGGCATCACCAACTCAATGGACATGAGTTTGAGCAAACTCAGGGAGAGAGTGAAGGATAGGGAAGCCTGGCATGCTATAGTTCATGGGGTAGCAAAGAGTCAGACATGACTTAGTGACTGAACAACAACAAGATATATTTTTCCCAGTCAAATAAATGTATTTCCCAGATACTCTTACATGTAAATATGGCTATATAACTAAGTTTGATCAATGAAATGTATGCAGAATAGTCAGAGAAGTTTTCTAAGAAGTTTTATTAAAGAGAAGGGGCATGCCCCTTTTGCCTTCTTCCTCTATCCTTAGAACATGCATGTGATGGCTGGAGTTCTAGCTTCCATTTTGAACCATGAGGATGACAGCTATGTCTAAGGCATAGTCAAGTAGACAACTGTAAGGATTCAGAGTCTGACCATTCTGTGGAGTTACTCTACCACAGCTGGACCACCTACTCTGAACAGCCTCTGTCTGTGTGAAACATAAAAGTAATTGCTTAAGCAGTGTGACATGAGGCATTTTATTAGGTACAACCAAAACCTAATCTCAACAAACATACAGTTGACCCTTGAAAAATGTAGGGATAAGGGATGCCAATGACCTGCACAGCCAAAATCCATGTATAACCTTTGTCTCCCCCAAAACATAACTGCTCATAGCCTACTGTTGATCAGAAGCCTTACTAATAAAATAAACAATCAATTAACACATATTTTTATGTTATGTATATAACTATATCCTTTAAGTATACTAAAGAAGATGTTATTAAGAAAATCATAAGGAAGAGAAAATATTATTTACAGTACTGTATTCTATTTATCAATACCATAAGTTTACACTGTCTGCTTACAAGATGAATCATCTGTCAGTACCTATATCAATATCAACTTACAGGATATAAAAACACTGTAGATGTTATATGTGTTACTAACACTAGACATCAAAAGTGAAAGATAATATGAAAACAAATTCATATTTCTTTATAGCTATTCATGCATTGACAGCAGAGAAGCAGCAACATGACTGCTTGATGGTAGTCTGCCTCTGTTTCCACTCCTCCCCCGTCTATGTGCCGTGAAGTGATGGGACTGGAGGCCACGATTCTAGTGTTTTGAATGCTGAGTTTTAAGCCAACTTTCTCACTCTCCTCCTTTGCCCTCATCAAGAAGCTCTTTAGTCCCTCTTCACTTTCTGCCATGAGAATGATCTCATCTGCATATCTGAGGTTGTTGATGTTTCTCCCAGCAATAAAGGAGGCTGAGGGCCAAAGAATTGATGTTTTTGAATTGTGATGCTGGAGAAGACCCTTGAGGGTCTCTTGGACAGCAAGGAGATCAAACTAGTCAATTCTAAAGGAAATCAACCCAGAACATCCATTGGAAGGACTAATGCTGAAGCTGAAGCTCCAGTCTTTTGGCCACCCCATGTGAAGAGCCAACTCATTGGAAAAGATCCTGATGCTGGGAAAGATTGAGGGCAAGAGTAGAAGGTGGTAACAGAGGATGAGATGGTTGGATGGCATCATCAACTCAATGAACATGAGTTTGAGCAAACTCGGGAAGATAGTAAAGGACAGGGAAGCCTGGCATGCTGCAGTCCATGAGGTAGCAAATAGTCAGATATAACATCACGATTGAACTACAATGTTAGCCTAGTATAATCAACAGGGATGTTTCATGGTAGCCTGGCCTATATACTAAAAAATGATTCATGATAAAATTTGAATGGCATACAGTATTAGTCATATTCATAACACAGTATTGGAACCATTGTTACATTTACCAGTGATGAGAGGCTGATGTGCAGTTTCTTTAATTATGAGAAAGAAAGCCATACTATACGGTAATTTATTTTTGAAAGCAAAATTATAAAACAGTAAGAAAACTGAATATTAATTTTATATTAAATATCACTCACCTTATACCAATGTAAGGATAGATCAGTATCTACACATATTTAATGCATTCATGACATTCCTAACTTTATCTTAATTTGTTTCAATATTTCTAGGCTATATGGCTCATCAATGAGTTTTTTTCAAATCATGGAAAATCTCCGAAAACATTTTCCAATATATTTATTGGGGAAAAAATTGCATAAAGTAGACTGGCAGCTCAAACCCATGTTGTTCAAAGGTTAACCGTAATTCCATTTTGCCTGTGAGGAAAAGGCGGCTTAGAGAGCTTAAGGAATTCCTTCCGCTTCTGAGACAGATAAGACGCTAAACAGTTAACCCTTGAACAACATGGGAATTAATCCATGTATAACTCATAGCCAGGGCTTTTATCTGAAGTTCCTCCACATTTGTGGATCCAACCACAGGTCATGTAGTACTGTAGTATTTACTATTGAGACATATCCACCTAGAAGTGGACCCACACAGTTCAAACCTGTACTATTCAAGTGTCAGCTATATATGTAACATAAACCTACTGCATTTTTCTCCTGAGAACTCAGGAGGAATACATTTCCCAGGTTCCCTTGCTGTTAGCTTGCAGGGAACTCAGGCCATAAGGCTGAGTTCTGGCCAATGGGCTGTGTGCGAAAATGATATATCTGTAACTTCCAGGCCAGGCAATAAAATCCTGTGCATTATCCTCCATACTTGCTCTTCCATTTGGAAGTGACAATTCATGCCTGAAGATGGGGTTATGACAGGATAGAAGGACACTGAGTTCCTGAAGGGCTGTGGGGAACAGGAACTCCTTCCATGACCTATAGACATGGGACCAACATAATAGATAAATAAACCTTAGGATGTCGAGGCATTGGGACTGCAGAGTTATTACTGATCTTTCCTAATTAAACTTCATTCAGTAGTGAGTAGAGGAGCTGGAATTTGGTCTCTGCGGTTGAGTCTAAAGCCTGTGTGTTGGTCCCTGCCTTGGAGGAGTTCACAGTGTGTCATGGGAAGATGGATGGGTACATCATTAGGTTCGGTGAAGTGTGAGGGGCCCATAACAGAATTTTACCTGCATGCAATGTAGCAGAGATGAGGTAATGGTCAATTCTGAAGGTCTGAAAAAATCTGAAGCTGGAGTCAGGAAGGGTAACATTATACCAGATATTTTTAGGGTGTGAAGAAGCTTAAGGCAAAGCCTCTGCCTTTCAAACCATAGAGCTAGGCTGTGGAGCAGGATAACTGCAAATGAAGCGAAAGCAACAGTGAGAGGCAGTGCCCTGTGTGATTAAGAGACAGACTTGGTGACAAGATACCGAGAGCACCTCAAGAGCTAAGGTGAAAGCCGAGCATAATTTGGAGTGCAAATGGATGGCTTCATGGAGAAGACTAACTCCAAACTAGACCTGGAAGGATATATGGGATCTGAGTTGGTATAAGGATGAGACAGGAAACATTTCCTGAGACAGAAACAGACAGAAAAAAGGCAAAGGGGGAATTTTTCATTGAACAAAGAAAGGTTAAGTGCCTACAGTATGGCAGAGAGTTTGCCTGAAGTTTGAAATGCAAAGATAAGTCAGATGAAGCTCCTGTCTTCAAGAAGTCATGGTCTGGAGGAGGTGAGAATGACTATTGCTCCACAGTCACCATTGCATGGAAAATGCTCTCAGAGGGTGTGCAAATGGCGGGGGTCAGAGAGGATAGAGGAAGACCAATAAGGACTTGGCTGAAGATTTGGCCAATGGGGCAGGACAATTTCATAAGGCCCTCAAGGAAGATTCGTAATTCTCCAGGCCGACCA
Source organism: Capricornis sumatraensis (assembly GCF_032405125.1). NCBI lineage: Eukaryota > Metazoa > Chordata > Mammalia > Artiodactyla > Bovidae > Capricornis > Capricornis sumatraensis. The sequence goes on from NC_091070.1 coordinate 54,173,925, forward strand.
GAGCAGGCAGGGAAAACCATTTCCAAGCACAAGGAAACAGCTCTGCAAAGGGTGAAAGATAGACTATGCTACGCCCATGGATGGTAAGGCAACTAATGTGGCTACAGTGAACATTCATACTAGGACGCAGACATGGCAGCTGCGGCTGGAACATAAGCAGAGGTAGTTGAGGAACTTTTTAAAATCCAGGAAGAAGAGTTTACATGAAACATAATAATCAAGAAATGCCCACAGCAGGGAGTTCTACGGAGTCCTTTAGACAAGTGTATGGAATTTAGACTCACTTCCCTCACTTGGGGAGCATATCCGAGAGGAATCTGCATTTTCAGTGTGGCTTGAACATCTGGAAGGGAAAGTGTCAGTCAAGCTGGAGTACAGAAGGGACTTCCTATCCCAGATCACAGCCAGTCATGGAAAGGCAGAGAGTAGGAGAGAGTAGGCAGCAGATGTGCAGAGAGGAGGAAAAGAATGATTAGGGGAAACAAGACGCACACACTTTTAACAGTGAAGGCAATTTAAAGTGGAAATCAAGGTAAGGCCAAAAGCTATCCATTGTTTTTTCCTCTTTTTCTTCCAAAAATATTGAATCCCTTACTCTACTACCTTTTTCCAAATGTATTTTCAACTTAGCCATGAACAACCATAAATGAAAGATAAATTGGGCTCGATCAAAATTTAAAATGTCTGCTGTGTCAGAACCACTTTTAAGAAAATGAAAATATAAGCCACAGGAGAAAATATTTGCAACACACTGATAAAGATATCTGAGAGAGGATTTGTATTTACAGTATATAAAGAAGCTCTAAAATGAAACAAGAAGAAAACAAATGACCCAATTAAAAACTGGACAAAAGATCTGAAAGGATGTTTCACTAAGAATGAGTTATGGATAGCAAAGAAGCCGAAAAAAAGATGTTAAACATCATTTGTCATAGGATATGCACATTACAGCCACAACAACACACCCTATTCTGATGGTCCAAATTTTAAAAAGATGATTTCAAATGCTAGCAAGGAAGCAGACTATGTGAGACTCTCACACACTGCTGGTGGAAATGCAGAAGTATCAGTCACACTGGAAACCAGTTATGGCGGTTTATTATAAAGTTAATCACACACTTAGCACATGACCAGTAATTTTGTTCCTAAGTGTCACCCAAGAGACTTGAAAAGCTATGCCCAGATAAAAACCTATGTGCAATATTTATGACATCTTTATAATCACCCCAAATAGAAGCAATTCAAATATCCATCAATTGGAGAGTAGATATCAATTGTGGAATATCCACATAACGAAACACTGTTGTTGTTGTTGTTTTTATTCACTCACTAGCCATGTTCAACTCTGAGACTCCATGGATTGCAGTATGCCAGGTTCCTCTGTCCTTCACTACCTCCCAGAGTTTGTTGAAATGTATCTCTATTGAGTCAGTGATGCTATCTAATCATCTCATCCTCTGTACTACTCAGCGATGAAAAGGAACCAACTGCTGACACATGAAACAACACAGATGAATCTCACCATTTTGCAAAGTTAAAGAAGCCAGAACAAAAATGGAAAAGAATGTTTTTTAAAAAGAATGTATATACGTATAAAATGGAGTCATTGTGCTGTACAGCAGAGACTGGCACAACACTGTAAATTGACTATACTTTGATTTTAAAAAAAAGTAGAAGAAGAAGAAAATACCCAAATCACCAGTGCAGAGAGGCACTGTGCCCTTAAGCAGCCTGCAGCCATGTCTCTGGACACAGAGTCCAAGCCTCTTCCCATGTGACCACTGGCTAACTCTCCATTTGGCCTTGAATAACGTGTACTACAGCTACACATATTGAAATAGGCTTCCTCCACTAGGGGCAGCATGGCAGGGGGGCTTCAAATTTCTAGACTGAAGCAGCTAGGCATGGCAAACTGAATAGAAGAGGGCTCTGGTGAAAGAATGTAAAAAAGAGATATATATATACACATATATGTGTGTGTGTGTGTGTATATATGTATATATAACCGAATCGCTTTGCTATACACCTGAAACTAACACAACATTGTAAATCAACTATCCTTCAAAAAAAATAAATAGGTAATTTTTAAAAAAGAACATGAAGAAAGGAAAGTGTTGGTAAAAAATGACACAATACCCTCAAGATAGTTTGCTTCTCTACCAATTTCAGTTTCTCACATGAAAAGTGAGCGCTAGTGGTAAAGAATCTGCTTGCCAATGCAGGACACTTAAGAGACGTGGGTTCTATTCCCTGGGTCAGGAAGATCCTCTGGAGGAGGGCACAGCAACTCACTCTAATATTCTTATCTGGTTAATTCTATGGACAGAGGAGCCTGGCGGGCCACAGTCCATGGGATCACAAAGAGTTGGGCATGACTGAAGTGACTTAGCACAAACACCAACACCTGGTATCCCAGATATGTGTTTTAGTGACTTGTTAGAACAATCTAGCTACTACAATGAAAACTAAATGTCCCTTTTCTGAAATAACAAATGTTAAAATATGATTGCCAAATGTTTAATAGTAAAATTCCAATGTTAGTAAAATTTGAAGAAAAAGCAAAAGAAATTATGCCCAATAAGACTGTCTAAAAATGTGCTAAGTCACTTCAGTCATGTCCAACTCTGTTCGACCCCACAGACAGCAGCCCACCAGGCTCCCCCATGCCTGGGATTCTCCAGGCAAGAACACTGGAGTGGGTCGCCATTTCCTTCCCCAATGCATGAAAGTGAAAAGTGAAAGTGAAAGATGTACAGTGGTCTGAGAAGGGTTAACTACCCCATGGCTCCTTCACTGCAAGTCAGCTCCTGCTGAATTCACCTAAAGAAGAAATGAACTGCCTTTACTTGAAAAGGCTTGGCTCTTACCTCAGCTTCCCTCCTCATGCCAACTCCTCAGGGAAGCAGCAGTAGTAGTGTCAGTTGCTCAGTCATGTCCGAGTCTTTGCAACCCCAGGGACTGTAGCCTGCCAGGCTCCTCTGTCCATGGGATTCTCTAGGCAAGAACAGTGGAGTGGATTACCATTCTCTTCCCCAGAGGATCTTCCTAACCCAGGGACTGAACCCAGATCTCCTGCATTGCAAGTGGATTCTTTACTGGCTGAGCTTCAGGGAAGCCCTTCTTCAAGGAAGAGGCACCTCCGACAGGAACCATGGATAAGCTCTGGGAACCATGGATTATTCAAATACTGAAGTGCAGACCCAGACCCTGAAGGGGCTCGCAGGGGCAATGCCTCCTACACAAAGCATGTCACACTGCTGGTGGGTTTCTCAGAAAATATCCCCTTTCCTCCTAAGACAACTGAGGGAAATACTTTACAGATTCAAGTATGTTTTACTGGAGGGCACCATTTGATTATCCATGGGGTTTTTAAGCCCCATCATTTAACAAAAGAGCTTCACTAGAATACATTTTTTAATCAAACGGTGATGAAATCCCAAAGGACTCCCAATTCCTTTTCCTGGGTTGCACACCATGAGTAATTGGAATTAAAATGGGACCAGAGAAGAAAATCTATGCAAAGATAAAGCCAGCTGAAAGGTAAAAATACATGGGAGCAAATCAGCCACACCACAGAACATTCACAACTCTGGGAAGAAATCGATTCAAAGCATTAACTACAGATACTTTCTGAGGAATTCACACTAAAAGCCCCACTCCCAAGCCTCTCTTACTATTTACCTAGGTGTCTGAATTTGCACCTACTGCACCTTTCTTGCTAGTTTTAGTTTCCCATCTGCTTTATTCCTCTTCAGGCAGAATGACGACTAGCTGTTTTAAAACACATGACTATTAGACAACTTAGAATAAAAAAGGCGAGTTACCTGTTCATCACCAAGGAACCCTATAATGTGCTAATTTGGCACGCAGCTACTTTCCATGAGAATTCAACTTAGCTGAGCATCAACTCTGTCTCAGACCTCAAGCTAGGCACTGTGGTTTGAAAGATGGATGAAGGCATAGTCCTCTTTTTAAGGAACTTGTGGTCATGAAGAGTAGACAGGAATGCAAACAAATTGTTATATGTTGTTCTAAGTGATACAGCGAAGGAACAGTACATGAGGGAGGAAATGAGTACCTCTATCTGTGAGGAGTCTTATAAGCTGACTACTAAGCCCACCCTTTGAAGGATGAACAGTAATTCCCCAAGTCAACAAGGGTGGAAGGGCATTCCAGGCAGGGGAAATAGCATGTGGGAAAAGGGAACTGTTCACAGCATGATCCATTTCAAGGACCACAAGAACTTAGATATTGCAAGGCCATCAAGTGCAAGGTGGAAGAGAAATATGAGAGAAAAAAGCCAAGGTTGAATCACAAAGAATTCAGTTTGCCATGGCAAGGAGTTTAGCTCTTACCAATAGGAAATGTGACACTAGGAAAGGGTTCTAAGCAGAGGGGAGACACAATCATATTTCTACTGTAGAAAGATTACTTTGGAAATGGAATGTCGGAGGAATAAGCAGAAGAAGAGAAGAGCAAGAAGAAGCAGATTCGTCGGAGAGAGACCACAGAGACCCACCAGCAGTAGCAGTGATGTGGGGTCAGGGGAGCAGAAGTGAGGACAGATCGCAAGTTTCTAAGTCAAGAGGCTAAGTGATTGATGGTACCATGCAAAGAGATGGACAGTATGGAAGAGAGACTAGGTTTGCGGGGTAAAGAGGGGAGGGGAGCAACATAACGGCTCAGTTTGGGAACTAAGTTTTCCATCTCAGTGGGGATAACTGGGAAGTGATGATTAAAGAACCTAGACTGAAAGAAAAAAGAAAAAACCCACTAGAGTTAAAGGTGAAAAGATAAGGTGAAGAAGGCAGACCCTGGAGAATGCACCGGAATGTTGCAGGCAAGCAGCAGAAGCAAGACCAGGCAAAGGTGCTAAGAACAAAAGCAATCGGTCCAATCTCCAGATTTCTCAGACTCATTATCTGACTGCAGAGCCCTTTTCTCGAACAAAATCTCAGCTGAGGCTCAGAATGTAAACTAGAAGTAGAGCTGGTTACCTGAAGGAAGCCCACTAACCCTTTAGCCCACGGAGAAGTCAGAAAAGCTCAGAGTTGAATGACGCCACAAGAAGCAGGGAGCAAAATCACCCCTTCTCAACAGCAGGAGGTGTGAGGGAAAGAACTCCCCTGAAAAGTGAGTTAAGAAAATGAAACCTGGAACTTCCCTGGGGGTGCAGTGGTTAAGCATCTGCCTTGCAAAGCAGGGAACATGGGTTCAACCCCTAGTCAGGCAACTAAGATCCCACAAACCACAGAGCAATTAAGCCCAAGCATTGCAGCCACTGAGCCCATTCACTCTGGAGCCCTCAGGCCACAACTAGAGAGTCTTGTTCGACAAGTGTGAACACAGAGGAAAGACTAGTAGCACCAGAGGACCACTTCACCGTCTTCAGTGGTGAAGAATCAGAGATCTAGAACCAGGAAGCTGACTGGCTTGCCAAACTAGCTGTCCTAGGTCACAATCTAGAGAGTGGCTGAGTGAGGACTATGCTTCCAGTTCAAGGTTCTTATTACTGTACTCACTGCATTCCAACTTTGCACTGAAGAATTGTGCTCTTGAACTGTGGTGTTAGAGAAGACTCTTGAAAGTCCCTTGGACAGCAAAGAGATCAAATCAGTCAATCCTAAAGGAAATCAATCCTGAATATTCACTGGAAGAACTGATGCTGAAGCTGAAGCTCCAATACTTTGGCCGCTTGATCCAAAGAGTTGACTCACTGGAAAAGACCCTAGGGGGTGGGAGAGGATGAGATGGTTGGATGGCATCTTTGACTTGTGTCAAAGGACACGAGTATAAGCAAACTCTGGGAGATAGTGAAGGACAGGGAAGCCCGGTGTGCTGCCGTCCATAGCATCGCTAAGAGTTGGACATGACTAGTGACTGAACAACAGCAAATCTGGAACTGAAACCCAGGCAAAGTAGAACTGGCAATTTCATCATAAGCAGAGCTCTGCTTTGACTTCAGTCACAGTGTAGGCCCTCTAGAAGAGCTCACTAACTGCTTCCTGCTTGAATTGCAGAGCACATGTGAAAAACACACCAGGAACCTGGGTTGCTTTTCTGAGGACAGAGGACCTTTGGACCAAAAGGAATATTTTCATTTATTCAGCATATACCACCTAGAACAGTTCCTTGAACCAAGGTAGATCATGCTGGAGAAATGTTAAGGCTTCTGCCTGTCAGATGGCAAAGCCAGCTAGGAAGATTGTATACAGTCCTCACAATAGCACCATGGAATGTCAACCTTCCCAACCTTCAGTGACTTTAAGACAATCTCTGAGAATATCTGTGCCAGGATGGCAGGACCAGCCATGGGACCAGAGTAGCAGTTAAATGTCCAAGCAAGTGGAGGTGACAGGAACATGGCTGGGAATGGAGGTCCAGAGCATGCCACTCCTGTCCCCATCCTGCCATGTGGTCTCTCACTGCTAAAATATCCTAGTAGGAGTTGGCCATAGTCTACAAACTCTTGGAAATCTACAAACTCTTGGAGGCAAGCCTGAAAGATTTATTATCCACCAACCTCAAGGGTCAGTCTGAGACAGATACTAGAAGAAGGAGGAGGAGCAGGCAAGCAATCTGCCTTTAGATTTATCTTGCTGTTTTGGAAGAAATTAACTTTTGATTTGTTGCAACACAGTTCTCCTCCAGGTTTGCTGCTGGCAAAGCTAGTCACTTATTGTTTGCTGCAGCTTTACCACCAGGAAGAGCTTTCCCCACCTCCTATTCCTTGCAGCTATGCGTGCTTCTCTTTTATACCAATGGAGTGAAGAAGAGAAGTTTCAAGCTTGGTCTGCCACAGAACCTCCCATTTGAATTGCTAGAGTCTTGTCACAGACTGGAGGGTAACAAGAAAGGGTTTAAGTACAGAGCTCAGTTTTCCTTGCAAAGAAATACTGGTCTCTTTCTTGTCCAGAGGCAGTATCAGAGGTAATTTAAGAAGGCAGGGTAAAAATATGCAAAACGCAATCTGGCTTGGGAGAAAGAAGTTCCACTCTCAATGTTCCCAAGTATTATATTTGGATTTTGAGGATCAAATATAAAACAGAGGCTAGCTAAAGATTGCTTAACTTCCAAAAGTCCCGGCAAGTAACCCAAATGAGTTGATGTCCTCCTAACGCTGTTCTGGAATTCTGCTGGTGGAACAAAATGTCCCAAAAGATTCCAGGAATTTCTACATCTGCAACACAAGTACAGATAATTTTCTCAGCATTTTTGCCTTTGTTCAGTAGGAGTTGGTTTGGGGGGTGGAGTCTATAGAAATTGTTTACTGCTGGCTTTTAAAATTGAGGTCAGACTGGAAAGCAAGCCCACCATAGGAACAGGTCTCAGTGAGGGCAGTGTGGGGATCAGGTTTGGGGGATGGTCCACCAAGTACTTCTTAGGGAGAGACCCAATGACAGAAAAAAGATAAAGACACAACTTGAAGCCAGAGGTATTCAACATGGTAATATACAGAAACAATTATTAGTACCAGGGGCATGGATGTGGGTTAATCTTGGAATGTTAGGAAAATTCAGACAAGTGGTGGAGGCAGCTGTGACATTTGTACTCTCTTGCCTTCTGAGGCTTCCTTACCCAGTGGCCAGTTCTTAGGGGTACATAATAGCAACAGTACCTGTGGGCTGGACTACATACCTCAACCAGACCAGGTCTCAGGCAGTGCTTTTGGACTTGGCCTTGATGAGGAGGCTAAAGGGAAGGGATGTGATCCATACTGACAGGATCCAGCCTCTCTACCTGCCTGATTCATCCTTGGAACCACTCACTAAGGTCCTATCCCAGATCACAGAGGCTGTGGACTAATAGCTAATCATATTAGCCACCATCTACTGGGTACCATGTGGGTATTTTATACATCAGTTCAGTTCAGTCGCTCAGTCGTATCTGACTTTTTACAACCCCATGGACTGCAGCATGCCAGGCTTCCCTGTCCAACTCCTGGAGCTTCCTCAGACTCATGTCCATCGACTTGGTGATGCCATCTAACCATCTCATCCTCTGTCATCCCCTTCTCCTCCTGACTTCAATCTTTCCCAGCATCAGGGTCTTTTCCAATGAGTCAGTTCTTCACACCAGGTGGCCAAAGGATTGGAGCTTCAGCTTCAGCATCAGTCCTTCCAATGGATATTCAGGACTGATTTCCTTTAGGATTGACTCGTTTGATCTCCTTGCAGTCCAAGGGACTCTCAGGAGTTTTCTACAACACCACAGTTCAAAAGGATCAATTCTTCAGTGCTGAGCTTTCTTTATAGTCCATATATATTCTCTAATTCTTTAATTTAGTCTTTTCTACAATCTTGTTGTTCAGTTGTGTCCAACTCTTTGCAACCACATGGACTACAGCACGTCAGGCTTTCCTGTCTTGCTTCTATATCTCCTGGAGTTTGCTCAAACTCATGTCCATTGATTCAGTGATGCCATCCAACCATCTCATTCTCTGTTGCCACCTTCTCCTCTCACCCTCAATCTTTCCCCACATCAGAGTCTCTTCCAATGAGTCAGCTCTTCACATCAGGTGGCCAAAGTATTGGAGTTTCAAATTCAGCATCAGCCCTTCCAATGAATATTCAGGGTTTATTTCCTTTCGAATTGACTGGTTTGATCTCCTTGCTGTCTAAGGGACTCTCAGGAATCTTCTCCACCACCAGAGTTTGAAAGCATCAGTTCTTCAGTGCTCAATCCTCTTTATGGTCCAACTCTCACATCCATACATGACTACTGGAAAAACCATAGCTTTGACTAGATGGACCTTTGTCAGCAAAGTTATGGCTCTGCTTTTTAATACACATTCCACACAATCTCATTACATGATTATTACTTTCAACTCTATTTTATAGAGGAGAACATAGAGGCTTCAGTTCCGTTCAGTTCAGTCGCTCAGTCGTGTCCGACTCTGCGACCCCATGAATCACAGCACGCCAGGCCTCCCTGTCCATCACCAACTCCCGGAGTTCACTCAGACTCATGTCCATCGAGTCAGTGATGCCATCCAGCCATCTCATCCTCTGTCATCCCCTTCTCCTCCTGTCCCCAATCCCTCCCAGCATCAGAGTCTTTTCCAATGAGTCAACTCTTCGTATGAGGTGGCCAAAGTACTGGAGCTTCAGCTTTAGCATCATTCCCTCCAAAGAAATCCCAGGGCTGATCTCCTTGCAGTCCAAGGGACTCTCAAGAGTCTTCTCCAACACCACAGTTCAAAAGCATCAATTCTTCGGTGCTCAGCCTTCTTCACAGTCCAGCTCTCACATCCATACATGACCACAGGATAAACCATAGCCTTGACTGGAAGGACCTTAGTTGGCAAAATAATGTCTCTGCTTTTGAATAGACTATCTAGGTTGGTCATAACTTTTCTTCCAAGGAGTAAGCGTCTTTTAATTTCATGGCTGCAGTCACCATCTGCAGTGATTCTGGAGCCCCCAAAAATAAAGTCTGACACTGTTTCCACTGTTTCTCCATCTATTTGCCATGCAGTATTGGGACCGGATGCCATGATCTTCATTTTCTGAATGTTGAGCTTTAGGCCAACTTTTTTACTCTCCACTTTCACTTTCATCAAGAGGCTTTTTAGTTCCTCTTCACTTTCTGCCATAAGAGTGGTGTCATCTGCATATCTGAGGTTATTGATATTTCTCCCAGCAATCTTGATTCCAGCTTGTGTTTCTTCCAGTCCAGCGTTTCTCATGATGTACTCTACATAGAAGTTAAATAAGCAGGGGGACAATATATAGTCTTACAAATGTCGAATAACTCCCTCAGAGTTCTGAAACTACTAGCTAATTTTCAAAACCCGGTTGGTCATACTTTCTCCATTCTTGAAGGTGTGGAAACAGAGAAACTAGCCTAGGACACATCTCCAGTGAATCACATTTCCAGTGTTCCTCTAGGAGACACTTATCATCTCTCTCTATGAAGCTCATCCTTTTTGCCTTTATAACCACCACCCCACTGATCCATGAAAAAGCTAACAAGAGAGCCTCTTGGTGGTATGGATGGCACTAAGGATGGACCACAGGGGATCCAGGACTTCCTTGGTGGTTCAGTGGTAAAGAATTCACCTGCCAATGCAGGAGACATAGGGTCAATCCTTGGGTTGGGAAGATCCCCTGGAGAAAGAAATGGCAACCCATTCCAGTATTCTTGCCTGTGAAATCCAATGGACAGAGAAGCCTGGCAGGCTACTGTCCACGGGGTCACAAAAGGGTTAAGGGGTCACAACTTAACAACTAAAAAACAACAACGGAGGATCTAGGCACGTCTTTCTGTTGAACATGTGCCCCTAAATGTTGAGTCCTAATCCAGTAAGTCCTGTATAAAGAAGGGAACACAGTTTACCCAAAGAAAAAGAGAGGAATCTATCCATTGACCAGGGTAGGAGGGGAAAAACATGCAGAAAATGGAGTTGCTAAAAGAAACCAGGCATAGAAAACTAAGGTGCAGGAGGAGAAGGTAAAATGAGTCTTTTTAAAATGTTTCTGTGAATTTAGTGATAATCCAACTTGATATGCTATTTTTAATCAAATTTCATAAAAATAAGGAGCTCACTTTTCCCCGCATACTCACTTTTCCATCCTAGCTTGTGATTCCTTTAGATATTATTCTAGTTAGTTGTGTATAAGTTTGTTTCCCTGAAGGCAGGAATGACTTTTTATTTTTGTTTATTATTTAAAAAAAAATTTTATTGGAGTATGTGTGTGTGTTAGTTTCTCAATCATGTCCAACTGTTTGCAACCCCATGGACTGTAGCCCACCAGGTTCCTCTGTCCATGGGATTATCTAGGCAAGAATACTGGCGTGGGTTGCCATTTCCTTCTCTAAAAGAAAACTGGAGTGGGTTGCCATGCCCTCCTCCAGGGCATCTTCCAAACCCAGGGATCAAACCCAGGTCTCTAACATTGCAGGTGGATTATTTACCATCTGAGCCACCAGGGAACCCCAAGAATATTGGAGTGGGTAGCCTATCTCTTCTCCAGCAGATTTTCCTGACCCAGGAATCAAACTGAGGTCTCTCGCATTGCAGATGGATTCTTTACCAGCTGAGCTACCAGGGAAATGTTGCGACAAATTACTTGCAAATACAAACACAGAACAAAACAAATTTGCATTTATCATGTGGTTACTGTAGGGTATCTGAAAATGTTACTGCAAGCAAGAAACGGGGAAGTAGAAATTAACTGAATAGCACCCATGAGGGTTGGCTTTTTAAGTCTGTTGCCCCAAGACCAGTGCCCAGCCCCAGGCTTCAGGCAGAGCTGGTCTCTAACACATATATGTTCTATGTACAAATAAAGAGATGAATGGAAGACTAACTGATAAGATTTTATTTGTGGGACAAATGTCCATGTTTAAATATTTTTAATATAAGATTTAATTTCTCTTTCCTTTAAAGGGAAGCAGCTGCCTATGAAATCCTACTGTTGGCTAATTTCGGCATTCCCAGCATGGGTGGAAGCACTTTGTCTCTGGATGGTCTGGGCTGCAGAGTTGCTGTGGCTCTCTGGCCTCCTCCAGATGACCACTGCCCTTCACTCGCTCTCTAGTTCTCCATTCTACAGAGAAGAGGAAAGAGTCAAGCTCTACAACTGTCTTCCCTAATCCACCCCATCTTCCTTACATGGTCTCAAGAAAACCTCATTTTCTTGGACACATGCTAAATATTCCCCCCACCACACTCACACCTGTGAAGCTCTCCTATGGGATGGTAAAATATGAAACATTTGGGCCCAGGGGCACAGAGGTACCCAAACCCACACTCAATTTTAAAAAAGATAGAAGTAGCTGTTAAAACCTCCACCATATCCCTCCAACACACCCACACTCAGTGTCACCTTCTCTACCACACTCCATGGTGGACCATGTGAGTGTGAGTGGCCTCTTATCACTGCATACTCATTTCTTTGGAAGAAGGAAAAGTCAGGGACTGGGCCCAGAAGAGAAGGGGACATACAGAAGTTCAGGTGGGTTGCTTAGGGGGACACTGATGAGGGTCCCAACTCAGTCCTGCTGACAATCTATTACCCCTGGAGCCACCGCTTTGAATAGGTATCCTGGAGGTGAAAGGCTTGGCCAAAAGGCACACTGTACTAACCTGTGCACCCTTAACTTGTTGATTCATTGATTTGAAAGGCAGCAGAACATGTTAAGAATGTGGACCAGGCTGCCTGGATTCAAATCTTGACTAAAACATATACTAGCTTTAACCTTGGCACCTTGGCATAGTGTCTTTGTTTCTTTCTCTGCAAAATGCAACAGTGATGTTGATAATGGAAACTACGTGACAGGAGGCTTATGATGGCATATGATGCTGCTTGGGTGAGACTTCCCAAATGTCTCCCCAGGTTCAGGCTTAACTACCTTAACTAGGGAAGACCAAGAGTGCTATTAAGTGAGATTCAGGAAAAAATGGAAGAAACATAGAATAGGGAATTGTGGGAAGGCTCTCTGGTCTTCCTGGACATCACTTTGATGTCATCATCCCTACTTTGATGAGAATCATTTATATTGAATTCCACCCCAGCTGTGGATAATGAGCAATAGAGGGTCGGAGCCTGTGTTCTAAGCTAACATTCCTTTTCTAGGTTCTAAACCTCCCTTTCAGCTTCCTCTCCATCTCAGTTCTTTGCTTTCTGATTCCTCAATCAGTCTTCACAAATTTCACAACCAGTTCCCTGGATGCAGACAGCTAGGCTTTTTGGACACACCCTCACTTCAGTGCCCCAGTGCTTTCATCCAACTCTAAGCAACAGACAGGCCTACATTTTCTTAGCCAGTCTACTTTCCCTTGAATCATTTCTGCACTCTTACTCTGCATCTTCTCCAGCTCCATCTTATCTTTCTGGAGATGAGAAGACCTGAAGTAACATTCCATCATCCCAGGTGTGAATTCCATGTGGTTTCACATAAAATCCCTGCTCCATCCAATAAAGGGCTATTCTCTTCTCACTGAAACCCACCTCCTTATAGGGATCTGATTAGAACTCTGGATACATAAGCTTTCCCACCCATTTTATTTATCATACGTATATATGTATGTACATATATACACATATGTATAATAATTTGTTCCTGATTAAAATTAAGTACCTATTACCCTCCAAATGCAAAGTGTGACTCCTTCAGCTTCAAGAGTCTTATTCTGAACCAAGCAGAAGGACATCCTGTCTTTAAGATATAAGAGTCTTCTTTTGACTTCATTTCCCTTGGTCCCCATCTATTCGAATGCTGCTCAGCAAATGAAGTTCTGCAGAAGAGAAGGAGCTGGGATGGCATCACTGACATCCTCAAAGAACAGGGGAACATTTTTAGCACAAGCACCGTCACACACGTTTTCTACAGTTTCCATGAAATGACATGAACTGTACGAAAATGACACCTGCCATCTATTCTTCAGTACATCACAAAATGCAGTGATTTTATACATAAATCTTCAACAGAGGCAGAACAATGAGACACAAGCACAGCATTCTTTTGTTTCCAGTCAGTCCTGGGTGTGGTGGCCACAGGGCAAGGTCAGGAACACGCTTCTCCCTGCAGCCTTACTGCAAAAGGAGACGGAGATCCACAAACCCTGCCTTCAACCACCCGAGCCCGCTGCTTTAAAACTATTCTTCTTTCCCCTCATTTCAAAATTATCTAAAGACCAATTGGTTCCAGGCAGCTCTTTCTGTATATTAATTTTTAATTGGAGAAATAGCAATTAGATGGCTGCATTGATTGCCAGTTCCCGTAATCTTTTTTAATTTGAGATAACAATCTATTCAAAAAATGAGTTTGTCCCTAAAATATCTTCTCTTAATGGCAATAATAACTGAAGTTATATACAAAACCAGCAGAGCAGCCCACAGGGAAGGGGTCTAAATTATACATGGAATATTCTGCACCTGGTTTGTCAGTTACAACAAAGACCTTACCACGGATGCCCTATGAAAATGGTCAATTTCATAGGCTGTTTTTATTAATACCATTTTTGAAACAATGAGAGAATCTCTGAAGAGAAGATTTTCGTAGTATGAACCCTGCTTTTGACACCCAAGAAACTGAAAACTGCAGATAATAAAACTTTTACTTTGCTCCTTGCTGTGGACCCTGGGCAGAGGAAGATTAAGAGGGAGAAAGACAAATCAGAGACGAACAGAATTCCAGCTTGGGAGGAACTACCAGACTAGGGCAAGAAAACAGGAAAGCAAGTTCACAACATAGACCAACAGATCTCAGTTCAGTTCAGTTCAGTTCAGTCTCTCAGTCGTGTCCGACTCTTTGCGACCCCATGAATCACAGCACGCCAGGCCTCCCTGTCCATCACCAACTCCCGGAGTTCACTCAGACTCACGTCCATCGAGTCCGTGATGCCATCCAGCCATCTTATCCTCGTTTGTCCCCTTCTCCTCCTGCCCCCAATCCCTCTCAGCATCAGAGTCTTTTCCAATGAGTCAACCCTTCGCATGAGGTGGCCAAAGTACTGGAGTTTCAGCTTCAGCATCATTCCCTCCAAAGAAATCCCATGGCAGATCTCCTTCAGAATGGATTGGTTGGATCTCCTTGCAGTCCAAGGGACTCTCAAGAGTCTTCAACACCACAGTTCAAAAGCATCAATTCTTCGGTGCTCAGCCTTCTTCACAGTCCAACTCTCACATCCATACATGACCGCAGGAAAAACCATAGCCTTGACTAGATGGACCTTAGTCAGCAAAGTAATGCAAAAAAGCAAAATGGCTGTCTGGGGAGGCCTTACAAATAGCTGTGAAAAGAAGAGAGGTGAGAAACAAAGGAGAAAAGGAAAGATATAAGCATCTGAATGCAGAGTTCCAAAGAATAGCAAGAAGAGATAAGAAAGCCTTCTTCAGCGATCAATGCAAAGAAATCGAGGAAAACAACAGAATGGGAAAGAATAGAGATCTCTTCAAGAAAATTAGAGATACCAAGGGAACATTTCATGCAAAGATGGGCTCGATAAAGGACAGAAATGGTATGGACCTAACAGAAGCAGAAGATACTAAGAAGAGGTGGCAAGAATACACGGAAGAACTGTACAAAAAAGATCTTCATAACCAAGATAATCACAATGGTGTGATCACTCATCTAGAGCCAGACATTCTGGAATGTGAAGTCAAGTGGGCCTTAGAAAGCATCATTACAAACAAAGCTAGTGGAGGTGATGGAATTCCAGTTGAGCTCTTTCAAATCCTGAAAGATGATGCTGTGAAAGTGCTGCACTCAATATGCCAGCAAATTTGGAAAACTCAGCAGTGGCCACAGGACTGGAAAAGGTCAGTTTTCATTCCAATCCCAAAAGATCTCAAGCTATGCCCAAATATAGTCCTGTGTGCGAAGTCGCTTCAGTCATGTCCAACTCTGTGCAATCCTATGGACTGTAGCCTGCCAGGCTCCCCTGTCCATGGGATTCTCTAGGCAAGAATTCTGGAGTGGCTGCCACATTCTCCTCCAGGGGATCTTCCCAACCCAACCATGTCCCTTGTGTCTCTTGCATTGGCAAGCGGGTTCTTAATATACTCCTAGCAGGCAGGAACATGGAGGGCTTCAGGGGAATCTGCAATAAATAGGCCTCCTTCCCCAACCAGGTTCTGAGCAATTTGAGAAACAGAAGAGTTGAGATACAGGTCAAGTATCATCTTTATTACTTACAGAAGTCAAGCAAAAGAGTATAGCTTAGGTGAGTCCAGTGGGCCAGACATCTGAACCCCTGAACCAGGAAGGCTTATTACTCACCCAGTAATGTGGCAGCCACCCAGGGAAAAAGAGCACCTGGAAAAATCTAGGATCCAACTGCTCTCTGAAAAAGGAGGGAAGCACATGCAAGAGAAAGAACAAAGGTGTCACAGAGCTGCACATCCTCAATGACCCTTTCCACAGTTATCAATCAGAGGGCTGTTCCACCTCCCAGATTGTGAGAAAACAGAGGCTGGGAGTATGTATAAGGAAAATCATTCCTCGTGGAAACCAAGATTGAGAAAATAGATTTTCCTCAAAAATAAAGAGATAGAACTGAAGTCCAGAAAAGGTGACTGGAAGTGACTTGCTTCCACCCAAAAGGACTCTTTTGGGGAGGATTCTCTTAAAATATCTTAAAATGTTATAAGATTTCAGGTTTCGCCTAGTGGTTAAGAATTTGCCTGCCAGTGCAGGAGACGCGGGTCCGACCCCTGGTCTGAAAAGATCCCACTTGCTGAGAGGCAAGTAAGCCTGTGAACCACAGCTACTGCGCCAGAGCACCTGGAGCCTGTGCTCTGGAGAAGCCACTGCAATGAGAAGCCCACTCACCACAGTGAGGAGTCGTCCCTGCTGAGTGAAACGGAGAAAGCCCATGAGCAGCAATGGCGATCCAGAGCAGCCAAATGAATACATAAACCTTGCAAAAGAACTTTTATAAGTTAAAGTTACATCCTTCTGCTCCATTAGATTTCATGGAAAAGGTTTGGGTTAGACCATCTGAGAAATTCTCTCATGGTCACTCGGAAAATTCTTTAAAATTGAGCAGATGTGGATTTCAATTCTACCCTTTGGTTTTAATAAGATGTATATCTTGAGTTTAAAAACTGAGGATAATGACTGGCCTACCTTAGTAGGACATCAGAAAATGATTAGCAAAGATTGGTCAGAGAAAATGCTCTGGAAGGCACTAAACCCTTGATAAATGTTTTGCAAATTAATGTCAGTAATTACATTCCACAAAAATGTCTGTGTTTATGCTATGAGTCTGATGCGCCTTGTCTCCTACAGAGAAGCCTGGGGTTCATATCCTTCAGCAAGAGAAGCTTTGTTTTTGTGCCTCAGCTCATCATTCCTTCTCTGCCTTCTGAGTCTCAAACCCTGCTCCTCCAACCACACCTCAGGCAGTGTATACTGAAATTCTATGATATAAAGTATTGGAAGTGAAGATGGAAGGAGAGAGAGATGCAAAGATGACCCTTCAAGAACTTCTGATCCTGAAAGAAGAGTGAAAAAACCTATTATTCATGAGTACAGACATAATACAGATCAAAATTTATGGTAACCTGGAATGAGAACAAGGTTCCCTCCCTACAATGCTGTGATCCCTCAGGAGTCTGTCTCAGTGTACTCACTGGAGATATTTTAAATGGGTTACCACCTCTGATCAGAACTTAGAAAATTAGGAGAGCACCAGTATGAGGAGATATGGTCAGCAGAACTCATCTGAGAATGAGCTAACCAACTCCTGAAAGATATAATATGCAGAAAATGATATACAGTTTATTCCTAAGGATAACTGCCTCAAAAACAATTCCTTGTCGTTGTTTAGAGGCTTAGTTGTGTCTAACTGTGCAACCCCATGGACTGCAGCAACCCAGGCTATTCTCTCCTCACCATCTCCCGGAGCTTGGTCAAACTTATTTCAATGGAGTCCATGATGCCATTCAACCATCTCCTCCTGCCTTCAATCTTTCCCAGCATCAGAGTCTTCTCAGATGAGTCAGTTCTTCACATCAGGTGGTCAAAGTATTGAAGCTTCAGCTTCAGCATCAGTCCTTCTAATGAATATTCAGGACTGATTTTCTTTACAATTGACTAGTTTGATCTCCTTGCAGTCCAAGGGATTCTCAAGAGTTTTCTCAACACCACAGTTCAAAAGCATCAATTCTTCAGCATTCAGCTTTCTTTATAGTCCAGTTCTCACATCCACACATGACTACTGGAAAAACTATAGCTTTGATTAGACAGACCCTTGTCAGCAAAGTAATGTCTCTGCTTTTTAATATGCTCTCTAGGTTGGTCATAACTTTTCTTCCAAGGAGCAAGCATCTTTTAATTTCATGGCTGCAGTCACCATCTGCAGTAATTTTGGAACCCAGAAAAATAAAGTCTGTCATTGTTTCCATTGTTTTCTCATCTATTTGCCACGAAGTGATGGCACCATATGCCATGATCTTAGTTTTCTGAATGTTGAGTTTTTGTTTTTGTTTTTGTTTTTTTTTGTCTTTTATTTTTACTTTATTTTACTTTACAATACTGTATGGTTTTGCCATACATTGACATGATTCCCCATGGGTGTACATGCGTTCCCAAAGCCAACATTTTCACTCTCCTCTTTCATTTTCATCAAGAGGCTCTTTAGTTACTCTTCATTTTCCTCCATAAGGGTGGTGTCATCAGCATATCTGAGGATATTAATATTTCTCCCTGCAGTCTTGATTCCAGCTTGTGTTTCATCCAGCCCAGCATTTCATATGATGTACTCTGCATAGAAGTTAAATAAGCAGAGTGACAACATACAGCCTTGATGTACTCCTTTCCCGATTTGGAATCAATCTGTTATTTCATGTTTGCTTCTGTTGCTTCTTAACCTGCATACAGGTTTCACAGGAAGCAGGTAAGGTGGTCTGGTATTCCCATCTCTTTAAGAATTTTCCAGTTTGTTGTGATCTAACAGTCAAAAGCTTTAGCATAGTCAATGAAGCAGAAGCATATGTTTTTCTGGAATTCTCTTGCTTGATGGATGTTGGCAATCTGATCTCTGGCTCCTCTGCCTTTTATAAATCCAGCTTGAACATCTGGAAGTTCTCAATTCACATACTGTTGAAGCCTGGCTTGGAGAATTTAAAGCATTATTTTGCTAGCATGTGAAATGAGTGCTAATGTGCAGTAGTTTGAACATTCTTTGGCATTGCCCTTCTTTGGGCTTGGGATGAAAATTGACCTTTACCACTCCTGTGGCCACAGCTGAGTTTTCCAATTTGCTGGCATATTAAGTGCAGCACTTTAACAGCACCATCTTTTAGGATTTGAAATAGCTCAGCTGGAATTCCATCACCTCCACTAGTTTTGTTTATACTGATGCTTCCTAAGGCCCACTTGACTTCACACTCCACAATGTCTGGCTCTAGGTGAGTGATAACACCATCATGGTTTTCTGGGTCATAAAGATCTTTTTTGTATAGTTCTCTGTGTTCTTGCTACCTCTTCTTAATATCTTCTGCTTCTGTTAGGTCCATACCATTTCTGTCCTAATTTATTGTGCCCATCTTAGCATGAAATTTTCCCTTGGTATCTCTAATTCTCTTGAAGAGATCTCTAGTCTTTCCCATTCTGTTCTTTTCCTCTACTTCTTTGCATTGATCGCTGAAGAAGGCTTTCTTACCTCTCCTTGCTATTCTTCAGAACTCTGCATTCAGGTAGATATATCTTTCCTTTTCTCCTTTGCCTTTCGCTTCACATCTTTTTAACTTAGATGTTTTAAAGAAATTAAAATAATGCTTCACTTCTTTTCTCAGCTATTTGTAAGGCCTCCGTAGACAGCCATGTTCCCTTTTTGCATTTCTTTTTCTTGGGAATGGTTTTGATCACTGCCTCCTGTACAATGTTACAAACCTCTGTCCATAGTTCTTTAAACACTCTATCAGACCTAATCCCCTGACTCTATTTGTTATTTCCACTGTATAATTGTAAAGGATTTGATTAAGTCATACCTTAATGGCTTAGTGGTTTTCCCTTTTTTCAATTTAAGTCTGAATTTGGCAATAAGGAGTTCGTGATCTGAGCCACAGTCAGCTCCCAGTCTTGTTTTCGCTAACTGTATAGAGTTTCTCCATCATCGGCTGCAAAAAATATAATCAATCTAATTTCAGTATTGATCATCTGGTGATGTCTATGTGTAGAGTCATCTCTTATGTTGTTGGAAGAGGGTGTTTGCTATGACCAGTGTGTTCTCTTGGCCTAACTCTGTTAGCCTTTGCCCTAATTCATTTTGTACTCCAAGGCCAAACTTGCCTGTTACTCCAGGTATCTCTTGACTTCCAACTTTTGCATTCCAGTCCCCTATGATGAAAAGAACATCTTTTTTGGGTGTTACTTCTAGGAGGTCCTGTAGGTCTTCATTGACCTAAACCAATCAACTCCAGCTTCTTCGGCATTAGTGGTTGGTACATAGATTCGGATTACTGTGATACTGAATTGTTTGCCTTGGAAATGAACAGAGGTCATTCTGTCATTTTTGAGATTGTACCCAAGTACCGCATTTCAGACTCTTGTTGACTATGAGGGCTACTCCATTTCTTCCAAGAGATTCTTGCCCACAGTAGTAGATATAATGGTCATCTGAATTAAATTCACCCATTTCAGTTCACTGATTCCGAAAATGTCAGTATTCACTCTTGTCATCTCCTGTTTGACCCACTTCCAGTTTACCTTGTTTCATGGACTTAACATTCCAGTTTCCTGTGCAATATTGTTCTTTAAAGCATCAGACTTTACTTTCACCATGAGACACATCCAGAACCAATTGTGTTTCTGCTTTGACTCAGCCTCTTCTTTCTTTCTGTAGCTATTTCTCCACTCTTCTCCAGTAGCATATCGAGCACCTATCAACCTATGGAGTTCATCTTTCAGTGTCATATATTTTTGCCTTTTCATACTGTTCATGGGGTTCTAAAGGTAAGAATGCTGAAGTGGTTTGCCCTTTCCTTCTCCAATGGACCACATTTTGTCTGAACTCTCCACCACGACCTATCAGTCTAGGGTGGCCTTATATGGCATGGCTCACAGTTTCATTGAGTTTGACAGTGTTGTGATCCATGTGATCAGTTTGGTTAGTTTTCTGTGATTGTGTTTTCCATTCTGTCTGCCCTCTGATTCATGAGGATAAGAGGCTTTTGGAAGCTTCCTGGTTGTAGGGACTGGCTATGGGTAAAACTGGGGCTTTCTCTGGTGGGCAGGCCTATAGTCAGTAAATCTTTGATCTAATTTTCTGCTGATAGGTGGGGCTGTGTTCCCTCCCTGTAGTTAGGCCTTAGGCCAAACTATGGTAGGGGTACTGGCGGTCATGGTGACCTCCTTCAAAAGGACTTATGCCACCACACCACAGTTCCCAGGACTGCTGTAGTCAGTGCCCCTGACCCCGTGGCAGGCCACTGTTGACCCATACCTCCGCCGGAGACTCGCAGATACTCAAAGGCGAGTTTGGCTCAGTCTCTTGTGGGGTCACTGCTCCTTTCTCTTGGGTCCTGGTGCACACAAGGTTTAGTTGTGCCCTTGAAGAGTCTATTTCCCTGGGGGTTCTCAGTCCTTTGGCTGGATCTCCAGGTAGGGAAATCTGTTGTGGGCCATAGAATTTTTGTAACAGTGTGAGAACTTCTTTGGTATAAGTATTCTCCAGTTTGTGGGTTGTCTGCTCAGAGGCTCTATGGTGCGGGGTAATGGTGACCTCCTCCACGAAGACTCATGCCCCATGCTGCACCTCCCAGGTCTGCTGCAACCAGGGCCCCTGCCCCAGCGGCAGGTCACTGCTGACCTGTGCCTCCACAAGAGACACTCAAACACTCAAAGGCAGGTCTGGCTCAGTCTCTTGTAGGGGTCGCTGGTCCCTTCCCTTACTTGTGGTACACACAAGGTTTTGTTTGTGCCCTCTGAGCATCTTTGGCGGGTCTGAGATTTGATTTTAAACATGATTGTGCCTCTCCTGCCATTTTGTTGGGGCTTCTCCTTTGCCCCTGGACACAGGGTATCTTTTTTTGGTGGGATCCAGCATTCTCCTGTTGATGGTTGCTCAGGAGCTAGCTGCGATCTTGATGTTTTCTCATGAGAAGGTGAGCATACGTCCTTCTACTCTGCCATCAGTACTGCCTCCCGTTACCCACAGGAGGTAACAAAATCTAAGATACATACAACTTAAATAATGGGTAAATTCAGATACTAATCATGGGTAGACTGATGGATACTAATGACAAGTAATGTTTATCATGCTTAATTACAGAACTAAGTACTTGACTTGTATTATCTCACTAAAAAATGGCAGATTCCCACAAAACATGGTTCCAAAGAAGCATGGCCTAGGTGGAGTTCCCTGAGAAATAGACTGGGAGGTAGAGGATTGTGGGCAGGAGGCTGACAGGAGAGAGTCTGCAAGAACAACACTTGGGAGGAATGACGGACATGGGACCCAGCAAGGGAGAAGTGCCAATACAATCCAACCACAAAAGTCTTGGGTGACCCTACAGCTCTAAAGCTCTGAGGCTGAGATAGCCTTTCAGGGACATCCTCAGTGGAGGCAAGGGGACTGGGACTTATACTCCTGCAACAACTAGTTGCGAGCTTCAGGCTGCTCCCAGGGAGGGGATGTGGCTGGAGAGAGACAGCACACTTCGGCTAAGGGCAATGCCCAGGGAGAGACACGGTGAGCTGTCAGCAGCCATGCTCCTTGTAGCTGGGGGAAGGAGTGTGTCAGTCCTCACGTGGGGATATGGAGGCACACCATAGTATCACTCCAGGAAGAGGAAAGAGAAGAAACTCTATGTATTGATATCCCACCTCAATACCAAACACTGTGTGGGGGCACTTTCTTTATAGTCTTCAATCCTGCTCTGTAGGCAGGATTACTCCAGCCTCTGGCAAGATTTCAAGATTCCCTCCTTCATCTAAACTAGTGGTTCTCAACTGGGGGTGATGCTGATCCCCAGTGGATATTGCCAGAGAAATGTCTAGAGATACTTTTCTTTTGTTACAACTGGGAATGGGGTGGTATGGGCCTAAGTAGAGGTTAGGGATGCTGCAAAACATCCTACAATGCACAAAAAGCTTCCACAATGAAGAATTTCCAGCCCATATGTCCATCATTTGAACATCTCTTCCATCAGAAGAATTGCTGTTGTTGTTCAGTGGCTAAGTCATGTCCAACTCTTTGTGACCCCATAGACTGAATCATCAGAGAAGGCAATGGCAACCTACTCCAGTACTCTTGCCTGGAAAATCCCATGGACAGAGGAGCCTGGTAGGCTGCAGTCCATGGGGTCGCGAAGAGTCAGACATGATTGAGCAACTTCACTTTCACTTTTCACTTTCATGCATTGGAGGAAATGGTAGCCCGCTCCAGTGTTCTTGCCTGGAGAATCCAAGGGACGGCAGAGCCTGGTTGGCTGTCATCTATAGGGCCCCACAGAGTTGGACATGACTGAAGCGACTTAGCAGCAGCAGCAGCAGCAGCAGACTGAAGCATGCCAGGCTTCCCTGTCCTTCACTATCTCCCAGAGCTTGCTCAAACTCATATCCATTGAGTCGATAACACCATTCATCCAGTTCATCCTATGTTGCCCCCTTCTCATCCTGCCTTGATCTTTCCCAGCATCGGTGTATTTTCCAGTGAGTCAGCTCTTTGCATCAGGTGGCCAAAGTATTGGAGCTTCAGCTTCAGCATCAGTCCTTCCAATAAATATTCGGGATTGATATCCTTTAGGATCAACTGGTTTGATCTCCTTGCTGTCCAAGGATCTCTCAAGAGTCTTCTCAAGCACCACAACTATAGAGCATCAATTGTCATTGATGTCACCACATTACAGGTGAAAATAACCAAGACATAGAAAGGTTAAGCAACCTATTCATGGCCACACAGCTATTAATGGCAGGGCTGAGATTTGTAATCAGGTTTGTGTGGTTACAAAATGCATGTTCATTTGTCTGAGAAATATACATACTCTTTGAAATTAATCAGATGCAATGTGCACATCTTCCTATGCATGCTTTGAGACCCTGAGACACAAGCTGGGCTGGACCCAGTTTCTTAAGCTTTCTGTTATTTTCTTATTTTAAGTGTAAGAACTCGGAGCTTTCTGATTTCTAAGAGAAGGCTAGAAGTGAAAGACAGGCTGGGTGATTTATATAAAGTGATAATGTGAGCCCATCTCCTTGCAGCCATCATTTTAGTCTGCAATAAAAATGACTGGTCTGACACCCTCCACTTCCTGAATATCCAGAAGGCCTAACTGCTTGGACTGTCAGACATAAAGTTCTTTGTTAATGGACCTGTCAATTTCTTAAAGTGAGCAGTTTTTCATAACACTCCATAAAAACAGAAAAAAATAAAATTAAAAAAGAACATAGCATTTAACATGAAAATACAGGTTATCACTTATTGAATGTGAGCTAAAAGCAACAGAAAAAGAACCTGAAGGAGAAACAGTGGCTGGTGATGGAAAATAAAAAATTACCTAGGAACAGGATTCTTTACCTACCAAACAGGGCCCCTATTTTTAGCAACTTAAAAAAAAAAAACCAAACAGACATTCATTAAGTATTAAACTTTAAAGTAAAAAGCCCTATGTTCCTCTAATAACAATTTAGTATCCTTGTTATGATAGATTTACTAACCTCAATTTAGACTCTCAGAGATCAGATTCATGTCCCATAAAACATATAGAGAATACATTACTGAGCAAATATATAGTAATAGATGGCATAAATATCTATGCCCTATTAAATTTTCAGTTATAAACTATGTTCTTTTCTTGAGCCATTTTAATTCATGAAATTATTTACAAGTGTACAGACACCAAGGAACAAACTGCTATACTGTATTAAGCAAATGTTTTTTTCCAAATATGGAAGTCATGAGAATAGAATACATCTAGTGATCAACATATAAGGCTATTTCAAGGCTTCATTAATGGCAGCTGTTCATGAGATATTTGGAAGTCTTCAATGATCCTTATTAACCCTCTATAAATGTAGCTAATTTATGAAGGCCATCCCCCTTTACATTGCTCTATTATCATCTGCCCCAAATTTTATCATCTGTTCAAATATAATTTAGATATGTTCCCCTATAGAGAAAAATCTGAGAATGTAGAAACTGACTTCAGCATGATAGGTTTCTATGTTTCTTTTAGAGATGGCATAACGTATTATTTAACACTGGAATTTGAGTCAGTAAAGATGGGTTAGGGTCTCATTCCACCATAATCAAGCCTGTAAACTTGGGGAAATATTTGAACCTCACCTGTCTACTTCTTATATGGAAATGAATCTGCTAATCTCTGCCCTACCATCCTCTTAGGGTTGTTGTGAAGACACATAACATAGTTATGTGAAAATATCTTGAATGCTGAACAAAGGTAAATGAGGTTCCTCATCAAAATGAGAAACAATTATGATTGTGGAGAACATTCTGATAAGAAACAGTGACCAAGTGCAAATATATTCACTTGGGGATGCTAGATCTGGAAATCCTAAGGTAGAAGGGGTTTGGGAATCCTTTATCCCCTTCAAGTGTGGCAAACCATCTTCATTACTGATTTACTCCTTGCTTTATCCCTCGCTACACATAAATGTCATGATTGACTCATGATCGTAGGGCATTCAGTTAAATTTGAAGATCTTATAAACACTGCTTTACTTTTCACCATAAGTACACCCCAAATTCCATGGACAGAGGAGCCTGGTGGGCTACAGTCCATGGGGTCACAAAGAGTTGGACATGACTGAGCGACTGACATTTTCACTCTTTATGCACCAAATAATGCACTGAACATACTTATACTAAAAAATTTATTCATTATTTACCTGACATTCAGATTTAACTGGGCATCTTGATTTTGCCTGGTTTGGTTTGGCTGGGGGTCTAAATCTAGCAATTCTTTGAGAATTCTTTATCTCCCTTCCCCAAGCATGACAAACCACCTTGAATATTGAGAGTATTCACTTCCTGTTTTATCCCTTTCTTTGTTCATCTCAAATATTAAGGAATTCCAGTTTCACCGTCTCTTCTCACCGTTCTTTTCAGGTATCCTAGCACCTGCACTATTATAAACCAATAGAACATTATTATTCTCCAATATACAGTTGACTCTTGAACAATGTGGGTACAAACTGCATGGGTTCATTTATACACAGAATTTTTTTTATAATAGTGAATACTATAGTACTCCATGATCTGAGGTTGACTGAATTCATGGATGAAAAATTCCCGATTTGGAGGAACCATAGATAGGGAGGGTGGACTGCCAAGTTATACTCGAATTTTCAGCTGCATGGAGGCACAGCACCCTAACTTCCAGGTTGCTCAAGGGTCAACAGTATTCAACTGTGCATCTTTCTTCCCAACCAATACATGAATTTAATTGAGGGAAAAGACATTCATTTTGGTCACCCAATACCTAGTACATAGTAGGGTAAATCAGAAAATGTATTATGAATTGAAGACCACAGTTTTCTTTGCATTCCATGCTCTCACCACGGAAAGTCTTCTTCATGTCTGCCGCTTAAATGATCAAGAACCAATGGACAAGCCAACAAAGCATGTCTCCGATCTGGCCTTATCTAGTGTTCTCCAGATCCATGTTTTACAATAAACTATGAGCTGTCTCCAGCTGGTTTCCCATGAACGCCTCAAATGTAGCCTGTCCCAGACTGACCACATTCTCTCCCACTTAAAGCTGCTTTTCTCTTGACATGGTATCCGGTTACCCAGGATAGAAAACCAGAGTCCTTCTAGACTGCTCCTCTCCCTCACCTTTCCCATCACTAAGCAAGTACTTTACATCAACAAGATTTTTGAGAAGCTTTTGAAAAGAGAATTCTGATTCTCTTAGTGTGGCCAGGGAGTGAGTATTTCCTGAAAGAGGTCCATTTGATTCAGTGGTATTTAGGGCCCAGAGTCCTATGTTGTGCTGTGCTTAGTCGCTCAGTCATGTCCGACTTCGTGCAACCCCATGGACCATAGTCTTCCAGTTACCTCTGTCCATGGGATTCTCGAGGCAAGAAAACTGGAGTGGGTAGCCGTTCCCTTCTCAGAGGATCTTCCCAACCCAGAAATCGAACCTGGGTCTCCTACCTTGCAGGCAGATTCTTTATCAGCTGAGCTATCAGGGAAGCACTCCAGAGTCCTACAGAGCACAGAAAAATACCTAGAAATAGCCTTTCTATACAGACCTACTAATTCAACTAAAAACATGGAAATGACCCCCATCTGTTTTGTATTAATAATTTGAGAGCCTTATTAACTTTTGACTTAAAATACTATTTTCATTTATGTATGGGAATTTTTAGTAGGCTTTGTGTTCCTAGGTATTATTTGGGATAACTCCCCCCACACAGAGTTCAAAAATATATTTATCATTTTATAATGAAATTTGTTATAAAATGTGTAATATAAAAACTAATGCTCTAAGTAGCACTTGCTTGGTAAAGTATTCATTTTATTACAAGTCTTCTCACCTAGACTCTGAAAGCATCATCAATTAGAAATGAAAGGAATAGAGAAAATAAAGATTTTGAATTATTTACAGTTGTTCATTCATACACACACATTAGGATAGATCACCAGCTGGGGATTTACAGATGTCCAACTTACCAGTAATATTTCTTGGAATATGCTTCAAGTCCAGAATATGCTTAAAACTCAGAATGGAGCTTAACTGTAAATATTCAAAAGCACTCCCAATTTGCTATCCTTCTAGAGAGCAAACCATTTACCTCCATTCTGCATCCTTGCATATAGAAATGGCAACTCTGAAAAAAATCTTACCATCAGTGAAAAAAAAATGTTTTTTTCTAAACTTTTTAAATAAATGGCTTGCCCAAGGGTAAGACCTTTTATACCATCTTAGCCGAGAGCAAATTTCCCTAGACAAATTGGCTGGCTGCTTCTTGAATTCTTCTCAGCTAAAATTGAGGCACTCCTATTATTGATATTATCTGGCCATACTTTTTTCCCCTTAAGCCCATATATTTTTGCTACACTGGAAGAAAATTAGACTATATTAGGTTGTGTACAACACACATCTTCAAAACATTCACCCTGTCAAAATAATTTCTTAATTAGTGGTACAACATACTTTCCTAAGACAGAGCTTGTCAGAAAAACATCCTGCAGTAGAGAGCTTAAGTGAATTCATTCTCCGGATTTTAATGACTACATTTCACCTCCTAGATGGAGGGGGAATAAAGTAAATTTGTCTGGCAACTCTTTGCTTCCTTGGAGACCCACTCCAGAAAAAAAAAAAAAAGTTTCAGCTACTTTTATAGAGAAATCCCTTACATTTTTAACAAAATAAAAAAATTCAGTAGGTTATTATAAGTTGAGCTGGTGACAAACCTTATACAATAAGGTATAGAGAGAAAACTTAAAACTTCCTTCTCAAAAATAATATCCATCCACGAGTTTGTATATGATGAACTAATTCCATACAAGGATCCAATTAAAGAACACACCACGCTGTACCTGAAACTGATGTAAAATATTTTACCACTCAGTCTGTAAGTACTTTGAAGACATTTCTTTATTCATATCATGTAAGCATAAATATGGGCTTCCCAGATGGCTCAGTGGTAAAGAATCCACCTGCCAATGCAGGAGATGTGGGTTTGAACCCTGAGTCACAACGACCCCATGGAGGAAGAAATAGCAACCCACTTCAGTATTCTTGCCTGGATAATCCTATGGACATAGGAGCCTGGAGGGCTACAGTACCTGGGATCCTAAAGAGTGGGACATGACTGAGCATGCATGCTAAGCATAAATATATCAAAGTGCTTCAGGTTTAGAAAACAGAAGATTTGGATTTTCGACCTCATTGTGTCATGACATTTCTGAGTGATAATAAGAAAGCCAGTTAACTTCTCCAAACTCCCTTTTACTTAAAGACTATAATAGGGAGATAAGAAGTGCACCCTACCAGATTCATGGGATTATTATGAGGAATAAGTGTTGTCATGATGGGGGCCATTCTTAGAAAATAAAAGCAATGTCCATCAGCTGCCATTTACCAACTAGGTGTCTATTCTGGGTAGGATACTATTTTAGATACTCCTCATAAATGGAGGATGAGCAAAAATTTCTTACTCAGAGCTTTTAAATGAGGAAATCCAGACTCCAAGAGGTTAAGCAACTTGCCCTGCATCAAACATCTATGAAGTAGTAGAGCTGAGACTGGAACTTAAGTCTGTGGACCCACACCCGGCACTGCCCCTTTCTGTCCTTCCTCACTCGCTTCTCCTTCTCTTACCCTCAAAAGTTGTGGTGTGGGCTTTGGTAAAGGAGAGAGAAAAGAGTATGGGACTGAGTCCCTAACTCACACACAAGTGGTGAGCACCATGTCTTGCTCCTGAAAAATCAGCCCCTTGGAACACTAGTACGAAGACCAAACTGGAGGGGGTTGGGGCTGGGCTACTCAATCTAACTTCAAAGGAAAGTGGTAAAAGGGGACCCTCACGGTTCAGTCTCGGGGTTTCCAAAAGCTACAGTTGGCACAGTTAAAGGCAGTTCTGATAGGTACCCCAAAGGATACCCAGAAGGGTAGGGTGTAGATCCTGCTCTCAGAGGGCATAAAAGCAAAAATAAACATGTGAGAAAGCGGCAATACATGATCAAACTGTTCACAATGAGCAGTGAAGAAGTCCTCACAAGGCCCTATGTAAAGAACTGTCATTCGTGTGGCTTAGATAATAAAGTGCTGTGAGAAAGCGCAGGGGAGAGGTCTTTTAGGCCAAAGGGGTCAGGAAATGCTTTAAGGAGGAGAGCAAAGGAATCCTTTATGCATTTCAGGTATTTTCATTTTCTCCCACCTTAAGCTGAATATTTATTCCTCACTCCTTGTAATATCTTCTAAAACATACCTATTGTCAGGGTTCTTTGTTCTATGTATAAAGGAGCTATATGACCACATCAGGGCCAGCGTATCATTAACGGGCCCACTTTGTTAGGGAACCCAGACCAAAAGGAACTGAGCAGACCACTGGAAAACTGATGGGAAAGTGGAGAGAAGATTTCCTGGGTGGAAGAAAACAGGATGTGCAGGAGCAAAGAGAAGATAAGCATAACATGCTCTTAGGAGATTGAATGCAAGGTCATCTGGCAGGAAGAGAAGCTGCAGAGAGGACTGCTGGGTGCTGAGATTGGACTGGTGAGTTAGAAGCCCCTGGGGCCAGGCTAAGGAGTAAGAATTTCATCACATGGGCAATGAGGTGACACTGAGGTTAGGAGTTCAGCCTGGCTGGAGACAACTTTCCCTAAATAAAGGGAAAGTGTTCATTTGGTTCACTGAGTCATGTATGACTCTTTGTGACCCCATGGACTATACAGTCCATGGAATTCTCCAGGCCAAAATACTAGAGTGGGTAGCCTTTCCCTTCTCCAGGGGATCTCCCCCACCCAGGGATCGAACCCAGGTCTCCCACATTGTGAGCAGATTCTTTCCCAACTGAGCTATAAGGAAAGCCCTCATTTGGTTCAGAAGAAGGTAAAGAACAACAGCTCAGGTAAGAGATAATTAAGCATCTAGGCAATGGGTATACCTAGGTAAGGGGCTGGTGTGAATAACTGGATTTGAAGAATGACTGGCTACAGGGGAAGTGCAAAGAGTGATGAAAGTGTTATCATTCATTTGACAAGTATTAATTGAGTACCCTTTATGTACTGGGAACTACCTCTATTTTCCTTGAAAGAAAAGCTATGACAAACCTAGACAGTGTATTAAAAGCAGAGACATTACTTTTCCACCAAAGGTCTGTCTAGTCAAAGCTATGGTTCTTCCAGTAGTCACGTATGGATGTGAGAGTTGGGCCATAAAGAAAACAGAGTGCCGAAGAATTGATGCTTTTGAACTGCGGTGTTGGAGAAGACTCTTGAGAGTCCCTTGGACTGCAAGGAGATCCAACCAGTCCATCCTAAAGGAGATCAGTCCTGAATATTCATTGGAAGGACTGATGCTGAAGCTGAAGCTCCAATTCTTTGGCCACCTGATGTGAAGAACTGACTCTTTGGAAAAGACCCTGATGCTGGGAAAAACTGAGGGCAGGAGGAGAAGGGGATGACAGAGGATGAGATGGTTGGATGGCATCACTGACTCAATGGACATGAGTTTGAACAAGCTCCAGGAGTTGGTGATGGACAGGGAGGCCTGGTGTGCTGCAGTCCATGGGGTTGCAAAGAGTAGGACACAACTAAGCGACTGAACTGAACTGAACCTTCTATGTGCCTGCCATTGTTCTAGATGTTTGGAGTTTGTTAATGGGAAAAAAATACACAAAGATCCATGTCTTTGCAAGCCTATAGATAGTAGAGCAGGGATAGAAAGAGTTAACAATGGATATAACCAATACGTGTATAAGATGCTAGCAGTTGATTGATGCCGAGTAGGCTAAGAGGGGTTGGGGGTGCCAGGAGTAGGACAGGACCATTTTCAGGGAGAAGGTGGCATTTGAGTGAGCAAAGATCTGAGAATGAGGCAGACAGCCATGAAGATACCACCAACTGGAGGGAACACACAGTGTTCCTAACAGCCTGAGGTGGGAGGATTTCTGTTATGCTCAAGAAATATCAAGGAGGCAGTGTACCTGCAGAAGGAAGAATAAGGAGGAGGGTAAGAAGGGATGAAGAAATGGGCAGTGGAAAGGGCATGCATCACGTAACACCTTACAGGCTGTTATAAGGACTCTGGCTTTTACTCTGCGTGAGATGTGCTCCACTGAAGGGTTTTGAGAAGAGGAGTGACATGATCTGATGTATGTTTTAAAAGGATTGCTCCAGCTGCTATATTGAGGAGGGTCTTCAGGGGGCAAGTGCAAAAGGAGCAGGACCAGGTAGGAGATCTTGGCAGTAATTCATGCAAGAGGGGATGGAGGCTCACAGCAGAAAGGCAGTAGTGGAAATGGTGAGAAGTGGTAGACTCTAGATACATTTCTTATAGTAAGACTAACAAGATACATCCTGAATTGAATTTAGGAGAGAGAGAAAGGAGTGAGCGATGGACACATTAAGAGTGAAGTGTCTGTATCTCCAATTGGAAATTTCCAGACGTCAGCTGCATTGGAGATATGTTTGGGAATTTTGGGTGCTTATTTTGGTACGTAAGGGGCTTCCCAGGTGGCACTAGTGGTAAAGAACCTGCAGGCCAGTGCAGGAGATGTAAGAGACATAAGTTCAGTCCCTGGGTCAGGAAGATCCCCTGGAGGAGGGCATGGCAACCCACTCCATGTTGCCTGAAGAATCCCACAGACAGAGGAGCCTGGCAGGCTGTGGTCTATAGGATTACAAAGCGTCAGACAAGTCTGAAGCAACTTAGCACGCATGCACAAACACACACTTGGTACTTAAAGTCATAAGACAGAATAGGAAAGGGGTGGAGATAAAGGGAAGAGAGCCAACACCTGAGTCTTGATCTACTCCAACACAACACAAGAAATGATAGGGACCAGCACAGGTGGCTGAAGTGGAACAGTCAGTGAAATCAGAAACCAAGTGAAAACAAAAATATCAGAGAGGGTAATCAGCCATGCCAAAC
Organism: Capricornis sumatraensis; assembly: GCF_032405125.1. Classification (NCBI taxonomy): domain Eukaryota; kingdom Metazoa; phylum Chordata; class Mammalia; order Artiodactyla; family Bovidae; genus Capricornis; species Capricornis sumatraensis. The sequence goes on from NC_091070.1 coordinate 54,205,949, forward strand.
GCACGGATGTGCTAAGCAAGGTGGGGGTTAAGAACTGATCACTGGCTTTATTTATCTGGGAGTCATGGCTATGTATGGGTGCAGTTTTAGAGGACTTAATCAGACAGGCTAAAGGAGCCTGTTTTAAGCAAAGGCAGGACAATGTTAAGAACCTGGTTTCAGACGATTTTCATTCCCCATTTTTTCATATGTAGGAAGAAGACTGAAACTCTCAACTTTGTCACTTGCTGAGGGTTGACCAAAATGTTAGTCCAGACCAAACTGAGGCACTCCCAGACAAATGGAACCCCGTGAGAGACATCCTGCATGTCCCATTCCATGGTATTTACCTGTGTTTATTGATTCATTTTTGATACCCAAATTAATATGTTATATATTCTGTTCTTATATATTTGATTCTCTGTAAACAACCCAATTTAAGTCCCCAAACTCACAGGCGGTTAGTAGATGCCTAAACTTTCCCCAGTCCATAGTCAATTATACTCAAGTTGACATATCCATTGACAGTTGTCCATGACAACGCTTTATCAAGGGACACCAGGCATTCATTCATTTCACAGATATGTATGTAGAGCCCACTTGGGAGCAGTCTACTTGTTAGGCCCTGGGGAGACAACCATGGACCAGGCGCAGATGTGGTCCCCAGCAAGTACAGTTGAGTGGTGTAGTGTATTACAGTGAAGCAACTAATCCCAGAGTTAAGATGGAGGACTTTCAAAGAATGATGGGAGCACCATGGGATGGTAGGTATGTACAGGGGAGTTAGGAACACTAAAGTGAAAAATGCATCAAAATTTTATAAACTCACATGACATATTTTCAGGTCCCTCCTGAAAAGTGAACCTGAGTGATTCTATGAATTTAGACAAATTCAATTCAACTAGATGGTTTTCAAATTTGCCCCCATAGATAGAAGGCAAGGAGAGACCAAAGGAAGAGGCAGGTTAGTAGGTGGCAGTTTTGATAAATAGGGGAACTTATGAAGCCTGTCTTGGGCAGCCACAAGATCGCCACACCTGCCCACCAGGATCTTAACCCAGATGCCTTATCTGGGTTCAGTCACCTTTACCATCCAGATGGTCACAACACCACCTTACTCCCTCGACTGCATCCTTGGAAAATTTCCCACTTGGAACAGTGGGAAAGGTGGGAAAATGTACATTCCAAGGACATGGGAGTAGGAGCCTCTGACTGCCCAGGTCCAACTCACAGGTCAGCCAGTGGTTGTGGCCTCTGGATGACCTCCTCCAACACTAGTATTAACTATGGTTTATGATCTTATTGATCATCGACTGACTCATTTACTGAGGTCACTATGCACGGAGGGCTCCCATAGTGGCTCAGATGGTAAAGAATTTGCTTGCAATGCAGGAGACCTGGGTCTGATCCCTGCATCAGGAAGATCCCCAGGAGAAGGGAATGGTTACCCACTCCAATATTCTTGACGGGGGTATCCCATGGACAGAGGAGTCTGGTGGGCTATAGTCCATGGGGTCTCAAAGAGTTGGATCCAACTGAGCAACACACACACACACACACAGACGCTACATGGCCAGACTGGCGCACTGGGAATACAAAGATGAAGAGGGTGGAATTCCCATCTTCAATGTCATCATTTCTACTCCTTTTTACAGGCCCATCTTCATACCATGGGGGGGTGTCCATCTCTGTAATCTCGCACAGATGCTACAGAGAATAAAAAGGAAACAGGTGGAAATCAACAATCTCCTCTTCTCATCTTCACTTTTCAAAATCCTACTCACCCTCCAAAGGTCAAATCAAATGCCACCTCTTTAATGAAGTCTTTCCTACTAACTCTGAGGTGACCTTTACCTTACATAAGCCAAAGCTGCTTGCATAGGGCTTCATACGGCCTTTAGTGCACGAACTCTAATATTATATGCTTAGTATACATTTGTATATTTCTAGTTAAATTCCAAGTTAATTGAGGTCAACTTTCTGATTTACTTTTACCTCTGGCAAAAACACAGTTCGAGTACATATATATTATATGGTCAATGAACATTTGTTGAAAGAATGAACAAAAACATGTTACTCAAGGTCTTCCAACTGTTTCTTCTCTCATCCTCTTCATTTCTTATTACTAGCAAATAACGAGATTTCAAAATGTTTTATATATTACCTGTTTGTTTATCTGACTATCGAAGTAATATATACATTGGAGAAAACGGAAAATATAAAAAAAGAACAAAAATACTCAGAATTCCAGAATACAGCCACTGCTTAACATCTTAGTGTATTTTTTCAGTATATACATATTGAGGTGCCAAACAAAACTGCCTTCATGCTCTTTACAAAGTTTCCTATTTTAGCTCAGAGATGAGGTTACAAGAATGTCAGTGCCAAGAAATTTCAAGCTGAAATAACACAAGTTAGAAGAGCAGGCTGTCCTACAAGATCCTTTGATTAAACTGGAGAATGCAGTTCCATTCACTAATTCTACAATCTACCAGTGCAATGGTATCTCTTGAGAACTCAGAGTGAAATTGTGAAATGTGGTTCTAGAAACTGTAGGAAATTGGGGTCCAGGAAACTGTAGGACTGAGATCGCTTCACTTCCGATATTGTTGTATCACAGTTTAATTCCATCATATATGAGGAAATAACGTGAACTATTGTTGGGTGCAGTTACTCAGAAGCCTAAATCAGTCTTACTAATGAAGCCGTTAATAAATGGCCTCCTCTTTTAGAGGAGAGAACTGAGACTCAAAGAGGAAAATTCCCCGGCAGAGTTTCGCTTCTCACCACTACTGTCCAACCCTGTCTGCCCATTTTTCCTGTGCCTTGGATTCTTCTCAGTCAGAACCAGAGCTACGGTGAGGCCATGTCTAGCTAGTGGTCATGGGGGAAAAAGAGAGAGGGGATCATCAATGCCGAATCAACCTGCTGGGCACATGTGGTGATGCTGCGCAGCACCAGGATAGGTGCTGGTTCACGAAAACAAGCGGGTGACAGTCCTTATAAAGGAGTTTCTATTCTTATGAACAAGGCAGTCTTGTCTCCTAACACCACACATGCTGTCCATGGTGATTTACTAGTCAAGAGCCAGTGAGCACTGCAGGACAGGGCCAGTGCAAGCTGTCAAGGCCAGGTGGAAAAGGCAAAGCCAATGACTAGTGGGAAAGTCAGGAGGTTGGAAAGCTAGGAGCGAGCAGGTGGGGTGCTGAAGCCTGGAAGCAGCAGGAACTCAAAGCGGGGAGTATGACCAGGTGTAGGAAAGCAAAATAGCCGACAGAAGACATCAAATTCCCAACTCAGCAAATCAAAGAGATGGGCTTCTTTGCCAGTCTGGGTTCCTAAGTCAGTGAGCAAGAAGCCAAGGTATACTCATTTGGTTTCAAACACTGTTTTGGGCCAAAGTTCTGGCATTCCTTTTGAAAAGTCTGTGCTCCTGAGACCACCACCTGTACTTAGAGGTATGACCTCTAATTCCACATGGCCCCAAGTTCCAGGACCTGTGTCATAATATGATGGCACTAAAGCACTGGGCTGAATTTAGGCCACATGGTTTTGGGTAAGAGACTCCACTTTTTAGCCTCATACACAGACTCCTTAGTGTAGCCATCCCTTCAGACCCCATGAGACAGACTTCCACAATGTCTATGAGGATATGGCAGGGCAAAAAAGTGGAAAACCTCATATTTTCTCTTATAAAAGAGCTCATTGGTTAAGTGATCACAGTTTCTAAATACATTTACAAACACTGTATCACTGTGTCAAATGATCAGGAAACCAGGCTTTTGGTCACTCAGGTCTGAGTTTTCAAACTCAGTTTCTTTCTCTATAAAATAAGACAGGTTTGATCTATCTCGAATTTCATTTTCAAATAAGTCTTTTATTTAACTTTAGATACAGAAAAGCTGCAAAGATAGCACAGAGTTGTGTTTCCTCAATTTCCTCCCATGTCAACATACTATGTCACCATGATTCATTTGTCAAAACCAAGAAATAAACATTGGGAAAGCACTATTAACTAAAAAACAGACTTTATTCATACTCTACCACATTTCATTTTGATTCCAAAATGTTACGTTTACAAATATGAAGGCATCTGATTTATAATTTTTAATATAACTTTTCAAGGCCCATCTTGAGGTGGATGAGGTATAGTGGACATATATTCCTACTTTGGGAACATGCTCAAGAAAAAGTTCTGAAATGGGAAACATATACATCAGAGCTTCTGTGTTGGAGATCCAGGGCAAAAGGCCTGGCTGGTAGGGACTGGGGCCAGTATAATGAGTAAGAGATTAGCATGTGGCAGAAAACTAACTGGTAGCTGCCTGACGTAAGGGAGGTGGGGGTTGGGAAAATTAGGTAAAGGCAGTTAAGAGGTACAAACTTCCTGTTATAAAATAAGTCACAGGGATTTAAAGTGTAGCATAGGGAATATAATCAACAATAACTTTGTATGGTCATGGATGGTGTTCCTGACTTACAGTGATCATTTCATAATGTATATAAATGTTTATATAATTGCACTCTTTCACATGCTTGTAAGGTTGTGTTCAAAATACTTTAAGCTAGGCTTCAACAGTACATGAACCGAAACTTCTAGATGTATAAGCTGGGTTTTAAAAATGCAGGGGAACCAGAGATCAAATTGCCAAGATTTGCTGGGTCACAGAGAAAGCAAGGGAATTCCAGAAAAACATCTATTTCTGCTTCATTGGACTATGTTAAAGACTTTGTTGTTCACAACAAACTGTGGAAAATTCTTAAAGAGATGGGAATACCAGACCACCTTACTTGTCTCCTAAGAAACCTGTATGCAGGAAAAGAAGAAATAGATAGAACTGGACATGGAATAACAGACTGGTTGTATGGAAAGGAGTACTTCAAGGCTGTATATTGTCACCCTGATTATTTAACTTCTATGCAGAGTACATCATGTGAAATGCCAGGTTGGATGAATCACAAGCTGGAATCAAGATTGTTGGGAGGAGAAAAGTCAACAGCCTCAGATATGCAAATGACACCACTCCAATGGCAGAAAGTGAAGAGGAACTAAATAGCTTCTTGATTAAGGTGAAAGCGGAGAGTGAAAAAGCTGGCTTAAAACTCAACATTCAAAAAACGAAGATCATGGCATCTGGTCCTATCTCTTCATGGCAAATAGAAGGGGAAAACGTGGAAGCATTTTATCTTCTTGGCTCCAAAATCACTTTGGACGGTGACTGCAGCCATGAAATTAAAAGACACTTGCTCCTTGGAAGGAAAGCTATGACAAACCTAGATAGCGTGTTAAAAACCGAAGACATAACTTTGCCGACAGTTAAAGCTATGGTTTTTCCTATAGTCATGTATGGATGTGAGAGCTGGACCATAAAGAAGGCTTAGTGCTGAAAAATTGATGCTTTCAAATTACAGGGCTGGAGAAAACTCTTGAGAGTCCCTTGGACTGCAAGGAGATAAAACCAGTCAAGCCTAAAGGAAATCAACCCTGAATATTCATTGGAAGGACTGCTGCTGAAGCTGAAGCTTCAATACCTGGGCTACCTGATGCAAAGAGTCAACTCATTGAAAAAGACCCTGATGCTGGGAAAGATTGAGGACAGAAGGAGAAGTGGGCAAAAGAAGATGAGATGGTTGGATAGCATCACCGACTCAGTGGATATGGATTTGGGCAAACTCCCAGAGAGGGCAAAGGACAGGGAAGCCTAGTGTGCTGCAGTCCATGGAGCCGCAAGAGTTGGACCTGACTTGGCAACTGAATAACAAAAACAAAAAACACTGAAGCTCTGTATTACATATATGAAACTAATATATGTTAACTATGCTTCAGGAAAAAATTAACAGGAAAAAAAAAAGAAATCAGTGTGTGGGATGGTTTTATACTTTACTCATACTTTCCAATCTTCTAGTCCCACCCACTGAAATCTCAGTCCAAAAATATAGCTGAGAACCCTTGTTCCCAACAGAGCAGATCTCATTACACATACACTTGGCAATTCATTCTCTTCAATTTATTTGTAGTTACTTTTGCTTTGTTTGTGTTTTCATCCTTAACCAGGATCTAGTCTGGATTAAGATGGTAAAATACACACAAAAAGCCTCTAATTTAAGTATGCTCACTGGAGCATCATGATAATCACCATGAGATAATAAACCGTATGTTTTTAATCAACTTTGTATTTTCCTCCTTTCTGATTTTCCCATTCATCCCATTTCCTGAGAAATGAAGCACTGACAGTTCTGAAAGGGATTCTCTCCAACTGATGCACTTTTAGAGAAAATTATCTAATATATAAAGATTAGCATAATAATTTATTGAAGACTTAGGGAAACCTTTTATAACCATGCAGGTTAGAAAAAAAAATGTGAGGTGCTGCACTGACAAATTTATAAATATTAGTTCTTTTATTCCTCCAGAATCTATTATTCTCATTTTATAGATGAGAATTGCAAAGGCAATTTACACAATCTGCATAGTCATGGCAAACAGTGGAATCAGAGCCCACCTTTTCTAAAATCTATATCATACAGTCCCCATTTGCCACAAAGTTTAAACACTAGCCACAAAGCCACAATTAACACACAGGAGACAAATAGAGTGACATTTAGTGGTATTGTCATCCAAAAGAAATACACAACTACCAGTATTAATGTTTGTTTAATTGTCTTTTGGTGACATCATAGACAGGAACTATCAATTTCTACACACCAGTTTTAAATGGGCACACAGTTACTCTAGTTAATTAGTGGTTCCATCTCTTCTAAGTCCTTTGGGGAGAATACCAAGTCCATGCACCAATTGCAATAAACATGGATAAAGGGCATGCAGGCAACAGAGAAGGGAAACCGACATTCTACACTTTTAAGAATCTGAAACAACAACATCTCAGGTTTTAGGACTGGCTCAAAAGACAGAACGCTTCTGCAAACAGAATCAAAACACCCTTTCAAAAGTTTCCTTTTCAAAGAGATTATAATTTCTAGAGACAAATCCCATTCCCCCTTTCCCAATCCATTCTTTTTTCCTTGAGAAAATATTTTTTAAAAAATAAATACATCTGGACAGTTTACAAAGTCCTCAGAGGCTGAAAAACTAGCTATAACAAGGACTGCACTTGACACATTTTTCTTCAGGCTAAGTTACTTCATTCAAGGTTTTAATGTTTAAATAAACTGCTGCCCAAATCAATAATCTACAAAATCATTCACTCGGGGAGAGGTCTTCAATCCTTCTGCCCTGCTAAAGGCTGATTTGTATGGTGAATGAACACATTTTATTATATTTCGCACAGTCTGCTCCCATAAATCCTGAAAGAATGGTGAGTATATTTTCAGTGAACAAAGTCATACAAAGCTCCTAATATGGTGCCACAAGTACATAGCACAGCTAAGACTGAATCTGGTCTGGGAATGTGATGGAACAGAGATCAGAGAAACATCCTTCGATCCTTGTCCCTCCCAGGCATAGCAGTGAACCGGGCAAGCAGGTAGACCATGGAGCCAGCTGGACTCAGATAAATCCCAGCTTTGCTTATGGCTCAAAGTGAGACTTCAGGCAAGTTGCCTATCCTCTTTCTAGTCCATTTCTTTATCTGTAAAATGGAGATGATAGAACATTTACTTCATAGGTTACACTGTTGACATATAATTGTTAGCCATTATTATTTATCATAGGAAAAGAAAAATTATATTGATTGCCTCCCTAAAAATTGCCGTTTCTGAGGTTCAAATAGCCTTTGCCTACTTTCTCTGAGGAAGAACTGCATGGTTCCCTCCTGAAACAGCTCTGCAGGTCACTTCCTTATTGCTTCCACACAGAGCAGAGAGTAGCTCCCACTGGAGATCCTAGCCATTCCCAAATTCAAAGTTTCACTCTAAAAAAATCAAATTTTCTATTTTTCTGGTTAAGAATCATTATTAGGAAACAAACAGTGATCCCATGAAACTTTTAGTGAGAAATAGCAGTCCATGAAAAAAAAAAGTGAACAGAAGAACATGTAACATGTCTGGAGAAGACAGGACTGCTACTTTACACTCTCCCGTGTGGGGGTCAGGGATGGCTTCTCGGACAGAGTGGCACTGAGAAGTGATGGAGGGATTCAGACAGAGGCACAAGCAGCTTCAAAAGCCTTACAGAGGGGCTGTATTGAGTTTGAGGTAGGGCAAAAAGACTAGACGCTTACACTAGCTAGAGTCCAGGGAGCAAGGGGAGAGTGGTGGATGATGGGGTCAGATAGACGTGGGCTGAGGATATTTCACAGGAAGCCACTAGAGGCTTCTAAGCTATGATGATGATCTCACTTATGTTTTAGAAGGCTGGTCTGGCTCCTGGTGCAGTAAAGACCATTAGGGCTCATTAACAGAAAGAAGCAGGGGGACCAGGAAGGAAGTGACTATGAGTGAATGTTGTCTGTGATGATGCTGGCTTGGGCTGTGATGGAGGTAGAGAAAAGTGCTAGATTCAGCTTTTATTTTCAAGACAGAGGCAAAGGACTTGGTGATGGACTGGACATGTATGTGTATGGAAAGAAACAGAATGTGTATGTGAGAGAAACAGAAGAGACAAGTTACTCAAAACTTCTTGAATATTTAATGATATAGAGATGACTATATGAGGAGTCTCTTTTAGTCATCTTTACTTCCATCACCCGGAGAAGGCAATGGTGCCCCACTTCAGTACTCTTGCCTGGAAAATCCCACGGCTGGAGGAGCCTGACAGGCTGCAGTCCATGGGGTTGTGAAGAGTCGGACACGACTGAGCAACTTCACTTTCACTTTTCACTTTCATATATTGGAGAAGGAAATGGCAACCCACTCCAGCATTCTTGCCTGGAGAATCCCAGGGACGGGGGAGCCTGGTGGGCTGCCGTCTATGGGGTCGCAAAGAGTCGGACACGACTGAAGCAAATTAGCAGCAGCACTTCCATCACCAATATTAACAGTATGGTATCTTTCCAGGACCATCTTATTTCCCCAACAAAAGAATAGTATTTTCAAATCATTATTTTCACAGGAGGTTCTAGGCCAAAAACAAAATATCATGACTACACCCCCACCTAAGGGCTTGGCTGTATTCATTCAATAACTAAAGGATCACTGGTTCCACAAACATTCCCATCTAGTATTGCTAGGCACTGTCCTAGGTGCTGAAGACACAGGGATTAAATAAGATTCTCTCTACAGATAATTCAAAACTGTATATTAGCAAGTTTCCATGGTACTCCATACCAGAGCCCTTGGTGTTGGCTGGGAGTAGTTAAATATAACCATTAAGTGTGGAAATTATGAGGATCTACCTACATAGAGTTCCCTGGGCTAACCCTGTGATTTCACTGCTCCATGACTGTGCATATCCTGCCAACTCCTCCCCACTAGGTGGAAAAGCCTGGTCATTTAACTCAATCAACTCAAATTCATTGACTTCTGAAAAGCCTGCTCTGAATTCTTCCTGCTCCCAGCAGGGTTCAGTTCACTCATCATATTCTGTGATCTTCTCCATTACAGCCCTTATCACTCTGTTCCAGTTACTGGTTTGCATATCTGTTTTCTTTGACAGACTATAAACATCTTCATAGGGACCATGTCTTAATTTTTGTGTTTGGGGAGCCTAGAACATAACCTTACATGTAATAAACACTCAGTCAATGTGTGTTGAAAAAAAGAATGAACCAATTGATTTCATGATTCATTCCTAGAAGACAGGTACTAGGATTTATACCTTTGAAACATTCATGGTGTCTAGAACAGAGAAGCTATTCTATATTTACTGCTTGAATTTCCACCCAGGGAGCATCTCTTATCTTCATCTGTTCAGGTTTTATTGAAAATATGACCTTGAGAAGGAGAATTTTGAGACTTCACTATTTCTTGAATGAGACACAAGTACTGGTATTTTCTGAGTTACAGAAACTGGAAGGAAAGTTGTTTTTCTTTAGCCACAGAAATCTTTTTGCAACAGTAATACACGGAATCAGCCAAGAAATTCAAGCTTCATGAAAAGCTTCTTGTCCCTAGAACACACTGTTGTTTGTTTTGGTTTTGGTTTGTTTTGCTATTAAAGAAGTATAGTAGAGAATTCTTAAACAAAATTAAAAACGGGACTTCAGGGCTTCCCTGGTGGCTCAGTGGTAAAGAATCCACCCGCCAATGCAGGAGACACATGTTCAATCCCTGATCCGGGAAGATCCCACGTGCCATGTAGCAACTAGGCCCATGTGCCACAACTACTGAGCCTGTGCTCTGCAACAAGGGAAGCCACAGCTATGCGAAGACCTCGCACGGCAACTAGAACGTGGTCCTCGCTCTCCAAAACTAGAGAAAAAGCCCCCACAACCACAAAGACGCACCGCAGCAAAAATACAAATGAATAACCAGGCTTCGGGTGTCAACATTCACTTCCCGAGACTAAATATCAATGTGGAGTTAAAGAACATTAAAGGTCTTTATCATGGAATGTGATATAGAACATTTTAAAAAAAGGCATTAGAGATTCCTGGAAAGATGGCAAACTGATGACATGTGTGACTCACCTCCATTGTCATTTTTGAAATAACAAATAAAACATAAAATGAAAAAAAAATCCTGTATCAAATTATAAATAGGGGCAAGAGGACACTGGAAACCAGACTTGTTGATTGATAAGAGTTTAGGTGGGCAGTTTGGAAAACAGATTTAAGGGACACCTAAGGGGGTGACCTAAGGGGATATCTAAGGGGGGCTGTTTTTCAGGTAAATTTCATTGGAAATATAACCCATGTCCATTTGTTTATATATTGCTTATGGCCGCTTTCTCAAAGTAGCAGACATGAATAATTTTGACAGAGACAGTAAATATTTTAGCCTTTGCAGGAGATACTCTCTGACCCTTTTCATAACAGGGTTGGAAAACTTTTACCTAAAACTTATACCTCCCCACCTGTGAAGAAAGAACTGACCTAGAGAAAAAGATGAAGGCACCTACTAACTGGAAGGGATGAACACTGGAGATTAGGGTAGGTGGAGGGACAGTCACTCCCACAATTGCCTCTGCAAGTATAAAAACATCAATGGTCATTCCAATGATGTACGTGATAGCTCTGTGACCCCCGACTTGCCTTGGATACTGTGGGCCTCACTAGGCCAAGAGGTGCAGTAGTACCCAAATCATTCTTGCCTGTAATAAATAATCATTAATTTTCATCTGAGTGGTATAGCCTCCCAACATATAGCCTCTGGATTTGGCATCTGTCCTATACCCACAGGGTGCTATAAGTGCACACTGGCAAAGGAAAAAGACAGGAAAAATAAACTTCTCCCTTTGGCTAGGAGATTTGAAGTAGAATACACGCACACACACAGAATCTGACAAGATCCACCTTACCCCTCCCAGTACTAGAAAAGCATAAAACCCTTTTGGAAAGGACAAGCACAAGGAGAAAAAAAAATTACCAGAAACTCACAAACTTTCTGCAGTTCACACAATGAGGAACCACACTGAGAAATCAGAGCTCATCCCTTCCTATGAAAATTACTGCAAGAAAAAAAATTTAGAAATTTCCTAACTACATTCTCAACATATTTCAAGAGGCTGTTGCATTTATAAAACTTGAACAGGTAGTCACAAAGAGGAAAGGAAAAACTGCATGGAAGTGAAAACTGCCATTGCTAAGTTAAAATGCAATACAGTTGGTAAATGGTGTCGGCATGCCAAGGCAACCCCAACCTTCTAAAAGACCAAGACCCTTATGGTTTGCAGAGGGTTTAAGATGCTGTCAACCTTAAGATATACAGAGGCATCAAGGGAGCAGAAAAGGCATTTCAGCTCCAAGGACTAAATATGCACAAATACACATTATAGTTTATACTTTTACCCATATAGTAATATCTTTCCCAATTTTCAACCAATTTAGCTCCATCTTTTTCCACATCCACAGCAGTTGGAAACATAAGCAAGTAATGTGGAGGGAGGAGGTGAAGGAAGTTATCTGTGAGTTTACCTGAGTAAGCATATTTCATTTGATCCTTTTTACCCTTTTTTCCATCTTAGCATACATACTGCTTGCCAAATAACACTTCAAAAGATGGATCTCAGTGATTGTAGTGTCTTAGAATCAAGACCTCTAGCTACGTACATGCATATAAAATATACACATCAGATTTCAAAAATGCCCCTGTTAGAAAAATCCAATATTATAGGTGGAAGAGGAAGGCGCCCAATGAATCCAGCCTAATCTGATGGGTTCTTAAAGTGGTGTCAAAAGACAGCATCTGTATTACCTAGAAATCAATTAGAAATGTAAATTATTGAGCCTTACATCAGACTCACTACATGGGAAACTCTAGAAGGTGGTGCCTAGATTTTATTGTAAGAAGCCCTCTAAGTGATTCTGATACACAGTAAAGCTTAAGAACTATCATCAGACACAGAAAAATAGGCTAGTAAAAGGTCTTAGAGCAGCACTTCTCAATACTGGTTGTATATTAGCATGATCTGGGGAGCGTAACACATTTCTGATGCCCTCTGGTCACCAAAATAATTAAATCCGAATCTCTGGACATAAATGCATATGATTCCAATGTGCAACCAAGTTTAAGAACTAATCTTTCTTAAGCAAAATGAAATCCCAAATGTGAGCAACCATGGAAAGAACTGGAAAGGCGCACTCTTCATGAAGGGATTAATAGAAACAAGAAACAAAACTAAGCAAAAAGATAGGTTAGGATATGAACTGTGCTAAATGAATACAGAAGGATAGCTACCTTCTGTAGCTATCCTTACCCAACCTGGGGAATAACTGGAGAGAAATTCAGACTGACCCGGGTCTTTGAGTGTCTCTGAATCTTGCCTTGGGTGCAGAGGAGAACAGACCTGAAAACAATGAAGAGAAAACAGAGGTGTGGAAAACAAATCCGGGAAACCTAACATATCTATAGTTCCTAAAGTTGTCTGCACACAGTTTGAATACTCCTGGTGGTTGTATTCCACCCCCTAGAGAATTCAATTTAATTAGACTGAGTGTGACCTGAGCATTAGGCTATTTAAAAGATCCCTCGGTGAATTTAATATGTAAACAAGTTTTGGAATCACTTCAATATATGTGGAACAGATATTTTAGAAGAATATGACCAAGCACAGAGGAGAGGAGGAAAAAATAGAAGAAAGAGTAGAAGAAAATGATCCTAAGATGAAGAAAACCTTGTGCCTCATCACCAAAGGGCCTTACTGATAGATAGGATAAGCTAAAGGAAACCAACTCAGATATAGCCTTATAAACTGTTAAATTTCAAAGACAAATATCATGAAGAATCCAGGCAAGGAAAAAAAAATCATGTAAATATACAAACTCAAAAAGAAAAGGGGCAATGCTACACACTTCTAACCATAAATAGAAATATATATATAGTAACCTGAACACAATAACCAGGCAAATTCTCATCTGTGTGAAAGGCAACCAATGATATTATCTCCGTGCACAGTAACAAAGAAAATTACCAAGAGAAATAAGAAAAAAATTGAGAAGTCAAATATGAGGGATCTTTGGTTCAAAGGAATTGGTGATGAGTGATGTAACCACTAAACCAAAGGGTCTTAAACGTGGCTGCACACTGGAATCTCTGGGAAACTTGTAAGAGTACCACTGTTTTGTTGCTAAGCCAGATATACTGATTTAATTGGTACAGAGTGGGCCCCTCAAAAGTATTTTTAAGTAGTCCCCTAGGTGATTCTAATGTGTAACTATGTGGTTGAGAATTACTGTGCTAAAACAGTTAATTAAATAATTATTATTGATAACAATTATTGAAAGAAGATGTATAATGAAAATAATAATTTAATAACAATCTGGCTCTAAACTTCCATATTACATTTACTTCTTCCTTGGGGAAAATGAATTAAGTTGGTGTATTATTATACAGTCTGAATGCACTGCCTAAGGGAGGTTCTTAGCTCCCCTAAGCATCTATGCTGGCTATATGCATACACACAACCCTCAGATGTTAGGGAGTGCCTGCTCCCTGCCTCCAGGTAAGGCTTGGAGTCCAGCTAGAACGAGGACTGGGAAAGAAGGAAAGTGCAGGAGCTCAGGAGAGAGGCCAGGAATATCCTGATGCTATCTGTGCTTTCATTTCAGTTAGGCTTGATCTGTGAAGGGAATGGTGTCTTTATAGGTGGCACCCTAAGTAATGCCTGAACTCCTTTGTAGTAAGCCTGAGAAGGGTGGGGGCAAAAGTATATAAATGATCAAAAAGAGATGTTTCATCAAAGGGTTGTATGGATTTATAGACAGAGCAAATTAAGAAACTAAGAATGAGAGAACATAGACATGCAATTCCTTTCCTTTTTTGTTTTCAAGTCTGAAATCAGAAAAAAAATATGTATATATATTTATGGTGATAAAAATTTGGTGAGCAAGTGCAAACAAACCAAAGAGTAGACCAGAGTTTCTCAACTTCAGCCCTATTAATTTTGGCCAAATAATTTTTGGCCAGACAATTCTTTGTGGTGGGGGCTGTTGGGAGCATTGCAGGATGTTCCCTAGCATCTCTATTCTTTATGCATGAGATGCCAGAAACATAACGCTAGCTATGGCAACCAAACCTGTCTCCAGATGTGGCTGGATATCCTCAAGGGGGCAAACTCACCTCGGGTGAACACCACTAGTTTAAACTAATTTTCAAAATTCTTTAAGAAAAACTAGGTATTTACTTTCATCCTGTAAGTTTATAGACTATGATCCTGTATATTTATATTTTATTCTTGACATTGTTAATTAGAGAGAAAAAATTGGTTCAAATATATTCTGAAGTAACCACTTATAGAGAGAAAATGGACTTTATATAACCTAAATCACTTAAAATACATGAAAAAAGGACAAAGTCTATTCATCAAATGACATAAATTATTAAAAGCAGGATGATAGAAGACCAAGCATGATTACTGAAAATAAATGTGAATGGAATAAACTTCCCCATTAGAAGAGGAAGAACTACAAATTAGGGTCAAAAATCACAAATTCAACTGTACAGGGGGAAAAAAATTTGGAATTAAAGGGCTATGCAAAATATACTTGACAAAACAAACCAAAAGGAAGCAGGAACAGTGATATTATTGTCAAATCTGAAGTTAAAGCTTAAAGCTTTATGGACCCAAAAGGTTTATTCACAATTAACAGCATTAAGATAGTCTTGGACTTGGAAGACAGTAGAATAATGAGCTATAGTTCTTCTTCCTACATTGCTGCAACTTCTAACTTAAGCTCCTTGAAGGCAGCAGCTGTATTTTATTTATTGTGTATTCACAGTACCACTGTGTTTGCCAAGGAAATCACCCTCATTTATAAATGTTTGTTGGCTAAGTAGATGTGTTTACATGATCCATGGACCCTGATGGAGTTCAATGATTCATTGCATGGGCCTCTATTTCCTCTCTATAAAATGAGAAGTCTCAGCTCTCCCACTTCTATACTGTGATATTTTTATCTCTCCCAACCCATCCCTTTTTTAATGCCAGTTGCCTAAATTATGCCTCAAAATTAGTGTTAAGCTTATGGGACATGAAGACATTAAGGATCTCCCATATTAAGCAGTTTATATTGAGAAAGTGGTTATTAATCTGAAATGCTATAAGACCCATATTCAGCCAAACTATAAGGTAGTGTTGCTATGAGAACAGTCATGTCAGATGGGATTACATTTTGACAGCTCTTTCCAGCCCCATATCTTTCAGAGAAAACATTGCCTTGAAATGGTAGGCAAGGCTACAAGCTCTGTGAGATTAGCTGCACTTTTTCCCATTTCGCTAAGCCCATTCCTGGCTCATAGTAGGTGCTCAGAAAATGAGTATTGATTGTGAATTAAATAAAATCATTGTGTTTTTATTTACTAGATGGAGCCCTCAAATTGCCATTCTTTTCCTCTAAATTTCTCAAAAGCTTTTAAGAGGGTCTTTTAAAAATAGAACCTATATTTGGACAAGAGGCCATATGGAACAGGCACAATGATGCCACTCAATTTGTCATCACTCAGCGAGGACCACTGTGCATGGGAAGCCATGGGAAAGAAAATCGAGACACTCGTTCCCAGCAACTGACTGAAGTGTGCATCCACCTCTCATCCAGCCTTCCTGCTCCCTGTCCCTCCAAATTAAATAATGCAGAAGAAAAAATATCAGTCTAACAAGGTCTTATTTAATGTTCCAGGCTGCCTCAAATCCATATTGATCAAGTTTCAACGTGAAGCTGGAGCCTGCAGCAATAAGTGAGATCAATATGAGGCCTTCATTCAAATCTCATCTGTAAAAAAACAAAAACAGATTCTAACACTGCACAAAAACACTAGGTTGATGAGAAAGCCATTAAAAAAAAAAAAGCTGCTTTAAAAAGACATAACCAAGTATTTATGCTTATGATAGACTCAAACATTTTTTGAAAAGAGAGATATTTTTAGGCAAGCAAAAAGAAGGAAATCACTAAGACTTGCCTAAAGCCCTTACTGATTTAGTTGCAAGGTTTAACTTCTGTGTTTCTATGATTTCTTTTCTTAATGCAGCTCTAAAAATACCTTTTGTGGAAGCTGAGTGTTGCTTTTTGTATGTACTCAGTTGATGAGTGCCACACATATTGTGCCTAGCATTGTGCAGCGTACTAAGAAGGATGCCCAAGAAATCTGAGCCCTATTGTCAAAGAGTGCACAATTCTCTGCAGAAAATGGGGATGTTGTTGTTTAGTTGCTGACTCGTGTCTGATTCTTTTGAGACCCCATGGACTATAGCCCACCAGGCTCCTCTGTCCAAGGGATCTCCCAGGCAAGAATACTGGAGTGGATTGTCATTTCCTTCTTCAAGGGATCTTTCTGACCCAGGGATCAAACCTGCGTCTCCTGCATTGGCAGACAGTTTCTTTACTATTGAGCTACTAGCGAAGGCCACAGAAAATGGGAATGCATATACTAAAATGATTAAGATCTAAAACAAGGCAATATTGCCTTAAAAATCAAAATAAGTGATCAAAATACAGACCTCAGAAAAGCAATTCAGGAATAGATAAAAGAATAGTTATTTGGAGAAGATATGCCTCTGGCACTATTTCCTTAAGCAAATGTCCAACCTCTTTGTATACATGTTTCCTCAACCATTAAACAAGGAAAGTGACACCTCTATATCATGAGGCTGTTGTAGGCAACAGATGTGAAGAACACAGAAATAAAACCAAAAATAAACAAATGGGATCTAGCCAAACTTAAAAGCTTTTGCACAGGAAAGGAAATCAAAAACAAAATGAAAAGACGGAGAAAATACTTGCAAATGATGTGACTGACAAGGGTTTAATTTCCAAAATATACAAATAGCTCATACAACTCAGTAACAACAACAACAAACCCAAGCAACCCAATCAAAAAACAGATCTAAACAGACATTTTTCCAAAGACATACAATGGCCAACATGCATACAAAAAGATGTTAAACATAGCTAATTATCAGAGAAGTGGAAATTGAAACTACAATGAGCTACCTACCACCTCACACCAGTCAGAATGATTATCATTAAAAAGTCTATAAATAAATTCTGTAGAGAGTACGGAGAAAAGGGAAACGCTCCTACATTGTTGGTGGAAATGTAAATCGGTGCATCCACTATGGAAAAAAAGTATGCAGATGCCTCAAAAAACTAAAACTAGAGTTTTCATATGATTTAGCAATCTCACTCCTGGGCATGTATCCAAACAAAACTATAATTCCAAAAGATACATGTACTGGTATGTGCATAACAGCACTATTTACAATAACCAAGACATGGAAACAACCTAAATGACGGTTGACAGATGACCTGACAAAGATATGTATACATATATATAATGGAATATTATTCACCCACAGAAAAGAATGAAATATGGCCACAAAGATGGACCTAGAGGTTATAACACTAAGTGAAATAATTCAGAAAGAGAAATATAAATTCCATATGATATCACTTACATGTAGAATCTAAAATATGACACGAATGAACATATCTACAACACAGAATCTGACTCATAGACACAGGAAACAGACTTGTGGTTGCTGGGGACGGGAGGGAGGGACAGATAGACTTGGAGTTTGGGATTAGCAGATGCAACTATTTTTTTTAAGTTATTACTTTATTATCATTATTATTATTATTATTATTATTATTTGGCCATGCAGGATCTTAGTTCCCTGACCAGGGATCAAACTCACATCCCCTACAATGAAAGCATGGAGTTTTACCCACTGGACCACCAGGGAAGTCCCTAAACCATTATATATAGAGAGGGGATAAACAACAAGGTTTTTATTGTATAGCACAGGGAATTATATTCAATATCCTGTAACAACCTATAATGGAATTTTTTTATGATATGTATGTGTATATGACCAATGAAATTAAACAATATGTTTAAAGAAAGAGAGAGAGAGAGAACAGTTGGCTATTGAAGTTAAAAGAAGGGAGAATCTGTACGCATCTGCACATGCCAAAAACCCTAGCAGAGGAGATATGGCCTGTGACCTGGCAGAATTAGCTACGTGGAGAAAGGGTGAGCTTGGGCAAGTCATTTACCTTTTCTGTGTCCTGCTTTCTCAGCAAGGTGATACACGTAATGGTTTCAACATACCATCTGATTATCTAGTGTTGAGAAACAAATGACCCCAGAACTTGGTGGTTTCAAACATTCATTTTTTCTCACTAGTGGGAATCTGGGCAGCACTTGGAGGAAACAGGTGTTTCTTCTTCACTCCTCATCAGCGGGGGCAGCTTGAAGCCTGGGAGCTGGAATCATCTGAAGGTTGTTGATCCTGACTGGAGTCTTAGCTGGAGCTATTGGCTGGAACACCTACAAGCTGCCTCTCCATGTGGCTCATGCTTCCTCACAGCTGGTGGCCAGGTGCCAGAGGTAAATATTCAAAAAGTAAGAAAGTGTACCCTTTGCTATGATCTAGCCTCAGAAGTCACATGGCCTCACTTCCCCCATATTGTCTGTAGCCCTTGCAGGTTCACAAGGAGGGGAAATTGACATCACTTCTAGATTGGGAATGGCAAGAATCCAAAACAACATGTGATACCAGAAATATTACTGCAGCTATTTGGGGGGAAATACAGTCTGCTGCACCTACTGTGCTTTCTAAAATGTTTGCAATCATTAGCCGTAGCAACAGTAGTAATTTTGGAAAGAGGAAACTCAGTACAGGTATCAAGAATTTGCAAGGCATTCGGCAAACAGGCATTTATTATGGACATAACTATAAATAAGAGAGTCCCTGCCTTCAAGGAATTATGATTACAAGAACAACTACAACTCAATATGTTAAATTCCCTGGAGGAGGAAATGGCAACCCACTCCAGTGTTCTTGCCTGGAAAAAATCCCATGGACATGGAAGAATGGCAGGCCACACTCTCCCATAGAGTCACAAAGAGTCAGACATGACTGAGCAAGCATGCACATTATATTACTCAGGACTGAGAGCACAAAAAGCATTGGAGCTAAGAAAAGAAAGTTTCTTGGAGATGTGGGAAGTCTCGTGACAACGATAGGGTTCAGAGGCTGATCCACGTTCTGTAGGGATTAAAGCTTATATGATTTGAGATCCCTCTTTAAGAAAAAGAATACAAAACTACAAATGCAAAATTAGGTATAGCACCTTTGAAAAGGCCCGTGAAAGCAAGGAGCCCTGGTACTTCAGCTTAAGTATAAAGTAAAATCTGTTATGATGAGATCTAAAACTGAGAAGAAAGGAAGTGAGGCCAAGAGGGAACTGACGAGGCGGATAAAAGGGAGGGGTCAAGGGACAAAGGATCTTACTAAGGTTGAAGAGCCCAAAATAGGGAATAAGACAGTGAAAGGACAGGGGCCATCTTTGGAGGGGAGGCAACAGCAGGAAATAAGAATTTATTTACACGTGGATCTGGTTTGGAGAGTCCAGAACGACAGAAAACAAACTTGGAATATAAAATTGTGAGCAACTGAAACTTCACTGAAAGATTCTGAAAATGAGAGTTAAATGATTTATGAAGTTTTGTGAGTAGAAAGATTGAAGTGGGGAAAATGCTTGTCACAGACAATCTTTTGATACCTACAAGCTATTTGTCAATGCCCCAGACCAGATACCTGGCAGTTAGCTTTATTGCTTCTGCTAAACACATCACTGGATCATTTATAAGAGCTAAAAATAGTAAATCACACTATTTTAAAACATGGAAATTGTTAAATATATATTTTGGCATGCTTGTTCTTTGGGATATTATTATTCAGTTATTAAAATCATATTTATGAGAAGTCTTCCCAAAGTGAGAAAATACTTAAAATTTCAAGTGGAAAAAAGAAGCAAGATGCAAAACTATGTAACTATATATACATATTGCATACATACATATGTACGTTTAAGTTAAATGTACTTATATATTGAGTTCTTACATATTTGAGTATAAAGCTACTATAAGAAAATACTCAAATATGACAATGGTGTCCTTAATTGGTTGCCAATTGGTGGTGAATTTCTTTTACTCTTTTATGTATTTCTAATAATGTACATGTACTGGCAATGATTTGGTACAAAAAATTAATTTAATACATCCTACTCATTTTTCAAGATCTATCCCCAAATCCCACCTCCTCAGGAGAACTTCTCTGATGGTTGACTCTTCTTCTCCCTTCCCCATGCCTCAGACCACAGCATGTACTTTCTTCTTTAAGTACATCAGAACTGCTTGTGTCTCTCTTGCTACATAATCATATCAGCATTCTGTACCAGCCCCTACAGTAGTCCCCACAGGAACATGAACCCCATGAAAAGTGACTGAAGCTGCAGTCCCACCTCAGTGCCTTGAATAGAGTTGGTATTAAACACTCACTGCATTGAATTGGGTTCAGGGTGCATTGGCAACTGTGTAGAACAGAGTGCAAATTACTCAAGCCATAAGGCATAAGTTTACGGTTTCATAAAGGGAAAGTGCACAAGGACCATTTTCTAGTGGCCAGTGACCACCCACTTCAAATGATGGCAATAATACTAAAGGCTTTGGCATCTGCCATCTCTTTTGACCCTTACAAGAGTTCTGTGAGAGGCAGATAGTCTTATTCACAAAATTAAATGATGTGTGTATGTGCCTGGCACTTAGTAGGTGGGTAAGTGGTAATTGTTTTATTTTCTGTGATTTGCTCGGAGTCACAGAACTCAACAGTCAGAATGCAAGGACTAGAAAGCTTTAGCCCTGTCTCCCACGTTTCCTTTCTGCCACAGACATAGGCCTGGCAAGCAACTGCCTTTCTTCTCTCCAAGGATTCCTGGGGTGGATCTGCTCTGGCAGCTAAAAAGGGTGAACACCCTCTTGATATCTTGTGCTTTTTAATCAAATGACTCAGTCACTTCTCTAGTGACCCTGATCACCATTATGGTTCCAGAAAAGACAATTAGACACTGAAAACTGAGGAGCAGTATTATATATGTGGTATCATCAGCCCACAAACTTTTCAGGAACAAAATGCAGTTCTTCCTAAGATGAATGCATCTTTCATGGCCGTTATCCAGATAAGAACAGCATTCATTTACTGAATGCTGACTGTGTTCTACCAGGTAAGCTGCACAGGTTCGCTCCATTTTATTCCTAGAGAAACTGTATGCGGTATGCATTAGCATCTTCATTTTTCATATGTTCACTGAGGCTCAGGCAGGTCAACTAAATTTTCCAAAGTTTCCAGGCTAGTGAATGACACAGCTAGGTCTGGCTGACTGCAAAAACCATGCTTTTTTTCATTTTGGCATAGAGGAGGTAATCAACAAATGCACTATAGCAATGACCATAGAGTATCAATAAAAAGCCATATGCTAATAACAATATAGTAGGCGCTTTAAGAATATAGGTTGAGGTGAAATACCCGTGACTTTTGTGTCTTCACTTGTTTTGCCATCTTAGGTTAAGGTGAATAAGAGAAGAGAAAAGAAGGATGAAAGACATTCTTGTCCCATAAACTGTTATTTATTTACCATCAACCAGAGTCAAAATAAGCATCAAAATCCAGAACCTCCATAGTCAATCCAAGTCTAGTTGAACCTTAATTCCTCCCTAGGCCCTTCAAATGGAGAATGCACATCGCCAGCCGTTCCTTTTGCAGAACTCGACCTTCCATTCCGTCCCCCGCCCCCAGCTTTCCAAGCCTTTCTGCTTATGCCCTCCTGCCATAGTGGCCGCCACTGCAGGCAGATCAGCTAAAGGTGAGTGAACACACTTGGAATGAACAAGGAGCCTAGGGGACAGGGTCAGGGGCTGCGTACCTGTCAGCCTTGAGGCAACAGGAGCAAAGATGGGAATTGCAAAGGGGAGGAGAAGCCTGTGGTTTTGGGGAAATCAGCTTGGTTGGTTGATGTGGCAGTCCCCAGTCTTTGGGGAGGTAGTGGGCAGAATAATCACGCTGCTCCCTAAAGCTGAACGTTTGGGTTTTCTCCTTTTGTGCAGGCTACAGTGCTATTTCTACCACCTGCCAGGGGCCAGCTGCCAGCTCCTTTGGGAAGCATTGTTTCATTTTAAAGCAGGGGTGGAGGGAAGATGGAGCGACTCTGGCTCTTTTCTTTCCGGAGAGCATTTTGTTCCTTCGGCTGTCAGGAAGCCTTTGTACAGACAGGTCTTTATTCCCAGAGCAGAAGAACTGGAGACAAGCATTAGACATTTGCCAATTCTTGATCACTTTCCTCACCCTCTATACTTTGTTCTCCTGAAATTTGTTTAGACCATGTCTTTTTCTTGAAAGGCTTTGAGACCTTTTACAAAATAAGGTTTATCTACAGTAAGGCTATAAAATAGGAGCAGAAGAGAGGAAGCCCAGGTCAAGGTGAGAGGCAGCTGTAAATATTTTAAATGTAAAAATAAGCAAAGATGCTGTGATTAAGCTTTAAAAATTAAGTTTTATAAGTAAACTAAAAATTAAGCTTTAAAAATTGTCTCTCAGATGCCTGCCCATTAGAACGAGAGGGGAAACACAGCATGTTATATAATGGTCAGACTAGGATCAAAGAGGAATTTGATGTTCAGTTGTCACTTTGGGCATCTGTTTATATCTGCCTTGAAACTATCCAGGCCAGTCATTATCAATGTCTTAGATGAAATATGACTCGGCAGCTCTGAAAAGCCATTCAGGCAGGCATTAGGGAGAATAGATGCGAAATTATTTTCTATGTTGACTCTCAATCCAGCCAAAGAAGCAATCTACTGTTTAGGATCTTCAATTCTCTAAAAAGGGTGTTAACTTATCCCCTTCTTCAGTTAGCTGTTTCATCAAGTCTCAGGACACTTAACTGGCAACATATGAAAATTATATACTTTGTGTCTGATGAGGATTATGGCCACGAGTGTTTTACCCACCCTGTATCCATCAAGTTTATTAAGGTAAGTGATATTATGGAAGAGGCAGGGATAACTCAAAAGATTTCTCATCTAACCTTCTTCCAGATACACAATATCTACCACGGGATTAAGTCAGGTCAGTTGAGACGTGAATGATTTTGATGGTACTATTTTTAATGGCCTCTCCCCATCACCCTCCCAGGGCCTTCTCTAAACTCCTTAAATATTTTTACTGAGTTGCCCCCTGTTGTGATATCATCAACCTGTAATGAGAGGTGATTTTAAAAAAGAGCCCCTTAAATATATTGCCCCCTCACTGATATCTAGGCAGTCCTCGGCCCAAGAAGTCTTGAGGGAAATGAATCTCTTAGACCAGAAATCGGTACCCTTCTGAGGAATAGGCCAGCTCTCATATTTTGGACACAGACTGGTAGGGCTGGCCTGATGTTCAATTTAGAATCAGCTGATTTGAAGCTTATAGTTGAATCCAGTCCCCAAGTCAGAAAGTGTATAGGACTTCGCTGTGTATGCCTAAATAAGCCTCAGTGCCTGTGGACAAAGCTACCAGAGTTCTCATATTGCCTCACCTTTTCCTCAGTTCAGTTTAGTCGCTCAGTCGCCTCCGACTCTTTGCAACCCCCTGCAGCAGGCCAGGCTTCCCTGTCCTTCACCAACTCCCGGAGTTTGCTTTTCTTTCCACCTTTTCTTACTTGTCTTTAATTTTGTGAGTTAATCCTTAAGTTTCTTTATTTCATTATGCTGCCATTAGTTCTTTCTGGAACAAAGTGGGATTGATAAGCACCCCTCTTAGCATACTGCTTCCTCAAAGGAGATAGAGGTTTTCCTGGCCCTAAACTCTGAAAGAAATATCCAGCATGGGGCATAACTCAGAGACGACTGAGTGATGGAATGGACAAGATCTTAAACGATAATTTTAATTTTAATGATAACTTTATAATGAGTACAGAAACATTCTTTTCTCATTTTAAAATAAATCTTTGACAAAAGTAAAAGGCCTCGGAAATTGCTCAGAGGCCAACAACAGCAAAATGGATACACTGTGATATATCCCACGAGGGAATACTATCAAACAATAATAATGAATGACCTACAAATACATGCAACAATACAGAAATATCTCACAGAGGTAATGCTGGGCTAAAGAAGGCAGATACAAAAGAGCACTATATGTGATTCCCTTGATATAAAGTTCAAGGTCAATTAAAGCATCTCTGGTGTTAAAGGTCAGAATACTTGCTTCCCCTGGTGGTAGTAGTTTCTGGAAGGGGGCGCAAAGGGTGCTCCTGAGATGTAACACTAGTTTTATCTTGATCTGGATACCTGTTGCTTAGGTAGGTTTACCTTGATAAAATTAATCAAATTGATGATTTATGATTTGAGTACTTTTATTGTATGTTGTTCTTCAATAAAAGACAAAACCAGCAAAAGATGAGGAGGACCTACATTAAGTGAGGAGTACACTGAAGATCAGCCTCAGTATTGGAACTGGCCATAAATCTGATTTCAGCTTCAGCTTTCAGGAGTCCAAAATAATGAAAGGCCTACTTCAAAGTCATTTCTGGCTTCCCTGAGCTTATGCATGATCAATAATCATATGACCACAACCATTATTTCTTACTGTTACATTTTAATCATGTCAGCAATAGGAATGAGGTGTGTCATTTGATTTTATTATTTTGAAACACAGGAAAGCATTCTAGCTGTATTAAGAAAAATCTCCTCATATGGTTTATAAATTGAATATTATTAGTCAGTTAGTGCATGATACATATTTATTACTGCAAGAATAAAATACGATAATGATTAGTGGTATACAAAGTCTTTTTTTGGTGCCAAAAACCAAGTTCAGTTTTCAAATGGTTAAATAAATAGAAAAGGAAGTCGACAATATAAATGTTAAGAGAAAATGTTAGCTAGTTAATGTACATCCTTTCTGAACCAAAGAATTATTTAAATACAGAAATTTAAATAACAATGCAAGGTGGAATAATAGAGATTCAATTGTATCATATTTCTAATCCTTGTAGAATTGTTTGGTGTATTAGCATCCGTTACGTTTTTAAAACGCCTTTAAGGAATGTATTTAAATTGTCATTATTTAATTCCATTTAGGCCAAGAGTCTTTTAAGAAACAGTCTTATTTGGGAATTCTTCACGTTTTATGAGGACAAATTAAAAGCAGAATGTCAAACGCACCATATCAAAATTTCATGAGGAGGAAAAGCTCCAGAATTGTGTACAATAACATTCACAATAAACTACCTTTGGTCCAGACAAAATTTTAAAAAAAAATTTAATGAAGAAAAGAGGAAATTATTAGACACAAATGAGGAAGTCAAACACATTTTATTCTCACCAAACTTCAATGAAACAACCGTCTTGACAGGACTATTTTAGGAAGACATTCTTATATATTTTTCCTCCCATAGAAGCTGAACTTTTAAGCAAAAAGCTTGTTAAAATGATGCTATACTGTGTATTAGTAAGTACATGGAATTTTCATTATTTATAATGAAAAGTATTTTAGATGTGCCCTAAAAACAAAGTTCCTTCCAGAACACATGCTACTGAAAACATTTTATTCTGAACTATATTCTGTTGTGTACATGAGTCTAGTGATGCTATTAAATATGTCAGTTTAAAGTGAGTTTCTGTGTAGTACTAGAAGTTCCTGAGCTATAATGACAAACCTTTAAAATCTGACTACTGAAATTTTAATAATAAAATTGTCATTGCTATTTTCCTTGTCCAAAATGCCTCTAGCCTTTCAATCCACTTTTATATTGGGTAAGTCTCTACTCAGCCTTTTATTTCTCTTAAAGGAAGACTCCCTATCTCCCTGGCGAAGTTGTTGCCTCACTGCCGCCTATCCTGTACATGTTACATGATTGTAACTGTACCTGTAATTGCTGCCTGCCTCTCACCTTCCCCACTCACCTATAACTCATTCAGAGTGTACAACATAGCTCATCCATCTCCTGAGCCTCACACCTATCCCAGTGTCCCTTACACAGCAGTAACTGGGCATTTGCTACTTGAAAAATTCACACAGAGACTTTCTTCATGGTCCAGGGGCTAAGGCTCCATGCCCCCAGTGCAGGGGAGCCGGAGTCTGATGCCTGGTCGGGGAACTAGACCCCACATGATGCTACGACCCAGCAGAGCTAAATGAAGTTCACACATTGATAACTACACATGTAATCCTGGACATTACAAAAGTGCAAAATCTCTCGACCCAGTATGTCAGTTGCTTCCTTTATAAAATGAGAAGCATACAGTACAGGGTTGTTAGGAAGAATAACTGTACAAGTTCCATGAGGGGAGGGACAGATGGCTTTTGTTCACTGCTGAATCCCCAGTGCCTAAAACAGTGCCTAAAACAATGACACACACCAGGCACTCAGTATAATATTTCCAGCCTGACCCAAGTACAATAATCCATGCAGAGTGTGTGGCACTGTGTCTGACCTACAGGCCTCAATCAGTGTTAACTATTATTAGTAACTTTCTATTCTGGTCAGGGTCTACCTCACTGAACACACATGGGGGCTGGAAAATTATCACTCTTTTAAGATGACATTTTCTTGGGCATGTAGCTATTCCCTTAATCACCCCTACTGAGCCCTCCCTCCTTCAAAGACCCTCCCTGCCAATCTCAGTTCCCAGGGAACAGCAGTCTCTTCTGAATTACTACAGTCTGCACTGTTAGGGATCCTTGCTGGACCCCGATCCTGAGATGCCAACTGGCCTGTGAACACCCCGAAGTGCTTTCTGTCACCCCCTCAATAATGCAGAGGAACTGATAGTTGGGCCACCTACTTACCTGAACTGGGCAGCTGTTTCATGACCCCTTGCCTTTAATACATCCTCCATCTGCACACACACCCTTAACTTCACTCTCTCCCTCTATCCTTGTCTCAACTCCTTCACCTCCCTGTAAAAGGCTGCTTGTAATTTACTAGATCCCACCTTTGGGGCATGGTTCAGTTCAGTCTGTTTTAAGTTCACCTAGGCATTTCTCACCCCAGCACTCCCTTGCAACCCCATAGAACTATTGAGGTCCCCTGAGACCTGGCTTCCTCCAAGAGGAACTGTCAGGGTTGTCAGATTTCACCATTCTCTAAGCAGCCCCTGAGGCCCAGAGTGTCCCAGCCCATCACCACACAGCATGCCCTTCCAGCTCCTCCTCCTCCCTATTTGTCTCCCTGGAAAACCCCATACTCCACCCGCTGGGCCCAGGCTGAAGCCCACAGGTGTCTTCCTTGGTGTTTAGAAGAGACAATATTCCATGATGGAGGGGACTGGGTGAAGCGCCTAATCCCACAATCGCTTAAGGTGCCGAAAGAGCAGTACTGACCTGAGGCTGCGCTTAAGGAAGAGTTCAAGAAGCAGGTAGTGATGGTCTCCACGGATGAATTTTAAGTGCCTGCAGCTGCTGGGAGGAATAGCTGGCCCCAGGGTGTGCAATGGAACAGCCCAAGTGAGTTTCTATGGCCCTGGACTTTGGTAGGCATCAGAGATGGGCCCGAGGGTCTTCAGAAGCCTCCACTGCCCAGGCCCTTGGGACTCGTGAAGACCATAGATTTGGGGCCTCATGTGCACAGTTCATTCACCTGGTGCAGCTTTGGACAGTCCCTCTGCTGCCCAGCCTTTTGGCCAAAGTCTTTCCCCTCACCTGTGGGATCCCCAAAGACTTCCCAGGAGGCGCTAGCGATAAAGAAATCACCTGACAATGCAGGAGACACAAAGGACGTGGGTTCAATCTCTGGGTCTGGAAGATGCCCTGGAGGAAGACATGGCAACCCACTCCAGTACTCTTGCCCGGACAATCCCATGGACAGAGGAGCCTGGTGGGCTACAGTCCATGGGGTCGCAAGAGTTGGACACAACTGAGTGACTAAACAACGATAACTTCCCAGAATAGAGTATAACCCAGGAGGCTAAGACAAAGTTCTTGTGGCTGAGGAGTCTAGAGGAGTAAAAGACGCCTTCTGCATGCACGCATGCTCAGTCGCTTCAGTTGCGTCCAACTTGGTGCAGCCCTATGGACTGTAGCCCACCAGGCCTCTCTGTCCATGGGATTCTCCAGGCAAGAATACTGGCGTAGGTTGCCATGCCCTCCTCCACAGAGAGGACACCTTCCCTGCCATTTAAATGTATCTCATCCCAAGGCAATGGCACCCCACTCCAGTACTCTTGCCTGGAAAATCCCATGGACAGAGGAGCCTGGTAGGCTGCAGTCCATGGGGTCGCTAAGAGTCAGACACGACTGAGCGACTTCACTTTCACTTTTCACTTTCATGCATTGGAGAAGGAAATGGCAACCCACTCCAGTGTTCTTGCCTGGAGAATCTCAGGGATGGGGGAGCCTGGTGGGCTGCCGTCTATGGGGTTGCACAGAGTCAGACATGACTGAAGTGACTTAGCAGTAGCAGCAGCATCCTTCAGAATCCCCTAAGGAAATCCCGCGCTCTCCAGAGGCTTCTCCACGGAAGCCACTCTGCTTTGAGTATCCTTTCGTACTGTGCCCCTTCAGGGGCTGTGTAATGCAGGAGAGGAGGGATTGAGGGAACAGGGAGCACCACTAGATTCAGAATTTATGCCTGGGTGCCCTGAGCAAACAGACTTTACCCCACGGCCTTGGAGTGCTGGACAATTCTGAGAATCTGCATCTCCCAGGAGCTCCTGACAGGCAACTAGCACTTAGATGATTGTTTGTAACTAAGGAACTTTGCAAATTTGACTTTTGCAAACTTTTATGCAAATTTGACTCTTTTTTCAGTATTAAGCTGTTTTTCCAGGGATGTGAGTTGACCTCCGGATCTTGCAACGTTATGGGGGATATTCACGGTCTGCTCAGTTAAAGGAGCAGTGAGCACTGCTTTGGAAAATCCTCTAAGCCCTGCCTGGAAACCCCTAAGACTCAAGGACAGTTTCCTGTTCCTGTCTCTCTTGTACACATCGAATGTACCAATGCTCACAGTTAAAAGAGAAATATTAATAGCTTCCTAACTCTGTGATTTATGGTCTATTTGGTCTTAGAAAAGTCAACTCTCTGAGCCTTGGTTCTCTCATCTGTAAAATGGAGGTTAATTTATCTTTCATGTTGTGAGGATTAGGGTTGATGTTTTTAACAGTGCCTGATAGTTCTACAATTAATATAGTAAGAATTATAATGCATACGTGTGCTTAGTTGCTCAGTCATGTTCAACTCTGTGAGCGCATGGAGCCTGCCAGGCTCCTCCATCCATGGAGATTCTCCAGGCTAGAATACTGGAGTGGCTTGCCATGCCTTCCTCCAGGAGATCTTTCCAACCCAGGGATTGAACCCAGGTCTCCCGCATTGCAGGGAGATTCTTTTATCTGTGCCATCAGGGATAATGCATATAGCCTTTACTTTTTGTTATTCTATGTGCTTTACATGTGAAGGATCAGGTATGCCACCACCAAATATGCCTCTTTAGCATAATGAGTATTTTGAGCTGAAGGCAATTGAGAATCAGCAGATGCAGGATAAGTTCTGTGCCCTCCCTTTATCTGCCTAAAACCAGGGCACACATTTTTCTTTGTTAAGGTGTTTCTCCCACCTCCTTGTACCACGAAAAGGAGAATGATTTTTATCACTGGAGATGAAGAGTTGACAAAGAGATGAGTTTGCATGCACAGACCTTACTAAAATAACCCTCATCTTCTATCAGCACGCCCATATTTCCCCATATATTTCACTTCTCCACGATGTATCACCCCCTGAAGCCTGATGCCCCTCTCCTTTGTGAAAATGGTCCATAAGCCCCCAAGTCTAACCACTTTCTTGTTTCAGTTCTTTTTTGTGAAATCTTGTGCATGTAAATATTAATGATCATTGTATGTCTTTTCTCCTGTTAATCTGTCTTTAATTAATTTAATTCACAGGTCCTGGTTACTGAAAATTAAGGGTAGAGGAAAAGGTTTTAAGCCCCAACATATGAATTCACTCATTTAATGCTCTTAACAACTCTATGAGATAAGTGCTATTATCCTAACTTTACAGAGGAGGAAACAGGCACACAAAGAGGTTGAAGGGCCTGCCCAAAGTTTCATGGCCCATTAGTTGTGAAGTCTGTGAGATCCAAATTGCTCAGGCATTCTGGTTCCATGGTCCATGCTCTTAGCCTTTGCTTAATAAACAGTTTTTACATTCAGTTCAGTTCAGTTCAGTTCAGGCACTCAGTTGTGTCCGACTCTTTGAGACCCCATGAATCACAGCATGCCAGGCCTCCCTGTCCATCACCATCTCCCGGAGTTCACTCAGACTCACGTCCATCGAGTCAGTGATGCCATCCAGCCATCTCATCCTCTGTCGTCCCCTTCTCCTCCTGCCCCCAACCCCTCCCAGCATCAGAGTCTTTTCCAATCAGTCAGCTCTTAGCCAGCAATTAACTGTAGCTATTCTCATGGTTAAAAATCTATACATTCTCTACCTTAAAGAAATATATTAAAAAATATATAAAGAAAGAATATAAAGAAGTATTCTGAAGATAACCCTTTCTATTTTTCAATTGAAAGATATTTGAAACTGGGGAAAAATAAAAAAGTTTTTCAAAAGTGATGCTGCAGGGAAAACATGGAAATTACTATGTGGAATGTTCAGGATCCTGAAATATGGTGGACAAATCTCAGACTTCCCATTACGTTATTTTGTAGAAGGTTAGGTTCCAGCATAAAATACTAACTAGAATATACACTTCTGCTTCAACGATATTCATTTTAAACCTTGTAATTTAAATTAAACCTCTTCATTCCAGTTTTTCATCCCACGGCTTGACTTGTTTTAACTTCCCCAAAGCCTTCATGCAAATCCACTTTACTTTTCCATCACAAAT
The DNA here is from genome assembly GCF_032405125.1 of Capricornis sumatraensis. Lineage (NCBI taxonomy): Eukaryota > Metazoa > Chordata > Mammalia > Artiodactyla > Bovidae > Capricornis > Capricornis sumatraensis. The sequence goes on from NC_091070.1 coordinate 54,237,136, forward strand.
TGTGGAGCTATTGTTTTCCTGGGATTGAGGAGAGAATTTATTCAAATTTGACCTAAAGCTATAGATAATAAGCCACTGAAAACAGTTCCCCAGACACACAACTATGTCCCTACCCAATAAAGTAGCCCCAAAGGAATTCTTATGGCCTAGTTATATCCTCTGGGGATGGGGGTGGGGGTATTCAACCCGAATATGCTGACACTGCACTAACTATAGAGCAGGCACCCTGTAATGACACCTTTGGACAACACAGAAAATGATTGTGTTCCAAGGATGGGCTATAATGAGAGGGGAGGGTACAGAGAGCCACAGGCGGCATTGTTTCCAATCTAACAACACAACTGGGGGCAGGGGCAGGTGTGTGCCTGTGTTCAAAATAATAGATACCACTATCGTATTTCTGCACAAGGCTTGTGAGGAGAGCATGAAGTTTGAAGAGCCAACCAGAATCAGTAGATTTCTAGTTCCCCTGCCAAAGTAGTAGAAGTAGGCAGAGCAGCCCAACCAATGGAATTCTGTTTGGCACAGAATGAAATTTCTTTCAGATTTACAAATTTCCTCTTCCCTGAAGCTCTATCACTTGGACAAAAGGCAGGGCCTCTTGTAGCCTCAGTTTCTTTATCTATTAAATGGGGATAAATTATAACAGCTAACTAACTCATAGGTTATTGTGACATACACTCACACACACACACATATACACACACATAACATTTTATGTTTTTAGATAGAAAAAGAAAAATAGAACCTACACAGTACCTGGCTCATAGTAAATGAGTAATAAATGTTAGCTTCTCCCTGTGGAGAAGCCCTCAAGTTCCCCTTAATTTGATGGAAAAAGAAGTGAAATCAGCCCATTTGGAATGAAAATGAAACCCAACCTTTCAAGTGCTCTATGAAGACAAGATCCGTTCAGACAAAAGAAAGAGCTCAAAGCCGAGCAGCATCACTCTATAATCCTTTACAGAATGGTGACACTTGGCTGATTTGTCAAAAACCCTGCTACATATCCACACTGGGTGCTTCTAATGAATGTCAGGTTTTAAGAATCAATGACATTGACATTACTCCACGGAGCAAAGACTGACGGCCCAACTTATAAATTCCCTGATGCATGTATTAGCAAGGAGGCAAGATGAGTTTTCTGTTCACTGGTCTTGTTCTGCTGTCAAATTCTGGGGGACTTGCATTTCAAGCAATATATCTAATCTCTTTAAATTAAATTATCTTCCTTTCACCAGCCAGAAAATTTTTTTAGAAGAATATTATCAACTAAGTGGATCAGAAAATGCGGGTTTAAGTCTTGCTTCCTTGGTGAAAAGATATTAAAATGAATGTTATTCCCCAGATAAATGATGTGTTCCAAGGGTCATACACTACAGCTGTTAGAAAGGTTTTTAAAAGAACCTTCAAATCAAAGAAGGAGGCACATATAAAATTGGAGAGAATTTCCTTCTTCAAAGGAATAGTAGGGGTGTTATGCTTTTATTAGAACAATGATAACTTCCCTGTCTCAATCTGGCATCTCCACTGATATTAATTAATCACCAATACTATTAAATTGTGAGGATGTGTGTAAAATACTTTTTCTGTATTAAAAATACTCTCAGCTTACTGGTTCATTGAGAAGTTGTTTTTAAATTAAAATGCTAAGCTCTGCCTTTGCCTCATCTTGTGATCATATGGCCTGTTTACTAAATAAAGCTTTTTTGTGGTTATGGTCACAAATATTGATTCCTGTTTTGGTGTAGAAAATGCTCACTTTGAGTTCCTACCCCATACATATTTAAAGGTTAAAAATTTCCTTGTGTTTTCAAAGCTAAAACATTCTAAGCCAAATTTGTCCAAAGTCTTCTAATAGCTGGAACCCAGTCCTCTTGTCACCCTATAAAGCCAAGCTGAAATCTGTATTCTTACCTTTTTCTTAGGCCTTATTATAAGGCCTTCTTCCTGAACTCTAGAGCAGGGGTTGGCACATTGTTTTTCTATTAAGGAAAGATAACAAAGATTTTAGGCTCTGTGGGCCATATGGTTTCTGTCGCAACTATTCAACTCTATGGTGCCATATGCGTGTGCTAAGTCACTTTAGTCATTTCTGACTCTTTGCTACCCTATAGACCACAGGTCGCCAGACTCCTTTGTCCATGAGATTCTCCAGGCAAGAATAGTGAAGTGGGTTGACATGCCCTTCTCTTCCCAACCCAGGGATCAAACCCATGTCTCTTACGTCTCCTGCATCGGCAGGCACCATGCAAAAGTAGCCAAAGACAATAAGTAAATGAATGAGTGTGATGTGTTTCGATAACTGTGTGTTGGTTAGACTCATAATGCACATATCACAAGCTATGTTTATTATCTTATTGCCAAGACCAAATTCTAAATTTGTTAAAGTATAGAACCAACTTACCCCACACCGCCAGCCAAGTGAAGTCATCATATCAAGTAGTTTCTTAAAAGATACCCAATAATTGATCAAGTGATAGGTGGAGGGAGGAATGTATATACTTCAATGGGATCCTCCTGGAAACTTCTGATTAATAGCATCAGCATTGTGGCTAGATAGCTTTAGTTCTACAAATGATGACATATACAACTGCATGTTCTGAGGAAGCTCTGAGGGTCTTAGAATGTTTCACTCCCTTTTCCCCTATTTTATCCAATATCCAATTGATAAGGAGTGCTATTGCTAGTAAATAATTCTAGGAAATTAGATTGCAAGATTAAAATCACCAAATTTTTTTCTTGGTTAGAAAATATTAAAAGCACACTTGTTTTTAAGTGAAACTTGCCAATACTGAAGACTGAGGGGATATAACAAACCCTAAAAGAGATTTCGCCATGCTTGAACATTATGGGATTGCTGGAAGCCCCTAGTGAGCTAAATCTTTCAAGTAAGATAGAAAGATAACATTTTCATTATACTTGACAGCTCTCTGAGAGTATGCCATCCTGTTTCCATATTAGATTAAAAGAAAGCATGGGATTTAATACCTGACCATAGAGCTGCTGTCTTGAAGATAGCAAATATACTGTACCACCTATGATAACACATGTCATTTCACAGTTAGAAATTACTAAGTAATTACTAAATGGCAGACAGTATTAATTCAGCTAATATCCCTGTTTGCACAAGAACTCTCTGTTCTATAATCTAGTCAAGCTTAGACTGCCATTACAAAATGAGCCATGGTTTTCACTCCACGATACAGGCAGAACTAAAATAACCTTGCAAAGGCAGAATTTTTTCCCTCCTATCAATGAGCTTATACATTCGAGATTATAGTGCTCTGGAAGGTAATTCTCTCTGAAGGCATATAATCTATTGTATGTAGATTTATCCCCTCCAAGGAAGGAGATGAAGTTACTTCTGTACCAGGTCAATAATGTAACATGTGACTTCACTATGACCAAGAAGAACATGGATGAATTTTGAAGCTGAGATCAACAGCTTTTCATGAAGAATAAGCAACTCTGCATGACTTTAATGAAAACATTAGCCTTGTTTTTTAGGATAATAACAGAGAAAGTCATGGGTGTGGCAAGAATGACAGGTCCCTCAGTGGCCCAAAGAGGAACTCTGAGCCACAGAATCAAGAATAAAGTCAGAGACTGGAATGTGAACACAAGTTTTGGATTTAAATGACTGAGACTAAATGTGAATCTTATGAATGATTTTAAATCTGAAAAAAATATAAAAATTAAACTTACTGTGGAAATAGTATAATATGATCATTAAGAGGCTAGACTGTAGCCCCAGTCAAGCTGAGTGTGACTCCCAGCTCAGCCTATTCTCAGCTGTTTGACCTCTGGCACACAGAGCACTCTGAGGCTTATGTTATAGATAAAGTCTTAATCTAAACAAGATGGATAATCATAGTACTCACCTGTGCAATTGTGAGAGTAAGTAGAATAATGCATCAAAAGTACTTGCCCAGTGTCTTACGGTTGTTGTTTAGTCACTAAGTCTTGTCTGATTCTTTTGTGACCCCATGGACTGTAGCCCACCAGATTCCTCTGTCCTTGGGATTTCCCAGTAAGAATACTAGAGTGGGTTGCCATTTCCTTCTCCAAGGGATCTTCCTGACCCAGGAGTCAAACCCGCATCTCCTGCACTGGCAGGCATATTCTTTACCACTGAGCCCCTAGGGAAGCCCAGATTCTTTATCACTGAGCTGCCAGGGAAACCCAATGTCTGCAGCAGAGAAAACCCAAACACTTAAGATATGGTATTTTATGGAATACTTGTGACCAGAATGGAATAAAGCACAAGAGTACCTCCTCCATGAAACTTGACCCAGCTATGCCTGCCAGCACTTACTTCTTCTTTTCTGACCACCAACAATATTCAACTATTCATGCACCAAGATTTTATTGAGCATCTTCTGTATTCCAGGTGCTTGAATAATCAATAATAACAAATTAGACACCTTCTGTCAGCCTGGATACTCTCTATGTTACTCTCTAGGAGGGAAAGGTAAATATCTAAAAGGCAGAATGTGTAAAGTTCCACAACAGAGGTATGAACACTAAACAAGAGGGAGGGTAGAAGAAGGCAAAGAGATCTCCCTGGAGGAAATCACAGACAGTTGCCTAGAATGGGTAGCATTTGACTTGGGTGCAGAAGGATGGATAGAAGTTTTTCAGATGGAGGTGAAAGAGGAAGTGAATTCCAAATTAAAGTTCAGTTAAGGAAAGAGGCAGGAGTGGTCCAGCACTGGATCCGCATAGGGTCCAGTGAGGATTCTCTTTGCACTGGATGACGTGGTGGGTGGAAAGAAGTGTTAGTAGAAGTTGTTGAAACAATATGGTAGGAACAGTGTGTGGATCCCAAGTGCCAGGCTGATTCAGAAGAACTTGCCCTGCAAGAGGCATGTTTTCTTAAAAAAAAAAAAAAGAAAAAGAAAACATCCATCAGTGGTGAAATAGGGTAAGGACTGAGACAAAGCTAAAGATTTTACCATTAGGAAACCACCAAATGCAGTTCCTCAGAAATAAGAAAAGCAGAAGCCAAGTACAGTTGCTTGAGGAGTTAGAAGTCGGTAAGGAAATGTGTTTTGACTTATTTTTTTTAAGAAATCTGGCCATAGCTCAATATAAGAAGTAACGGGTTTTGTGTTTATTTTTGTTTCAAGAAAAGGGAGGCCTAAGCTTATTTTAGGCTAAGGGAAGAAAGCCAGAAAGGGCAGGAGAAAGAAAGAATGTATAGTAAAACTCTCTCCTCCAAAAACATACTTCTTACTAGCCATGAAGTTTCTTACTTTGAAGAGTTTGAATTCTGCAAAGATGAAGCGATTTCTTCTGCAGACACAGGAGTGAGACCAAGATAGTGAGTGGAAATACTTGAAGATCCTCTGGTTAAAAGGGGGAAGACTGGAAGATCTCAACTTGGAGTCTTCAGCAGTAAAGATGATGGGACTCAATCTTCTGCAAGTGCCAAGAATGGAAATAGGCACAGGGGTCTGAGAAATCTAGACAATGGTTGCTTCGGTCATTATGGAGAATGCAGCAGGAAGCTGACAATAAATTTACAGAGCCAGAGGTCAGCTAGGGAAATACAGATCAGTAATGGGCCCATTACCGCTGTTTTCACGACTTTCTCTAAACCTGGCAGACTAGAAGGCAGGCAATACACCTTCCTCAGGTCAGAAATTATCAAGGGGGAATGGTGGACATCACTGATGGTGGGAGATGATAAGGAACAACGAATTCTATGAGAGGAAGGGACAGATGACCATTGGGTTTGGCCTGAAAGGAAGAAAAGTGGTTCCAGGAGGGGGCTCAAGGGACTGGTGGTTTTGATGCTGAAGACTGGCAAGTGCCTCATGAGGGGCTAGTGCACAAAGTAGAAGCTGAGAGTAAAGAAAGGTAGAAGGTGAGGGATTCTGCCCAGGAAAAGGAACTTGTGACTTATGGATATTTTCTGGCCCACACATTGATGATACTGAGAAGGCCAAAATATTTGGTAGCCAAAACTCGCTTGCATTCATGTCCATACTTGATTTATACTATCAAATACATTTTATAAATATATCAGTGTAATAAGATTGTGAGTTTCCTGAAAGCAAGCATAACACACTCCTTTCTTTCAAAATGCTGAAACGTGTAACAGAAAGAAGGCTTGTTATCAGTGACCGATAATTATTGATGAATTGAACTGAGATTCATTGACAATCATGGCACTTGACTCCTCACAGTCACTCTTTTCCTCTGTAACTGTTAAGGATTCCACTATGAGAGATGCAACCAGAACATTTCCCAGGTCTCTTCTGAGGCATCTAAACTCCATTCCTGGCACTTAGAATCTAGAATATGCTTACAGATTCATAGAACCACCCTTATGGTAGCTCTTATCCATCCAGAGTTTGAGAAATAGTTTATTGCTGTAGTTAAATCATGGCTTTTAGAAGCCAACAGCCCTGGGTTCTAGCCTGAGCCCAGGTCACTTATTAAGAATATGTGTGTATGTGCTCAGTTGCTCAGGTCGTGTCTGGTTCTTTGCAACCCCAGGCCCGCCAGGTTCCTCTGTCCATGGAATTTTTCAGGCAAGAATATTGGATAGAGTTGCCATTTCCTTCTCCAGGAAATCTTCCCAGCCCAGTGATTGAAGCCATATCTCCTATATTACAGAGACATTGTTTATCACTGTACCATTTGGGAAGCATTAGAACTGGACATGGAACAACAGACTGGTTCCAAATAGGAAAAGGTGTACGTCGAGGCTGTATATTGTCACCCTGCTTATTTAACTTCTATGCAGAGTACATCATGAGAAACGCTGGACTGGAAGAAACACAAGCTGGAATCAAGATTGCCGGGAGAAATATCAATAACCTCAGATATGCAGATGACACCACCCTTATGGCAGAAAGTGAAGAGGAGCTAAAAAGCCTCTTGATGAAAGTGAAAGAGGAGAGCGAAAAAGTTGGCTTAAAGCTCAACATTCAGAAAACGAAGATCATGGCATCCAGTCCCATCACTTCATGGGTAATAGATGGGGAAACAGTGGAAACAGTGTCAGACTTTATTTTTTGGGGCTCCAAAATCACCGCAGATGGTGACTGCAGCCATGAAATTAAAACACACTTACTCCTTGGAAGAAAAGTTATGACCAACCTAGATAGTATAGTAATGACCAACCTAGATAGTAATGTCCCCTGCTTTTGAAAGCAGGGGCATTACTTTGCCGACTAAGGTCCGTCTAGTCAAGGCTATGGTTTTTCCAGTGCTCATGTATGGATGTGAGAGTTGGACTGTGAAGAACGCTGAGCGCCAAAGAATTGATGCTTTTGAACTGTGGTGTTGGAGAAGACTCTTGAGAGTCCCTTGGACTGCAAGGAGATCCAACCAGTCCATTCTGAAGGAGATCAACCCTGGGATTTCTTTGGAGGGAATGATGGTGAAGCTGAAACTCCAGTACTTTGGCCACCTCATGCGAAGAGTTGACTCATTGGAAAAGACTCTGATGCTGGGAGGGATTGGGGGCAGTAGGAGAAGGGGACGACCGAGGATGGGATGGCTGGATGGCATCACTGACTCGATGGACATGAGTCTGAGTGAACTCTGGGAGATGGTGATGGACAGGGAGGCCTGTCGTGCTACGATTCATGGGGTCACAAAGAGTTGGACACGACTGAGCGACTGAACTGAACTGAAGAGTGTGACCCTGTGTTAAGTATCTAGCTTCTCTATTCTCTGTCTCCAATCTGTTAAAATAAAAGTAGTGGAGGGATACAGTACAAACCTCATGAGATCCTTGTATAAAGCGTTAAGCATAGAGCCTGATACAAACAACAGTGACTGTTTAGAAACATACTCTGTAGTGCTTATGCTGCCGTTAAGCTTTAAGCAGAATCCTGGAGAATTTTGATAGGAGAAAGAGAAATCTCATGACCTCTACAAATCTTATGATCTCTCTTTGCATCAGTCTCCTTATCTGAAAACAAGAATAATCTAATGCCTACTTCAGAGAGTTGCGACTATCATTCATTGAGTTAATATTTGTAAACTGCTTAAAATAAAGTCTGAGAGCAATAAGCACCCTTTAGATATTCTTAGGGACTCTGGATTTGTGATGAAAAGTTCACCTGTCATTTGCAGCTTCTTTCTCTTCAGGAAGATTTTAGGAATAAATGCTGGCCATGGTTCTGTAAGGCCTAGACTATAAGCTACCTTCTAAGCATGGCTTCTCTGAACAGGCTGCTGTCTCCCCATTACCTTTACATAGCAAGCTAAAAGAAAACTACAAACTCTTCTCACTACTAACTTCTTCTTTCTAGTTCCCTTCAACACCATCTTGGCTCCACTCCCAAGAAGACAGCCCACAACTCCCAAGCTGCTCTCTGCTGGGTTGCAGTGTCTTGCCCTATCACATGGCAGATGGTCTGTGCTTGTATCCAAAAGTTCTCACAAAGAGAATCAGGTTGACCTTTGAAGTTCCTGCGCTTCTCCAACTCAGGACATATGAGTGAGACCCATAGGTGGAGTGCAGTGGGAAAATGTCAGATGACCCGAGTTCAAGTCCATGTAACTTTCTAATTTCAGAGAAGGTGCAAGAAGGTGCACCTCCAGACAAATCAGCCCCAAAAAGCCTTTTAATTCATCAGTGGAGTGACAAGGGCTCTGCTGGGTCAGCCTCAGAGCTGAGTGGGGACTAGCAGGACTAGTAATAGAAAATGACTTGAAGGATTAAAAAGGAAAAGCAGGATGGTTTCTTTTCATCTCTGAAAGAAAAACTGTGCAGGCTAGTCTTAGCAGAATTGCCAAGTAGGCACATTTCATGGAGAAACACTTTCTTCTCTTCTTTCTCCTTCCATTGCCATGTCTCTGCCACACTTCTACCCCATCCCTTGACTCTTCTCAGACTTTTCAGGCTCCCAGAACTGACCAAGTTAGCTCACAAAACAGGAACAGTGAACAGTGGCAGAAACATCCAACATAAGGGGAAAAAAAAAAATGCCGTCATAGGAAAAATCAAAACTGAGTTTGATTTTCTTATACTAATTTAATAAAATAAAACTATCTTTAGTTTGCATTGCACATTCGAGACAATGGAGCATTACGTTTTCTGTACTTGGGGCCTCTATGGTTCTGAAAGCATTGCCTCTGGCCTGCTCCCCTTGGACTCTAGACGCACTGGTCCCTCAGGGCACTGTTACAGCTTGCTGAAGCTGATAACTAAATGATACCAAAATATTTTTGACTACCAAGGCATTAGGATAGGAGCTCCATCCTGAAAACTCATTTGTATCTTAATAGGAACTTCAAGGGGATTGATGGATGGATGGATGGATGGATATCAGATAGATAGAAAAAAGCAAGGGAGAATTCCAGGCATCTTGACAGATCAGAAAAGTAGATATTTGTAGAAAGAACTCTTTCTGCTTCCCTCAAATCTATTGTATTAGTGGCTGTAGTTGATTCTGGAGTCTGTCTGTGCAGGCCGTTTTCATCTAACTTTTCAATAACAAGTCTGGCAGTAGGGCTAGTGGGTAACGGTGGGGGAAACACATCATTTGAGTCCTTTACTTCCACCTAATCTTCAGTTATCCACAGAAAGTAACCCTAGGCACCTTTCCTACTGTGCTGATCGTTTATTTTTCTTCTACAGTTTGTATCCAAATATATAATTTTTCCTTTTCTTGGTTTGTAAACGGCTCAGTCACTAGGGAAAAAAAGCACAGTGATTACTAATGGGAGATGCCACTAAAGCTCCAGCTGTGAACACAAGCAATCCAAGATGACCCATCATCTAAATGTCAAGGCAAACACCATGCCATTCAGAATGAAACAAGGAAGGGTGCATGCAGACAGTCAGAATATATTACCAATTGCATATTTAGCTCCAGAACTTGTGAATCTGTGCAAAGAAATTTAGGGGCTTCTCGCTTGATTAAATAGCCTGTGATGGAGGATTCAGTTGTTCCCCACAATAGTTGCATGCAAATGATAGATTCACATGGACTACAGCATCGGGAGCCCTTAGGGGGCTGCACATTTTTAAGTAATTCTGCCATTGTTTTTGCATAGTAATTGGAAACGTACATTCTATTGGGATGTGATTCTTATTAGAAGAGAAAGTAGCTGTTCTCTGCTAGAGGATTCTATTCATTTAGGGTCACAGGGACTTAAAAACAGAGGAAGAGCCTGTATTTATGCTCTAAATGCGGGGATCTGCATTGAACACCAGCAAATCTCTAGCCTGCATTAAAAGCTAACTTCCACTTTCTACTTTCATCTGCCTCTTTTCCCAGCTTCCTATTATTTATTTAGCCTGATTCTGCCTTGTGAATAAGTGACTCCCTAATGACTGAGTAGTAACTAGAGTTAAATTAGTCATGTAAGAGCAGCAAATTAGTAAATGGCACCTCCGTTACCAGAGAAAGCCTATATCATGCGATGCGCTTAATGTGCTATTATCATCCAGAAGCAGGAGCTGTCCTGTGTGTATGATGCGTCTCAGTGGTCCTGCTCAGCACACGCCACGAGACTTGGCTGGGATGGAAAGCTGTGGGGTCATCTCACCATACCCTCCCGCCTGTGTCTCCCTTGTGTTTCTTGAATATTTGAGTGAATGCTAGCCTAACTCGGGGTCACAGAACACATCTGACAGCCTCACAGGAAAGGTCAAGTCTGTGACATTGTGAAACTCCACTAACATAAATGAGAACACTCAGCCAGCCGCTTAGGGAAGGAGGGGGATCAGAAGGGCTCTGCGTTCTTGCTATGCATAGTATAGGCTTTGGACCACTAGTGTCAGCATCACGCAGGAGCTTATTAGAAATGCAGTATCTCTAGCCCCACCGAGACTTCCTGAATCAGAATGTGCATTTTCACAAGATGCTCAAATGATTTACATGCACATTCATGTCTGAGAAGCACTGGTTTACATCTCTGAATGTCAGCAGCCCAAACACAGAGACCCTGAGAGCCTCAATCAATCCTCTACTGACAGTGCCTGGACCAGTGCTTGGCACACAGTAGGCACTCAAATATGTGTGATATGAATAGAATGGGAATGAAGAAAGAGAAGAGAAAAAAGAAAAAACTGCAGGGAAATGTAAAGCAACTTTGGCAATTACAAAAAGGGAGAGAAGGAGGAAGAATCAAGTTCCAAAGGAAAAAGGAGAATCAAAGGCATCACAAAGCACCCAAGGGCCTCCACCCGGCTGGTGGAGATGGGCTGTGGCCCCATCTACTGGCCAGAGTGGCTGGTGTGCCATCCTTGCCCATGACCTTCACTCCTAAGTCTCTGTCTCTCCCACTGGCCTTAGGCTGCTGGCCCCCTATCTTGCTCCACCAGGCCTATTAGCCACGGTTATCTCTCCCACACAGCACTATCAGGTTATGTTATAGCTGAAGCCTAAATGCACCACTGTAAACTCTTTACAGTGTCTTTAAAGTTCTGACCTCTGGGTTTAAGTGGAGAGGAGGTCAATGGTGATTTACAGTAATCAGTCTCCTGAGGGGTTTGTGAGCCCAGGGCTTGAGCTTTCCAGCTCACGAGAGGAATCATCAAGACCCTAAACACTGAGAGAGAATATAAGTCAATGTGTCCAAGTAGACCAAAAAGAAAAAAAAAAAAAAAGTCAACTGCAAACCCTACTTTGTCCTCAATTCCTTTTTCATCTGGTCTGGTTGGGGAGAGTGTGGCCATACATGTGAACACAGCAAAAGTGTGCCCAAGTCTGGGGTATGTGGAGAGGTGGATACCTCTGTTTACCTGGACATGATAAAATGAAAGAGATTTAAGTTAAATTAAGTTAATTAAGTTAACTTAATCCAAATTAAGTTAATCCAAATATCTGCTTGTTTTAGATTTCTTAATTAGACAGGTATGGGAAATCACAAACAATGGATTTACTATAGTAGTAAGATGCTTTTGATATGATAATGGCTAATATGTATTGGGATCATGTGGACAGTCTTCTGAGTAGTTTATGTGCTCATTCAATCCTAACAACAACTCTGAGATAGGAACTATTATTACAACCTTTTTCAATATGAGAAAACTGAGGTACTGAGAGGTTAAGTAACTTGCCCAGGGTCACACAGCTGGTAAATAAGTAGGGGTATAAAATATAGGACTGAAACCCTAATCTCTATGATTGAAAGCCAGTGCTCTTAACCTCTCCACTATCCTGCATCTCTCTTAGGATTTTTTAATAAAGAGAAATGAAAGAGAGAGACCTAGAGTCAATGACAGTTAGGAAAAGGGGATTGGAAGATGGCAAAATACCCCCATGTGGCTAGGACAAAAACACACTGTCTAACGAGAAAAAGGCTTTTTAGGAGAGTGATGGTTTTAGAGAACTATTTGCAAGGTTGGATTCACCTCTTTTGGCTACTCAGAGGCAATTTTTTAGACTTCAAGAGTTATTTAGCAAATGGATCTTAGTGACCTGAGGAAAGAAAATGCTGTTTTTAAGGAGGAAAAAATGTATTATTTCCTTCTGGTAGGATCAGAAGCTACCGCTGATTTGAGAAGAGAAATGGTCTCTAACATCCAGCAAGACATGACAATGAGAGAGGCACACTTTTCTCTTTCTCTGCCTGATCTTTCTAGGCCTGACTGAGCTAGACCAGTAATTAGTATAATTTGATGTAAAATGTAATCACTATTTCTTTGATGGGGTCAAGCTTACAATGGAGGGGAATTCTGTTGGCTAGTTTCACTAAACTCCTGACTCCATTTCTGTAGCTGGGCTGAGGCTTATCTCTTTGTGCAATTCAGTTTAATAATTAAAATAAAAAACCTAGAAACTAAAAGTAGCATGTGAAAATTTGCAATGCATATAATTGTATTATGATTGGAGCCTCCAAAGTAAGTCATGGCATTTATTTATTCATGCACCACATACCCTGTGGTCCCTTAGGAATAGAAATGTTTAAATTAAGATGTATTATAAGACAGAATGCAGTGTTTTACGGACTCAATTACAGCTCACTAGCATGTAGCTTGTGCTCATAATACTTGTTCCCTCATATTCTGGCCTTGACTCTAGACATTTTGACCAGAAAAAAAAAAAAAAAGAAAGAAATAAATAAAATGTGTCCCCCTTGCATCACTCTAATTTTGAAAAGCTCATATAATTATCATTATTCTATCATAGACTTCAATTTTATTTTTAGTTCATTTCCAACCAGGAAGATCTATTAACTTGATGAGGGGAGAAACATCAAAAAGAAACAGTACATGCAAATAGAAATGAGAATCCTCTTTGCTTTATTATAATTTCCACCCTCAAAAACATGTGCATAATTCATGGTGGGGGATAAAGGGAGAGTATCAGATGTAGAGCTGGGACCAAATTTTTAATAACGACTAGTGCTGTGAAACACGGGAGCTTTTTTCTAAAGAGTCCAGAGCATGAGAGAGAAACTGACAGAGGCAGTGTCAGTATGATCTTTCACCTTTACATCTCTGGAAACAGGGAGAACAGGAAAGAAGTTTACCCTTTAAACTTTCTGAAATGACCGCACATTTAATGAACTAAAATGTCAAATATTTGAAACTTTTAAGAAATCTTGCTCTTTTGCTTAACACACAAGACTGTGTTAAAAAAAAATACTTGGTAGATATTCACATCCGTAACCTTATCTTTCTACAAGGTAAGAAAAAAAGGCATGAAACGCTATGGGGGTGCCCAGGCTGCCACTTTTCTGCACTTCCACCTTGACCAAGGGTAATATTTGCCTTCAGGAGGTGAGACCTTGACCTAGCCGAAGGGAAATGGCCACTGTGAGTGGGGGCCCTTCTTCTTCCCGGACACAAGTGCAAACTTTAATGAATCCTCTCCTGTGCCGCGCGCCCCAGACGGCGGTGGGAAATCTGAGTGCACCTGCTGCATCCCCCTTCATATCACGTTGCTGTTATGAAAAATAGTTTGCTATTTTGGAACCCCCTGGCAGCCAGAGTGAATCGCCCAGGGCCCCAAGCTCGTTTATCTTGTGTCAGAACCAAAGCCAAATGAACGCCACCTCGCCCAGCACCTGAAGAATGGGAAGAAGCTCAGAGAGAGTAAAAATAACCAAGGGCTGGCGGAAATAGTGCCGAGACCAGCGGCCAGTGTGGGCTAAGTAGGGCTTCTTGCAACTCCCTCTGACTTTTTAGAGCACAGCACTTGGAGACAGGAGGTAGAGAGGGTTTCCCACAATGGAAGCAAACTTTGGGGTGGTCTGAGGTCTGGGGTGCAGGCGTTAGTCCCTGCCCAGTTTCATCCAGTCCTAGAACGCAAGGGACTCTGATGGGGGGAACAGGAACTCCTGTTGGCCATCTGGGCCATTCTCTCTGGGGTCGTCTGGGCCTGGATTGGAGGTGTGGACACAGACAAGGGGCATTCCTAGGACCTGGATGGGTCCAGCCAGCATCACTTCCCGTCCCCCAAACCAGAGGATGGCTGAGAGTGAGATCATGAGACTGAGTCTGAAGGGAAAGGTTTTTTGAGGAGAGGGAGAGAAATAAGAGGAGCTGGAGAAGCTTATGGCAGAGACTGAGCTAGGATCAGAGTTTTCAGGATGAATAGGATTGAAGCTGTGAAGAGGAACATTGAAGGTCTACCAGTGGCGGAAAGGGGGGAAGAGAAAATAAATCAGTGGTGGTGAGAATGAGCTTATCACTTGCTTATAAATGCTGCTCTCAGAAGTCATTAATCAGATGTTTATGTTTCAAAGCCTTCATACTCAAGTCTTGACTCTGCAACTTACTCTCTATAGCCTGAGGCAAATTACCACCTCAATAAACTTGAGCTTTCCTCATCTTTAAAATGAACAGGAAGGATTCATAGTCCCACCATACACAAGTCAGTCGCCGCAAGGACTGACTTAGAAAAGTCCACGTGGCTAGCAAACACCTCATAGAACGAGTGTCAGGTCAGTGTCACTGAATAATGGTGGTAGAGTGTGGAGAGGGGCGGGACCCCTGAGCGAGAAGGAATGCAAAGAGGGAAAGTGGAAGTCACAGAGGAAGCCATGAGCTACCCCTGGCCTGTCGGGAAGCAGGGAGACTGAAGCCGCAAGTATGCTGACCTGACAGACCTGCAGCTTCATTGTTAAGGAGCACATGGCTCTGAAATTACCCAGAAACAAAACAAAACAAAATGCTTACTGGGTCGCAACACCTTGAAACAGAAACAATGTCTGAGAAAAAAATCGGTAATGATGTTGGGCTCATTAACACCAGAAGTTGAGAGTTTTCTATAATTTCAGGTTCCTGTTTCAGCATTTCTGATGTCAATCATTTACAATAATTAAACAGGGAGATTATGTAGGTTAGAAATAAATGTGGGTCTTCAGTGAATGACCCAGATCTGTTAGAGTTAAAATGGGACTGGAAGGCATTGAGATCTTAGGGCATGAAACCCCTCTTCTGCTTTAAGAAAAATCTAGCCCAAGTCAGCAGAAGCAGAAAGTTTACCATCTGTTTGTTGGCTTTTGACATGGTTATTTCAGTTCAGTTGCAAAATGAAAGTTGTATCCAATACAATTATTTTTAGAGTATCTCAAAATTATTTTTATTGGGGGTAAATAAAACAAGGAAAATGTTATTCAGCAAAATTTAGCCCATTAGTTTCAAAGACTGTGCCCCATCTTTTCATCAAGCAATACAATCTGGCAACAACAGCAAACCCTGGATTTGGGGACCAAGGACACACACAAGGTCCTATAAATTATCCAAATGCCCCAAAGTTTCATTCCTATAGAAATGGGATATATAGGGACTAATGTATATAGGAACCAGAATACATTGGTTGAGGCAGCCCTTCAGTTCAGTTCAGTTCCAGGGTATGGCTCCAAGTCAGATGTGCTTAACAAATTGGAAACACTATTGCCATGGAAGAGTATGGCTTTTTAAAAAGCAAAGCCAGGCAGCACATTTCAAAATGTCATGTGCACACTCTGGTGTTTAGATTGCAGGTAAGATCTTGTGGAGCAAGCTCTAAGCTCAGAAATGCCTCACAGTTCTATAGACAATACCTGAAATGCATCACCTGTGCCCAAAACAATCTGATAGCACCACTGGCTGAGGGCCTCAACCACGGGGTATCAATGACCTTACTTTTCAGGATTATACAGAATGATTTTTTTTTTTTCCCAGAACAGGCTAGTATTCACTCCTAGAAGTAGTTACCTAAGGACAAGTTCGCCTAAGGTGATTATTGGCAGAGGCTGTCTCTGGGTATAGCCTATTGATACAGATCTTCTGGGAATTCTCTGCAGGGGATTTCTGAGTGGATCCTTATAAAATTCAAAGGTATCCAATAATTTGTGGGTACTGACTTATGGCTACTTCTCCATCATGGCACTTGGAGTTTCATCTTACACAACCAATGGTTACCTTAAAGGAGATTCAGCCATGATAAATTTGTCTCTGATATTGAAGTACCTGAACTAGTTGAACACATCACTTTATCTTCAACTATACTTGACCTAGAGGAGCTATTCCACGTTTAAGATCAGGAGGGGCGGCCGTGAGGAGATACCCCTTGTCCAAGGTAAGGAGCAGTGGCTGTGTTTTGCTGGAGCAGCCATGAAGAGATACCCCATGCCCAAGGCAAGCAAAACCCAAGTAAGATGGTAGGTGTTGCAAGAAGGCATCAGAGGGCAGACACACTGAAACCATAATCACAGAAAACTAGTCAATCTAATCACACTAGGACCACAGCCTTGTCTAACTCAATGAAACTAAGCCATGCCCATGGGGCCACCCAAGACAGGTGAGTCATGGTGGAGAGGTCTTACAGAATGTGGTCCACTGGAGAAGGGAATGGCAAACCACTTCAGTATTCTTGCCTTGAGAACCCCATGAACAGTATAAAAACGCAAAATATTAGTATACTGAAAGAGGAACTCCCCAGGTCAGTAGGTGCCCAATATGCTACTGGAGATCAGTGGAGAAATAACTCCAGAAAGAATGAAGGGATGGAGCCAAAGCAAAAACAATACCCAGATGCTGATGTGACTGGTGATAGAAGCAAGGTCCAATGCTGTAAAGAGCAATATTGCATAGGAACCTGGAATGTCAGGTCCATGAATCAAGGCAAATTGGAAGTGGTCAAACAGGAGATGGCAAGAGTGAATGTCGACATTCTAGGAATCAGCAAACTAAAATGGACTAGAATGGTGGATTTAACCCAGATAACCATTATATCTACTACTGCAGGCAGGAATCCCTTAGAAGAAATGGAGTAGCCATCATGGTCAACAAAAGAGTCTGAAATGCAGTACTTGGATGCAATCTCAGAAATGACACAATGATCTCTGTGCATTTCCAAGGCAAACCATTCACTATCACAGTAATGCAAGTCTATGCCCCAACCATGCTGAAGAAGCTGAAGTTGAATGGTTCTATGAAGACCTATAAGACCTTTTAGAACTAACACCCCAAAAAAGATGTCCTTTTCATTATAGGGGACTGGAATGCAAAAGTAGGAAGTCAAGAAACATCAGGAGTAACAGGTAAATTTGGCCTTGGAAAACAGAACAAAGCAGGCAAAGGCTAATAGAGTTTAGCCAAGAAAATGCACTGGTCATAGCAAACACCCTCTTCCAACAACACAAGAGAAGACTCTACACATGGACATCACCAGATGGTCAACACCAAAATCACATTGACTATATTCTTTGCAGCCAAAGGTGGAGAAGATCTATACAGTCAACAAAAACAAGACCGGGAGCTGACTGTGGCTCAGATCATGAACTCCTTATTGCCAAATTCAGACTTATTGAAGAAAGTAGGGAAAACCACTAGACCGTTCAGGTATGACCTAAATCAAATCTCTTATGATTATACAGTCCAAGTGAGAAATAGATTTAAGGGACTAGATCTGATAAAGTGCCTGACGAACTATGGATGGAGGTTCGTGACATTGTACAGGAGACACAGATCAAGACCATCCCCATGGTAAAGAAATGCAAAAAAGCAAAATGGCTGTCTGGGGAGGCCTTACAAATAGCTGTGAAAAGAAGAGAAGCCAAAAGCAAAGGAGAAAAGCAAAGATAAAATCACCTGAATGCAGAGTTCCAAAGAATAGCAAGGAGAGATAAGAAAGTCTTCCTCAGCAATTAATGCAAAGAAATTGAGGAAAACAACAGAATGGGAAAGACTAGAGATCTCTTCAAGAAAATTAGAGATACCAAGGGAACATTTCATGCAAAGATGGGCTCGGTAAAGGACAGAAATTGTATGGACCTAACAGAAGCAGAAGATATTAAGAAGAGGTGGCAAGGATACACGGAAGAACTGTACAAAAAAGATCTTCACGACCCAGGTAATCACAATAGTGTGATCAGTCACCTAGAGCCAGATATCCTGGAATGTGAAGTCAAGTGGGCCTTAGAAAGCATCACTACAAACAAAGCTAGTGGAGGAGATGGAATTCCAGTTGAGCTCTTTCAAATCCTGAAAGATGATGCTGTGAAAGTGCTGCACTCAATATGCCAACAAATTTAGAAAACTCAGCAGTGGCCACAGGACTGGAAAAGGTCAGTTTTCATTCCAATACCAAAGAAAGGCAATGCCAAAGAATGCTCAAACTACCACACAATTGCACTCATCTCACACACTAGTAAAGTAATGCTCAAAATTCTCCAAGTCAGGCTTCAGCAATATGTGAACCATGAACTTCCAGATGTTCAAGCTGGTTTTAGAAAAGACAGAGGAACCAGAGATCAAATTGCCAACATCCGCTGGATTATGGAAAAAGCAAGAGAGTTCCAGAAAAACATCTATTTCTGCTTTTTTTGACTATGCCAAAGCCTTTGACTGTGTGGATCACAATAAACTGTGGAAAATTCTGAGAGAGATGGAAATACCAGACCACCTGACCTGCCTCTTAAGAAACCTATATGCAGGTCAGGAAGCAACAGTTAGAACTGGACATGGAACAACAGACTGGTGCCAAATAGGAAAAGGAGTACGTCAAAGCTGTATATTGTCACCCTGCTTATTTAACTTCTATACAGAGTACATCTTGAGAAATGCTGGGCTGGAAGAAGCACAAGCTGGAATCAAGATTGCTGGGAGAAATATCAATAACCTCAGATATGCAGATGACACCACCCTTAAGGCAGAAAGTGAAGAGGAACTAAAAAGGCTCTTGATGAAAGTGAAAGTGGAGAGCGAAAAAGTTGGCTTAAAGCTCAACATTCAGAAAATGAAGATCATGGCATTTGGTCCCATCACTTCATGGCAAATAGATGGGGAAACAGTGGAAACAGTGTCAGACTTTACATTTGGGGGCTCCAAAATCACTGCAGATGGTGACTTCAGCCATGAAATTAAAAGATGCTTACTCCTTGGAAGAAAAGTTATGACCAACCTAGATAGCATATTGAAAAAACAGAGACATTACTTTGCCAACAAAGGTCCATCTAGTCAAGGCTATGGTTTTTCCAGTGTTCATGTATGGATGTGAGAGTTGGACTGTGAAGAAAGCTGAGCGCCGAAGAATTGACGCTTTTGAACTGTGGTGTAGGAGAAGACTCTTGAGAGCCCCTTGTACTGCAAGGAGATCCAACCAGTCCATTCTGAAGGAGATCAGCCCTGGGATTTATTTGGAAGGAATGATGCTAAAGCTGAAACTCCAGTACTTTGGCCACCTTATGCGAAGTGTTGACTCATTGGAAAAGATTTTGATGCTGGGAGGGACTGGGGGCAGGAGGAGAAGGGGACGACAGAAGATGAGATGGCTGGATGGCATCACAGACTCGATGGACGTGAGTCTGAGTGAAGTCCAGGAGTTGGTGATGGACAGGGAGGCCTGGCGTGCTGCAATTCCATGGGGTCGCAAAGAGTCGGACATGACTGAGTGACTGAACTGAACTGATACTTGACCTTATCAAGATCAAAATTAGTTTGGCTGTGTATAAACTCCTTTTACTTTGCCAACAAATGTCCGTCTAGTCAAGGCAATGGTTTTTCCTGTGGTCATGTATGGATGTGAGAGTTGGACTATAAAGAAGGCTTAGCGCCGAAGTTTTGATACTTTTGAACTGTGGTGTTGGAGAAGACTCTTCAGGGTCCTTTGGATTGCAAGGAGATCCAACCAGTCTATCCTAAAGGAGATCAGTCCTGGGTGTTTATTGGAAGGACTGATGTTGAAGCTGAAACTCCAATACTTTGGCCACCTGATGCAAAGAGCTGACTCATTTGAAAAGACCCTGATGCTGGGAAAGATTAAGGGCAGGAGGAGAAGGGGAAGACAGAGGATGACCTGGTTAGATGGCATCGACTCGATGGACATGTATTTGGGTGAACTCCGGGGGTTGGTGATGGACAGGGAGGACTGGCGTGCTGCAATTCATGGGGTCACAAAGAGTCAGACACGACTGAGCGACTGAACGAACTGAACTGAAGCTCCTTGGCTCACTGTTTATCCTTGAATATCTGAAATACGTTTCTCCTTTGTCTTCACACAGTATAGAATTGCTTTTGAAAAGACTTAAGACAATATGATATTTTACCCTCTCTTGTGAATGATTCAATATCATGATCTGGATGTTCTTTTCATTTTAAGCCAGTTAGGCCATATTGTATTGATTTTTTCAGAAAAAAAAATTTTTTTTTTAGTATATATTTTTATTTACCTTTTATATGGGAAAGTTTGTTTGAATTAGAATTTTTAATATTATTTCTGTTCCATGCTTTGGTTTCTTTGGGGGGCAGCTTCTATTATATACATATTGGATCTTCACTGCCTTTTTTCTGTATCACTTTCTCTCTTATCTATTTTATTTTTAAATTTCTTTTTTATTTAAACATCTTTTATCTCTTTTCCATCTTCTGTTTCTCCTAAGGAATTTTCTTTGATGTTTATTCATTCTTGTGTTCCTTCTCATCCAGTCCTCATTTCTAATATTTTATTTTATTTTTAATTATTTTCCCAGTTTAGATAGATCTTTTTCCAAACTTTGTTTTCTTTTTTCCTCCATTCACGTAATTTCTGAATTTCTCAAATTCATATTTTTGTTGTTCTTTCATAGCTTCTATTATTTTCTTACATATACTTTGAAATATTACTTTATAATCTTCATCTATTTTGTGGGCAGGCTTTTCTGGTTTCTTTAATTGCCTGTAGGGATGTTTATTGGGTTTTTGTAATAATTTGTATGGGATAGCTATTTTTCCTATAATAATTTGTATGGCATTTGCCCACAATCCTTTTCTGTTTCTTGTTTTAAGCGAAATAAGTTTTTCTGTGCTAGAAGGAGATGAACCAGGATAGCATTCTTAGGGTCATAGCTCCACAGCTCCCTTTGGCATGATTTTTAAGTGCTCAGAATCATTTGCCCCGATACTTCCTGAGATGTGCTGACTCTGCTCCCCTCCCCTACATTTTTCTTCTTTTCTTTGCTCCTACTATCCCTAACCTAATCACTTTGAATTCTACTCACAGAAGTTGCTCCTCCCTAGGGAAATCACCTTGTAAGGAGGACTTAGATGGTTAGTATCAAGGGCACATTGGTCATAGATTGCTCTGGCAACACCAACCTTACCCATGAATTCTGCTCTAACATCTTCCAGTTTGGGCTGCTCTCCTTGGATTAGCTTGTTCAGCTTCCAAGTCAGTGGGAATTCTCACTCAGTTTATAGGAAACCTCTCTTTTTTCCATTCTACTTTCTGCTTACTATGCTGGTCCAGTTAATATTGATCAGTATTTGGCATTTGTGAAGATATCTTTTCACTTAGTTTTGCTGTACCTGAATTTTTGGTTTTGCTAACCTAGTAACTCTGTTTCCCCTCCCACCACAAGTGGGAAATTAAAAAAAGTAGGATATCATAGCAGTGGCCATTTCTCAGAGTTTTCCCTGTAGCATTTTAAGACTGTCAAAAAGTAATTCTGAGAATGCACTGTATTAGTTAATCAGTGTATTGAGAAAACATAAGAAAAACTACTGATACATGCAACAATATAGATTAATCTCAAAACATAGCTTCAGTGAGTTACACGAGTCCCTTCGTCACAACAAGACAGTGATTCATGCAGGGACTTAAGCAAAATAAGGCAGACACAAAAAGGTATGCACCATATGATTCTTTTTACATAAAGTTCATGAACAGAAAACTGGCATGTGGTGGTAGAAGTCAGGATATAGTTAGTTCTGTAGCAATAGTAATTAATAGGAAAGGGCCATGAGAGAGCTTTCTGGAGGAGTAAAACTACTCTATATCTTGATCTGTGTGTTGGGCACCTGAGTACATAAATATAAAAATTTTATCTAGCTGTTCACTTAAGATTTATACATTTTTCTGTATGTAGGTTATACTTCAAAAAAGACTTTAAAAAGTCTTAAAAAAGTAATTTTTTAAAAAAGTAATTTTTTTAAAAAAAGTAATTCTGATTGCCCCCAAAAGAATTTCAAACTACATTCTAGTTTCCTTCAACTTAGCGCAATGCCTGCAACATAACAGGAACACAGTAAATAGCTGTTAAATAAATGAAATAAATTATGTACTGATGCTACGAATGACCTCATCACTCATTACCATGTGTCAGCATCTTTTCTAAAATCCAATTTCTCCTCTCATCAGATAATGTGTTGATGACCACAGAAGGCCATAGTCATTACTTTTGTTCAGTTTAATTAAGGGAATTTGGATTGTGTATCTCCTATGTTTTAAGTATTTTAAATACTATTTTAGTCAGTGTGAGGTATAAAATCATGATTCAAACTATTCTTAACCATCAAGTTCTTACAACATAGTCCCATCTTTTAAATAGCACTTAATCTATAAATCTTAAATGGAAAGCTCCTCTCCTTTGAATACATAAGAAAGAAGTTGTAAACTGAACAGTGGGTTTAAAAATCATTGTTCCCCAAAGCAACTGATCAATGTACAGCTACTTTAAAAAATTAGCACAATGTAGACATCATTAGGAAGGAAGTGCTGAGTAAGAACAAGGATTTGCGTATCGGTTGGGCTAGGCGGGTGCTGGTGACAAGGAATCACAGCAGTGAGAAGAGAGCATCTGCTCCAATTCTCTGATGAACACTGACCCTCAGAGACTAGCAACTTAGGAAACAGTACCACGGAGGTCACGATAGCCACTTTGACCAGTGGCTGGAGTAACAGCCACTGTTCTTACAACATACCCTCACACCCCACCTAATCATACCAGCACCACCAGAATAAACAATAGTACATGAAATTTCCACAAGCGTGGATTCAGAAGAACTAGATAAAAGGATATTGTTCTTCATACAGGCAGGACTCAACGTAGGAAAATTACTGAATCAAGATGAGATATTAACCGAGATGATGACCTATAAATTAACAGTTGAACAATAAATGATGAAGCCCTATAAATTTTTTTTTGGCTTCTTTTTCTGCCCTTTTGGTGTCAACACTGACAATACTGAAGCTGCTGTTAGAGTATATTTTGAACAGGATGTATCTGACCCTAGATCCTGTGTCTTATGCTCAGTTAATATTCGTGGATGAAGTGAGACAGGAAATCTTATGAGTATAGAAAAGGGTGGCTTGGTATTACCCCTTCTCCCATTAGCTCCCAAAGCCTCTCCAGAAAGGTCAAACTACATCTTTTACTTTCTACCATTGTTCTTGAACATTAAAATCTTCGATGTGGGGATGACAGATCAATGGAAGAGCATCTGTCAAAGGCAAAGGTATCTATAGTGACTTTTTCTCTGACCCAAGGAGGGCAAAGATATTTGGGGAAATGAGCCAACAGATCAACAAGGCTCCAAATCATTCTGAAGTCAGTACTGCAATTAATTTACTATCACAAATCATCAAAATATTTATAGCTGTTTTTCCAAAGCTTAATGCATAAGAAAGCAGTTAAATATATCACCAATGTCAATTACCATAATTTGCATTAATAGGGAGGAAGTAATTTTAAGATTTCATAGCCAAAGATCACAGACTGCTGACTATGTTCTACACTATAGTTTCAAAGTATTTCTTCAGCAATGTACCAAGAGGATGAAGTAGCTCATATGAGTTTTAGAATTTATGACTGATTAACTTGGCTAGTTACCAAGCTTCTAAGGAGATCAGTTTCAAGGATGTGAGTACCATAATGAGCCTGGATAATATACTTGACCTCAGTGAGACTTAGCCATAAGATAACAATAATACAAATCCTTTCCACTTCTTCTGGACCTTTTGGATGTCACTTTCAACTGTATATAACCCTTTCATTCCAACACACTGACCCTCACAGAGTCAACCATCTCAAAACTATGATTACAAGGGAGGCTGGATGAGCTTAGTACCAATCCTCGCCTTTATCATGAAAGCATTTCAAAGCCATCTTTCTGTACAGAGACAGTGTTCTGGGCTGGAAGGAAAAGTTCTTTCCTAATTGAAACAATGGAGTTAATTAGTGAAGAAAAAATACAATTCCCCAAATTAGGCACTGGCAAGAACATTTTGATTTAGGATTGCCAAGAAATTCTTACTGGTCACAGAAAGGCCATTCCTACACTAGCAAAGCAAAATGTACCTTGGCAATAGCTCCACAGAGCAGTGACAATAGAAGTATTTTCTCAAGACATCAAGCCACACATTGGAGCATTAAAAACAAAATTACCAAAAAAAAAAAAAATCCCTTTTTGCACACACATATACTTCACTTTATCACAGAAACATGTGATTTGATTTCCACTTTATCACATGTTTCTGTGATAAGTGAAGTATATGTGTGTGCAAAAAGGGATTTTTTTTTTGGTAATTTTGTTTTTAACACTGGCTATATAAGCCATCATTATGTTTCCCTGATAGCTCAGTTGGTAAAGAATCCACCTGCAATGCAGGAGACCCTGGTCCAATTCCTGGGTTGGGAAGATCTGCTGAAGTAGGGATAGGCTACCCACTTCAGTATTCTTCAGCTTCCCTTGTGGCTCAGCTGGTAAAGAATCCACCTGCAATGTGAGAGACCTGGGTTCGATCCCTGGTTTGGGAAGATCCCCTGGAGAAGGGAAAGGCTACCCACTCCAGTATTCTGGCTTGGAAAATTCCATGGATTACAGTCCACGGGGTCACAAAGACTCTGACACGATTGAGTGACTTTCACTTAAGCCATCATTATGCCATATGAAGTCACTGGTACACTCTCACCAGTAACTCCTTTTAAAAAACAAAAGCACTACCTTACTAGATTTGGTTTTCCAAAATGATCTTATCTTAAAGTAATGAGGACAGAGAGGGGGATGATTCTCAACAGCTGTTTGGTGATAACGATAGTACTGAAGCAGGAGTTAGTGGCTAGATGATGGTGACTTTACAATTAACACTTTCTAGTCATATAGACTTAAATTGAAGAAAGCAGGGAAAACCACTAGACCATTCAGGTACCACCTAAATCAAATCCCTTACAATTATACAGTGGAAGTGACAAATAGATTCAAGTGATTAGATCTGATAGACAGAGTGCCTGATGAACTATGGATGGAGGTTCATGACATTGTACAGGGGACAGGGATCAAGACAATCCCCATGGAAAAGAAATGCAAAAAAGCAAAATGGCTGTCTGAGGAGGTCTTACAAACAGCTGTGAAAAGAAGAGAAGCCAAAACCAAAGGAGAAAAGGAAAGATATAAGCATCTGAATGCAGAGTTCCAAAGAATAGCAAAAAGAGATAAGAAAGCCTTCCTCAGCAATTAATGCAAAGAAATAGAGGAAAACAACAGAATGGGAAAGACTAGAGATCTCTTCAAGAAAATTAGAGACACCAAGGGAACTTTTCATGCAAAGATGGGCACGATAAAAGACAGAAATGGTATGGACCTAACAGAAGCAGAAGATATTAAGAAGAGGTGGCAAGGATACACGGAAGAACTGTACAAAAAAGATCTTCACGACCCAGGTAATCACAATAGTGTGATCAGTCACCTAGAGCCAGACATCCTGGAATGTGAAGTCAAGTGGGTCTTTGAAAGCATCACTACAAACAAAGCTAGTGGAGGAGATGGAATTCCAGTTGAGCTCTTTCAAATCCTGAAAGATGATGCTGTGAAAGTGCTGCACTCAATATGCCAACAAATTTAGAAAACTCAGCAGTGGCCACAGGACTGGAAAAGGTCAGTTTTCATTCCAATCCCAAAGAAAGGCAATGCCAAAGAATGCTCAAACTACCACACAATTGCACTCATCTCACACACTAGTAAAGTAATGTTCAAAATTCTCCAAGCCAGGCTTCAGCAATACGTGAACCATGAACCTCCAGATGTTCAAGCTGGTTTTAGAAAAAGCAGAGGAACCAGAGATCAAATTGCCGACATCCGCTGGATCATGGAAAAAGCAAGAGAGTTCAAGAAAAACATCTACTTCTGCTTTATTGACTATGCCAAAGCCTTTGACTGTGTGGATCACAATAAACTGTGGAAAATTCTGAGAGAGATGGAAATACAAGACCACCTGACCTGCCTCTTAAGAAACCTATATGCAGGTCAGGAAGCAACAGTTAGAACTGGACATGGAACAACAGACTGGTGCCAAATAGGAAAAGGAGTACGTCAAGGCTGTATATTGTCACCCTGCTTATTTAACTTCTATGCAGAGTACATCATGAGAAACGCTGGGCTGGAAGAAGCACAAGCTGGAATCAAGATTGCTGGGAGAAATATCAATAACCTCAGATATGCAGATGACACCACCCTTAAGGCAGAAAGTGAAGAGGAACTAAAAAGCCTCTTGATGAAAGTGAAAGAGGAGAGTGAAAAGATTGGCTTCAAGCTCAACATTCAGAAAATGAAGATCATGGCATCTGGTCCCATCACTTCATGAGAAATAGATGGGGAAACAGTGGAAACAGTGTCAGACTTTACATTTGGGGGCTCCAAAATCACTGCAGATGGTGACTTCAGCCATGAAATTAAAAGACACTTACTCCTTGGAAGGAAAGTTATGGCCAACCTAGACAGCATATTCAAAAGCAGAGACATTACTTTGCTGACTAAGGTCCGTCTAGTCAAGGCTATGGTTTTTCCCGTGGTCATGTATGGATGTGAGTTGGTCTGTGAAGAAAGCTGAGCGCCGAAGAATTGATGCTTTTGAACTTTGGTGTTGGAGAAGACTTTTGAGAGTCCCTTGGACTGCAAGGAGATCCAACCTGTCCATGCTAAAGGAGATCAGTCCTGGGTATTCACTGGAAGGACTGATGCTAAAGCTGAAACTCCAATACTTTGGCCACCTCATGCAAAGAGTTGACTCACTGGAAAAGACCCTGATGCTGGGAGGGATTGGGGGCAGGAGGAGAAAGGGATGACAGAGGATGAGATAGCTGGATGGCATCACCGACTTGATGGATGTGAGTCTGAGTGAACTCTGGGAGTTGGTGATGGACAGGGAGGCCTGGCATGCTGCAATTCATGGGGTTGCAAAGATTCAGACACGACTGAGCAACTGAACTGAACTGAGTCCTATAGTATTTGTGGGCAATGTGCTACTCTTGAGTGATACAAGAGAGATGGATTCACTGAAGAAAGTCAATGGACCATCCAGTTAGGGAGTGAGGGTCAGGCTCTCAGGTGGCGCAGTTGTACAGAATCTGCCTGCCAATGCAGGAGACACAAGAGACACAGATTCCATCCTTGAGTAGGGAAGATCCCCTGGAGGAGGAAATGGCAACTCCTCCAGTATTGTTGCCTGGAAATTCCATAGACAGAGGAGCCTGGTGGCCTACAGTTCACAGGTTTGCGAAGAGTTGGACATGACTGAGCATTCACACATACACACACACATCAATAAAGTAGGAATATTATACAACAATATATAATCAGTATTAGTCCATGATATGAAGATCATGAATCAAATATTCCCCAACTCTTTTTAAAGTAGGAACCCCTTTCTTATTTTCCTCATCTTATAAATAATTATAGGGAAAAGGGGAAGAAAGAGCTAGAACACTATCTATTACAATAAAATGTGTAAGGCTTGGAGCACAATCAGATTCTGGAAAATCTTCCCATGGGAGCTTATGAAAGAGCACAATGGAGAATGGAAAAGACTGAAAGGTGGGAGGAACTGGAGGAAGAATCACATGCGGCTTGCCTACCTCGTGTCTTGCCCAAGTCTTACTCATGAGGCCAGAAGGATGAACAAAGAAGCACTGACTTCATTGACTACAGAGGCAGGAAGAGGTTGCCTGGCAGGCTTGCAGGCTGCATAGCTAAAGAAAGCAAGGACCAAAGCCAAGCCAAGTGAGGCTCAGTTTCAAGGAATGGGGGTCATGAAGCAGGAATCTGGTGATGTCAGAACCAGAGATGCAAAAGGCAAGGCGAATGAGGCAACTGAATTCAAAACTGAGATCCCCAACAATGTCAGGGTACAAGAAGGACAATCCCTGCTGTGGGCACAGTCCAGGAGGCACAATCCCCCACCCCCCCCCACCCCTCCCCGTGTAAGCTTTGCAGCCTCTGTGCACAGATAACATATTCAGGAATAGAGGAGCACCGAACAACCAGAAGGAGGCAGTCTGCAAAGAGCAGAGGCAGAATAGAACATTTAAAAAACAAATTCATGGACTTCCTTGATGGTCCAGTGGTTTCCAATGCAGGAGGCTCAGGTTCTATTCCTGGTCAAGGAATGAGATCCCGTACGCTGCAACTAAGACTTGATACAGACAAAGAAACTAAAAAAAAATTGAATAAAAATAAAATCAACAGCTAATGTAACTAGGTTTCACCTAGCAGGACATTTTGAAATAAAAATGTTTTCACTAGTCAGTTAATCATTTTCTAGCCCTTTAAAAGATTTTTTCATTGTTATCTAGATTGATGTCACTTTATGATGTCATAAAAGAACTTACTTTCTTAACCTACCCTCCATGGGAACCAGAATATATGGAAAACCATATGAACTGTATTTCAAAAATATCACTTAGGACAGCCAAAGGACAGCCAAATACAAGGCAACAACTGAGTCAGATACAGCTGTCTGCTGAAGTGGGCTCATCCTCTAACCTCACCTCTGTCTCATGGCGCTACCATTTTCGTGTAGAATTACTCCATTTTATTCATGCACTTTCTGCATCCTCTCCACAAAATTTTCAACTAGGAACCAGTTTCCAGCTTCTCATTTAAAGCTACCAGAGAATATTTGATGTAACCTAAGTTACCTGATTAACACCATCCTACCTTTATTTTCTACGTGAAAACCAGACTCTGATGCAGGGTGAAACACAAAGGGCAAGGACAGAATCTAGAAAACAGATTAGGAGACTGCCAGCTCATCACACCCAACTTGGAGTTATTTGTCTTTTTGAAATGGATTTTACAGAATTTCTAGCACTTGCACAGAAATCATCAAATATGTCAAAAGTGATTGAATTTGACACATTCAGTGCCAGTTATTAAAGTTAATGCTGAACATAACTTCATCATAAAGTAAAATCACATTTGTTTGCTTCAAGTATCTAGGCTCTTCAATTTAACATATATTGAACATTTACTATGTATCTGACTCTGATAGGCACTGGGAGCATAAATATGAATAAACAGGATAAGACTGTTCCCATCCTTGAAGCACTCCCAATCAAGTAGAGGGAGTTGGATCCATAAACCACTGACTAAAACACAATATAAACCTATTTTTATGGAATTTTTTAAAAAGGCATATATATATATATATATATATATATATATATATAACAGATAAAGAAGCAACTTTTGAATTCTACTGCTGTCTGCATGGAAGAAAGAAAACTACAGGAAAGGAAAAAAAAAGTCTGTTCTACTGTTAAATTATTTCATCATGTGTTCTATCAGACTGAATCATTTCCATTTATTTAATGGGCCTAAAAGTCTTTACAATGCAGGGAATGGACTTGTGGGCACAGTGGGGGAAGGAACGGGTGTGACAAACTGAGACAGTAACTGATATATACATACTACCACATGTAACACAGACAGCTAACTAGTGGGAAGCAGCAGTGTAGCACAGGGAACTCAGCTCAGGGTTCCATAATCACCTAGAGGGGTAGGATCGGGGGGTGGGATGAGGCCAGAGGGAGGGGATATATGTGTCCATATAGCTGATGCGCTTGTTGAATAGCAGAGATCAACACAGCATTGTACTGCAATCATCCTCCAATTAAAAACAAAAATAAAAAAGGAACCTTTACATACTGTATTACTCTATACATTGCACTTTCTAATCAGTTATCCTGTCTCAAGGTCATAGCAGCCTTCTGGGTTATGGAAGGTTATGCCCATTTTATAGACAAGGCTACAATCGGGAGACAGGGATGAACTGCAGTTAGGGAAGCAAATAAAGCAAGACTGAAACAGTGCTGATTCTTCCTAATTCAGTCTCTCTCTGAGTTTCCCTTGGAAAGAGGGGAAGGAGGGAAGCAAAACCCTGAGAGTGCAGACTCTGTACGCTGTGAGAACAGACTCCCTCTGCCGTGGTAGAACAGCAAACCAGTCCTCACCCAGCCCAGCTTCCGTTCAATCCTTCCTGCCGCCCTGGGTTTTAAATTATTTAAATAATTAACAGGCTCTATAGATGTAATGCTGTGAACGGCCTTGTGATCTGGGAAGACAGTTACACCTTTGGAGATCTTTAGCAAATAAACTGAAAACTCGGCTGTGTGAATTTTCTCTCTGCCATAATTAGCAGCAGATGGACGACTTTTATGGAGCCACCTGTCAGCAGGAAGACTCTCCTTTCAGTTTCTAGTTTCTAGAAGGAGCGGGATTAAAATAGACCAGCGCCTCTTGCTTCAAGTACTCTTAAGGGTCCCAGATGTAATCGGATCTGCCAGAGACTGACAGGAGTCTCCCAGTAGCGCTGGCTCACCTGAGAGGCAGGAGGCAGGAATAAGACAGAACATTTCTTCTCAGCAAGTTTGGGCAGCTGATCATTTCCGAAAACTTGGAGAGCAAACCAGGAGCCAGGCTGCGCTGAAACGTTCCATTTTACTAACCTTTTTATCCAATTTGAAAATACAAATAGAGCTCTCAGGGTGTAATTAGCGGCAATGACTCTTAATACCTGCTTTCCAAATTTGACCTTAATGGACATTCATTAAAATGGGCTCTGACTTCATAGCCTGCGTTAGCAGAAAATGGAAAAGTCCATCTATCACTGTCAGCTCCCATTTTCTGCGTAATCATTCCTGGAAGAAAGAGGCCTGCTAGTGTGCACAGGGGTGGTGGATGGAGCTGAAGAGGAATGGCAAAGAGCTATGCCAAGAGCTGGTGCCTGAAGAGAGGCGTGGCCGGGAATCCTGGCCGGAAGTCAGGGACCTGGGTGCGGGATTTTGCTGCACCTCGGCCTTGCCCTGGGAGCTGAGCCACTGCCTACGCCTTGCCCTGGGAGCTGAGCCACTGCCTACATCTCTGCTTTTAGCACATCTATTTTTTAAAAAAGGGTAAGAATGCCACACCTGCTGCATAGGCTTTGCGAGCATCAGAACAATGTATGTGAAAAACTGACTCTAAAAGCACAGATTGCTATGTCATTGCAAAGACTGATTTTTGTTTTTGTTTTTGTTTTGGATTTTAAGAATGGCAGCATCAATGACAATGGCAGGGATAGGGGTGGGGAACGTACAGCAATTCTAGGTTAAGTCTCCTCAGTGGGGAGGCACTGATCTACGCAGAATCAATTTTGGGTGGTTTCCTTTTTGATAGTAGTGAATAAAGCAATGGTCCAAGATAGTTGAGGGGTTGTGCAAGATGGAGAGTTTGGAGGGGAGGTGTACTTTTCCTGAGAGTTCAGGTAAGAGGAAATGCTGGACCTGGACACCTGCACATCAGGGGGGACCTAAGTGACTGATGGATAAGGGCCCTGGACCAGGAGCCAGAAGATGGGGGATCTCGCCAGGCTCTGACAGTAAGTCATTGTCACTTCCCCAGGCTATGGCCTCCTGACTTCCTGATATCAACTGAGATCAATAGCAGGATGCTTCGTTGGACAGAGGCAGGGCTAAGGGCTGCAGGAAAATTGAGGAAGTTTGAGACAAATCAGTTTGTACTTTAAATTGGCCCCAGAAGAAGGTACTTGAGGCAGGTACTGACATGATGCTTCATAACCATTCACTTCTTCTGCCCACAGCCTTCCTGATTTCTTGTGTCAATAGAGAATTAAGGTCCACAAGAACAAGAGGTTCCCCTGGGAGTGTGAAAGAGGTAAAAGTTGGATAAATTAAAGGGAAAACAACTCTACACCGTGGGTGGTCAAATACAGGAGCTAAAATACTGAAGTGTAGATGGAGGATCTAAATTCACCTAAAAATCTCCAGGGTAGATTTTTCATCCAATTTCATTTGGATAATTGAAGAGCCATCTGTTCCAAGTCACGCTGCTCGAACCTTATCTGATGTGAGATTTGTCTGAAGCTCTGATCCTCTCTTCGGCCTCTCCCAACAGAGTTTCAGCCTCTCCTCACTGAGCACTTAGTATCAGGCCCTGTCCCTCATGTTTTCATGAACTTCGCTGACTCTAATCTTCTTAACAAAACCATAAGGAAACTGTTTATGGCTCTAGTATTACACAGGAGGGAAGTGGGGCTCAAACAAGCTAAGTAACTTAACCAGAACCAAAAGTCAGGAATTAGAGCTAGCTACCCTGGGTGGCAATCCAATTCTTCTTCTATCACTGCACAGGTGATTTCAGCAAAACCTAGGTCTTTCTTCTAAATGGCCAATTTTTGACAGCAAAGCCATTTCTTATATTTGCTGACATGCAGTGGTTTTCATCAGTTGCTTGGTCACTGTACACAGTTCAATGTGGTTTTCTATCACTTAAAGGCAATGTTATTTTGTAAATATTTTGGTCATCTGATGTTCTAACAATCACTATCGCATCCCCAGGGCTTAGCATTAAAAGGAACACGTATAAATGTTTAATGAATGAATGAGTGATGGGAAGAGATTTAAACTACAAGGTTGCCCAGGCAGCAAGACTGGCACCCTGGTACAGGCTGAGAAGAATGAGGACTCAGATATGTCTGTTCTGGTAGCTGGCCACTTACGAGGCCCTTAGAGGGTGTGCTATAGCTGTGGTGTGGGCCTCTGGCCTCTCTGAGCCAGGTCAGAGAAAAACGGAAAACATCACATTGCCAGGGCACTGGTGAACTCATGCAAAGGCCCTTGTTTGCCTCCCAACTCCTTATGATGGGGATCCATGTCCTTAAACGACAGGCATTTTTTTTTCAGTTGGCATACTGTGCTCCTTTCAGCTTAATGACAACTTCAGTTTACAAAACGGCAGGGCCAAGTCCAGGCTCAAACATCTTTGTGTAATGGCAGCATCTAAAAGATGCCTAACACAGTCCAGAATCCTGTCCCTTAATTGATTACATTTGTTGTCACGGAAGAAAAGAAGGAAGCAGCATTTACTGAATGCCTACCATGGGTCAGGAAACTCCTATGCTTTTTTTCTCATGTAGTCCTGGGAGGGAGACATTATTATCATCTTTATTTTAGAGATGAGACAGTTGGGACCTGGAAATGTTATCTAGCTTGACCAAGATCGCTCATCAGTGAGTAGTGGATATAGGATTCAAACCCTGATCAGACACCACAGCAGACACCTCATCCAAATTCCAAGATCCCTGCCTGTGTGGCTCAGATGCCAAAAGAGAACCCAGGTATGTTGAGCAGGGATTAGGGAAGATGGAACTGAGGAAGAATAAAAGGAATATCAGGTTCCCATAGGTCATGTACTAGGTTCAGAACCAAATGCCGAGCAGAATGATCTAGACTGTGCTAACAACAGTGTCACCCTGGAAATGACTGCCT
This sequence comes from Capricornis sumatraensis, assembly GCF_032405125.1. Classification (NCBI taxonomy): domain Eukaryota; kingdom Metazoa; phylum Chordata; class Mammalia; order Artiodactyla; family Bovidae; genus Capricornis; species Capricornis sumatraensis. Next base: position 54,270,847 of record NC_091070.1, read on the forward strand.
CACCCCTGGCCTTAATGTACTCACCTGTGAGAGGTGGGGCATGGGTGGTGATGTTCAGAGCTTCTCTGCTTCCCTCCCAATCCCCAATACTGGGGAGAATACCCCATTTTTAAGATGCAGAAGCAGGTGAGGAACTTCAGTATTCATAGTGCTTGCTAAGCTAATGTTTCCCTTGAAAAGTGTGAGGGTATCTTCACCTCTGGCCACCCCACTACACCACTTGCCACCTCTGAACCTAAAACTGACAGCCCTGATCAAAGGTCTGGCTTCAACTCCCCACTTGGAGGAGGGAGAAGGTAATGACAAATGACAGAATGACTGGAGAAAGGGGAGGGCTTCAGGCCCAGGCTCTTCTGATAAACGGAGGGAAGTAAGGCTTCCCAGATGGCTCAGCAGGTAAAGAATCTGCCTCCAATGCAGGAGATGTGGGTTTGATCTTCCCTGGGTTGGGAAGATCCTCTGGAGGAGGAAATAGCAACCCAGTTCAGTATTCTTGCTGGGAGAATCGCATGGACAAAGGAGCCTAGTGGGTTGCCATCTATGGGGCTGCAAAGAATCAGACACAGCTGAAGCGACTGAACACACACACACCAAGGCAGCAAAGACTGAAGCCAGGCAGATGACTTCTATCTCTTGTCCAAGGTGTGGGGCTCATATGATGGGTTCAGAGCCTTGGGGAGGGTCTCCACTGAGATATCAGTTACGTTAGGATAAGAAACCCGCACCCTGTACACCCCCATGACATACTACTTCACTATCCCTTCATGGGAGAATCCTTCCCCACTTAGAAGATGCCACCTCTGATCTCTCCCACTCCCTGCTCCTTAGAAAGTTATGGGCAACGCTTTCATAATCTCACCCAGGCTTGAAAATGACGTTGTATTGTATCTGCCACTACGGTTTTGGCCAACTCAGATCTCTGCGTTGAAAATTTTCTGCTCAGCCTCCAAAAAGGAAAAAAAAAGATAAGGTCTTGAAAAGCCAGTCGGCTACTTTCTTCCAAATCACATCTGAAGGAAATTGAGATGAGGCGTTACCTTGTCACTGGCCTTCTGCCAAGAGAAGCTGACTGAGGAAGCAAATCAGACATCTCTCTTGGAAGAGGCTGTGCTCGGGTGGATACTCGCCACCTGCTGATGCCCACAGCCTCTCATCCAGGGCAGCATCCCCTGAGGAGACGCTTCCCCTGGATTTCCTGGAGCTTCGGGGGAGTGTGCCGCCCCGTGACTGGCTCTCTCCCCTCCAGCGCTCCAAGGGTGTCCTCTGCTGTACTGTGGGGGCTGGTGATTTATCCATAAAACATGAGATTTGTGGAGAGCCTGGTGGAGAGGCAGAACGTGGGGGAGGAAGCAGAGTGGGTGAAAGGGAGCATAAATAGTTAATTTGATGATGATTTAGAATGACTCTGCTTGCTGTTTGAGATAAAAAAGCTGCAGTGAGTTCAGAAAATACTAAAACAGGGCCTCATACAGGCATTTCATTTAGATTTAATAAGACTGATTATTAAGAGCATATTTCATGACGATTAAGAATTCTGACAGTCTCCCATCCACCAACTTTAATGTGCACCACAAAAATTAAAATACTTATTTATACAGCTAAAGTGCTAATAAGTTCATTTTGAGAAATTCTCTTCTGAGGACTTGCACAGGCTTTAACTTTTTATACAGCGACTCCAAGATGGTAGGATCTAGAAACCAGAGGGAAACTTGGGAGAAACTGCAGTGAAAATCCCCTACCTCTAACTGAGCCACACCCTCACCTCCCTCCATGGCTTGATGAACACTCTTGGCGCTGGCACACAGAGGAAGACATCCTTGTATCTGTGAGCTGCCGCTTCATTTCCTCCATTTCCTCTAGCTCCTCAGAGCTAAGTGTACTGTTGCCTCTCACCCCAGCTCATTCTCTTGCCTGTGATCTGCTCCTGAGCTGATTTGAGTTGGGAGCAAGAAGAACTGATATAGCTCACTCCCTACTGTAGGAAACTTCTAGAAGAGATGATCTCTGCATGCCCCATCATCAGGCTACCTCCTTGCAAGAAGCCTGTCTTGCTGCCCCCACTATTCCATGTGCAAGACACAAGCCATGAGGTTTGTGATAGCCCTTGGCATCTCTGGAGCGAGCCTGGTCTGCGAGACTGGCTTCTGCCTCAATCCTCACCCAAGGATCCAGCTGGCTTCCTTGACTCACTCCCAGCTTGAGGCGCTACCCTGAACCACAGCTCCCTGACTGAGACACCAATTCCTGATGTCTTCCCTCCCTGAGAGGCTGACTCTGCATCCCCTGGGGTCTCCAAGCACCAGCTGGGCCCTGCCAGAAATGGGCAAATCTGCACCCATATCTTCAGGCCAGGGACTGAGAGGGAGACGCTGAACTCGTACAGCCCAGGGTGTGAATACCAGCCCTGCCCCTGTGGACTATGAAATGAAGGGAAAGTTCCTGAACCTTTCTGAATCTCAAAGTCTCCTTTGAAGAATAATGCCAACTTCACAAGGCTGTTGTGAGACTTAAAGAAGATAATGTCAGTAAAAATGCTTAGCACAGAGCTGCCTGATATGCATACAATAAGCATTCCACTGATGATACAAGAATACTGGAGTTGGTAACCTATCCCTTCTCCAGGGGATCTTCCTGACCCAGGAATCAAATTGGAGTCTCCTGCAGTGTAGGCAGATTCTTCGCCAGCTGAGCTACCAGGGAAGCACCTACTGTTCCTACTAATGATATTATTTATCAGTGACAATGATGGGACTTCCCTGGTGGTAAAGAGTGGTAAAGAATCTGCCTGTCAGTGCAGGAGACACAGGTTCGATCCCTGATCCAGGAAGACTCCACATGCCACAGAGCAACTAAACCCGTGCGCCACAACAGCTCAACCTGTGCTCTCGAGCCCACGCTCCCCAGCAAGAGAAGCCACTGCAATGAGAAATCCACACACTGTAACCAAGAGAAGCCCCCGCTCGCTTCAGCTAGAGAAAACCCGAGTGCAGCAATGAAGTCCTAGTGCAGCCAAAAATAAATGAATGGAACTTTTTTTAAAATGGCAATGATGAATTCCAATCCTACCCTGCCTTGCTGAGCATTCACTGTTCTGGCTTATGCTGAGAAAATTTCGGATTTGAAACCATTTCTCCAGTCACCACCAGCCCCAGCCTAGTTTTCTGCCAGCTTTTACCATGGCCGTGTCACCTGGGTCTCAGCATGCTTTCCTCCTGGATTCTTTCCCCAGTCTGCAAATCCTGTGCCCCACTATGGGCTCAAACCTCTTGACTTTCCTGTAGTACCTCACAGAGTAAAAGCTCAATACATCTTGACTGTCGACAGAAAGTGTCTGATATGGGCTTTCATCTCATAGCCCTGGCCCCAGGTGAGCTACAGTGCAATGCTCTCCTCCTTTTCTGCATCTGTCTCCTGCTCCTTCTATACCCCACATAGTTCTTCCCTATATCCCTTTTGCCTGCATCTCTGCCTTTGCTCATCGATGCTCTCTTCAGGTCTGGCTGAGCCCAGCTGGCGGCATCCAGGACTAAAGTGGGTTGAAAGGTGCCCCCACCAAAGACATATCTATGTCTTAACCTCCAGAACCTGTAAATGTGACCTTACTTGGAGAAAGATCACTAATGTAATTTACTTAAGTGAAAGGGAAAATGTTAGTCAATCAGTCTAACTTTGCAACCCCATGAACTATAGCCTGCCAGGCTCCTCTCTCCAGAGACTTTTCCAGGCAAGAATACTGGAGTAGGTAGCCATTCCCTTCTCCAGGGGATCTTCTTGCAATGAGATCATTCTAAACTTAGGCCCTAAATCCAAGGAAGAGAAAGGGGTATCTGCCACCCAAAATACAGGTGAGAAAGCCATGTGGAGACAGAGGCAGAGGCTGGAAATGAGCAGCCACAGCCCAGGAACACTAAAACCACCAGAAACTGGAAGGGGCAATGAAGGGTCCTCCCCAAGAGCCTCCAGAGAGAGCACAGCCCTGCTGACACCTTGATCTCAGACTTCTGGACAACACATCTAGGTGGGAATAAACTCCTTTTACCTTAAATCACACAGTTGGCAGTAATTTGCTACAACAGCTCTAGAAAAGTAATAAAGGAGCTTAAAAAAAAAAATGGCCAACAGTTGGAAGCTGTGGCTCCATGCAGCTGTGGAACATCCAATCTCCCAGCTCACAAGGCATCTAAGGGAACACCGTGGATAACAAGTGAGCAGGGTCAGAGGGCAGGGAACCCTGCTCGCGATCTTGACTCTGGGGAGGAGAGTCAGGCAATGGCACATCTGCACACCATGCAAATAAGCCTCCTTATGGTCAACGTGGAGCAGAACTTCTAAACGTTAAGACTTGCGGTCTGTGACACTCTTGCTGCAGCCCACAAGTGTCCAAGTGGGGGCTGGTTGCAGAGACAGTGGCAAAGTTCAGGTTTGGAGTCCCATACCCAGGCTTCTACTCTCTGCTAAACCACTTGGTAGCTGTGTGAATGTGGGCAAATGATTTCAGCTCTGTACTTTGGTTCCCTCATCTGTAAAATGAGACAGTAAATATCTTCCTTGAAAGTTAAAGGTTAGAAATAGCAAAGGACCTACCCTTCCATAGGTACCTATAGACATTGAATAAGAAACAGATTTTATTGTATTATTATACAATGTAATATATAATAATATGGGCTTCCCTCATAGCTCAGTTGGTAAGAATCCGCCTGCAATTCAGGAGATCCTGGTTCAATTCCTGGATTGGGAAGATCTGCTGGAAAAGGGATAGGCTACCCACTCCAGTATTCTGGCCTACTCTTCTATAGGTACCTATAGGCATCGAATAAGAAATGGGTTTTATTAGATTATTATACAATGTAATATATAATAATATAATAAATGACAATATAATATTTATATTAATTGTATTTTCAGGGGTAGGAAGTCCTATAAATTCCTGTCCCCCCTTTCTTACTCCAAGGAGAAACTAAAGAAGATGATAACTGAAAAAGTGTATTAATTCTATATTAAGCATTTTGGAAGAAGGTTTTTGTGGACTTCACCTATGGACATTATCAAGAGCCATAGAATCATGGAATATGTGGTACCAGAAGGGTCTTTAGCAACTATTTAATAATTCAGGTCCTTTAGTGTGTAGAGGAGGAAACTGAGGCTCAGGAGAAGGAAGTTGCCCAAGTCATACAGTGGCTCTTCATAACGAGCTGGTGTTAGCAGCTGGGCCCCCTGACCCCCTGTCCTAACCTCACTTTATTTCATCAGTAGTGGTCATGCCACAGCCACTGGGCACAGCTCTCTCTCTCCTGAGGTTGGAGGCAGCCTTTGTCAGACAAGTTACGGCCATGTTAACACAAAAATTCAGCTGTGTGAGCTGATGTCCAAAAATCCGTTTAAGACTTGCTTCATGTCCCAGTGAAAAAGGGAAGATGAAAATTTCTTCTGAAACATACCTACTATACATTCATCAGAGGCAGAAAATTGTTGTTCCCTCATAAATTATACCAAAGACTGCTGTGGGTGAATTAGCTGGGGTTCATCTTTTTAACTGTCAGCCCAGATGACCCATGTCTGTGTAGGCATGTGAATATAAGGTTATAACAACATTTGAAAGGATCCTAAAAAAGTGCTTTTGCCACAGTTAAAGTGTGGTCAAAACATATCATTTCAGAAGTCACAATATTTATCATTTTAATATTAATAGCACCATTTTGCATAAAGCACCATACAAGGAACAATTCTATTAGGACTATAAAGATTCCCAGGCTAGAAAAAAAAAGGGGTAAAATATTCAAAATATGTCAGAGAGAGAGAATCAGCAGTGTCACTAGCACAGAATCCAATTTCTTTTCTTTACAGATATTTAAGGCAACCATGCATTCCCAGAGATAGGGACAGCAATCGACAAGGAATAGGAGCAATTTATTTATGAGTCATCTATCCTGCAAGTCAGTAAATGAAGCTTACCCAACAAGGAACTGTGTTTTATGGCTTATGGCCCTATAAATTAAGTTTAGTGAAATCCTTCCAATATGCTTAGAACAAAAGGCTCTGAATTAGGGGCTGGTCAAGGAGAACGCGACAGGGCATTTGCCAGAGCCTGATAATGACATGCTTAGGCAGCATCTTTATATGCAGGACAAATGGAAATAAAAGGAAACATGGGACCAGTGAGTTGTGTTGGTGAGAAAACAGAGCATCAGTCTCAATAGGAACAGGGCATTTTTCAGGAGCTTCACAGGGTAGGTTGTGGAAAGCTCAGCTGTATGGCGAGATGGCTAGAACCACAGGTTTTTGACCCAGACTGCCCCAGGAAGAGTTACAGATTTAACACATCTTGTCTGTGTGAGCATGGGTCAATTATTTCAGCTCTCTGCCTCAGTTTCCTCTTCTATGCAGGAGGAATAATACAAGTCCCTAGCTCATAGGGTTGTTGTGAGAGGTAAATGGGATAAAACCTGTGAAGAGTTTATGACGGTGCTGAATGCACATCACTTATAATGGTGACTATGACGACTCAGACCTCACCTCATTTTCTACAGAGGCCAGAGGGTCAGACAACCTGCCATGACAGCCAGCACTACATCAGCAAGGAAATCTCTCTGTTTCTAGGTTTTCACTTGTAAAATTGGAATAATGCAATGGCATGGTACTTGGAGGCAGTCAGACCTAAATACAAATTTTAGCCCTGCCAGTTACAAGCTGCACATCTTCATCTATAAAGTGAGTAACACAGCTTTATTTGCAGTGCTCTTATAAGAATGGGTCATATGCTATAGGTGAGATGCCCTGCATCTATCAGATACTCAATAACAGCTTCTTCCCACTCTCATTCCAGCTTTAGAAACCTCAAAAGGAAAAATCTTCCTCAACTCTCAATACACAGAATTTTTAAATAGTATTGCACATATAGGGGCTTCCCAAGTGGTGCTAGTGATAAAGAACCTACTTGCCAACACAGGAGACATTAGAGACACAGGTTTGATCCCTGGGTTGGGAAGGTCTCCTGGAGGAGGGCATGGCAACCCACTCTAGTATTCTTGCCTGGAGAATCCCATGGACAGAAGAGCCTGGAAGGCTAAAATTCATGGAGTAGCAAAAAGGTGGACATGACTGAAGCAACTTAGCACGCATGCACATTGCATTTATAGATAAAAATCTCAGCCATCTCAAAATAACACTTAGGACAGTTCTCCATCTTCATATACGTCATCTTTAGAACATGTCACAGGAAGAAATACTGAGCGTGTATTTTTGCTTTATTTTCATGGCTTATTTCTAACCTTTATTCCAATAACAAATGGGTCCTCCCATTCCCTTTACGGAAGAGTTACCTTCTGCAGTGACTCAAGCATTTGGTATTTTTTAGGTGCAATCTCCAGGCTAAACCATTGCTAAACCCTAGAAGACATTTACAGTTTCTCCACAAGGGGGAAACTTAAAAGATTCAGATTATTTCAGTGAACAAAAAGTTTCAAAATGTTGCTATCACATAAAGTAGATTCTTCAAGTGCTTAATAAAGGTTAGCTCCCATTTCCTCACTCAGGAAATTCCCTTAGTGCAGCCTCATCCATAAATGACAGCAGAAAGGAGGAGAACTTCTGGATCTCAGTGCCTCTTGTAGATTAGGATACTATTTCAGTTCTTCAGTGAACGGGAATCAAGGTGACCACCCCCAACAGAAAGTGATGGCCAAAGACAGCCCATGTCACAAATGGAACCAAGTAACACTTTCTACTCCAACAATATTCTGAGTAGTCAAATGGCAATCCTTGGTCAAAATCCACATCTGGAAAACTAGAGATAGAAACCAAAGGCTAGAAATGACTGGGAAGCTTGTGATGGAATTATCAGGATTCAACATGCAGGTAACATCAGTCAGTACCCTTTCTTAAAAACTCCAACTTCCCATCAGTTCAGTTCAGTTCAGTCACTCAGTCGTGTCCGACTCTTTGCAACCCCATGAATCGCAGCATGCCAGGCCTCCCTGTCCATCACCATCTCCCAGAGTTCACCCAAACTCATGTCCATTGAGTCAGTGATGCCATCCAGCCATCTCATCCTCTGTCGTCCCCTTCTCCTCCTGCCCCAATCCCTCCCAGCATCAGAGTCTTTTCCAATGAGTCAACTCTTCACATGAGGTGGCCAAAGTACTGGAGTTTCAGCTTTAGCATCAGTCCTTCCAAAGAAATCCCAGGGTTGATCTCTTTCAGAATGGACTGGTTGGATCTCCTTGCAGCCCAAGGGACTCTCAAGAGTCTTCTCCAACACCACAGTTCAAAAACATCAATTCTTCGGCGCTTAGCTTTCTTCACAGTCCAACTATCACATCCATACATGACTGCAGGAAAAACCATAGCCTTTTACTAGATGGACCTTTGTTGGCAAAGGAATGTCTCTGCTTTTGAATATGCTATCTAGGTTGGTCATAACTTTCCTTTCAAGGAGTAAGCGTCTTTTAATTTCATGGCTGCAATCATCATCTGCTTAAAGGTCAACATTCATAAAACTAAGATTATGGCATCTGGGAAATAGATGGAAGCAGTGGAAACTTCCCATCAGTAAAGCTTAAACACTCCAGCAGAGCAAGCATCTCTGCTCTTCATGGTTTGGCTTCACTTAACTTTTCCCATCATCTCTCCAAAGCTCTGAAGCTTCTCTCATAACTACAGCTTACCACTCCCAGGGCACTAGGTCAGCTTCCGCTCTGCATTGTTTTTCACCTATGCTGTTCCCATAAAGATCTTTCCTCTTCTTTAACCACTGAGCTCCAACTCATTCCCCAAAAATCAGCTCCAAAATTACCCATTCTAAAACCTTCCCCAATCTGCTCAATCGAAATTACTTGTCATATTCCTGTGTGAAATACCTCTTGATAAAGACCACTTAGGTTAAAGATCACAACTTAGGATAAAGACCACAACCCAAGCTATCTTGCAAGACTCTCCATGGACTGGGCCAGCCTCATTTTGCACAGTGCGCTTCACTCTCTGGATTCCAGTCTCAGTGAACTTTCTTTTATATATTGATAGGCACCAGGCTATTTCCTGCCTGGGCCTGTTTACATGCTGTTCGTGGTGTCTGAGTTCCCTGTCTGTCCTTATCCTTTTCACCTAGTGAACTCCCGTTTAAAAAAAAAAAAAAATCTGGTGTTACTTTCTTAGAGAGGCCTTCAGAGATCACTCTGACAAGGTCAAATGTTCCTTGTCTCTGACGTTCTTGCAAATGTTCCTTGTTTCTTATCGCTCATATCTCAGTTGTAATTTTACATTTCTGCGTGTACATGTAATAGCTGACCTAATGTCAATTTCCACACTAGCCATGAACTTTGTCTGTGTTTGCTTGTCAGTGGATCCCTAGTACCTAGTATAGTGCCTGACACGTGTTAGGCATACCGTCAATATTTGTTAGATGAATAAATCACGAGACCTAAGAACAGCAGCACTGGCTCACTCTTGCAGAGCATGAGTGTCAGTACTAGTTAGTACTAACTCTAGTGCGGCTGTAACAACGTAAGCACCATAATTCTTTATCATTTCCTTTTTATTGCTTATGTTATATAGTAAGATGTTCATCTGTCTGAGTCCACTGGACAGAAAGATTCTGAAATTCAGGGGTTGCTTGACATCCTTTTTTTACCTTCTATCACCTCCCAATATCTAGGTCCTAGTACGGAGCATGGCACCAGCTAGAGTCTGTAAGAGCCTGCTGAAATGCAAGGAGCTTGAATTATCTGATGTTCACATTGCTTGCTCCATTTATATAATTGTGAAAGTCATGTCAGCCACCCCCCAGGTAACCCAGGATTTACAGCGGCATCCACAGCAGGTTTCAAGGACTCTGCATGCCAAAGAGGGGAGAAGGGATCACAGAGAAGCTACAGCTCCTGAGAGCTAGAGGACCAAGCCAAATCAAAGTCCAAGTTCAACGCCTGAAACAGGGCACTCAAAGCTGGTGCACTGGGACAACCCAGAGGGATGGCATGGGAAGGGAGGTGGGAGGAGGGTTCAGGATGGGGGACACATGTACACCCATGGCTGATTCATGCCAATGCATGGCAAAAACCACTACAATACTATAAAGTAATTAGCCTCCAATTAAATTAATTTTTTTAAAAAAGTCATGCTGATAAGGCAGTACAGCAAAGTGCCTGAGACCAGTCACAGGAGCCCAGGAGGTTCATCAAAGGTTCACAGGAGGGCCCAAGCCTCTGTCCATTCACTCCTGTAGATGAACTCTGCTGGCCAGAGAGTTTAACCTGAATGTGATTTATATAATTCACAGAGACCAACACGCACTCTGTGGTTTAGAACTTTCTTCCATACAAAAATGAACATATGCACACAAAATGTTATTTCTAATTTCAGGGAATTTCTGGACTCATATAGTGTAGCCACTGTCCCTGCATCATTCCTAACAGTCTATGGAGTACAGGTTAAGAACTCTCGATATAAAGTATAAAGAAAACGAATTCCCAAGAGAGTAAAAGTTATTTGGAATGTTCAAGAGTCAATTCTTACGAGGCTTCCCTGGTGACTCAGCGGTAAAGAATTGGCCTGCCAATGTAGGAGACTCAGGTTCAATCCCTGGGTTGGAAAGATCCCCTGGAGAAGGAAATGGCACTCCAGTGTTCTTGCCTGGGAAATCCTATGAACAGAGGAGCCTGGTGGGCTACAGTACAGGTGGTAGCATAGAGTCAGACATGACTTAGCAACTAAAGAACAACAGCAATACATGAAAAGGAGTCAAATTACCAAAGCAAATCTCCTGAGCCACACATACAGATCCCTTAGAGAGTGTTGGGTCCCATCAACACCTCCTTGGGAGGGTCTCAGTCTCACCCCAGACCCTCTGCTGGCCCATTGCATTTTTAGCAACTTTCAAATCCATGGTTTTACTCTGTAGATGGAGGGCTAGAGCCAAACCCCAAGCCTCCCCTCTCTCTTTCATCCTGTATTTTCCTGCAAGATTTTTTAATATTTTCTTAAAAGCAAGCATTAATTCAAAAGCATCCTCCATTATATGACTATCACAGACTCCTGACATTTCATTTCAAATATACACTGGTCCTTGCACATCCCAAAGTGCCACAAACAGGAGAGGGCAGCTTCTGACCCTGTCTACATCAACATGATCATCTCCATCACCAAGCGTACTAGCTGAGTGAATTTTGTGCCCAAACAAAGTCCCTTCTTTCATAAATATCTCACATATACGCCCAATGCTTTCATATCCAGCACCTTTTAGCACTCATGAAAATCCTGTGTGAGGTAATTTGTCATTATCTTCACTTTACTGATGAGGAAATTATGGCCAAGTGACTTACCCAAGAAGACAAAAGTGAATGTGAGGGTTCTGAACTCAAATCCGGGCAAGGCCTTCTGACTCCAAACTCCCCTGCTTTTATTTTACCTGACTTTTAAAGCTTTTAAATGTCACTATATGAAAAAGGTATTTTGTGATACATATGTTTAGGAGAAACCAGTGACTTGACTGCAGAAATTCTCAGAGACATCATATACCAGTAGGTGCCCTGAGTCGTCGTGAAGCCTACTGGCCCCAGAGCCCTTTTAGAGCATCTCAGGGAACAAGAGGTCCTCAGAATGCATAGCAAGGGACCACTTCCCTCTGCCCTCTCCAAACATTCTTCTTCTCCAGGCTACTTCCTCTCCTCATGTTTGGAATCCCACCTGGAAGGCTATCTGAAAGAGAAGCACCAGGACCAGACTAGACCAGTGTGGACTTGGCATGGAAGCCTAAGGCTGGTATTGTTCTGAAGTCCTGATCTCACTAAGCTCCTCTGGGTGGGACAGGGGGCAGGCATTAGCTTCATTATCCTGAAGCCAAGGATAAAAGCCAAGGATAGGCATTCACTGGGGGCACCATTTCCCTGGGGGCTTAGGCGATAGACCAGGGCACGGAGACATGCCTTCCAAATCTCACAGGGAAAGTATCCACCTCACTTAGGTTGTCACAACAGACTGGGTATTAGTTGCTGCCTGGGGATACACCGAGCACAGAAACTGCAGAGCTACCCAGCAAGAAACATGTTGGCCATTCAACGAAGACAATCGAGTACTTTTTTACAGAAAGTAGCAGCACCAAAAGGACACTGATGCTGGTGAGATTTCTGAAAACAAACAAAAAAGCTGCTCTCTCTTAGACTCACCCATGCTGACAAAAATAAAGATTTAACAGAGGACTGTAGGTCCTGAGCCAAAGGTAGGGCACACTGTCTGAATAGGAATTTATGCCTTTTATTTTCCCCCTAGTTGCCTGAGGCAATCTAGAAGCAGTTGTCTATATGCCAAAATATTGGCATTTTTAGTATTTGGTTTTTGTGGAGGACAAAGAGACATAATATTTAAAATTAGGGCTGCCCCAGAAAACCTGGCCCACGTGAGCATCTTCATTAAGCTAAATCACTTCAAATCAGGTGGGTATACACCTGGATTGCTCAATGAACTAGTTGATTAAATCTCACAGACTGCGGAGTTGTGAGTGTAGGTGTGGAGGTGGGGTGCAGGGACCACAGCCAGGGATGAATTTAAATGGACCAGCTGGGGCAGAGGCAGGTGAAACAGTGTAAGGAGGGAACCATGCCCAGGGGCCCAGAGTCTAGCCTGAAGGTTAGTGGTCAAGGCAGACCCAGCAGATAGAACCAAAGAGGCAGTCAAGAAACAGAGAGGGAGACAGCCAGGACCTGGTAATAGCAACGTGCTGGGAGGCAAGTTGCGGGAGGGTCTGCAAGCAGGCCAAGCCACACACAGCTACCACGGAGCACCAGCAGTGAGGAGACTCAAGGAGTGACCTCAGCCCAAACACCGCTACAGGGGAGCCCCGTTAGAAGAGCTGGAGTGGGAAGAAATGGCTTGACAGAGAAAACCAATTCCCAAGTGGAAAGAGAGGTAGGCTTGAGCCTGAAAGTAAACTTCTGGAACATTCAGTGGGTCGCTGGCAAATTCTTTTCCCCTAGAACTGACCAGCATGAAACCCTGGGAAGAGACTGACTTTGAAGCCAGGCTTTGTCACTTACCAGCTGTGTGACCTTGGAAAAGTCACTTAATATCAGGGTAACTCCACAATTCCACTTGCTAGAGATAGTCCTGGTTTTTATCAGGTGATTCACTTTAAAGAAAGAACTGTATTCTTAATAAGAGTTTTTGAGTAGAATTATTTTCTAAAAATACAATAAAGCAAGTTTCTCAGATAATAAATAGGTTAAAATATACATATGTGTGTAATAGGAAGTACTCTTTGCCCTTCCCCTTTATTTTAACTCTTAGAAGTGTCCCAGATTGGATGTCTTCATATCCAAGTCTCTGTTTGCCTATCTGGAAATAAGAAAATGGATTCTTTTGTAAGTTGTTTTTTTTTTATGGATCATGTATATAAAAAACCCAGCAGAATACTTACAATTCTCTTTTTCATGTTAATTCCCTTCTTTGGCTTTCTTAGCAAACTGTGTCTGAGGGAATAAGATGATCTGGCCTCGGGGAGGAGAAGAGGGTAGAGAAAACTAGTGCTAAGCCCCCTCCCTAAGCCACGTGTCCCCCAGGCCCACTGGCTGCCCTCACTTTCAGCTTCCATTATTTGAGTTTAAGGAGATAAAACAGCTCCTGGGGGCACAGATGGAAGAGCAGCCAGCCCTTCTAACAAGTTCACCTAATCCTAAGGCTAGGTTCACTTAATCCGACACTCCTTTGGCCCCCATCCTTCCAGACACCATACACCAGACAGCCTCACTTCAGACTGGTTCCCGCACTCTGAACCCTGCCTGACCCCAGAGCTGGCTCTATCCCCTCATTTGACAGATTGATTCCTTTTTTCAAGAACAATAGGCTGGCCATGCTAGTCCTGGGGGATATCAGGAAGGGGGCAGTGGTGTTCCCTGTTCTCCAGAAGTCTTTCCCTGGGACCTCTGGAGCTGTTTTCTGCCCGCATCTCAGCCTAGGCACTACCACCCACCCAATATTAGAAAGAAGAGATATCAACACAAGGATGGCACTTGTGCCCTAGACCCCCATGGTCCTGTTCTGCCCATCAGCATGGTCAGGTGGGTGATAGCTTGGTGACCATAGAGTAGGGAGAAGACCCCAGGGTATGGCTCAAGGTCCAGGACACAGTCTCAGTGGGCAGGGGAGTTTTATTTGCATCATTTCTTCACCACCGTGTAGGAAGAATTCAAGTTAGCATCTTTCAGCATCCCAGATGACTAGGGGAAGAGAACCCCATTAGAGGTTTCTCAAAGCGAAAAAATGTGAAAATATCAGTTGCTTAGTTCTGTCCAACTCTTTGCAACCCCATGGACTATAGCCCACAGGCCCCTCTGTCCATGGAATTCTCCAGGCAAGAATACTGGAGTGGGTAGCCATTCCTTCCTTCAGAGGATCTACCCAACTCAGGGATCGAATCCATGTCTCCTGAATTCCAGGCAGCTTCTTTACCCTCTTAGCCACCAGGGAATGTCCTGAGACATACATTATTTGGTAAATGAGAAACAAAATCTCTCTGTAGACTAGACTGATGAGACTATCAAAAATTTCTCATAACCTATTCTGAAAATGTAGCTCTACAAAGCCTCATAAAGGGGCTTCTCAGGTGTCTTGGTGGTAAAGAACCAGTCTGCCAATGCAAGAGATATAAGAGATACAGGTTCAATGCCTGGGTTGGGAAGATCCCCCAGAGGAGGGCACAACAACCCACTCCAGTATTCTTGCCTAGAGAATCCTAAGGAGCCTGGTGGGCTATAGTCATTAGGGTCGCAAAGAGTCAGACAGGACTAAAGTGACTTAGCACACATGCGTCCAAGCCTCACAAAGTGATTATTTGGAAAATAGGAGAGGGGTACAGGTGGTCCCTTCAGTTCAGTTCAGTCACTCAGTCCTGTCCAACTCTGCGACCCCATGAATCGCAGCACGCCAGGCCTCCCTGTCCATCTGCAACTCCCAGAGTTCACCCAAACTCATGTCCATCGAGTCAGTGATGCCATCCAGCCATCTCATCCTGTCGTCCCCTTCTCCTCCTGCCCCCAATCCCTCCCAGCAGCAGAGTCTTTTCCAATGAGTCAACTCTTCGCATGAGGTGGCCAGAGTATTGGGGTTTCAGCTTCAGCATCAGTCCTTCCAATGAACACCCAGGACTGATCTCCTTTAGGGGCAGGAATTTCCTTTCACAGAGAGGAAGTGATTTTGCCCCTATCTTGAGGATTATTTTTGAGGATATGAGTAAACCTTGGAGAGGACACCCCATCTCAGCTTCTGCTGGAGCAGGCAGAGCCCTGAAGAGAAAGCTCCATGTTGGGGATAGACTAAGGGTGGGAAGTTTTTCCTTTTTTATGCTGAGATTTCAGCACCATGGATTGGCCTGTGAAGGTTTCATAGCAGAAAGCGTGGCCTTATCTAAGAACAAAGGAGAGGCCATCTGCACTCAAACTTGAACACTTTTCACTTTGAAATCTCCACATTAGCCTCTTCTTCCCAAGTTCCCACTTCCCCGGCTACAGTCTGCTCCACTGAATTTCCAAGCTGGCCTAAGCTGGTAAGGGAGCATTTTAGAGGTCCCCTCTCCTCTGGAAGGAGGGGTCTGGGGTTATTCTGCAGCCTAGACTCAGTCTCCATACGTGAGCCTCTGAAGCCACACTTCCCTACTTCAGCTGGACTGGCCCAGTCTACACACAGCTGAGCTAGTCCTCCCATGAAGCCCTCACCTATTCTCCTGCAACTCTGATGTTTGGCCTTGTCTTGGCCTGCCTTCTTGTGCAGGGTGAATCCTACTTTTTGTTTCTCCAACCACAGCCTGAGGTCCTACTCCAAAAGAGCAGAGTCCTCTTCTGTGGGATTTCCCAGGCAAGAACACTAGAATGGGGTGCCATTTCCTTCTCCAGAGGATCTTCCTGACCCAGGGCTTGAACCCGCATCTCCTGCATTGCAGACAGATTCTTTACCTGCTGAGCCATCAGGGAAACCCTGGATCACCGCCATCTAGCCTCAAATCCCACCACCACCAGGACATTCTGTGGCCCTCTGATAACTGCAGCCCAAATGGAGTCCAAGAATGCCACTCCCTTTGGACACCATGACTTGAACTCCAGGGCCCCCTGGAGCCAGCCCTAGCCCTGGGGTGCCCCCTGGTTTGGGTATATACCTCATGCTCAATTCTCTATTCTGGATCTGCTTCTAAATTACTTTCCTGACTCTAGATTACCCACACAGAAGCAGTAAAGAGGCCGAGAAAAGCAGGAAGACTCTCTGTATTGAGCACCGAGAAAGTTGAGCACCACCCAGTCCCTGACCATCCCTCCTGCCTCTCCTCTTCCTGTTCCCCGTCAGTCTCCACACTCCAGGATTGCAGAAGGGCTACCAGAGTGTCAGTGTGAGCCTGCCTGGCTGTCTTGTTCTCCACCTCCCTCCTTTTCTCTACCCCACTCAGTGGGGTGTCAGCTCCTACAAGAAGCCTCAACACCTTTTCCCTCAGTCACCCTCCCCACTATAGAACTGGCCTCCTCCTCCTTTCTGCTGGTGCCCACCCAACTGTACAGACTATCGCAATCCCCAAAACTCTTCATGGCACCCTTAGGGTCATGCCTGTCTCTCCTAGTCAGGCTGTGAGTGCCCGGAAGATAGGCACTGGTCAGCATCATCTCTCTTTGTGTCACCCAGAACTTTCTCGGTGCTCAGTACAGAGGGTCTTCCTGCTTTTCTCAGCCTCTTTACTGCTTCTATGTGGGTAATCTAGAGTCAGGAAAGTAATCTAGAAGCAGATCCAGAATAGAGATTTGAGCTAAGGCCAGGGAGCAGTCAAGGGCCAGTTAAAAGTCAAGCAGTAGGCAAAAGAATCAGAGAGCAGGCAGGGCTGGGTAGCTAGCCAAGGCCCCGAATACCAATTCTGGGTAGACAGCTCCCTCGGGAGTCTGTCACCTGCTCCCAATTAGGGTAGAAGTCTGCACACATGTCCACTGAGCTAGAAGGAGCATGGAGGCAGAGCTCATGGGCAGATGCAATGTCTCTCCTTCCATCAGCTTAATATTGTCTGACCCATGGAGTGTGCTTACATGACTCCATGGTCATGGGGATGGTTTGGGACTCCTACCGGGAGGACAGTCCAAAAGTTTCTGCACTCATCTCTCCATGGGAGCTTCGGAAAGGCCCCGCTCCTGGTCAGTCTGAACAGGCGTGGTGGAGAACACTGATATTTTATATACAGTGGAGGTCAGGAGCCCTAAGGATGATGCCCTCCTGAAGCCTATTTCCCCATCGCCTGGGTTCTAATTTGCAGTTCTTATACAACTCTTATATGTAGCTGAAAGACCTAATTCAATATATAAGCGTATCAAAACAACACATTATACACCTTAAACTTACGCAATGTCAATTATAGTTCCATAAACTTGGGGAAAAAAGAAAATAGTGCCAACAGGGGGTGAGATGGTTGGACGGCATCACCGACTCGATGGACATGAGTTTGAGCAAACTCTGAGAGTTGGTGATGGACAGGGAGGCCTGGCGTGCTGCAGTCCATGGGGTCGCAAGGAGTCAGACAGGACTGAGCAACTGAACTGAACTGAGATCAGGGAGGGTCTCTGCTATGGGAATCTATCCTACTGGCTGTCAGAAAAAATACACTGAAGGAGAGCTCCCTTCAAGGCTCCTAAATTCTCACATTTTTCCTTTTTTTTTTCTTTTTGCAAAGGAGAAACGCTGTATTATTCCATGACAGAGATAGCGATAGCCTCAGAAAAGGGTTACGTTCACACCTAAGAAAGCGAATGGCTAAGAATCCTCCTATTTGTGTGTGACATTGTTTATGGAGAAAGAAGGTAAAGAGTTACTCATTTTTGTCATGCTTCCTGTCCTCTGTGAAACCAGATTTCCTGCCACTCCTGGGGCCTCTGAAGAGTGGGGTTTTGTGTGCTTAAGCCTGGTGCAGTCTTCTTAGGGGCCTTTCTGTCTAGCGTCTTGAACATAGCCCTTGAGAAGTGTCCAGCCCACTCCTTCCAGAGAAATAATGTCACAGCTTCCTACCGACCACCCCACCCGTTGAACTGCCCCAGGCCTGCTCATTCGCCAAAGCCATTCACAGCCCCGACTGAGAGCTTAGAGAACTGCTCCACAATAATACACTTCGCTGTCCCCAGCTTCTCTGTTCGGCAGCCCCACCGCCACGCTGAAGGCACCAGCGGGTCATTTCAGACTACACTGAAGAGAGGAAAAGTACCAGGTTCAAGCAAGCATTATGATTATGATTATTGCTGCTTCTACAGGAAAATGGTCCCTGCGTGAGGGTCAGTGCATATTCAGCGTCTCTGCGGTGCGTCTTCCCTCCATCAAAAGGCCGCTTCTCTGATTCTGAGAAGAAAAGGACCAAGAAGGAGGAGCTGGATTTAAATGGGGAGGAAATTAATAAAGTGATTTTCCCGAGGAGTAGGAACCTTATTGCTTATTATTTCCCATCTGCCGTCCTCTCCATGGGCTCCCGTACTGCATGAACTCTAGGACCTTGTGTGAGCCATTTAAACTTTCTCTCCTTGGACGTTTTATCTATCAAAAAAGGGTTTGAATATTTGCTCTAACTCCCTAATGAGGGCAGATGCAACAAGAGGTCAGTGGAACAGCTCTTGAAGGTATAAAGAAACATAAGGCTTCATCACCCTCTTTATGGGCCCCAGCTTTACACAAACCCCTTTTCTGCTCGAATGGAAATAATTCTGTTTTGATGTAACAATCTGCCAGATTGCTGGGGCTCAAGGGAGGAAAGGCACACTGTGTCTGCCATCCCCAAGCTCTCTACTTACAAACAAGTAATTGCCATAGAGAGATGTGAATAGCAGGGAGTGCAGAGGAGGGCGTGGCTAATCCTGCCAGGGAATGAAGGGCAGAATTTATCGAGAAGGTGAGAGCCGAGCTGTCTCTTGAAGACGGAAAAGATGAAATTTTTATTTAGGTTGAAATATTCACTGAGGAATTAAAGGCTGCTAAAGGAATGTTTAAGATGGAAGGGATCGGTGGGGTTGTGAAAGAACTAGAAAATTGAGGTCAAGGTTTTAAACCAGCAGTCTGTCACTGCAAGAGTGATAGCAGAATGCCGAGAACATGGATTTGTAAATTATCAGCTGAGGCTACCAGTGACTACTGTCTCTCCCTGTACAGGGCGGTGTGCTCACCTATCAGGGACTGAATTCTCAATTTCATGTTTTATACGCTTAACACACCAAAGGGCAGATGGCAGTGTCATTTGCTCCTTAAATGTGCCTTCCCTCCATCCAAGCCAAAAGTATTTACAAAGGATGTATATTTAGCCCAAAACAAATCATCACATTTGTCAAACAAATCCAACTTTATTAGGGCTGATGTTGCAAATAATTTCCTCATTATGTAAATGAATAAAATCTGCTTTTAATTAATCTCTAGGCTTTGCTTGCACTATAAGAATAAAATATGTTTTTATCTTATTAGGGGGTTGCTATTTTTAACCAGTATCATGGAGGGGAACATAGTCAGAAATGGCAGGATAGATTTATCTAACAAAGTCAATGGTTCAGTGACAATTCTAGGAACTCCACACTATTGAACAAAACTCCCAACTCATGATGTGCAATGACCTTGAAATAGGTATAATTAATGGAAGGATGATTCAGACTCAGTTCAACTAACTCTGGCTGTTATGCTCTGTTTGGGGGATAAATCTTCTACCCATAAAAAAGGCTGAGCACCAAAAAACTGATGCCTTTGAACTGTGGTGCCAGAGAAGATTCTTGAGTGTCCCTTGGACTGCAAGGAGATCAAACCAGTAAATCCTAAAGGAAACCAACCCTGAATATTCATTGGAAGGAATGATGCTGAAGGTCCAACATTCTGGCCACCTGATGCAAAGAGCTGACTCGTTGGAAAGCTGCTGATGCTGGGAAAGGTTGAAGACAGAAGAAGAAAGGGGTGGCAGAGGGTGGAATAGATAGCATCACCGACACAATGGACATGAACTTGAGCAAACTCTGGGAGTCAGTGGAGAACAGAGAGGCCTAGCATGCTATAGTCCATGGGGTCACAAAGAGTCAGACATAACTTAGCAACTGAACAACTTTTACCCTGAACAAGACTCTTGCTCTTCCTTTTATACATACAGAGAACAAGAGATAGGAGGGAAGACGGGATGGAGAATTCTGTACTCTATATACATAGTGTACATATATATGTGTATAAAGATGCTATTAAATAGTTCCTCTTTTGTCTATATACAAAATATACATAGTTAACATCTAATGATGGACAGGGAAGCCTGGCTTGCCACGGTCCATGAGGTGGCAAAAAGTCAGACACGACTGAGCAACTGAACTGAACATCTGATAGTTAACATTTCCTTGGCTCCTCATTCCTTTCTGCATCTCAGATGGTCCTTCTGTATTCATTTTTCTTCTCTCAAGAGTACGTCATTTAGAAAATCCCTAAGTAAGTGTCTACTGGTACTAAAATCTTTTTCAGTTTTGATTTGCTCTCCTGATTTTTAAAAGTTACTCTTTTGCCTTCATTCCGTCCTTTCACAATTCTAGATTAAGAATTACTTCTTTTTTATCTAGAAATTACATGATACTATATTTATTACAAAAACACTGCAGATCTGTGGCAGGCAATTTCCAAAACACAAATGAGAAAGGAAAAAAAAAAAAAAAAAAAGAGCAAGAGGGGGAGGAAGAAGGAAAAGGAAAACAAAGAGAAACCTGACCCCAGGCTTCTGGCTCCAGTGAACACATGTTCCCATGTTTTGGCACCTACACCCCAGACTCTGTCTCCATCATCCACTGAGTCTTCCCCTCAGAAGGAGCTGGGGAACCTCAGACTGCATCTAAGAATGACTTTCTTCTCAAGACACTGGTGGTACATCCCTTCATCCGCTGCTTTGCAGCACCACTGACTTGCACAGTCTAGTCCACAGTTCTTTGTAAACAATCTGTGTTTCCATACTGGCTGCTCTTAGAATCTCCACT
The DNA here is from genome assembly GCF_032405125.1 of Capricornis sumatraensis. Classification (NCBI taxonomy): domain Eukaryota; kingdom Metazoa; phylum Chordata; class Mammalia; order Artiodactyla; family Bovidae; genus Capricornis; species Capricornis sumatraensis. Next base: position 54,291,813 of record NC_091070.1, read on the forward strand.
TTGTTTTTGGTGCACAGTTTTACAATGATGTGTTTAGGTGTGTATTTCCTCTATCTATCCTGCCTGGAGCTCATCAGACATTCTGGATCAAAGGATTTGTGTCTTTCTTAGAAACCGTTCAACCATTATATCTTCCAGAGCTCTGCTTAGACCTCCCTCTAGTCTCTAAGTTTCTTAGTGTCTGTTATTTTCAAGTTTTTTGCCTTTCTGTGGCAAATTCTGTATATTTTTCATAAGTTCCAGTTCACTGATTTTCTCTTTACTGTGTCTAATCTGGTCTTGGGTGAGGAAGACAGGGCCACTGGGGTTTTCATTCTTTTTGTAAGATATAACTCCATTCACAGTAAAAACATACATCTTACAAGTACAGCCTGATGACCTTTGACAGGTATACACACTTGTGTACAAACCACCCATACCCAGACACAGACCATTCTCAGCATCCATCTTGCTCCTTCCTGCTCCTTCTCAATCAATACCCTCCCAGTGAGTGAGTCAGCCACTATTCTGACCACAATTAGCTTTGTCTGGCTTTGAACTTCATCTATATGAAATCACATGTAAGAGACATGCAGGTTCGATCCCTGGGTCGGGAAGATCCCCTGGAGAAGGGCATGGCAACCCACTCCAGTATGCTTGCCAGGAGAATCCCATGGACACGGGAGTCTGGCAGACTACAGTCCATAGGGTTGCACAGAGTCAGACGCGACAGAGCAGCTTAGCATGCGTGAATACATGGGGCCATATGGCATGTGTACTCTGAATCTGGCTTCTTTTGTTTCACTGGAAGACCACGTGGTTTATCCACCCTGCTGCATTAGCGGTAGTTTGTTACTTTCACTGCACTGTAATATTTCATTGTATGAATATACTGCGGTTTATTTGTCCCTTCTCCTATTGATGGATTTCTACGTTTTTAAGTTGAGAGCTACTATTTCACTACATTTATTGAATTTTATATTTCAATTATAATTTTTTTAATTTCCAGACATTCCATTTAGAATTTTTCAAAGCCCTCATGTCGGGTCACTTTTGACAGTCTTTTGCTCCTCACTCTTAATTTCCTTTTCCTCTTCTGTTTCTTTAATATATGCACCATGTTAAATATGTGAGACCATGGCTGTTACTGGCTATCTGTTGACGGTCACTCATGATACTTCGTTGCCTTATGCTTTGTGATTTCTGCTTAGGAGTTCACCTTCGTTGGGACTCAGACTCTGGGAATTCTTTATAGCAGGGACCAAATGTGAATTCCTCCAGAGATTTGTGTTCCTGCCTGCCAGGTCAGTTTTAAATTAAAATTCTCAGCTTGTGGTTATTCGGACCATGCAAATACTGTGAATTTGGGCTCCAAATTCACATAGAAACTGGTGCACTGCCATGTTCTCAATCCAACAATAGGCAGCCTGAATCAGTCAAGATTCTGCCTTGTTGCCTGCCTCCATGAAATGGATATTTTTCTAATTCTCCTTTTCTCTGAGAATGTCGCTTTTTATTGGTCCCAGCTTCACTTAGGAGCGGTCTCCCTCTGATACAGGCCTTCTTGTTCACCTCCCTAACATTAGCACAGCTACTAGCAGCCAGAGACCCAGGTCACCTGGAATTTATTGGTAATTGGCAATAAAATAGGCGGCATCAGTTACCTCTTTGGATATCTGATCCTACTTCATTCTTAACCTTAGAGAAGTTCCCTACCCTCCTATATGCCGTCTTTTCCTTTAAAAACTAAAACATATTCATTTTGTTTAGCATATTTAGATAGGTTAAATATTTTGCCAAGCAGATTTAGGTAGTTTTACAAACCATCTAGCCCACCCTCTCTCCAGATACCATGGTCCATTCAGTTCTGTTTCAACAAGGCAGGTGGAATGTCTTTCAATGTCCATCTTCCAAAACATCCCTTAAGTATCACCTCTCTAATCTCCTGCACTTTGCCCCATAAATATCAATCCCTCTCTTGCAGGTACTTCTTTTTGGTATCTTTATCTTAGGATATTCTTTTGCCCTAGTGAAAGAGGCTTGCCTTTTTCACTAAACATCACCAGATTCTAAGTTCCCTGGGGGTCAAAGCCATGTGTAATCACAGCCAGGCCCTGGCATAGAAAGAGCTCCACAAGTGCTAATTGGAATGAACTAAGCTGAGGGTCCAATGTCCACCAAAGGTCCCTGCAGAACTGAATCCTGGCATCCTCAGACCCTCAATAAAAAGTATTTGTGAAAACTATTATTGACAACCCTATAAGAAAACCACATACACCAAAGAGGCCTCACCACACAAAGCCAATGGAAACACATCTGAAGTCACAGGAAGCCAAATCTAGAGCTCAATTACACACAGCAGCAGCAGTGGTCAGCAGTCTGAGACCTGATCAGAATAATCATTTCATTCCCTTGGAATCTTGTTCTCTGAGCCTCAAGTTTCAAGTTTTGAAAGTATTAGCACAGTGTTTCTTAAGATATTTACAATGAGACAAAGAATTTCCCTTATTTAGGTGGACTTTACTATTATACCATCTTTCCTGTTAAAATTAACAGGAGGAAGAAAAAGCACTTAAAAATTGTTTTCACCAGACTCTTTATTGTAGCTGCCCAGGATGACCAGCTTTGAGTAATAGATTATAACAATATGTGCACCCAACTTGATACCAGATACCTCTGGTGGCTCAGATGGTAAAGAATCTGCCTACAATGCCAGAGACTTGAGTTCAGTCCCTGGGTCAGGAAGAACACCTAGAGAAGGGAATGGCTACCCACTCCAGTATTCTTGCCTGAAGAATTCCATAGACAGAGGAGCCTGATGGGCTACAGTCCATGGGGTGCAGAGAGTTGGACATGAGTGAGCAACTAACACTTTCACTTGCAGATACCTTACAGCATCTTCTTTCTTCATGAAAGCTGAGCCAAAATTAAACTACAAAAACCACTGATATGGTAACTAGATCGAATGTTCAAGCCTAAAGCTTATTACCCCAGAGAGTCTGTGTGATGATATCAGCATGATCTGATCCCAAGGATAAGCAAGACCAACTTAGTGGCCCTTACAAATGATAGAGATTAGAGAGAGCTGCAGATGCCTTTGCCAAGTTATTTTAAGGGCAGCATAAATTCTAATGTATGTATCAGCTATTTCTCCAGGCCATGCCAGCCTGGGGGCACAGTAAAGGTAGAAGATAAAAATAAATCAGGCATTCCATAGCTCAGCCCTCACCAGCTACTAGAATGCTCTCTGACAAGCACTTCCTTCAGATTCAAGGGCTGCGGATAGCGGATGTGAAGGGGGAAGCTTTGGAGTGAGTGGTCCCTTACGTGTCACGTCGCCTTCTGGTACCACCTGGTACCACAATCACACCAAGAGGATGTCATAACTGCTCCCAAGTAAGCTGGATGCCTAGTCTCCCTTGACAGGAGATGCTCTTCTCAAGGGTCTTTCTAAGACATGTGGCTGGACTTGAACAGCATGGATGGTACACTGTTACATTAAAGCACTCAAAATTTTTCACCTGCTCACAATCACTCTGGACTTGGCCATGTGATACGTTTTGGCCCCTGAGCAAACAGCAAATAAGAAAAATGCAAAGACTTCAAAAAGAGCTCTCACATTAGAGTTTTCCTCTTTCTTATAATTCCTGAAATACTTCTACCCCCATAAGAACAAGCCTAGGCTAGAATCCTAGAAAATAGGAGAATGAAGGAGTGGAAGTGAGTCCCCTCAGCTGAATAACATATCCGGCCAACTAGCCCCAGAAGATCCAGCTGCTGAATCAAACTTAAGAGTAAGTCCAGCCAAGGCCAAAAGAAAAACATCACCTAGCTAAGCCTGGCCCAGTTTGCCAACTCACAGAACCATGGGCTAAATAAATAATTGTTGTTTTAAGTCACTAAATACTGGAGTAGTTTGTTATGCACCAAAAGCTATTTGTATGCCTTATACAAAGAGATGGAAAAAATAAATATGTTCATGGAATGGCTTGTTAAAAAAATATACACAAAGTAAAACCAGAGACTTTAATCAAGACATTATAGGCTCTTGAAGAAATATAAAAGCCAAGGATTTAGCTATCATTTCCTTCATATCATTTGAAGAGGTTGTTACAATGCTCACTTATTCCAAATATCTCTGTCATCAGTGAACCAGGGTATCAACCTCCTACATACATCAAATCCTGATGGAAGTTCCAAGCAGTGTAGCATCAAGGGAAACAGTGAAACAGTAGCTAAGAGCTCTGGAATCAGACATTCAAATCAGCACTGGAAAGTTTGGTTTCGTCCTTTCTAAAGTGGAAAGATAAGAGTACTACCTCACAGAGCTGTTGTGAAGATTAAATAATGCACACGCACTGTATGCTGCAATGCCTGACACACATACGTGCCCAAAAGTATTCGCTTGTCTTATTAGCCATAAGCTTGGGAGTTAATAAAAAATAATTAGCTACCATTTATTGAATCCATACCGTGTGAAAGACACTATGCTAAACACCCATGTACATTACCCTATTAATCATCATGATATCACTGTGAGGTGGTTATGTTCCCATTTTAGATGTGAGGCTAATGAAGCACAGAGAGATTCAGTAACATGCCAGGTGTCATATAGCTGAGAAGTGGCGATACTGACTCAACCTTCTTAAACAACATGCCATGCCACCTACCATCCAATCACTGCCTAGTGGTTACAGAGAAATTACATAGGATTTTCACAATGTGGCCTCGCATTGCATTTTCGCCATTTTAACAGGCTTCCCAGATTGTGTCTGTACTGGGTACTCTTCCTGGATTGTTTTCCCCACTCATAGTCCTCTCCTATCACCTAGTAAAAGAAAATCCTTATCGTTTTGGGCCCAGTTCAAAAACTACCTCCTGTAGAGATGTTTTTAGATTTCTCTAGTGGATAAGGTGGAGAAGGAAATGGCAACCCACGCCAGTACTCTTGCCTGGAAAATCCCATGGATGGAGGAGACTGGTAGGCTGCAGTCCATGGGATCGCTAAGAGTTGGACATGACTTCACTTTCACTTTTTGCTTTCATGCAATGGAGAAGGAAATGGCAACCCACTCTAGTGTTCTTGCCTGGAGAATCCCAGGGATCGGGGAGCCTGATGGGCTGCCGTCTATGGGGTCGCATAGAGTCGGACACAACTGAGCGACTTCACTTTCCCTTTTCACTTTCCTGCATTGGAGAAGGAAATGGCAACCCACTCCAGTGTTCTTGCCTGGAGAATCCCAGGGGCGGGGGAGCCTGGTGGGCTGCCGTCTATGGGGTCGCACAGAGTCAGACACGACTGAAGCGACTTAGCAGCAGCAGCAGCAGCAATGGATAAGGATGTGAGCTCTGGAGTCAGACCACCTCTGTGGGAACCTAGCTTCTGCCACCTACTAATTATGTGAATTTAAGTAAGATACACCTCTCTGAATCCCAGCTTCCTTCTCTGGAAAATAAGGGGAATGATGCCTATTTCACAAAGATAGATAGACAGACAGACAGAATCGAGCGCAGTGCCTGATCCAGAGTCAGTGCACAATGCTACCTAGCATCATTTTTATCAAATGGATTCCATAACATTTTTATTTTAGCATATTGCATGCAGTGTAGTTAATTATCTGCCTCTCTTGTTCTCCCTGACTAGATATTACAGCCTTTGAGGTCAGATAGCACATTTCTTGGTCCCCCATCAAGGGTAACAAGTTAGGGGGGTGGGTAAGGTTCCCCCCAATCCTTATCTAGCCACACACTAAGCACTTGCTACATGTCTGTAGAAATTGATTTAATCCAACTATCAGTCCTTATTTTAGGTATTTAATCTCCCTGATGGAGCTTCGGTTTGCTCAGCCATAATTTTAGTATGTTGGACTACACCAATTATTTTCAAGTACTGTTGTTCAGTGTTTACAATGACACCTTCTCAAATGAATTTACACATGGATATTAAAATATGAAATGGATTCTGTGCAGAGATGCTGTAGTTAAAGATGGTATGAAGTGCAGATCTTATCTATCAGCCTGCCCACACTGGCACCTGTAGGAAGCCTAGACCATAGGGGACATGATTCCCCCATATAGTCCAGACTTTGTAAAGTAGGGGCCAGGTCCCCAGATGCTCCATCCCCACAGACGGATCCAACTCCAAGCATTAATCTGTTAAGGATGAGGAAAGACATTTGGAATGAATGGAAAAATAAGTGTCCAAATCACCAGAAAGTGCTTCAGAGAACAAGGATGAGTAACACTCACTTGACAGCCCTAACAGAGAATGAGCCTGGTGTTGGAACCATGGGTTCTTGAATTAAATCATCTTGAATTGTCTTCCCAATTATGGGACATGGGAGACAGTTGGCCTCTGTGAGCTAAACATGGGCTGAAGTTTTGCAGCTTCCAACCAGAGTTTTAGGTACTGGTAGGAAGTGACAAGTCACAGGGATACAAGAGTACTTGAATATTTCAAAAAGCCAAAGGATAATGTTAGGTTGAGACACCAAACTCCTTTGCAACTTGCAGGAATGACATCAATGGGAGAACTCAAGCTCACTGGAACCCTTAGTTAGCAGGTGTATATGTCTTTAATGAATAAATTATTGCTTCATAAAGCAAAGTTTTTTCATATGAAAGTCTTTTAAAAACAGCATCCACTGAGAAAATCAAAGTAGAAAATGTTTTAGCAATGGCTCACTATGTGCCAGGTGACTTATAATCAAGCCTGTGAAGCAAGCATTACTATCTTTGTGAACAAGGAAACCAAGCCAGGGAGGCTAGGTTTATTCCTTATTAGCCCACAGTAGGCAAATAATGTCACAAGACTTAAATTTGTGCCTCCTTTCTTCCTGTGTTTCAAAACACCTGCCTCTCCACTGGATCACATCTCTGTTGATGAGAAGATCGCAATCTGATTCCCCCTGCTCTAAGAGTGACCACTGAATGAACTATTTGGTAACATCACTTTCACCCTGGCTCTCACAAAGCATAGCGATCACCTGGGATGTGTTAAAATGCACATGTACACTGACTTTGGAGATTCAGTTGGGACTCGTGTGGGTCTGGGAGTCTGTGTTTTAACTAGTATAGGAGATGATTTTGGCATAAGTGGGCTTCGGTCTCTACTTTGAAAACATTATCTCTAAGACATAATCAACGTTATCAACAGAGGGGATGTTCAGAGAGCTTTAGGCTTAACTTCTATTTTACTATCTGAAAAGTTTCAAAACCCTTAGAGGCTTCCAGATTAAGAATTTGCTCCTTAAAGTTAATAAGGACAGAATGTGGCTGGTATAGAGGGCAATCCTAAATTGGTTCCGGTTCCCCATCATCCCGGCCAGGAAGATGTCACTAATCTTCGGGGCTAGCTGTTCCAAGACAGAGCTTGAATAAGGAAGAGAAAGAAAGGGCACCCCTGTCTTTCCTCTTTGAAACATAAAAGTAAAGACAGCAAGGAGAATGCTGATGGTGACAGATGTAAGAAGTCTATTATATATTGCAGAGATCCAGATTAGGAAAAGCTTTCCAAATCCAATTTTTCTGCTTAAAGCAGAAAGCAAATAAGGCCATCTTGGGGTGCCAGCAGTCTCACAGGGTTCAATGATGGGAAGTCTGGAGGCTGTTTGAAACCTGCCCACGGTGCCAAGTGGATGGAATTGTGACAATGTAATCAGGACCCTCATCTTTCTTACTTAAAAGGGATCTGATTAGGGTGAAGATGGTGGGAAATTGTTATGCTGAAACGAGTTCCAGGGTAAAGTGACTAGAGACGGAGGACTCTGAATGGCTGGAGAGCGTGCTGGCAGGAGAGGACAGTAGGGCCCTGTGTTTGAAGGGGCAGCAAATAAACCCTACACCCCACCTTTTCTATTCTCTCTCCCAAATTTAACATTAAAATGAGTGTCAGCTGGCAAGGTGCTGTTGTGATTATGTGGAGAGCTCAAACAAAGGCCTTTTACAAGTTTCCACTTCCCAAGTAATCAAACTAATCAATTTATCTGCCTGGATGATCACTGAGTACTTTTTCCAAATTTGAAAATAAAACCAGGAGGATTCTGGGATCTTGGCTAAGTAGTGAAAATACCAGGAAATCTCTCTTCCAAATACTCCAACTACCCGTTAAACCTTATGAAAGGAAACTTCGGTGTAACCACATGAGAAGCAAAAAACAACGGTGTGTGGGTACTGGTGAGAATTTATGAAATAATGGGTTAATAATTAAGAATTGGCCCATCATAGGTAGATTTGAGTCTCATGTATCTATTTTCTCCAACTCCAATGAATATTTGGGTCTCTGTATCCAAGCATCTGTACCTTTTTCTGTGCTAAAAGTTTGACTGTTCTTTGATGGAATCTGTATTTGTCTCAAACCAAAAGACCACTCAGTCTCACCTGACGTTTCCTTCTGCTTCTGCGGATCAAGGGTCTTAGAAGATCAAAGAGTTGCTGGCTGACACTTTCCTTCTCCTCTAGATTCAGAATTACTTTAGCAAGGGATATTTTCTCCTCTCCTCAATCTGAATGCTTTGAGGTGCCAAGAATTCTGCTGTTCAATATGGTGGCCACCAGCTACATGTGCCTATTCAAACTCAGACTGAAATTAAATGAAATTTAAAATTCAGGTCCTCAGTCACATTAACTCAGGTGCTCAGTCACATTAACCACTCTTCAAGTGCTTAATAGCAACATGTGACAAATGGCTACTCTAGTGGACAGAGTACACACAATACCATGAGGATATAGTATCATCTCAGAAATTTCTACTGGACAACACTGATTTGGAGGACTGGAAGAATTTGGAGGTGGGCACACAATTCTTTCTATAAGACAGGAACTGCAGTGGTCGACCTGAGGGATGGAATGCACAGTCTTCAGGCAGAGCACAAAGGAATTCATGGCAGTTCTCACCTCCTGACTCTTCACCGCTACCAAGCTGACATCTCTCACGAATAAAGTAACAAAAAAAAGAAGACAATCAAGTGAAGTCTGTGAAAACGTGCAACACAAGAGCTAATTCCTGCACCATTAGAGTAAAATTCTTTCTCTGAAATGGATTTGCTCCAAAATCACACCAATGTTAGGAAAAACAACTGCTTCATGTTTTCAGTAAGATACCACTGGACATGGCTTTTACTGAATCAAAAAGACTACTCCAAAATAAAACTGCAGTAGCCAAATAGTAACCACCTTTTGATTAATGAAGCAGAGAACAAATCTGAGAAACCCTCCAAAAGTTCTGAAGAAGTGAATGAAGAGATGAAAGTTTGCTCTGTAGCGAAGCCCACAAGGGAAAATGGAATCACAGTTCATTTCACATACATAGACACACACACGCAGCTTATACACCATACTTCTTGATGAAATCCACACCAGCTGTCAATTCCAATTGATCTCAAAATACGAGGCTTTCACTTAAAAATTTTCACCCATAAAATCAGAAGATTAAAAAATTATGGGCTAAATGAAGAGACCAACAACTTGAAAGAGGAGAACCAAGCTGAAAAATTCGAGGCCAGTAGCTCCCACTGAAACTGAAGAAATTCAGGAAATTATGTATTATGCTTCTTGAATACATACATTTATATATTCAATAAAACAAGAGCAAACGGAGCAACTGAAAAATACAGAAGAATTGTTGTAAAATGTTTTGAATCACCGTATTTTTAAAAAAGAAGTTGAATGAAGGCAGTGAAGAACAAGAAAGGCACTTAAAAAACAAAGAGGAAATAATTTAAAAGACCAGCTCATGACATTTTTGTATAATGGAAAGCAAAAAATGTAAATGTCAAGACAACACATACGCAGCAAGGATGAGGATGCAATAGATCGGATTCTTTTATGTCATAAGTTAAGGACAGAAAACTAGCAATAATCAGCTTTCTGATTAAAGGAGGGAATGTGAACACATACCTTTAGCAATACTAGAACCCCACAAAGATTACAGTAAAGAAACAGATGAAAAATGAAGTTAAGCAAATCTCCCAAAATACAGAGGAAAAGGACAAAGAGAAAACACGAGGGAAATGGAAAAAAATTAGAGGACCAAATAGGGAGGGTGGGGACCAGGCACGTATGTGTGTGTGTGTCTATGTGTTAGAAATGGGAAGGGCAAGTAATAAGACACCTTCCAAAATGGGAGTGCTACAGATGACACCAACAACTAGAACTCAAGATGCAATAAAATAAGCATGTTATTGAAAAGGGGGGAGATTGAAAATAAGATTGAAGATGTAAGCCTCTGGAGAACAGAAAATTGCAAGAAGGGGGACTGGCTGGTAGAGGGAGGGATGTTCCTCATAGCAAGTCTTGTGGGATCACTTGACCTTTTTAATAATGTGCGTGTAAAACTTGGGGAAACAGAAGCTAAATTTTAAGTAGAAGGCATGTCTTTTTCTAAATTTTATTTTTTTACTTTACAATACTGTATTGGTTTTGCTATATATCGACATGAATCCACCACAGGTGTACATGAGTTCCCAACCCTGAACCCCCCTCCCATCACCGTCCCCATATCATCTCTATGGGTCATCCCAGTGCACCAGCCCCAAGCATCCTGTATCGAACCTAGACTAGTGATTCGTTTCTTACATGATAGTGTACATGTTTCAATGCCATTCTCCCAAATCATCCCACCCTCTCCCTCTCCCACAGAGTTCAAAAGTCTGTTCTTTATATCTGTGTTTCTTTTGCTGTCTCACATATAGAGTTATCATTACCATCTTTCTGAATTCCATATATATGTGTTAGTATACTGTATTGGTATTTTTCTTTCTGGCTTACTTCACTCTGTATAATCGGTTCCAGTTTCATCCACTTCACAGAATTGATTCAAATGCATTGTTTTTAATGGCTGAGTAATACTCCATTGTGTATATGTACCACAGCTTTCTTATCCATTCATCTGCTGATGGACATCTAGGTTGCTTCCATGTCCTGGCTATTATAAACAGTGCTGCGATGAACATTGGGGTACACGTGTCTCTTTCAATTCTGGTTTCCTTGGTGTGTATGCCCAGCAGTGGGATTGCTGGGTCATAAGGCAGTTCTATTTGCAATTTTTTAAGGAATCTCCACACTGTTCTCCATAGTGGCTGTACTAGTTTGCATTCCCACCAACAGTGTAGGAGGGTTCCCTTTTCTCCACACCCTCTCCAGCATTTATTGCTTGTAGACTTTTGCATCACAGCCATTCTGACTGGTGTGAAATGGTACCTCATTGTGGTTTTGATTTGCATTTCTCTGATAATGAGTAATGTTGAGCATCTTTTCATGTGTTTGTTAGCCATCCGTATGTCTTCTTTGGAGAAATATCTATTTAGTTCTTTGGCCCATTTTTTGATCGGGTCATTTATTTTTCTGGAATTGAGCTGCATAAGTTGCTTGTATATTTTTGAGATTAGTTGTTTGTCAGTTGCTTCATTTGCTATTATTTTCTCTCATTCCGAAGACTGTCTTTTCACCTTGCTTATAGTTTCCTTTGTTGTGCAAAAGCTTTTAATTTTAATTAGATCCCATTTGTTTATTTTTACTTTTATTTCCAATATTCTGGGAGGTGGATCATAGAGGATCCTGCTGTGATTTATGTCGGAGAGTGTTTTCCCAAGGAAGACTGGATTCTTCAAATTGAAAAGAACTGACTGCTGAAAGCAAGCTTATTATTGAAAGAACTGACCTAGGTATAACCAGGGGAATATAAATTCCAAGGATAAAGAGGAAATCTTTTGTTTTCTAGATTGCAAGAAAATGATAACCTAAATGGGGATCAGATTAGTAATTTCATAATAATTGTACTGTTTCTTAATAATTTGTGTGTGTGTGTAGCTTTTGTCTTTCAACACAAGAATTACTGGGTATTTTAAAAAAACTATGGACAAAATCTATGACATGAATTGAGGGAGAAAGATCAATAAGCCTTTTCTTTTTAATGAAAGGAACTATTAGCAACAGATTTATAGGTTATAAGAATGTGAGAATACTGTTACATTAGGTAACATCAATGACATTGATAACTTTCTGAAAAAAAAAAAAATCACTGAAATTGATATCAGATAAAACCCAAATAGAATAAGAAAGAAAGAAAGAAAGTGAAATCACTCATTCTTATCTGACTCTGCAACCCCATGAACTGTAGCCTACCAGGCTCCTCCATCCATGGAATTTTCCAGGCAAGAGTACTGGAGTAGGGTGCTATTTCAATCTCCAGGGGATCTTCCCAACCCAGGGATTGAACCCACGTCTCCCACATTGTAGGCAGATGCTTTAACATCTGAGCCTCCAGGGAAGTCACCAGAAAAATAGAATAATAAATAAAGATAAAAAGTTTCCAATAACTATCCCATCAAAAATTTCTGGCATGAATTTCTCTTACAGGTGATTTTTTAAAAACTTTAAAAGATTTGATGAATATAAAACAATATTCAAAGCTGCACAATTCCATACAGTTCATACTGTTCATGGGGCTCTCAAGGCAAGAATACTGAAGTGGTTTGCGATTCCCTTCTCCAGTGGACCATGTTTTGTCAGAACTCTCCACCATTTCCCATCTGTCTCGGGTGGCCCTACACAGCATGGCTCATAGTTTCACTGAGTTAGACAAGGCTTTGGCATAGTCTGTAAAGCAGAAGTAGATGTTTTTCTGTAACACTCTCGCTTTTTCAATGACCCAACAGATGTTGACAATTTGATCTCTGGATCTTCTGCCTTTTCTAAATCCAGCTTGAACATCTGAAAGTTCACAGTTCACATACTGGTGAAGCCTGGCTTGGAGAATTTTGAGCATTACTTTGCTAGCGTGTGAGATGAGTGCAATTGTGCAGTAGTCTGAGCATTTTTGGCATTGCCTTTCTTTGGGATTGGAATGAAAACTGACCTTTTCCAGTCCCATGGCCACTGCTGAGTTTTCCAAATTTGCTGGCATATTGAGTACAGCCCTTTCACAGCATCATCTTTTAGGATTTGAAATGGAAAATTCTTAAAGAGATGGGAATACCAGACCACCTGGCCTGCCTCCTGAGAAATCTGTATGCAGGTCAAGAAGCAACAGTTAGAACTGGACATGGAACAATAGACTAGTTCCAAATTGGGAAAGGACTATGTCAAGGCTGTATATTGTCATCCTGCTTATTTAACTTATATGCAGAGTACATCATGAGAAACGCTGGACTGGGTAAAGCACAAGCTGGAATCAAGATTGCTGGAAGAAACAAAAATAACCTCAGATATGCAGATAACACCACCCTAATGGCAGAAAGCAAAGAGGAACTAAAGAGCCTCTTGATGAAAGTGAAAGAGGAGAGTGAAACAGCTGGTTTAAAACTCAACAAACAATAAACTAAGATCATGGCATCTGGTCCCATCACCTCATGGCAAATAGATGGTGAAACAATGGAAACAGTGACAGACTTTATTTTCTGGGGCTCTAAAATCACTGCAGATGGTAACTGCAGCCATGAAATTAAGACACTTGCTCCTTGGAAGAAAAAGTTATGACAAACCTAAATAGAAAACTAGACAGCATATTAAAAAGCAGAGACATTACCTTGCCAACAAAGGTCCATCTAGTCAAAGCTATGGTTTTCCCAGTAGTTATGTATGGATGTGAGAGTTAGACTATAGAGAAAGCTTAGCACGAAGAATAGATGCTTTTGAACTGTGATGTTTGAGAAGACTCTTGAGAGTCCCTTGGGACAGCAAGGAGATCCAACCAGTCCATCCTAAAGGAAATCAGTCCTGAATATTCACTGGAAGGACTGATGTTGAAGGTGAAACTCCAATACTTTGGCCACCTGATGCAAAGAACTGACTCATTTGAAAAGACCCTGATGCTGGGAAAGATTAAAGGCAGGAGGAGAAGGGGACAACAGAGGATGAGATGGTTGGATGGCATCACCAACTCAATGGACATGAGTTTGAGTAAGCTCTAGAAGTTGGTGATAGACAAGGAAGCCTGGCGTGCTGCAGTCCATGGGACAGAAAGAGTTGAACACGAGCAACTGAACTGAACACAATTCCAAGGAAATTTTAAAGTGACACAAAATCCAAAGTAAACAGAATAAAAATTTACAGATTATTATTCTTTACAGATATATAAAAATTTTGGGACTTCCCTGGTGGTACTGTGGGTAAGAATCCACCTGCCAGTGTGAAAGACAGTGGTTCAATCCGTGGTCCAGGAAGATTCCACATGCCTCAGAGCAACTAAAGCTGGTGCACCATAACTACTAAGCCTATGCACTAGGCCTGCAAGCCACAACTACCAAGCCTGTGTGCCTAACTTCTGAAGCCAGTGCACCATGGAGCCTGTGCTCTTTGGCCAGAGAAGCCACTGTAGTAAGAAGCCTGTGCATCACAATGAAGAGTAGCTTGGATCACTGCAACTAGGGCCTGAATGCAGCAACAAAGACCCAGTGCAACTAAAAAAATAAACAATTTTTTAAAAAACATAGAAATCTGAATTATAATGGTAAATAAAATTCAGTAACTACTTTAAAGACCTGATCATTATAATTAAACATGGATCATTTCTGGAAAGCATGAACAAATCAGTACTAGAAATTATAATAATTTCACCAATATACCAGCTAAGAAAAATGAGACAACTTTATTCATAAAAAGATAAAGGGATAGTAGGTAAAATTCAATACCTGCTATTTATAAAATATCTCCTAATAATGCAAATAGAAGCAGCCTCATTCAACACTTAAACTTTTGGGTTTTGGTGTAAGTTTGCAAATTTGATTTCTTTTTTCTTTTTAGTTGTTTTATTTGGCTGCACCTCACAACATGTGGGAATCCCCCAGCCAGAGAGAAAACCTGTGCCCCCTGTTGTGGAAGCACAGAGTCCTAAGCACTGGACCACTAGAGGAGCCACTATAAACATTTGCTTTAAACTGGTGAACACTACTCTTAAAGCAGACACCACTACAGACAACACTAGTAAACTAAGGCACAAAACAAATATAGCCACAGTGAGGTTCTGACTAATAATATGGAAATAGGAAAGGAGTATACATACTAGAAAAGAAATAGGAAAAGTATTACTATTTTAAGAAACTCATTGAAAAAGTGTTTGAATCAATTTTTAAGAATCAATAAAACTGTTAGACAAAAAGATATAGAACATTTCATGAGAGGGGAAAAACCCATTCCCAACAGAACAAAAAACAGAAAATATGAAGATGGAATCTTAATGGGAAGTGTGTGTGACCTAGATTGGGAGAGGTGGGGGTAGGAGCCTAGAGTATTTTACCGAGAGATATACAGTAAAACTCAACTAATGGGAAGACTCAGCATGCTCTTCTATGAAAAGTCTAAATACTTTAAGGACGTCAATTCCTTTCAATTAAAGTGTTGCTTTAAAGCAATTTGAATTAAAATCCCAATAGGCTTTTTCTTTTTCTTAAACTGGATAAAATTCCTGCAACCTTAATTTGGAAGAATAATCAAGCAAAATATTTTTAAGGTATATTAAAAAGTAACATGGAGGTGAAAGAAGCCTTCCAAATCCAGAACATACAGAAAAACATCAATAACTAAAACAGTCTGGCACCGAGGCAAAAATAAATGGCTTGAACTGAGTACAGAATAGGAAGCAACTAGAGTTAAATATAAGATTATCAATCAACAGAGAAGGAGGACCTCTCAACATGTTGACCTTCACTGTGGTTGCAGTTATACCTTCAGAAAAACAGCACACCTGCGGTATGAAGAACAGAGAAGCTTTATTTTGACTTCACTAAGTGGGAAAAGGTCAGTTTTCATCCCAATCCCAAAGAAAGGCCACACCAAAGAATGCACGAACTACTGCACAAATGCACTCATCTCACATGCTAGGAAAGTAATGCTCAAAATTCTCCAAGCCAGGCTTCAGTAATACATAAACCATGAACTTCCAGATGTTCAAGCTGGTTTTAGAAAAGGCAGAGGAACCAGAGATCAAATTGCCAACATCCACTGGATCACGGAAAAAGCAAGAGAGTTCCAGAAAAACATCTATTTCTGCTTTATTGACTATGCCAAAGCCTTTGACTGTGTGGAGCACAATAAACTGTGGAAAATTCTGAAAGAGATGGGAATACCAGACCACCTGACCTGCCTCTTGAGAAACCTGTATGCAGGTCAGGAAGCAACAGTTAGAACTGGACATGGAACAACAGACTTTTGTTGTTGTTTTCCAAATAGGAAAAGGATTACGTCAAGGCTGTATATTGTCACCCTGCTTATTTAACTTCTATGCAGAGGACATCATGAGAAACGCTGGGCTGGATGAAGCACTAGCTGGAATCAAGGCTGCCAGGAGAAATATCAATAACCTCAGATATGCAGGTGACACCACCCTTAGGGTAGAAAGTGAAGAAGAACTAAAAAGCCTCTTGATGAAAGTGAAAGAGGAGAGCGAAAAAGTTGGCTTAAAGCTCAACATTCAGAAAACGAAGATCATAGCATCTGGTCCCATCACTTCATGGGTAATAGATGGGGAAACAGTGGAAACAGTGTCAGACTTTATTTTAGGGGGCTCCAAAATCACTGCAGATGATGATTGCAGCCATGAAATTAAAAGACGCTTACTCCTTGGAAGAAAAGTTATGACCAAGCTAGATAGCATATTCAAAAGCAGAGACATTACTTTGCCAACAAAGGTCCATCTAGTCAAGGCTATGGTTTTTCCAGTAGTCATGTATGGATGTGAGAGTTGGACTGTGAAGAAAGCTGAGTGCCAAAGAATTGATGCTTTTGAACTGTGGTGTTGGAGAAGACTCTTGAGAGTCCCTTGGACTGCAAGGAGATCCAACCAGTCCATTCTGAAGGAGATCAGCCCTGGGATTTCTTTGGAAGGAATGATGCTAAAGCTGAAACTCCAATACTTTGGCCACCTCATGTGAAGAGTTGACTCATTGGAAAAGACTCTGATGCTGGGAGGGATTGGGGGCAGGAGAAGGGGACGACAGAGGATGAGATGGCTGGATGGCATCACTGACTCAAGGGATGTGAATATGAGTGAACTCCAGGAGTTGGTGATGGACAGGGAGGCCTGGCGTGCTGTGATTCATGGGGTCGCAAAGAGTCGGACACAACTGAGCGACTGAACTGAACTGAACTGAATAATATCCCAATAAATATGTAAAGGATACAACCAAATAATCATATAAAAGGACCTACTACTACCAGTAAACATTTATAAAAATATGCAGTTTATCAGTAACCAAAGAAATAGAGTTTAAAACCAGTTATTCACCTATGAAGGTAACAATTTTTCAAATGACAACACTAATTATAGGCAAAGCTCCAGCAAAATTTATATCATGTTGCTAGTGGCAGTAAATTTATTACAATGTATTTGTAAAGTAATTTGGCAGTTCTGATCAAAAACTCAAAATGTTTTTGACCTAGTAATTCCATTTCTGGGAATCTAGCCTAAGAAAATAATGTGAAGTCTAGAAAAATACTGATGCATGAAGATGTCCAACTCAGCACTATAATTGCAGAAACATAAAACTATATACAAAGTAAAAAACAGCATAATAAATAATGACAAATCCACTGGAATTAAATATTAAACACCATTCAAAGTCAAGATTATGAAGATTAAGTGGCAGCATGGAAAATATGAGTAGTTATAACTGATTACAACTCTGAAAAAAGTTAACCTATGACTAAGTACTATAAAGATATAAGTACAAATATTAATATATAAAGTTGGGCTTCCCAGGTGGCACTAGTGGTAAAATAGTAATATACTGAACACCAGCTATGCCAGGCACTTTACATGCATCATCTTTAACCTTCATATCACCTCTAGGAAAAGGAGAAACAAGTAACAAAATAATAAACTACTAAGAACTCTAGCATCTTCCCTGAAGCACAAATGTGTCACCCTTCATGCAATTGCTCCAAGTGCCATCAGCTCTCAGTGTTCTCTAGAAACTGGCCTCAGCCTAAGGAAAAAAGGTCACTCAAGGTCACACTCCATTCCCAGAGCAACCTATACCTCATATCTGGTCATGGCAAAGATATAAATGTCCAGCTCCCTCACTGCAGCTGGGAACAAGGCTGAATGGCTGTTCTAGGATCCAAACTCTTGCATGGTCCTCTGAGGCCTCTGCTGAGACTGCGTTGTATCTTCAACTGTCCCTTCACCCCAGCTTGCCCACTACTCATCCCCAAAAGAGTTGCTACTCAGAAAATTCTCTGACAGAAAGTCCCTACACACTGACCTCCATCTCAGAGCCTGCTTTCAGGGGATCTCAACCTGGAATAGCTAATGCAGGATGGTTCAAGACAGCAGCATTAAGATGGCAGCCAGGTCATAGGCACCACTGCCAATGGTAGGTGAAGCCTGGTTTGCACCTGGCACAAGTTTGCAGTGCAACTGTAAAAATGCTTACAAGTGGTGAACAAAGATGGTATACTAGCTGAAGGAATGAAGTAGGTCAGGTATTTAGGAGACAGAGGGGAAACGGGAATTTTAAGGACAACAGAATTGGACAGCTGTTGCTAGGGACATCTGAGGCTTTAGAGAAAGATAACAAAATGCTGAAGGTGATGAGGCATTAATTCAAAGCAAAGTATAAAAACCACAGGGCTTTCATGCGGGGTAAAAAAAGTAAAACTGAAGATCAGGATCAGCACTTACTCACAAGAAGGCAGCGCTCCAGAGAAGGTTCAGTTCTCAACATAGGCAAGTCTATGGCAAAGTCAGCAGGAGCCAGAAGTATACGATGGAGTCAGTGGGGTTGATGCAGTCACATACTCTGATCCCTGGACTCCTCCAAGGCCTCTGGCTGCCGAAGTGTTCAGCTCCTCCCTAATGAGGGCTGGTGCTTCCTATCACCTGCCAATGTTGCAGAGACCTCCCCTCATAAGACAATATATTCACCACCCCCTTACTAGGGTCCACCTCCACTTTCTTTCCCTCATGTCCAACAAATGAGATCAAATCAAAATATAACCCAAGATTTAACACTAGAGATCATAGTAAGAAACATGAAGTGATAGTATATGCAAATCAAATTGACAAGAAATCAAGAAAATACAATGGATGGTCTTCTGGTTCTCTCTGCTTCTACAAACCTAGAGATTCCTACTGCCATTTCTTGTCACTTTCTCACCCATCCTTTGACTTGTCTCCAGCCGTGGCCCTCCCTGTTCAATTTACTGCCCACTTAGTTTAAAGGCACTTCCATGTCACCCTGGAAAATCAAGTATTTTCATCAGAATCTTGTGCCCATACAGGAGAGTACAGAGCCAACTGAAAAAAGACAAACCATGGCACTGAAACTTAGCTCTCTGTCTCCTGGCCTCCAACACAATGCTCTGTAGAGCTGGTCAGGAATGATAAGTTTTATTGGCAATCCACAATTATGGGACCAAATGGCCCAATTTAAGTAGTGCCTGCCTTTGAAGATTTATTTTCTTTTCTTTTTTTTTTTTTTTGATTTTTCTTTTTTTTTTTATTTTTAATAGCTTTATTTTTTTAATTAAATTTTAAAATCTTTAATTCTTACATGTGTTCCCAAACATGAAACCCCCTCCCACCTCCCTCCCCATAACATCTCTGTGGGTGATCCCCATGCACCAGCCCCAAGCATGCTGTATCCTGCGTCAGACATAGACTGGCGATTCAATTCTTACATGATAGTATACATGATAGAATGCCATTCTCCCAAATCATCCCGCCCTCTCCCTCTCTCTCTGAGTCCAAAAGTCCGTTATACACCGCTGTGTCTTTTTTCCTGTCTTGCATACAGGGTCGTCATTGCCATCTTTCTAAATTCCATATATATGTGTTAGTATACTGTATTGGTGTTTTTCTTTCTGGCTTACTTCACTCTGTATAATCGGCTCCAGTTTCATCCATCTCATCAGAACTGATTCAAATGAATTCTTTTTAACAGCTGAGTAATACTCCATTGTGTACATGTACCAAAGCTTTCTTATCCATTCATCTGCTGATGGACATCTAGGTTGTTTCCATGTCCTGGCTATTATAAACAGTGCTGCGATGAACATTGGGGTACATGTGTCTCTTTCAATTCTGGTTTCCTCGGTGTGTATACCCAGCAGTGGGATTGCTGGGTCATAAGGTAGTTCTATTTGCAATTTTTTAAGGAATCTCCACACTGTTCTCCATAGTGGCTGTACTAGTTTGCATTCCCACCAACAGTGTAGGAGGGTTCCCTTTTCTCCACACCCTCTCCAGCATTTATTGCTTGCAGATTTTTGGATCGCAGCCATTCTGACTGGTGTGAAGTGGTACCTCGTTGTGGTTTTGATTTGCATTTCTCTGATAATGAGTGATGTTGAGCATCTTTTCATGTGTTTGTTAGCCATCCGTATGTCTTCTTTGGAGAAATGTCTATTTAGTTCTTTGGCCCATTTTTTGATTGGGTCGTTTATTTTTCTGGAATTGAGCTGCATAAGTTGCTTGTATATTTTTGAGATTAGTTGTTTGTCAGTTGCTTCATTTGCTATTATTTTCTCCCATTCAGAAGGCTGTCTTTTCACCTTGCGTATATTTTCCTTTGTTGTGCAGAAGCTTTTAATTTTAATTAGATCCCATTTGTTTATTTTTGCTTTTATTTCCAGAATTCTGGGAGGTGGATCATAGAGGATCCTGCTGTGATTTATGTCTGAGAGTGTTTTGCCTATATTCTCCTCTAGGAGTTTTATAGTTTCTGGTCTTACATTTAGATCTTTAATCCATTTTGAGTTTATTTTTGTGTGCGGTGTTAGAAAGTGATCTAGTTTCATTCTTTTACAAGTGGTTGACCAGTTTTCCCAGCACCACTTGTTAAAGAGATTGTCTTTACTCCATTGTATATTCTTGCCTCCTTTGTCAAAGATAAGGTGTCCATATGTGTGTGGATTTATCTCTGGGCTTTCTATTTTGTTCCATTGATCTATATGTCTGTCTTTGTGCCAGTACCATACTGTTTTGATGACTGTGGCTTTGTAGTAGAGCCTGAAGTCAGGCAAGTTGATTCCTCCAGTTCCATTCTTCTTTCTCAAGATTGCTTTGGCTATTCGAGGTTTTTTGTATTTCCATACAAATCTTGAAATTATTTGTTCTAGTTCTGTGAAAAATATGGCTGGTAGCTTGATAGGGATTGCGTTGAATTTGTAAATTGCTTTGGGTAGTATACTCATTTTCACTATATTGATTCTTCCAATCCATGAACATGGTATATTTCTCCATCTATTAGTGTCCTCTTTGATTTCTTTCATCAGTGTTTTATAGTTTTCTATATATAGGTCTTTAGTTTCTTTGGGTTGATATATTCCTAAGTATTTTATTCTTTTTGTTGCAATGGTGAATGGAATTGTTTCCTTAATTTCTTTTCCTACTTTCTCATTATTAGTGTATAGGAATGCAAGGGATTTCTGTGTGTTGATTTTACATCCTGCAACTTTACTATATTACTACTCAAAAGCTTTACAGACAAGCAAAAGCTGAGAGAATTCAGCACCACCAAACCAGCTCTCCAACAAATTCTAAAGGATATTCTCTAGACAGGAAACCGAAAAGGGTGTATAAACCCGAACCCAAAACAATAAAGTAAATGGTAACGGGATCATACTTATCAATAATTACCTTAAACGTAAATGGGTTGAACGCCCCAACCAAAAGGCAAAGACTGGCTGAATGGATACAAAAACAAGACCCCTCTATATGCTGCTTACAAGAGACCCACCTCAAAACAAGGGACACATATAGACTGAAAGTGAAGGGCTGGAATAAGATATACCACGCAAATAGAGACCAAAAGAAAGCAGGAGTGGCAATACTCATATCTGATAAAATAGACTTTAAAACAAAGGCTGTGAAAAGAGACAAAGAAGGCCACTACATAATGATCAAAGGATCAATCCAAGAAGAAGATATAACAATTATAAATATATATGCACCCAATATAGGAGCACCGCAATATGTAAGACAAATGCTAACAAGTATGAAAGGGGAAATCAACAATAACACAATAATAGTGGGAGACTTTAATACCCCACTCACACCTATGGACAGATCAACTAAACAGAAAATTAACAAAGAAACGCAAACTTTAAATGATACATTAGATCAATTAGACCTAATTGATATCTATAGGACATTTCACCCCAAAACAATGAATTTCACCTTTTTTTCAAGTGCTCATGGAACCTTCTCCAGGATAGATCACATCCTGGGCCATAAATCTAAACTTGATAAATTCAAAAAAACCGAAATCATTCCAAGCATCTTTTCTGACCATAATGCATTAAGATTAGATCTCAATTACAGGAGAAAAACTACTAAAAATTCCAACATATGGAGGTTGAACAACACACTTCTGAATAACCAACAAATCACAGAAGAAATCAAAAAATGCATAGAAACTAATGAAAATGAAAACACAACAACCCAAAACCTGTGGGACACTATAAAAGCAGTGCTAAGAGGAAAGTTCATAGCAATACAGGCATACCTCAAGAAACAAGAAAAAAGTCAAATAAATAACCTAACTCTACAACTAAAGCAACTAGAAAAGGAAGAATTGGAGAACCCCAGAGTTAGTAGAAGGAAAGAAATCTTAAAAATTAGGGCAGAAATAAATGCTAAAGAAACAAAAGAGACCATAGCAAAAATCAACAAGGCCAAAAGCTGGTTCTTTGAAAGGATAAATAAAATTGACAAACCACTAGCCAGACTCATCAAGAAGCAAAGAGAGAAAAATCAAATCAATAAAATTAGAAATGAAAATGGAGAGATCACAACAGACAACACAGAAATACAAAAGATCATAAGAGACTACTATCAGCAGTTGTATGCCAATAAAATGGACAATGTGGAAGAAATGGACAAATTCTTAGAAAAGTACAATTTTCCAAAACTGAACCAGGAAGAAATAGAAAATCTTAACAGACCCATCACCAGCACGGAAATTGAAACTGTAATCAGAAATCTTCCAGCAAACAAAAGCCCAGGTCCAGACGGCTTCACAGCTGAATTCTACCAAAAATTTCGAGAAGAGCTAACACCTATCCTACTCAAACTCTTCCAGAAAATTGCAGAGGAAGGTAAACTTCCAAACTCATTCTATGAGGCCACCATCACCCTAATACCAAAACCTGACAAAGATGTCACAAAAAAAGAAAACTACAGGCCAATATCACTGATGAACATAGATGCAAAAATCCTCAACAAAATTCTAGCAATCAGAATCCAACAACATATTAAAAAGATCATACGCCATGACCAAGTGGGCTTTATCCCAGGGATGCAAGGATTCTTCAATATCCGCAAATCAATCAATGTAATTCACCACATTAACAAATTGAAAAATAAAAACCATATGATTATCTCAATAGATGCAGAGAAGGCCTTTGACAAAATTCAACATCCATTTATGATAAAAACTCTCCAGAAAGCAGGAATAGAAGGAACATACCTCAACATAATAAAAGCTATATATGACAAACCCACAGCAAACATTATCCTTAATGGTTAAAAATTGAAAGCATTTCCCCTAAAGTCAGGAACAAGACAAGGGTGTCCACTTTCACCGCTACTATTCAACATAGTTCTGGAAGTTTTGGCCACAGCAATCAGAGCAGAAAAAGAAATAAAAGGAATCCAAATTGGAAAAGAAGAAGTAAAACTCTCACTGTTTGCAGATGACATGATCCTCTACATGGAAAACCCTAAAGACTCCACCAGAAAATTACTAGAGCTCATCAATGAAGATTTATTTTCTTAAGACCAACCCAAGATTGCATTGAAACCACTAAAGGTTGAATTTAAGATAATTTATCATCCATATGTTAACAGTAAGGGCAATATTTGTCTAGATATCTCAGTATCAATGTAGTTGGCCATAACTATTTCAAAGGTTCTCTTATTCATTTTTTTCACTGCTATATGATCCAAACCCAGATAACCCTCTAATATCAGAGACTGCATGAAAATATAAAATGAAGAAAACTCACAAAGTGTCTAAGGTTGGATCAGAAGTATAGCAAGCAATGCTACCACTTTAATGTCAGAGTAACCTACGTTGTAAGTGAAGTCACTCAGTCGTGTACGACTCTTTGCAACCCCATGGACACCAGGCTCCTCCATCCATGGGGTTTTCTAGGCAAGAGTACTGGAGTCGGTTGCCATTTCCTTCTCCAGGGAATCTTCCCAACCCAAGGATTGAACCCAGGTCTCCCGCATTGTAGACAGACGCTTTACCGTCTGAGCCACCTTAAATAACTAGTCCTTTTTTATTTTCTATCTGGCAGCTACCCTATAAAAATTCATTTTTCTAATTTTAATTTTTTTTTTGTTTATTTAGGTGGCTCTTCTGGTAAAGAACCTGCCTGCCAACACAGGAGACATAAGAGACTCAGATTCAATCCCTGGAACAAGAAGATCCCCTGGAGGAGAAAAATGGCAACCCACTCCAGTCTTCTTGCTGGGAGAATCCCATGGAGAGAGGAGCCTGGCAGGCTAACAGTCCATGAGGTCAGACAGAGTCAGACATGACAAGTGACAGCTTGCAATGTACGGGCCCATTCACAACGACTTTGGTGTCTGTGGTTTTGATATTCACTTTAGACAATGTAATTATAAGAGATAAGGTAGTCAAAATTCAGAATGTTTCAATATGGAGTTTGTGCCTAATATGGCCAATATTTCAATCAAACTTTGCTGTCATGCTGAAATCACTGCCATCTTAAGTCCTCTAGAGTTAGAGATCTGAGGTCCACTTTCTGCTCTGCACTAAGGTGGCTAAAGAATTGGTGCTGAATATATAATGGCAGCAAAACAAAATGTGAAATATTTTATGCATGTCAATAAAGGAATAGCCTATTCTTGGCCTCTAGAAAATAGAAATTATGACACACCTTAATTTCAAAATATTGTTAATTTTAATTTAAATTTTTAGGAGGTTTGGTGCTATTTGCCAATAAAACCTTTACTGTATTTCCAAAAAATGTTGAAAGTTGTCAGTATAAAAGTAATCATCTAAGAGCTCTGCCAATAATTGATTTTTCTTCCAGTTGCACAAAATAATGAAAAAGGACTATATAATGACCTCAGTCCAGTTCAGTTTGGTCACTCAGTCGTGTCCGACTCTTTGTGACCCCATGAATTGCAGCACACCATGCCTCCGTGTCCATCACAAACTCCCAAACTCATGTCCATTGAGTTGGTGATACCATTCAGCCATCTCATCCTCTCGTCCCCTTCTCCTACTGCCCCCAATCCCTCCCAGCATCAGAGTCTTTTCAAAAGAGTCAACTCTTTGCATGAGGTGGCCAAAGTACTGGAGTTTCAGCTTCAACATCAGTCCTTCCAATGAATACCCAGGACTGATCTCCTTTAGGATGGACTGCTTGGATCTTCTTGCAGTCCAAGGGATTCTCAAGAGTCTTCTCCAACACCACAGTTCAAAAGCATCAATTCTTCGACACTCAGCTTTCTTCACAGTCCAACTCTCACATCCATACATGACCCCTGGAAAAACCATAGCCTTGACTAGACGGACCTTTGTTGGCAAAGTAATGTCTCTGCTTTTGAATATGCTATCTAGGTTGGTCATAACTTTCCTTCCAAGGAGTAAGTATCTTCTAATTTAATGACCTATACATATCTAAAACATAACCTTGAAATAACAATACTATGGGAATAATAAATTAATGGTAGTTGAAGATTTTAACACACTTCTCTCAAAAATTGATAGATGATGTAGACACTGAACTAAACTATAAAAATGTTTAATAACATGATTACTAAAAATGTATATCAAATGGAGAAAAGAAATTCATTTTGAAAAAGAATAGAACTTTCATAAAAATTACCTATGTCCTGGCTTCAAAGGAAGCTTTCATAAATTCCAAAGAATTAATATTCTATAGTCTATTCCTGTGACCATAATACAGATGTCAATTACAAAATGATATATTTACAAAGACCCCCATATGTCTGAAAATGATGTAACTCATACTACAGGCTAAAGGTACAATTATATGGGAAATTATGAGATGTAGTCCTTGCTTTTTTTAAAAGGTACAATTATATGGGAAATTATGAGATATAGTCCTTGCTCTATTTTTTTTTCAGTCCTTGCTCTTTTAGTATAGATTATACATTCCTACAAAAGTTCTGTTAAATGGTAGTATTAGTGATATAGAATTCTATTATTTTCTGTTGACCAATCATGATACAATTATTGTATTAAGCAAAAATCACAATAGTAGGTGTTTATCAGTTTTCACAATCAAGACCCCAGAACAAAATTGTTTGCCAGACCCCAAAACAAAAGATCATTACATTGCAAACCATAATGGAAACATAATCTAGTTTGTTTCACTTTTTCTATTCAGTGCTCCCATTTAATTTAGTTTATGTTTTCCAATTTCTTCATCTCTATTTTTATTTTTTTGGATGTTCTTTCTCAAGGCTTTACCAAGCATAGTAGAAAAGCTTTTATATACATATTATATATATATATATATATATATATATGTATATATAAGGTATATTTATTTTAGAAAACTTATGAACTTTTGTCTAGTGAAAATGTTTATGACATTTTGACCCTACTTGTTTAACTTAGTATGACTAGAAAGCTAGATTTCTAATTTATAATCACTCAAAATTTTGATATAGTTCCATATATTTTAGCATCTAGTATTACTGCTATTACTTCCCTGGTGGCTCAGACGGTAAAGCGTCTGTCTACAATGAGGGAGACCCAGGTTCGATCCCTGAGTTGGGACGATCTGCTGGAGAAGGAAATGGCAATCCACTCCAGTTCTATTGCCTGGAAAAATCCCATGAACAGAAGAACCTAGTAGGCTACAGTCCATGGGGTCGGAAAGAGTTGGACACGACTGAGAGACTTCAATTATTCACTTACCTATTACTGCTCTAAGTCTAGAAAGTTTATTATATTTATGATTTTTAAAAAGTGAATGATGCTTGAAGCTTCTAATCCAATTCTGAGAATATAAAGAAATATTATGTTGTTAAAAAAAACAGGAAATTAACATGTGATACAGTATTATTAACAAAAGTACATATTTTGTTCAAGTCTCACAAAATTTTATGCTAGTGTCCACTATTTGCTTTCATAACTTATT
This sequence comes from Capricornis sumatraensis, assembly GCF_032405125.1. Classification (NCBI taxonomy): domain Eukaryota; kingdom Metazoa; phylum Chordata; class Mammalia; order Artiodactyla; family Bovidae; genus Capricornis; species Capricornis sumatraensis. The sequence goes on from NC_091070.1 coordinate 54,318,882, forward strand.
CAAGACTCCACATTGCATTTAATTGCATTGAACAGCTTCAGCTGCATGAAGCTGTTCAATGCAATTGAACAAATTCTAGCAAATTCTCTTTTCATTTTTATTCTAGTGCAAATATTTTCTAACTTTCCTTGTTATGGCTTCTTAGATATAGCCTTATTTAAAAGAAGACATTTAATTTCCAAATGCTTGGGGTTTTTTTAAGTATTTTGATATTAATTTCTCATTTTGATATTCATTTCTCATTTAAATGCTTTCTTCTCTACAAACACTCTCTGTGATTTTTTTAATCTTCTAACTTCATTGAGGCTTTCAATGGCTAAGTCAAAGATCTCTCTTGGTAAATGTCACACTGCACTTGAAAGTATGTGGGTTATTTTAAAATATCTTTTGGTATTGATTTCTAACATAATTCCACAGTGATAAGAGAACAGACTCTGTATGATTTCAATACCTTTAGCCCATGATATTTTTGCACCTAGTTTTATGTCCCTAGATATGTTCCAATGACTCCTAGATTATAGTCCATGGGAACGTGAATAGAGTTTGTATCCTACTGTTGTATGAAAATTGTATAAATCTTAATTATGTTGAATTGGTTCATAATGCTTTCAGTTCTACTATGTTCTTCTACTTCTCTGTACAATTATTCTATTAATTTCTGAGAGTTTGATAGTGAAACTCCAACTAATAATCTTAATTTATCTACTTAAACAATTGTAATATATAGTGGAACTATATGTAACACTGGTATTTTTACAAGTCTTCTTAAATGCATTATCATATTCTCATAATTCAAAAATATGAACGATGAAGATAAAAATAAATAAATATGAATTTTCTTTAATTTGGGGCTTCAGAATTTTATATATGTTCATTAGATTATCCCTGTTAGTTTTGTGCAGGGATTCAAACCATCTGCATCTTTGCTAATCTTTTGGTCTGTTTAATCTGTCAACAAACAGAAGTGGTGAGTCAAAATTCCCCACTATGATGAGGGATTTATCCATTTATTCTGATGGTTTAAACAAGCTTTGCTTTATATATTTTAGGGCTATTTTACTAATTGCATGCATGTTCAGAATTGTTATATCTTCTTGATGAATGAATCAAAACTTTTATCATTATATACTGACCTTTTCAAATCCTAAGGTTTATGATGAAAACCCACTTATTCTGCTACTAAAATAATCATGTCAATTTTCTTTTGGTCCAATACCTACCTGATATATCTTTTCCCAATGTTTTATTTAAAATTTTTTATTCCATTATGATTTAGCCTCTTACCAAAAAGAAGAGGAAAAAAGCCATGAAACTAGATTTTTTAATCTCATCTGGTAATCTCCATTTTTTAATTTGAGGATTCAAACAACTTCTATTCATAATGAAGATATAAGAGAATTTGTTGCTACAACTTTAGTTTCTAATTTCAATTTACTGAACATTTTCTATTCTCTTTACTCTCCCCTTCTGCCCTCTTTTAAAATATCAATACCTATTGCACCCCCTCCAATAACACAAAAAATTACCCTGCTCTCCTATTCTTTGGTTTCTCTACCCGTCTACATACTCCATTCCAAACTTTCCTCCTGATACTCTGTAGCATTTTAATTCTATGCTATTAAGCATATACGTTTTCTTTTCCTGTCTCTTAACTTTAACTTTAGAGACAAAGATAACCAACCTTTGCTAAAATATTTAATCATCCTCCCTTTATAGATTTCTTCCAGGATCTACTGGATTTGTTTCTCCATCAATTTGAACATTTCCTTTAAAAGTATTTTTAATGTGGCTCTTTGCAATATTACATATCTGCAAATACTTTTGATATGTGTTTTTATTTCCATGCTAATAAGGCTGGATATAAAATTTTAGGCATAAAATACTATGGGTTCTTTCAAACTGTGGCTCTGAAGAAGGCTCTTGAGGGTCCCTTGGACTACAAGGAGATCAAACCAGTCAATCTTAAAGGAAATCAACAATGAATACTTATTGGCAAGACTGATGCTGAAGTTGAAGCTCCAGTACTTTGGCCACTTGATGCAAAGAGCCCACTCATTGGAAAAGATTCTGATACTGGGGGAGACTGAAGGCTGGGGGAGATTGAAGGCAGGAGGAGAAGGGGGAAACAGAGGATGAGATGATTGGATGGTATCACTGATTCAATGGACATGGACTTGGGCAAACTCTGAGAAGTGATGAGGGACTGGCAAGCGTGGTGTGCTGCAGTCCATTGATTTGCAAGAGCTGGACATGACTTGGTGACTCAACAACAACTATAGTTCCTTACATGAGAAAGACAGGAAGATGTGACATGTAGAGACGCAGCGTGGAGGGTTATGTGAAGACAGAGGCAGAGACTGGACACATGCTGCCCCAAACCAAGGAACAGTAAGGAATATCACTGACCAAAAACTAAAAGGCATGGAAAAAAATTCTTTCCCAGAGCCTCCAAGAGTGAGGCTGACACATTGATTTCAACCTTCTAACCTCCACAACTGTGAGGGAATCAATTTCTGTTGATTTAGACTACCCAGTTTGTTGTCATTTATTATAGCAGCCCAAAAGAACAAACATATATGGGTTGGCGTATGCTAATTGTTTCTTCCCGTGAGACTAGGTCACATTTTCCTGGCTCTTAATAGACTGAATAATTTTGTATTATATTCTAGTTATAATGACTTATATTCTATGTCTTCAAAGAGTGTTGACATTTTTATTTCACTTGGTTAGGCTCAAGACTATACACTGTCACACCTGGGGTGGGCAGAGTTCTGACCTCAGTTCAGTCTTTTAAGCCCTAGCTGCATGATGCTTCCAGTTTGTCCCATACATTCACAACTGAGGGATTAGCCAGAGATGGGCTGAGTTGAAACACAGAATTTTGAGTTGCTCTTCTCTCTTTCCTTTCAGGGATTTCTCCACTCATATCCTGGAATCCCTGGTTGACCTGGGTTCTTTCCCCTACTTCCTCTGTTCAAAAATTCAGGGGGCTCTGTATCAGTTTCAGCTGCCACTGAGCCATGGAACTTACTCTATGGGAGTTGTCTGCTTCAGGGTTCAGTTCCGTTCAGTTCAGCGGATCAGTCATGTCCGACTCTTTGCAACCCCATGAATCGCAGCACGCCAGGCCTCCCTGTCCATCAACAACTCCCGGAGTTCACTCAGATTCACATCCATCGAGTCAGTGATGCCATCCAGCCATCTCATCCTCTGTCATCCCCTTCTCCTCTTGCCCCCAATCCCTCCCAGCATCAAAGTCTTTTCCAATGAGTCAACTCTTTGCATAAGGTGGCCAAAGTACTAGAGTTTCAGCTTCAGCATCATTCCCTCCAAAGAAATCCCAGGGCTGATCTCTTTCAGAATGGACTGGTTGGATCTCCTTGCAGTCCAAAGGACTCTCAAGAGTCTTCTCCAACTCCACAGTTCAAAAGCATCAATTCTTCAGTGCTCAGCTTTCTTCACAGTCCAACTCTCACATCCATACATGACTACTGGAAAAACCATAGCCTTGACTAGATGGACTTTTGTTGGCAAAGTAATGTCTCTGCTTTTGAATATGCTATCTAGGTTGGTCATAACTTTTCTTCCAAGGAGAAAGTGTCTTTTAATTTCATGGCTGCAGTCACCATCTGCAGTGATTTTGGAGCCCCAAAAAGTAAGTCACCCCTAAAATTTTCCTACTTCGTTTCAGTCTCCAAATCCCTCAAGGAGTTGTTTTTTTTTTTTTTTTTGTCTAGAATTCATAGCTTTTAAGAAAGGATTAGCGTGCTAGATGCTCCCTTCTCCAAATCATAAACTTCAGCATCTTTAGATAGGTGATCCCAATGTAAAGGTAAATCTATTCGAATAAAGGTTTAACCTAGGGCTGAAATCTTGAGGGTGGAGGCCAGTAACCCATGTGAACTAGTTAACTAAGCAAGAACTAGAAACCAAGTTAGGATATGGGCTTGTGTTAATTTGCCTCTGATTCCAGAGCTTAAGCTCTTATACACTCTTAAAATTAATTGAGATCAAAAGTAACTTGAGGGACTTCCCTGGTGGTCCAGTGGTTAAGACTCCAGACTTCCACTGCAGACATCATGGGTTTAATACCTGGTTGGGGAACTAAGATCCCACATTTCATGAAGCGTGGCCAAAAATACAAAAAAAAAATTTACGTAACTTGCATTTTAGAATATAGTAACTTTACAAACATTTTATTCTGAGAGTCTAGGACTCAAGATTTGATCTCTCCTACTCCCAGCTTTCAGTTCAACAATTCAGTTGCTCAGTTGTGTCTGACTCTTTGTGACCCCATGGACTGCAGTATGCCAGGCTTCCCTGTCCATCATCAACTCCTGGAGCTTGCTCAAACTCATGTCAATCGAGTCAGTGATGCCATTCAACCATTTCATCCTCTGTCATTCCCTTCTCCTGCCTTCAATCTTTCTCAGCATCAGGGTCTTTTCTAGTAAGTCAGTTCTTTGTATCAGGTGGCCAAAGTATTGGAGTTTCAGCTTCAGCATCCGTCCTGCCAATGAATATTCAGGACTGATTTCCTTTAGGATTGACCAGTTTGATCTCCTTGCAGTCCAAGGCATTCTCAAGAGTCTTCTCCAACATCACAGTTCAAAAGCATCAATTCTTCAGCACTCCGATTTCTCTATAGTTCAACTCTCACATCCATACACAACTAGTGGAAAAACCATAGCTTTGACCAGACGGACCTTTGTGGCAAAGTAATGTCTCTGCTTTTTAATATGCTGCCTAGTTTGGTCATAGCTTTTCTTTCAAGGAGCAAACATCTTTTAATTTCATGGCTGCAGTCACCATCTGCAGTGATTTTGGAGCCCCCAAAATTAAGCCTCTCACTGTTTTCATTATTTCTCCATCTATTTGCCACAAAGTGATGGGAGTGGATGCCATGATCTTAGTTTTCTGAATGCTGAGTTTTAAACCAACTTTTTCACTCCTCTTTCACTTTCATCAACAGGCTCTTTAGTTATTCTTCACTTTCTGCCATAGGATGCTGTCATCTGCATATCTGAGGTTATAGATATTTCTCCCAGCAATCTTGATTCCAGCTTGTGCTTCATCCAGCCTGGCATTTTGCATGATGTACTCTGCATGTAAGTGAAATAAGCAGGGTGACAATATACAGCCTTGACATACTCAACTTTGTTTGATAGTAATTTTCCACAATAATTTATATTTATTCTTTTATATTCAGAGATTCATCACACCATTCATTAAAATAAAAATGGCCAATTTATAACTGTTATAAGTTGTAACTTGTTATAAGTTATAACTGATCCTCTCTGAGTGATCAGAAGTCTCTGTTTACAACTAGGCCAGCCAGAGCATTAGGGGTAATATGGTGTTTGATAGTGTTAAACCAGTTAATGCTGCATTTATCAAATGGCTGGTAGTAATTAATAGCCTCTATGTGAAATCTCATTTTTTAAAATAGCAGAATCTTTCCAAGATCCCCTAGAGGGACTTCATCAGCCATTATTTCCTTTGTCACTTAAAAAGGAAAATAGTGAGCTCTGGCAAATTCCAATTTGAATCTATTCATCTTGGTCCCTGCCTTGTATTAGAATTGAAAATGCAATCTCCAGCCCGTCTTCAAAACTGGAATTGTTGTCATTATTCAGTTTTCCATATGTGAGAAGCTGTCACCTCTGTCAGCTTCAGCGCATCTCCATTGGCGATTCCAAAACCAGACTCACAGATCTGAACACATGCTGTGCAACTGAAGTTAAAAGGTAATTTCTCTCCCAACGGACCAAGAGCCATGCTGATAAGAGCAAAGTCCCTGGTTTGAATATCTGTTCCCATCATCTCCTAATAACATATTAATGCATCTAATGTCCTCCACACATGCCAGACATCTCTACTCCTCGGATGTTTCCTGACAGGGGATCCAGGATCTGTTATTACCTAGTGCCAGAAGGGTGCCACTAAGGGCAAGGTTATATTTGACTCTCAGTCCTGCTCCATGGAAACTAGCCTCTGGCTGACTCAGTCTTGCTCAGACACACTCGCTTCCTAACTGTGACCAAGACCCAGTCCTTTCTTCTGGAGAACAAAGTCCATTCTTCAATAGTTCCTATCACTCCAGAAGCTGGCCAGTTAGAAAAAAGAGAAAGAAAGTTTGGCCTCAGAAACAGTGTGAGATCCAGGAGGTAACTTCAGGGGTGGGCAAGGGAGTTGTTAAAGGTATCCTACTCAAAGGGCATCAGCTAACAACCATCCTGATCACAGTGGACCAAAACAAAATGCTGCCTGTGAGTATTTCCAATTTCTAAGAGTAAAACACCATATATCTCAGGAGTGAAAATAATTTTTGAAGGTTATGGGCCTGCAATGGGTTTTTTGCAAAGGAGGGGAGAGACTGAAGAACTAAGAACTGAACTCATCTGCATGATAAAGCAGGTCCTTGAGGAAGAAGCGATTGCACTATAAATTGAGTTTAGGGTTCCCTGGGATATCAGGAATAAGGAGTACCAGAGGGAGGCAGAATATAAATAAGAGAGAAAATGCAAAGGAGGATTCTTATCTGAATGAATGAACGAGTGGGCACTTAATATCCTGGATGGAGGCAAGGCTTAATGGCAGGTCAAGGAGGAGCTTTCATTGATGGTACATGGCCAGTGATGGATTTCAGGGACAGGGGTATTGAGTTGAGTTCTCTGTTGTCATGCCCCTACATAACTCCAGTCCTCAGTCAAGTGTGTTAGATGCAAGAGTCTTGTTATGCAGTGGGGAAGCCTGGCTTCATACTTGGGACAGTGAGTGAGGAGGAAGGCAGTCTTGCTTTCACTCTCCATCTCTTGCAGCTAGCCAGAAGTGACAAGGGAGCATGCAGAGAGAATGGGGTCTGAGAGCACCAGCAGCAAAATGAATGGAGTCTATGGATCATATTGTCTGCTGATCATCACAGGATCAGCAAGTGCCTGTGAGTTGTAAAATGACAAAGAACAGAAAACAAATTATGTTTTCCTCCTATATACCTTTAGCTCCAGCTTACACCTTCCCAGGATTGTGTCTAAGACACAGGCAGATCATGATGTCTAGGTTATACTAAATCCAGGTTGTGAGCAAGGATGTGTACTGGGAAGGCATACATGGGCTATAAAATGTCTGAAATCAAGGAAGGGGCACTCAGACACATCTCACCTGATTGCTCATCAGGTGATGCAATATTTTTATTGGATCAGCTGTTGGTAACTGTGCTCTTGCCCTGGATTCATATTAAAGGCACCCCATTGATAATAAGCAATGCTTTGGACACTCACATCACCTTGATTTGTAGGCAGAACAGTTTCTTACTCAGAAAAGACATTTAACCAGGCTGAACATTTCATTCTTCTACACTGTAAAGCTCCCTAATCACCAAATTCATTGAGCGCTAACAATACACAGGCACCTCTGCAACACTGAAGTTATTGACATTCGATCCCAAAGAAGCCCCTCAAAGCAATCAGTGTAGACAAGCAGCCTTTTGTTTCTCATCAAAGACTAGCTGAACCTAATAGACAGACATAGCAGGGCCAGGTGTTCTAAGAAACTGCTTATATTATCAGAGATTATGGATTTCCACTTGGTTAGAAATGAGAGGAGAATTAATGTTTACTGAAGACCTGCTTTGGGCTAGAGTAAGTTAGATATTTTGACAAACATGTGATCAACCCAACCCTACAATTCCTCTGCAAAGTTATGAGGAAACAGGGTCTTACCCCAGTCTGGGATCTTCTTAGGCCAGGTCTAACTCTATAACCCAAGACTTCCTATACTGACATCCTGCCCCAGAGGTACACACCCCCCCAAAGGTCCAGCTAAGTGACTGCTCACAGGATGCCATGGAATATTCTGGTGGTCCCATACTGAAGGTTACAACCTATTTGTACATCATGACTTCAATTTAGTCAGTCTTGACCAACATTGTAAATGTTGAACTTGTTCCAGGGAGCATCTCATTTATTTTTCACTACAGTCCTTTAAATGAAGGAGCACTGTTCTGCCCATTTGTAGACAAACTAAAGGAAACTTAGAAACAGTGAGAGCAATTATCCAAGACCCCTTGGCTAGGAAGGAGCTGAGTCAAGTACAGGCACATCTGTGGGCTATGTCATCTTCCACACACTTAGTCCTGCCTTTAATTTAACTCACTGGGGTTTGTATATTCCTCAGGCTCTTTAGCATAGATATTCTTATCTCCTTTCACAAATAAGGAAATAAAGCATACAAGAAATTGTCAAGAAAGAGAGATTTCAGAGTTTGAAGAGATGCCAGAGCTCAATCGTTTGCTTATTTTACTTTCAGTAGATAAAAAAACAGGCCCAGAGATATGCAGCAACTCTCTCTATGCCATCCAACTTATGCCATGTGCCATCCTGCCACACAGCCAGGATGTAAGCCCACGTCTCCTAAGCCCCTACCTCTGCCCTTGGGGTTTTCTTCTGATTCTCCAAATTGGGGAAATAGTCATTTCTAGGCAAATAATTTTCCTGAGCCACAGGGTATTAGTTTGGCAAGAGCTGCCATAATAAAATACCACACGCTGGGCTTGAACAACAGACTCTTATTTTCTCACAGATGTGGAAGCTAGAAGTCTGAGCTCAAGGTGTCGGCAGGTTTGGTTTCTCCTGAGGCTCTCTCCTGGGCTTTCAGGCGCAGTGCCTTCTTGCTGTGTCTTCACATGGCCTTTTCTCTGTGTGTGCAAAACCCTGAGGTCCCTCTTCCTACAAAGATACCAAACCTATTGGATTAGGGCCCCACCCTTATGATTTCATTTAACTTTAATGACCTCTTTAAAAGCCTTATCTCCAAATATAGACCCAGTGAGTGTTAGGGCTTACCCATAGTAATTTAAGAGGGCATAGTTCGGTCCATAACAGTTTCTAGATCTCTACAATGAGGACACTATCATGGCCCTCACCCACCACCCTTCCAAGACTGTTGGAGGATTAACAGATCATCTGACAGAGTGCCAAGCTTAGGGCAAAGGCTTCCACCAATGATTGTTTGCTTCCATCCTGCCCTGCAAGTGGGGGAGAGAGCAGTGGATGGAGGATGGAATAAAGTGCTAATGCAGCATCGCTCGGAAGAAGAGTCTGGCTGGTGTCAGGGGAATAACAAGCTCTTGAGAGTTAAGAAAGCAACTTACTGTTCATTATGCTTCCAATTGCCACAGTTGGCATATTATATTAAAGACACTTAGAGTCAGAGAGAAGAAAGCTGCTTTGCAGGCACAAAGAATGTTATGGAAGCAGAGATTTTAGCATGTTTCATGCTGATTGACAGAACGTCTTCTCTTTAAGTGAGAGGCTGTCAGGCACCATATTGTTAAGAGCTTATCAAATTTATACACAGGATATTCTTTATTACATGATTCCACCAGATCCTTGCAATATTCATGTAAAATCAAATGGAAAGTCATGCTAAATGCTGGACACTACCAGATCTCCACTGTCAGGTGATGAGGAGTCTCATTTTTTTAGAGACCAAAGACCAAATGACCTACCTGCCCCTGCACACACACACACACACACGACACAAGACCCTTTCTCAGGATCTAATGCTTTTCTTGTTGCCCTTAACCTCCATTTAAAACAGTAGAAATACAAAGCAATGATGGATACCAGTGACTGTGGACACATTAAATATTTCCTCATGGGTAACCCAAGCAGTTCACTGGACAGGCAGGTGCAGGGAGCCCAGAAGTCAGGGTTCTAGCAAGAGTCCAGCCACCAACTGTGTGTTAACCTCTCAGTTCTCAGTTTCCTCACCGACAAAATTAGGTGGTTCACTGAAGGATCTTCATGGCCCAGGCAACCTGGACCATCCAAATAACACTACGGTCACTTTCCCCATACCCAGGCCCCTCTCTGCTTCATCTCCATTCATCTTGGCTCTCCTGCCCATTCCCTATGGTTCTAGAATATGCCTTCAGCTCTGACCTCACTCCTCAGCATCAGACCCACGTTTCTCAGGGACCTTAAGGAATTCCATCATCACTAAAACTCAGGATGTTCAACAATGGACTTAGGTCTGTTTCCCCAAGCTTGCTACTCATCTAGGCTTCTCCATTTTGTCAGCAGTGCTCACCATGGAAGAGAAGACCACAGACTCTGGAATCAGAGAGTTCTGAGTTTGAAATCTGCTTCCAGAGCTTCTAGGTACTTCTTCATTCCCCAAGGACTTATTGAGGGTTTATCCTGTGCCAAGATGTTTTGATGATACACAGACGTAAAGATTTGCTCAACTTTTGAGAAGCTCTGTGTCCAGCTATGGGACATGGAGAAGAAGAGCCAACCACATGGAGGCAGGACGTCTCATATTTTAGAGAGGATAACAGTCACTTCCTAGGACCGCTGTAAGCTAACCTTTGTTAAGCAAACGCCTGTGTTCCGCTTCTGTCCTTTCGCTCCTTTACAGCTCACACCAATTTCTCCCTCTGTTCCCATGGATATAAGGCCTGATTGCTCTCTGCCATTATGATGCAGGTCCTGGTCTGACCTTCTTGGACAAAGGTGTCTTAGCTCACTGGAGCTGTCACAGTTCTTAACACACAAAAGGCATCCAGTCAAGGATCACCATCGCTGTGCTGTAAGGATGACAAATGTCAGACTAGAGGTCTTCTGAGCTCCCTGAGGACAGGAGATTTGTCTTTTTCCTCTAGCTTCCATGCAAAGCACAGAGCCTGATCCACAGTAGGTTCTCAATAAAAACTAAGTGTCATCTTAACACGTAGGAGGCCCCTGATGCTCATGGTTCTTTGCTTAAACACAAGAACCCTCATCTCCCTCTTGTATATGTCAAGGAAAATTAACAGCATGATTTGGACGAACAACAAGGAAGCCAGAACAATCCCCCCTGACTTCCTTATTACAATTAGTAATAGACTCATTTCCTCCCTTCTCCCTCCCTGATCTTTTCATTGTTCAGTTAAGAATGAAATGTGCTGATGAAAACTCACCAAAGGTGCGACAGCCCACTGAAAAGGCAAAGATGGAAAAGGAAAAAAAAAAAAAGAAAGATTTTTAGGAAAGAAGGAAGCACAATAGTAGGGATAATAAACCAAGGCACTAGGAACGTCTCTGTCAGGTGGCCACAAACGGCTTTCTATTTCTGTCCTTGTCAAGTGCATCGCTGGGTGAGCCCACACACAAATACTTTCTCTCTGACGAGAGACACTTTTGTGCAGTGGGTCCTTCATTAGCCCTGCTCCATCAGATAATCTCATGTTCCTCTGGGCAGTTTTATTAGCACTCTCGATCCTCAGAACCTTTAAACCAAGTCACCATCACACTGATCATTATTAGCATTGCTCAAAGTACATGTTCTAAAAAGTCATATTAAAAGTGCCCTGATTCATTTCCAACTAAAGAGTTTTTAGCCCAAGGAACTTGGCACATCTGTTTTAGAGATCAGTCATCTATGAAAGGCTTTTCTCTTCTCTACATTCTGTAGGCAGAGAGCAATAACCCAGCAGGCTTTCCTTTATCTTTGGAAAAAGGAGTCAAAATCCCATTTAGAAAGCAATCCTTAAAATAACTAGGAGAAACATCTGGTTTCAGTGAGTGGTCCAGGTCAGCATGGCAGTCACCAGTTAGTTAACCAATTAGAAAACAGATGGACTTTCAAATCCATTGACCAAGAATGGTTCTCTGAGTACCTGTATCAAGTGCCAGAGCTGTGCTAGGTGCCCTTGCCCCCAGGTTGGTGATCGCCTTGCTGGGAATGTGGCAGTGGTAGGTGGGAAGTTGACTGGAACAATACAAGACCAGGTGGTCATGGTGAAGAAGGTAGTGTGTGAGCTGGACATGACAGGCTAAGTAGGAGCTGGATGGAGGGAGGCAGAAAGAAAGGCATTATAGGGCCTGGAGTACCCTCTTTGTTTATCTGCCTGACCCCCACCAAGTGGCAGTTGGGGAAGGTCTAGAGCCAGTAGGTAGAGGCAGATAAACCATGACACAAATGAAGGTTAAGGTCATACGATTGTATAAAACTTGCAAAAGATAACTTAACTTCAATGGGTTTACCACTGTCTCTTACAAACCCAATTTACCCTTAATTATCTTTCCCTTTAAGTGTCAGAGGCCATTATAGTGATCTTGAGCACTGGGGTGGATGCAGCTTCTGGGAAGTTGAATTGGGGAACCATTTTGAGTTTAGTGGAATATATTTATGTAGAATATGATAACTTCCAAGTACAATTAAATTATTGCCAGCCATTCTAGATTCCAGGAACATTCCTGAAAAACATCAGTTCAAAGAACACTGAAGGTTAGTCAATGAACAACAACAACAAAAAAAAGGGAAATGCCCTGAAATCTTACAGTTTTCATAGGAAAAGAGCATGATTGTTTTCCCAAACTTGACAGAAATGCTAAGAATTTACATGAAATTACCACATTGTGAAGCTGGATGAAATCATTCTAAGTCATGAATAATAAAAACCAATTTCAATCAACTATGATAAAAGAGTGAATTATCTATTTTCACTGTAGATAATATTCCAAAACACTGTCATGGGAAAAAGTGATCAGACTGTGACACCAAAAATTACAAATAAAGAGATTTATCAGTTACTTAACTGATTAAAGCAGTGAATGATTTCTCCAGTCTGGGACACCTGTGGAATATGTTGGCTATTCAATATTTTTAATTTGGTATGATTTCTTTGTTCATTCCAAATTAATAATTTTATGCCTAATTTTGTATTCTTTTTCCTGAAGAAGATCCCTTAAGATTAAGAGTAACTCATGAAACACACTTATTAAAAAGCACATAGAGGGGTACAGTGAGGGCCTCAAAGAGGGATCTTCTAAGTCAGCCTGAAGTGCTGAAAAGGAGGACATGGGGAAGAAAAGGATTGCATTGGGTACGTGTCCCAGAAGATGACAGAATGGAATGGTGGGTAGAAGAGGTCAGGCTGCCCACAGACAACAGACCTGGGCCCACTTAGGTGGCTGGGTTCTGTTTCACCCACCACAAGACACGCATCTTTTGTTTGTAAGTAATGAGTCCCTTTGAGTGCTGCAGCTTCTGCACATGTCTTTGTGAGTGTGTGCTCAGTGACTCGGTCTGTGACCCCATGGACTGTAGCTCGCCAGGCTCCTCTGTCCATGGGATTTTGCACTCAAAAATACTGGGGTGGCTTGCCATTTCCTCCTCCAGGAGATCTTCCCAACCCAGGGATCAAACCTGCATCTCCTGCATTGGCAGGCAGATACTTTGCCGCTGAGCCACCTGGGAAGTGGCTATCCAAGTTTTCATGTATTGCCATTTTCTCTAGTTCTTTATCAGAGAACAGATTTCCACTTGACAAAAATCAAAAAATAAATGGGCTCACTTCCTATATTAGTAGATACCACACAACCAATACACTGGGTTCTAATATTTTTCTCTATTATTATTATTTTATTATTGGAGTAAGACCATATTTTCTCAACCTGTCTTCAGTGACAACCTCCATCACAGATCTTCCCTGCCTCCTCAGATGACATCCTGCTTGCTTCCTGTCTGTGCCCTTCTGAGGAAGGATGAAGGGACTGTCTCCTGGGCCCACCCTCTACAGTCATAACTAACTCTCTTGGAACGTGTTGCTATCGGTTCATGTATCTTTCTCCATAGCATATACAAAAAGGAAATTAAACAAGGAGATAGTGCATGATTATATACTGGCAAGATTTCCCTTTGCAGAAAAACCTTAGTGCCTCTGGAAATGAAAAAGAATGTCTAGTGTTTACCTGCCATGCTCTGTATACTGTGTTAATCACTTTATAGAATTTATAACATTTTTTTTCTCAAGTTAAACCTATGTAATAGATATCATTATCCCAGAGAGGCTAATCACCTTTCTGAAATCCCTGGAAGTGATTGTATTTGGCTGGCTTAAAATTCTGCTCATTTCAGTCTTTCCTCTCTAACCCTGCCTCTCTCATCTTCCCGTTTGAGTTTCTCTACCTACAAGTGGTTGAACAGAAAACAGTGTCACTTTGGGTTAAAAAAAAAACACTTTTCAGTGAATGTTTCCTAAAAGGTAGAGCTATCACTAATGTGGTTATTTTTCTTTCTCATTGGCTTACTCTTAGTTAAGCCAAGTCTTTGAGTTGATATTCAGTTGCAAATATGGAGGAAAACCTAATTTTAAATCAGCACTGGGCCAAGAGCAAGACTACCTTTTCAACGTTTACCCAACACTCAGTGTTGACAAGCCATCCTTCAAAGAGAGTGGGGATGGCAGGGTTGAGAGATTCTAAACCAGGCACCACAAAGACTCTATTGAAACAGAAGAACAGAATCCCCTGCCTCCTGCGGCCGACACCATTCACTCCAGGGACTGGATGTCAGCTCAAGCCAAAGCAGATCTCATTCATCCTGGTCCAACCCCAGGGAGTCAGGGCGCTCTATTCAAGGCAGGATTTTCAAAGTTTCCCCATTCCCTTCTTGCCATCTCCCTCCAACCAGGTAGCCAGCTGATTCTGATTGATCCCAACAATGTTTCTTCTCATATCTGAATTTCACAAGCATGTGAGAAGTCTCAGGTGTGGGTTTTTCTCCCCCTGGCTTCTAATAAACCGGGTCCTCATGCTTGAAATAAAGCCCACTTTAAGAGCTCGCCCCAGCTAGCCATGCAGCCTCACAGCAGGAGATTCCACTCTTCGGGGGCTTTCAGAACCTCAGAATCTAAAATCAGACACTTGGAATGACAGCACATGACGTGACCCCAGAGGAGATTTGCTTTCCTTTTCATGGGACATCTGTCGCTTTAGAATTCTCTGAGGGACACGCTTGGTGGAGTGAACCTTCAGGGGGATAAGAACAAAAAAGATGGGGCCAAGAGATTTCATTATCACTGGCAAGGGGTGCAGGTAGGGTTCCTGCCTGGGAGGACCCTTGCTGCCCTGGGTACCACATTTCTGGAGATTAACAGCTGGAGCAGAGCTGGAGTGATGGAAAGCCAGGATGATGAAGGGGAGGCAGACTCTGCAGTGTTAGGAAAGGTTTCAAACAATACGGCTTCCTCTGCCTGAAAAGACCAGGGCTCGGAAACAATCTTATCAAAGTCTCCGAAGATAATGATGAAGGGAAGTGAGAAGTTGTACATGGCCTTGTTCAGCTAACCCTACACATGCGAACTAGGCAGCAGCCTCCAAATTGGAAGAAAGCCATGAGGGAACACTTAAAAGGAAATGTAACTTTACACAGCAGGTAGGAAACTTTGGGGACTTACTAGCCCTGGAGGTGGTAGAGGCCATTTATAAACATACTCAAAGCACAGTGAGACAAATTTGTGGAATGGAGATCCACTGTGGGTCACTGAGAAGAAGTCCAAATGTGTGACTAGATTTTGCCATAATCTTTCGAAACTGACCTAATGTGCAGATATCAAATTTCTTGTTCCATGTCACACGAGATAGATGACGTTCACAAACACAACACGCTCTCTCCTGGGTATCTCCAAATTTTGGCCTCTGGCATAGACAAAACATGAGCTCTACCTCCAACTTAATCATTTTCTCAAGCAAGGATATTAGAATGCTTGTGAATTGTTTCTAAAGGGGAAGATCCCTGGGTACTTGGACCTAGGCCCCTGACAGGGGTGAGGATGTGAAGATGAGTAGCCAAAGCAAGTCAAACATCAGGTCTACAGATGATTTCAGACTGACCCAGTCATTACAAGTTTCTGACACAGTGCAAGGCATGGATCTGCAGTCTGTGACCATGAGCAAGTAAGTCAAACTCAGGTCAGTATGAGCAAGAGTTTTCTAATTTATAAAATGGTCACTACAAATAGTACTTTGAAATGTTTTTCTAAGATTACATAATAAGTATTAGGACTATTAGGATAGTCTTTCACATATTGTAGAAATATGGTAAAGGGTAGCTATTATTTAGTGATTATCAGTATAGCTGGGTTGATATAGTATAGACCTTGCCCTAGGCAGTCATGCTGCCTTGAACTTGATTTCACAGAAACTGACCAGTTTATCTACTGATATCTCTGGTGGCTGTCTTGTCAAATAAGCATACCTATGTCAAAATTGAATTTGGAACTTGAGTGAGGGGGTAGTTAGATCTTTCTAAAAAACTGAAAACTTAACAGGTTGTTATGGGTTTAACAGGGCTTCCCTTGTAGCTCAGCTGGTGAAGAATCCACCTGCAATGCAGGAGACCTGGGTTTGATCTCTGGGTTGGGAAGATCCTCTGGAGAAGGGAAAGGCTACCCACTCCAGTATTCTGGTCTAGAGAATGCCATGGACTATGTAGTTCATGGGGTCTCAAAGAGTTCGACATAACTGAGCGACTTTCACTCTCATGGGTTTAATAGTGTCCCCTCAAGGACTTCCCTCGTAGTCCAGTGATTAAGACCCCACACTCCCAATACAGGGGGCCCCAGTTTGATCTCTAATCAGGGAACTAGATCCTCCATGCCTCAACTAAGAATCTGCAGGCCACAACTAAAGAGCCCACACACTGCAAAAAAGATCAAAGATCCCAATTGTTGTAACTAACACCTGATGCAGCAAAAAAAAAAAAAAAAAAAACCTAAAAAAAAAAAGTGTCCCTTCAAAATTCACATGTTAAAGTCTTAAACCCCAGTATCTCAGAATGTGACCTTATTTAGAAACATGGTCATGATTAAAACTCTTCAAAAAGTGGACATTAAAGGAACCTACCTCAACAGAGTAAAGACCATATAAGATATGCCTAAAGCAAACATTATTCTCAGTGGTGAAAAACTGAAAGCATTCCCCCTAAGATCAGGAACAAGACAAGGGTGTCCACTTTCGCCACTGTTATTCAACATAGTTTTGGCAGTCCTAGCTACAGCAATCAGAGAAGAAAAATAAATAAAATGAATCCAGATTGGAAAAGAAGATGACATGATACTGTATATAGAAAATTCTAAAGATAGTATGAGGAAATTACTAGAGCTAATCAGTGAATTTAGCAAAGTTGCAGAATACAAAATCAATACATAGAAATCACTTGCGTTTTTATATACTAACAATGAAAAATCAGAAAGGGAAATTAAAGAATCAATCCCATTCACCATTGCCACAAAAAGAATTAATTATCTAGGAATAAACTTACCTAAGGAGACAAATTGCCAACATTCGTTGGATTATGGAAAAAGCAAGAGTTCCAGAAAAACATCTACTTCTGCCTTCTTGACCATGCCAAAGCCTTTGACTGTGTAGATCACAACAAACTGTGGAGAATTCTCAAAGAGTTGGGAATACCAGACAACCTGACCTGCCCCCTGAGAAATCTGTATCCAGGTGAAGAAGCAACAGTTAGAACTGGACATGGAACAACAGACTGGTTCCAAATCGAGAAAGGAGTACATCAAGGCTGTATATTTTCACCCTGCTTATTTAGCTTATATGCATAGAACATCATGAGAAATGCTTGACTGGATGAAGCACAAGCTGGAATCAAGATTGCCAGGAGAAATACTGATAACCTCAGATATGCAGATGCCACCACGCTTATGGCAGAAAGTGAAGAAGAACTAAAGAACCTCTTGATGACAGTGAAAAGGGAGAGTGAAAAAGTTGGCTTAAAACTCAACATTCAGAAAACTAAGATCATGGCATCTGGTCCCATCACTTCATGGCAAATAGATGGGGAAACAATAGAAACAGTGATAGACTTTATTTTGAGGAGCTCCAAAGTCACTGTAGATGATGACTGCAGCTACAAAATTAAAAGACACTTGTTCCTTGGCAGAAAAGCTATGACCAACCTAGACAGCTTATTCAAGAGCAAAGACATTACTTTGCCAACAAAAGCAAAGTATGGTCTAGTCAAAGCTATGGTTTTTCCAGTAGTCATGTATAGATGTGAGAGTTGGAACATAAAGAAAGCTAGGCACCAAAGAATTGATGCTTTTGAACTGTGGTCTTGGAGAAGACTCTTGAGAGTCCCTTGGCCTGCAAGGAGATCCAACCAGTCCATCCTAAAGGAAATCAGTTCTGAATATTCATTGGAAGGACTGATGCTGAAGCTGAAACTCCAATATTTTGGCCACCTGATGTGAAGAAGTGATTTACTGGAAAAGACCCTGATGCTGGGAAAGATTGAAGGCAGGAGGAGAAGGAGACAACAGAGGATGAGATGGTTGGATGTCCATCACTCAATGGTCATGAGTTTGAGTAAACTCCAGGAATTGGTGATGGACAGGGGGGCCTGGTGTGCTGCAGTCCATGGGGTTGCAAAAAGTTGGACATGAATGAGTGACTGAATTAAAACTAACAATAAGGAGACAAAAGAACTGTACACAGAAAATTATAAGACATTGATGAAAGAAATCAGAGATGACATAAACAGATGGAGAGATATTCCATGTTCCTTGGTAGGAAGAATCAATATTGTGAAAATGACTATACTACCAAATGCAATCTACAGATTCAGTGCGATACCTATCAAATTATCAATGGCATTTTTCACAGAATTAGAACAAAAATTTTCACAATTCATATGGAAACACAAAAGACCCCAAATAGCCAAAGCAGTCTTGAGAAAGAAGGAATGGAGCTGGAGGAATCAATCTTCCTGACTTCAGATTATACTACAAAGCTACAATCATCATGACAGTATGTTACTGGTACAAAAAAAAAAAAATATATAGACTAACGGAACAAGATAGAAAGCTCATAAATAAGCCCATGCACCTATGGGTACCTTATTTTTGACAAAGGAGACAAGAATATACATTGGGCAAGGACAATCACTTCAATAAGTGGCACTGGGAAAACTGGACAGCTACATGTAAACGAATGAAATTAGAACACTCACTAATATCATACACAAAGATAAACTCAAAATAGATTAAAGACCTAAATGTAAGACCAGAAACTATAAAACTCTTAGAGGAAAACATAGGCAGAACACTCAATAACATAAATCAAAGCAAGATGCTCTATGACCCACCTCCTAGAGTAATGAAAATAAAAACAAAAGTAAACAAGTGGGACCTGATTAAACTCAAAAGCTTTTGCACAGCAAAGGAAATGCTAAGCAAGGTGGAAAGACAACCATCAGAATGGGAGAAAATAATCACAAATGAAACAACTGACAAAGGATTAATTCCCAAAATATATAAGCAGCTCATACAACTCAATGCCAGAAAAACAAACAACCTAATCAAAGAGTGGGGAAAAGACCTAAAGGGACATTTTTCCCAAGAAGACATACAGATGGCTAACAAACCCATGAAAAGGTGCCCAACACTGCTCATTATTAGAGAAATGCAAATCAAAACTACAATTAGATATCACCTCACACCAGTCAGAATGGCCTTCATCAAAATGTCTATAAACAATAAATGCTGGAGAGGGTGTGGAGAAAAGGGAATGCTCCTGCACCATCAGTAGAAATGTAAAATGATACAGCCACTTTGGAAGACAGTATGGAGATTCCTTTAAAAACTAGGAATAAAACCACTACATGACCCAGCAATCCCACTCCTAGGCATATACCCTGAGGAAACCAGAGTTGAAAAAGAAACATGTATCCCATGGTTCATTACAGCACTGTTTACAATAGCTAGAACATGGAAGCAACCTAGATGTCCATCAGCAGATGAATGGATAAAGAAGCTGTGATACATATACACAATGGAATATTACTCAACCATAAAAAGGAATGCATTTGAATCAATTCTGATGAGGTGAATGAACCTAGAGCCTATTATACAAAGTGAAGTGAGTCAGAAAGAGAAAGATAAATAACATATTCTAATGTATATAGACCTCATTCCATAGTTCATCAGGCCCTCTATCTATCAGATCTAGGCCCTTAAATCTATTTTGCACTTCCACTGTATAATCATAAGGGATTTGATTTAGGTCATACCTGAATGGTCTAGTGATTTTCCCTAATTTCTTCAGTTTAAGTCTGAATTTGGTAATAAGGAGTTCATGATCTGAGCCACAGTCAGCTCCTGGTCTTGTTTTTGTTGACTGTATAGAGCTTCTCCATCTTTGGCTGCAAAGAATATAATCAACGTGATTTCGGTGTTGACCATCCGGTGATGTCCATGTGTAGAGTCTTCTCTTGTGTTGTTGAAAGAGGGTGTCTGCTATGACCAGTGCATTTTCTTGGCAAAACTCTATTAGTCTTTGCCCTGCTTCATTCCGCATTCCAAGGCCAAATTTGCCTGTTACTCCAGGTGTTTCTTGACTTCCTACTTTTGCATTCCAGTCCTCTATAATGAAAAGGACATCTTTTTTGGGTGTTAGTTCTAAAAGGTCTTGTAGGTCTTCATAGAACTGTTCAACTTCAGTTTCTTCAGCATTACTGGTTGGGACATAGACTTGGATTACCATGATATTGAATGGATGTGAGAGCTGGACTGTGAAGAAGGCTGAGCACTGAAGAATTGATGCTTTTGAACTGTGGAGTTGGAGAAGACTCTTGAGAGTCCCTTGGACTGCAAAGAGATCCAACCAGTCCATTCTGAAGGAGATCAGCCCTGGAATTTCTTTGGAAGGAATGATGCTAAAGCTGAAACTCCAGTACTTTGGCCACCTCACGTGACGAGTTGACTCATTGGAAAAGACTCTGATGCTGGGAGGGATTGGGGGCAGGAGGAAAAGGGGACGACAGAGGATGAGATGGCTGGATGGCATCACTGACTCGATGGATGTGAATCTGAGTGAACTTCGGGGGTTGGTGATGGATAGGGAGGCCTGGCGTGCTGTGATTCATGGGGTCGCAAAGAGGCAGACATGACTGAGTGACTGAACTGAGCTGAACTGAATGCATATAGACAGAATCTAGAAAAATGGTCCTGAAGAATTTATTTACAGGGCAGCAGTGGAGAAACAGACATACAGAATAGACTATGGGGAGAGGGTAGGAGAGGGTGAGATATATGGAAAGAGTAACATGGAAACTTATATTACCGTATGTAAAATAGATAGCCAACTGGAATTTGCTCTATGGCTCTGGAAACTCAAACAGGGGCTCTGTATGTATCTAGAGGGGTGAGATGGGGTGGCAGATGCAAGGGAGGTTCAAAAGGGAGAGTATATATGTATACCTATTGCTGATTTATGTTGAGGTTTGACAGAAAACAACAAAATTCTGTAAAGCAATTATCCTTCAATAAAAAATAAATTAAAAAAAAAACAGAGTAACTGCAGATATAATTAGAAAAGGGAATACTTGTGATGAAGTGTCTGAAAACTTGACTGAATTGCATTCTTCTGTTTGTGGCAAATACAACTTGAAAGTAATAAGCCTGGATATTTCATGGAGGAGATTTCCAACTCAAGTGTTGACAGTGTGGACTGATTCCTCCTTGTTGCTTATAGTAAAAGCTTAGAAGAGAGAAAGAAATTGAGTGAGGAGCTGCTAAGCAAAAAGAAACTGGAACTTGAAGATCTGGAAAATTCTCATCCTATGATATTGCAAAAAAAAAAAAAAAACTGGCACCCACCACATGCTCTGGAGGGAGCACCAGGGGCATGGCCAGATAATAACGTTTTGCTACAGATAACAGTAAGGTCATTTGTGGGTACAGCAACCAGAAGGTACAGAGCCAGGACAAAAATGAAGGAAAGCTGTCAGACTCTGGGTATCTTATGGGCAGGAAATGGGTAAATAGAGCTATTTGGCTGCAAATGGGTGATCCTTCAAGAAAGGGGGAAATGACCCTCAGAGAAAAACTACTTCTTCCATTCCAGAGGCAAGGGCCGCTGCTCAGAACTGAGGGGGTGAGGTTGCTACCTGTATGGGCCCAGAGGACAGAGCATCTGGCCAAAAAGGATTATTCTCAAGCCAAAAAATCCAGTGGAGTTTATACTGCTGGATTTCAGACCTGCTTGCCTTTTCATTCTGACTTCTCCCTTTCGGAATGGATTATCTATCATGTGCCTGTCCCATCGTTGAATTTTGATATAGTCACAGGTTCACCAGTAAAAGGAATTTTGCCTCAGGATAAAAATCATACCCTGAGTAACACCCATACCTGATTTATATGATGTTTGAATGAGATTTAGGACTTAAGAACTGGTGCTGGAATGGGTTGTCCTTTGGAGACATTGGACTGGGGTGACTGTATTTTGCATATAAGAAGGAGGTAAATTTGGAAAGACTAGGAAATTCCGTGGCAGTCCAATATTTAGGACTCTGCACTTCCACTGCAGGGGCACAGGTTTGATCCCCAGTCAGGGAACTAAGATCCTATAAGCCACACATTGCAGCCCTCTCCAAATAAATAGGGGGACCAGCACCTCAGAATGTAACCTAGTTTGGAATTCAGTTCAGTTCAGTCACTCAGTCGTGTCCGACTCTTTGCGACCCCATGAGTCGCAGCACGCCAGGCCTCCCTATCCATCACCATCTCCCAGAGTTCACTCAGACTCACGTCCATCAAGTCAGTGATGCCATCCAGCCATCTCATCCTCGGTCGTCCCCTTCTCCTCCTGCCCCCAATCCCTCCCAGCATCAGAGTCTTTTCCAATGAGTCAACTCTTCGCATGAGGTGGCTGAAGTACTGGAGCTTCAGCTTTAGCATCATTCCTTCCAAAGAAATCCCAGGGTTGATCTCCTTCAGAATGGACTGGTTGGATCTCCTTGCAGTCCAAGGGACTCTCAAGAGTCTTCTCCAACTCCACAGTTCAAAAGATCAATTCTTCAGTGCTCAGCCTTCTTCACAGTCCAACTCTCACATCCATACATGACCACAGGAAAAACCATAGCCTTGACTAGACGTACCTTAGTCAGCAAAGTAATGTCTCTGCTTTTGAATATACTATCTAGGTTGGTCATAACTTTTCTTCCAAGGAGTAGGTGTCTTTTAATTTCATGGCTGCAGTCACCATCTGCAGTGATTTTGGAGCCCCCAAAAATAAAGTCTGACACTGTTTCCACTGTTTGCCCATCTATTTCCCATGAAGTGATGGGACCGGATGCCATGATCTTCATTTTCTGAATGTTGAGCTTTAAGCCAACTTTTTCTCTCTCCTCTTTCATCAAGAGGCTTTTTAGCTCCTCTTCACTTTCTGCCATAAGGGTGGTGTCATCTGCATATCTGAGGTGATTGATATTTCTCCCGGCAATCTTGATTCCAGCTTGTGTTTCTTCCAGTCCAGCATTTCTCATGATGTACTCTGCATATAAGCTAAATAAGCAGGGTGACAATATACAGCCTTGATGTACTCCTTTTCCTATTTGGAACCAGTCTGTTGTTCCATGTCCAATTCTAACTGTTGCTTCCTAACCTGCATACAGATTTCTCAAGAGGCAGGTTAGGTGGTCTGGTATTCCCATCTCTTTGAGAATTTTCCACAGTTGATTGTGATCCACACAGTCAAAGGATTTGGCATAGTCAATAAAGCAGAAATAGATGTTTTTCTGGAACTCTCTTGCTTTTTCCATGATCCAGCGGATGTTGGCAATTTGATCTCTGGCTCCTCTGCCTTTTCGAAAACCAGCTTAAACATCAGGGAGTTCACGGTTCACATATTGCTGAAGCCTGACTTGGAGAATTTTGAGCATTACTTTACTAGCATGTGAGATGAGTGCAATTGTACGGTAGTTTGAGCATTCTTTGGCATGACCTTTCTTTGGGATTGGAATGAAAACTGACCTTTTCCAGTCCTGTGGCCACTGCTGAGTCTTCCAAATTTGCTGGCATATTGAGTGCAGCACTTTCACAGCATCGTCCTTCAGGATTTGAAACAGCTCAACTGGAATTCCATCACCTCCACTAGCTTTGTTTGTAGTGATGCTTTCTAAGGCCCACTTGACTTTACAGTCCAAGATGTCTGGCTCTAGATTAGTGATCACATCATCATGATTATCTGGGCCATGAAGATCTTTTTTGTACAGTTCTTCTGTGTATTCTTGCCACCTCTTCTTAATATCTTCTGCTTCTGTTAGGTCCTGACCATTTCTGTCCTTTATCAAGCCCATCTTTGCATGAAATATTCCCTTGGTATCTCTAATTTTCTTGAAGAGATCTCTAGTCTTTCCCATTCTATTCTTTTCCTCTATTTCTTTGCATTGATTGCTGAAGAAGGCTTTCTTATCTCTTCTTGCTATTCTTTGGAACTCTGCATTCAGATGCTTATATCTTTCCTTTTCTCCTTTGCTTTTCACCTCTCTTCTTTTCACAGCTATTTGTAAGCCCTCCCCAGACAGCCATTTTGCTTTTTTGCATTTCTTTACCATGGGGATGGTCTTGATCCCTGTCTCCTGTACAATGTCACGAACCTCATTCCATAGTTCATCAGGCCCTCTATCTATCAGATCTCGGGCCTTAAATCTATTTCGCACTTCCACTGTATAATCATAAAGGATTTGATTTAGGTCATACCTGAATGGTCTAGCGGTTTTCCCTACTTTCTTCAATTTGAGTCTGAATTTGATACTAAGGAGTTCATGATCTGAGCCACAGTCAGCTCCTGGTCTTGTTTTTGTTGACTGTATAGAGCTTCTCCATCTTTGGCTGCAAAGAATATAATCAACGTGATTTCAGTGTTGACCATCTGGTGATGTCCATGTGAAGATCTCTTGTGTTGTTGGAAGAGGGTGTTTGCTATGACCAGTGCATTTTCTTGGCAAAACTCTATTAGTCTTTGCCCTGCTTCATTCCGCATTCCAAGGCCAAACTTGCCTGTTACTCCAGGTGTTTCTTGACTTCCTACTTTTGCATTCCAGTCCCCTATGATGAAAAGGACATCTTTTTTGGGTGTTAGTTCTAAAAGGTCTTGTAGGTCTTCATAAAACCGTTCAACTTCAGTTTCTTCAGTGTTACTGGTTGGGGCATAGACTTGGATAACTCTGATACTGAATGGTTTGCCTTGGAGACGAACAGAGATCATTCTGTCATTTTTGAGATTGCATCCAAGTACTGCATTTCAGACTCTTTTGTTGACCATGATGGCTACTCGATTTCTTCTAAGGGATTCCTGCCCACAGTAGTAGATATAATGGTCATCTGAGTTAAATTCACCCATTCCAGTCCATTTTAGTTCCCTGATTCCTAGAATGTTGACGTTCACCCTTGCCATCTCTTGTTTGACCACTTCCAATTTGCCTTGATTCATGGACCTGACATTCCAGGTTCCTATGCCATATTGCTCTTTACAGCATCGGATCTTGCTTCTATTACCAGTCACATCCACAACTGGGTATTGTTTTTGCTTTGGCTCCATCCCTTCATTCTTTCTGGAGTTATTTCTCCACTGATCTCCAGTAGCATATTGGGCACCTAATGACCTGGGGAGTTCCTCTTTTGGTATCCTATCATTTTGCCTTTTCATACTGTTCTTGGGGTTCTCAAGGCAAAAATACTGACGTGGCTTGCCATTCCCTTCTCCAGTGGACCACATTCTGTCAGACCTCTCCACCATGACCTGCCCGTCTTGGGTTGTCCAGCAGGCATGGCTTGGTTTCATTGAGTTAGACAAGGCTGTGGTCCTAGTGTGATTAGATGGACTAGTTTTCTGTGAGTATGGTTTCGGTGTGTTTGCCCTCTGACGCCTTCTTGCAACACCTACCATCTTACTTGGGTTTCGCTTACCTTGGGCATGGGATATCTCTTCAAGGCTGTTCCAGCAAAACACAGCCGCTGCTCCTTACCTTGGATGAGGGGTATCTCCTTACTGCCGCCGTTCCTGACCTTCAACGTGGGATAGCTCCTCTAGGCCCTCCTGTGCCTGCGAAGCCACCGCTCCTCGGGTTGCTCCTCCTGGCCGCCGGCCCTGGCCTCTGGTGTGGGTGGCTCCTCCCAGCTGCCACCCCTGGCCTCGGGCTTGGGGTGGCTCACCAGGGTCACCGCCCCTGGCCTCGGGCATGAGGTGGCTTCTCCCGGCTGCCCCAACCTTGGACACAGGGTAGCTCCTCTTGGCCGCCACCCCTGACCTCAGACGCAGGGTAGCTTGGAATTAGGGTGTTGCAAACAGTAATCAGTTAAGATGAGGTCATACTCATCTCAACTGGCATAGAGTGGACCTCTAATCCAACATGACGGGTGTCCTTTTCAAAAGGGGAAATGTTGACACAGACATGCACACTGGGAGAATGCCATGTGAAAATTGGAGTCATGCTGTCAGAAGCCAAGGGACTAGCAGGAACTAGGAGAAAGGCCCGGAAAAGAGCTTTCTTTAGCACGTTCAGAGAGAGCATGGCCATACTGGCATCTTGACCTTGGACTTCTGGCCTCCAGAACTGGGAGGCAATAGATTTCTGTTAAGCCACTCAGTTTGGGGTAGTTTGTTACAGCAGCCGTAGCAAACTAATACACAGGTTTAGTACGAACGAAACACCTAAACACAAATAACTAAAAACATTTTTTAAATGTTCCCATCAGGTAAAAAATTAAACTCTTCATTTATTAGTAATTGAATGCTGTGACATGGAATGGTTTGGTATTTCTGAAATCATTAGTGATTTATTTAAGATGGACTGATAACCTTGTACAGCAGATTAAGAAGAGAATTAACCCATTTGAAAAGGTCCTAATTTTCATACCAAATTCAGTGAATTTATGAGCAAAGACTAAAAGGACCTATGAATAAAACCCAAGAACTGGGGCTTCCCTGGTGGTCCAGTGGTTAAAAATCCACCTTGCAATGTAAGGGACGCTGGTTAAATTCCTGATCCAGGAAGATCCCACATGCCATGGAGCAAATAAACCCATGAGCCAGAACTGCTGAGTCCATACATCTAAAGCCTGTCCTCTGGAACAAGAGAAGCCACTGCAATGAGAAGCCTGCATACCACAAGGAAGACTAGCCCATGCTCACCACAACTAGAGAAAGCCAGCTAGCTGCATTGAAGACCTACCACAACCAAAATAAATAAATAAATAAATGTAAAAAAAAAAAGAGCTCAAGAGCTTTTGTAGAAAGTAGGTATCAGGGAAGAAGTTTTTCTTTGCCCCTCTAGGTTCTTCAGGCTGATCTAAGAGTTAAACTGACATCAGAGATATTAACAGGAGAAAGTCAAACAGTAATAACATGTACATGGGAGAGACTCAAAAAAATTGAGCAACTTGTCATAATGGCTGAAACCCTCACCTTAAATACCATCGTCAGCTAAAGACACAAGAGGATGTTGAGGGTGGGGAGAGCGGTTATGAAAGGTGAATTATGGGAGGTGACCAGGAAAAGCGTAGTAAACAAAGGTGAGGTTAATATGTGGATTTAGGTCATTGCCTTCTCCACTGATAAGATTGTCTAAAGATTTGGTCATCCTCCTCTTCTTGGTTTATCTATGAAACATCCTCAGAAATGGAGATTTCTGTTGTAAATGTAAATTTTTCTTACAAAGGGTAAACTCCTGTTTGGTATTCAGAGTTTTTCCCATGTCTGCTGTTTCTCAGAAAATAAGCGGCTTAAAATTAATATACTAAAGAGAGATATTTGGGAGTGGGAAATTCTCTTCCCCTACATAGACATGGCAAAGGGTGTTTATATTTAGATGACATATAGACACCTACTCATATTTGTACATACACACATATACACATACACACAGGTATATGTATGTACTCACACATTAAAGTTATACAGTCTTCTTGATGTGAAAGAAATCTATCATCGTAAGTATGTGTTGGGTGTTCATCCTCTTTGGCCTGGAGTTCTGCCTGTCTCCCTGGCTGGCTGTGTCCTAAAGCCTAGCCAGCTCATGGGAACTGATCCAGGAGCACCTGTTATCACCAGTCCCAATCCTCCCTGGAGATTCTGACCGCCAAACCTCAACCTCTCAGAACATGCAGCCATTCAAAGTCAGACCCAGAGAAACAGGCCCAGAAGAAAAAAAAACACTGCATTTTAGATCAAAACATTTTGAAGAAGGAAAAAAAGGAGGGAAGGGGCTCCTAAGAGTGAGAGAGATTGATTCTTTTCTCACAAATGAAGTCAAGATTATTCATTCCTGCCCTTTTTTAAGGACAATTAATAGGAATTTCTCAAACTCAGAATGTCGAAACCATTAGTAGCTGATCACTTGAAGTCAGAATGCAGCTGTTATGATTAATGGCTGAATTTTAAATATTTCAGACAGATCAAGAAATTCTCGCACACTCCCGGGCTTGTCATGTGGGCCTCCCCAGGATGCTGGAGATACTGTGATGGTGTCTCAACAGGTTCTTTCCTCACTAGAATTCTGCATAATTCCAAAAAAAAAAAAAACCCTAACAAAAATTCAAGTCCTCTCATTCATCAGGCGGCATGAGGTAGAATGGTGTAGTAGAAACAGTACTGATGACTTTGGAAGGAAAAACTTTTTTTTTTTGTCTTTTTATGCAACCTTAGGTACATCACTCAAATACTCAGTTTTCTCATTTGAAAAATGAAAGTGAAGATGGTAAAGCCTTCCTTTGCTGATATATAGAAAATTCAAAAGAAAAAAGAAAGAGCAAAATATTAAGTGCCATTCAAATAAAAGTACTGGATCCTCCTTTGTATAAGACACATGGACATCAATGAAACTGAATGAGGGAGGGGGGATATTAAGGATGAATAAGGCCTGATTCTACTATCAAGGAAATTTCAGGCCAAGAGGCATACAGAGGCACACTGCAGATAATCATAATTTCAGGTAAACAAAGGAAATACCATAAAACTTGGGGGTTACCTCAGGCTTGGGGAATGGTAACAAATCAAAGAAGGCTTCAAGGAGGAAGTGATATTTGTGATAGAAGTTAGCTGAGACTTGGAGGTCATGCTTCCTGAACTTTGCTGAATTGGGGGAGCCAGAAGGGAAACCAGTGCCACTGAGGGAAAGTGAAACCTTCCAATTCCCTCGCTGAAGCAGGAACCCAGTGTTCTTGTTAAGCCGCCTGAAAGCATGGCAAAAATAGAACAGGTCAAGCGTGTCTCCATATCAAACCATTTCCATCTCCCCAGCGTTACTAAAAATGAAAGGGCGATCATCTGGATGGGGATGATATGCCCTTGTTCACGTCTATCAGATGCTTTAAAGCCCCCCAAATACTTGCTACACCTGAGATGAAGGAAAAGGAGACTGCCATGGTAGATGACTCTTTAAAAAAAATGTCTAAAAAGAGAACAGTAAAATATAAAGAAACAGTTAAGAAGATGGAAACCATGGGGGGTCATGCCTGGCCCTCCTCCCTGGGAGCATGATGAGAGTAATCCAGGATCTCCATTCCAGTCCACCTTCTGCACCCCTGAGGTTCACCTCCTTAAAATGTGGTTTTGATCACGTTACCATTATGCTCAGGGGACATGGCTCCCTGGTGCCTACAAAATTAAGCTCACATCTTTTAAATTAAAATCCTCCATGACAGGATCCCAACTGATTTTTCCAACAGTTTCTTCTGTCTTTATCTTCATTATCTCTTCCCTTTGTTCCAGCCAAACCGGATGACACACTCTCCCTGAATCTGGTCTGAACTTTCCTGCCCTCTTCATGTTCAGGCTCTTATTCTCTGGCCCTTAAAGCCTCTATACCACATCCACCTTTCAAAATTGAAGCCATTGTTCCAGGACCAATTCAAATCTCATCGCCATCCAATTAAACAATAATTTCCCTGAGCCCCTGCCATGAGCTCCTTCCAAATGCTCACTGGAGATGTAAAGATGAGTAGCACCTGTCTGGCACTCTACTTGCTACTTCAGGAAGAAAAGACAGACACTTAAACAGTTATCTATTAAAATGCCCTATGCTAGTACATATAATGCATAGTGCAGACCATAGACCTTAACCCATAGGCATGGGAGTCTTTTAAGGGTCATTTTAGGATCAATGTCGATATTATATGTTTGATGTTACCTGATAACTCTGACAGAGGTATGGAGGGCAGCCTGAAGGCAGAGGTAGCAGTTGAGAAGCTATTCTTACAGTCCACAGATGACAGAATGGGTAGTTGCACCATGATAGAAGTGGTGTTCATAAAAAAGAAGTGATGAATCAACAAGGACCTACTGTATATCACAGGGAACTCTGCTTCATGTTACGTGGCAGCGTGGTTGGAAGGGGAATTGAGGGGAGAATGGATACATGTAAGTCACTTTGCTGTTCACCTGTAACTATCACAATATTGTTAATTGGTTATACCCCAATAAAAAAACTGGAGAAGGCAATGGCACCCCATTCCAGTACTCTTGCCTGGAAAGTCCCATGGACAGGGGAGCCTGGTAAGCTGTAGTCCATGGGGTCACTAAGAGTCAGACACAACTGAGTGACTTCACTTTCATTTTTCATTTTCATGCATTAGAGAAGGAAATGGCAACCCACTCCAATGTTCTTGCCTGGAGAATTCCTGGGACTGGGGAGCCTGGTGGGCTGCCGTCTATGGGGTCACACAGTCGGACACGACTGAAGCGACTTAGCAGCAGCAGCAATAGAAAACTGTGGAAAAGATGCTTTGAAAGATTGAAGGCAGAAGGAGAAGAGGGCGACAGGGGATGAGATGGTTGGATAGCATCACTGATTCGATGGACATGCACTCAGGCAAACTCCAGGAGACAGTGAGGGACAGGGAAGCCTGGCACACTGCAGTTCATGGGATTGCAAAGAATCAGACATGACTTGGCAACTGAACAACAACAACAAACAATAGGAAATAAAAAACTTTTTTAAAAAGGAAGAATACATGGAAGGCCTTTATCTATTAGGACTCTCCTAATCTACCCCTTATCTATCCTTGGGTAGATATTATTTCTTTCTGCTATTGAACCACTACTTGTATTTTTCTATGTATTGGCATTTTTGACTCATATTACAGTCAATTTTATGTTTTATCCCCTCACTATTAAAGCAAAAATTCCTGAGTTTGAATTTTGATAAGTGCTGAAGAAATGAGTGAAGGGACTTGTACAATGTTGACTTGGAAATGTTTAATTGCTAGAAATAGAATCCCACACAATTTAACTCAAAGAAAGGGAGGTTTATTATCAGGATGCAAAGATAGCTCATGAAAATTGGGGCCAGGAAACAGAATCAGGCCCCAGGAAGGAACTTCTAGGTTAGGGACAATTGTGAACCAACTCTCTGGCTGTCTCTCAATTCAGATTCTTAAAAGTGAAGATCTGTCTACCCTAGGTACAGTCAACTGTGGCCAGGGAGGGGTTGGGGTTACATGATACAAGCATGGCAAAGAAGATCATTTCTTACCTGAATAAAACATCTTTACTAGAGATAATTGTTTCAAAACACTTCACAGACAAGGGTCTCAAGTATTCATAAATCACAATCCTGTGAGATAGTAATGGGTCATTTTTCTCCCCTTCATCTCCCTTTAATAAGCAAGTAAAGCAGCTCAGAGAAGCTACATGATTTGCTCAGAAAGTATCACACAGGAAGTCATCTGTAGAACAAAATATCTTAATCTAGAAATACACATTTTTGAAATTCAAGACTGGTTTGATCAGACTATATGATGTTTTAAAACATTCCTAACTCATCCATTTATAGAACGATATTTTCCAAGCACTTATAAGGACCATACCCTGAACCTGAGACTGGGATGAATCTTTTAAAGTGAAATAGTTTACTCATGCTGATCATAGAAGCAAAGTGATATCTTTCAATTTACCACTAAAGAAATGAGGCAAATGGGAAAGTGTTTTATTAAAGTACTAAAACTTCTCCCCAAAGTTTCTATAATTAGTTCAGGTACTTAGTGATATTCTAAAGTTATTTTATTTGGCAATAATATTTAAGATTAATATATTCTCTCTGGTATCTATAGCAACTGATCTTGTGGCATAGTATGAAGACTGGGGATTTATTTATATTTAGGCTTCACCCAAGAGGAAGATTTTTGTATAATTTATTGTTACATTTAGAGAGCATAAAACCTTTAGGCCACAATGTGTAGTTAATATTCAGAATTAAGTCAGTTGATTATGCATCAACCGGTAGGTCAAATTCAGCTTTGTGTGCTATAATTTATAATACAGGTTTTTGCCTGGAGCAACATGGAAGCCCCGAAGCAGTGCTGTGAATTATTACAACTAAATCGGGCACTATCTGCCAAAATATACATGAATGCTTGTATTTCTATTGCATGAAGGCTATAAACATGATTTCTGAGAGCTCTGTGCTGCAAGGACATCTAAATAAAATATCAGTTTCATGACCGGTGTCAGCATTTAGAAACTTCTTTCCTTTATTTGCAGCTGCTACAAGTCTTGGTTTCTGTGGCAATTCACTTCTTAGCCACTTACTAAATGGCAGTTTACAGGTTTTATGACCACACGGTGTAAGCATATTTCTCTCTTTTCATGGATGCACAAACTACCCTGCCGTACACTTATGATCATTATTAAAACTGTATTTGGAAAGCCTCCTTACATATGGCATTTAATAAGCCAAGATACTTTAATAAGATTCAATACACACTTAAGCTGTATTATGAATTTCTTTTGTTGAACAAGTTGTGTTTTTGATCAGTGTTTACCCAGCCCCTTAGCTAAGATTTCTAAACTAAAATGTGAATGACCTCTTCTTGGACTGTAGATTTCAACTGTCTTTTTTCTTTTTTCTTAATTGGTGGGAAACTGCTTTACAATTTTGTGTTGGTTTCTGCCATATAACAATGCAAATTAGTCAACTGTCTTAATTCCAAGGGAGACTCTTCTCTGAACAAAGGCCAGCAAATGTAGCCACCTCTTGGTGATGGATGAGTGGATTTCCTATTTTACAGATCTGTCAAAATTACAGAAAACAATTTTAATCTAAACATTCCAAAGTAAGAGAAGGTTAGTAAACTCTAGAACATGCAGTCTATATATATGACCATTTACATGATGATTACAAAGAGTATACAATCAAATTTTTATTACTGAATTCTGACCTACTCTATCCAAGGGAAGGTCAAAGCCCAAAACTAACATTAGAAAAATGTTCAAGTTAACCAGGGGCAAAATTACATCACACATCCCAGGCACTTGGGAGGCAACGTTGGTTCCAGCAATCCCTGTCTCTCTCTTCTTCTGCCAAGGGTACATGCTATTGGCATCAGTGGGATAAATGGAGCCAAGGAAGGAAAAACAACTAGAAACAGATTTTGCCCTAATGAAAACTGGGTATTTTTTTTATAGTCATAGTTGTCCAAAAGTTTTGAAAGGAAACAGTAAGGGCAAAGATCCTAGGGTGCGAATGAGCTCAGCAAATTGAAGGAACACCCAAAGTTCTATATTTATACGGAAAAGAGTCCCAACTCCAACTTTTGGTAAATTAGCAGTTTCAGTTTGGGTTACCAAATTTAGTAATCCTTAGTATTAATTTACATTGTAAAATTCTAATAAATAAAGCTCTGCTGCTGCTGCTGCTGCTGCTGCTAAATCGCTTCAGTCGTGTCCGACTCTGTGTGACCCCATAGACGGCAGCCCACTAGGCTCCTCCGTCCCTGGGATTTTCCAGGCAAGAACACTGGAGTGGGTTGCCATTTCCTTCTCCAATGCATGAAAGTGAAAAGTGAAAGTGAAGTCGTTCAGTCATGCCCGACTCTTTGCGACCCCATGGACTGCAGCCTACCAGGCTCCTCCATCCATGGGATTTTCCAGGCAAGAATAAAGCTCAGTCCTATACAAAAACAAAAGTGAAAAAAAAAAAAAAAGAAACTAACAAAATCTTTCTTATGGATACAGCATTTGCCCATAAGAATCAAAGAAAAGGACTGGAATTTTAAACCCCATCTTTGTCTGTCAAGAAACTGGCCAAAATCAAGCTTTAAAAATCACCAGAAAAATACCAGGGCCTCTCTCCCTCATTTCCAGATAGTGCAGGAGGAGTTATTCTTAGCTAGGAGCCCAGTTCACTGATGCTGCTGAGGGAGAATATCTGGAAATGCCCGTGGGAGGCCCAACCACTCATGTGACATCAGTTGTCTCATGCGACGCAGAAGAGGAGAGAACTGTCCAAGCAGCTGTGGTACCTGGTTCGCTTGACTTTGTGTATGATTGTTAGAGTCTTCCCCACACTGAGATGCTATACAACTATACCTCCTGCCTAAAAGGACAGGGATGTGCCAACCTTCAGGCAGCATGCAACAGAACACCTTCTCCAATATGGCATGCTGCCTCCAAAATGGCGGTAAGCTACTTTGAAGCAGTGATTATATTTAATACATGTTTTATATCATTTTGGCTTGAGCAGGGAGCACACAGGTGTGGGAAGAGGCCACCCCTGGCACCCACAGGGCCCCAGCCCTGTCCTAGAGGTGCAATCACCTCCTGTCACCTGTGATGGGACCACCAAGCACATATCTGAAGGTGAAATCTGGCTCATGCCTTGAACTTATTTACATGCCTGGCTAAAGAAAACAGGTGCGTGGCCCCCTCACATCAGAGAACTCACTGTTCAATGGGACACGTGACTCAGCAAGCTGCAGCAGGTGTGCAGCCTGGCAGGCAGGCCCCGAACAAGCTTCTGGAAGGATATGGGACAACAACAGCCGTGTGCTACCTGGCTGCTCTTTTGTGTTGCCTCCTAAGCCCACAAGGCTGAGAACATGCCAAAGCCCTTACTACTGCAACATCCGGGAGAACTGCAGGCAACAGCCAATAGGTTTGGGATTGCAGGCAGATGGTCTTTAGTGTAAATAATCACCAACCTGAGAGTCTCCATGCTTCAGGAAACCCCTAAGGTTCAGTTAGGCTCCATCTTTCCACCCTTCACATATTCAAATATTTGTCAAGCACCTGCTAGTCTCAATATTTTTAAAGCAGATTTTAAAATCTTATATGTACCACTTGCCAGGTTTCCCACATGTATGAAAAACAACATCACTACATTCTTTTGGCTTGGCCCAGAGTTACAGTATTACCTAACACCAAACAATATGTTTGTTCCCACTTTAATAATTTTTAAATCAGAAGTATTACAATTATTATTGGCTTCCTTGGTGACTCAGACAGTGAATAATCCACCTGAAATGCAGGATACCTGGGTTGGGAAGATCCCCTGGAGGAGAGCATGGCTACCCACTCCAGTATTCTTGCCTGAAGAATCCCCATGGACAGAGGAGCCTGGCAGGCTACAGTCCATGGGGTCACAAAGAATCGGACATGACTGAGCAGCTAAGCACAAGATTACAATTATTTATTTTTCTCTAAAAACCTGTAATGTGATACATATTACATAGAATTCTTTGATGGTATCTTAAGCAAAAAGAAATAAATCTCAATCAATTTTTATTGACCAAAATTAGCTTTTACAAACAAAAGATTCAAAGTAAGACATGGGTTTTAAATGGGAGAATGAGAGCAAGCTACTAATGCACACAAGAATGTGGCTGAATCTTAAACACATGACACTGAGTGAAAGAAACTGGACACAAAGGCTACATCCAGTATGATTCCATTTATACAGTATTCTTGGAAAAATAAAGATATAGAGCCCAGATCAGTTAGTGGTTGCCAAAGACTGAGGGCAAAAGGATGGTTTGACTACAAAAGAAGATAAGAGAATATTTGGAGGTGATAAAACTATTTTGTATCATGACTCTGTGATGGTTGCATAACTGGATGTAGTTTGTCAAATCGCTTAGAACTATACACCAAAAAGGGTGAATTTTTCTAGGGGAATAAAAAAGGAAAAATTCTTTTCAAATAATTAAAGAATTATGTTGTGGGGAATGCAAAAAGAAGTTGGATGAATGCTTAATTATTATTGCAATGCAGATAATTGACAAATTCTAAATAAAAGTGATCCACGTTGGTAGAAAATTCTGGGCACACAGAACTATAGGAAAGACCTAGAGTTTACTTTGCATGAATGCATGCTAAGTTGCTTCAGTCATGTCCAACTCTTTGCAACCGTATGAACTATAGCCTGCCAGGCTTCTCTCTCAATGGGATTCTCCAGGCAAGAATACTGGAGTGGGTTGCCACTTCCTTTTCCAGGGGATCTTCTCAACCCAAGGATTGAACCCATGTCTCTCACACTGGCAGACAGATTCTTTGTCACTGAACCACCAGGGAAGCCAGAGTTTACTTTAAATATCCTCAAATGCTAAGTCAATACTTACTGTCACAGGGCTGCTTAAGCATTTATGTAACCTCAGATACATTCAGGGAAAAGGAGAGAGGGAAGCTAGGCTCCTTTACGTTTTCTGCAGGGGGGGGAAAGAAAGAGTCCCTAGCACAAAGAGTTACTCTCAGTTTATAAGAAAGTAAACTCCACAACAACAGGGAATCTGAATTACATACTGATGCATAGCTAGTACTCTAGAAAGTGTAGACACATATCAGAAGTATTGTGTTGAATACAGCATTGAAGCTGATCTGCCTAGATTAACTCAAAGGATCATCCCTCATTTCCAAATGCACAGATGCATGAGATAAAATATAACAAAAGAATGTTAAGTATGTAATGGACCTCAAACTCAAGACAGGTGACAAAATTAAAAAGGAAGAAGGTGACAAAACAAAGCCACTGTTATGGACAAAAGCCAACTAAAATGGCCCATGGGACTCTTGTATTTGAACTTAAGTCCTAATAGCTAGGAGATGGATTTCTGGTGTGGGCAGGGAATGGAGAGAGACCAAGGGCTTAATGACCTTGAAAAGCTAAAACTAATCCTGCCAGAATTCAAGGAGGGCTTCTTCAGATCTGGAACAGAGTCTGGAAGAGCTTCACTGACTGGTTTGGGAAGCAGAAAGGAAGCTTGACATCCACCGAACCAGCATAAAAAGAGTCGCGTGCAAGAAGTTGGGACCCCCATCTGTGCCATATAAATGTATGGAGTCTACAATCATGACTTGCATATTGTGTGACCTCCACCCTTAAGTGAGAAGTTAACATGGACTAGGGACCAGGGAGCCCTGGCAAATGCAACCACCAAGTTCATCACTGGAGACTCCCACAGAAAGCAAACCCCATATAAACTGACCCATAACCCAAGATTACAGATAATCCAAGCTAAAACAACACTATGTAAAGAGTCAGCCAATGCAACCATTGTGCCTATAAATAAAAAGGCAATTTAAAAGAGGTCTTAAAATAATTATGATTAGATGTTCAAAGCAGAAGCAAATTTACTGCACAGTTAATGAAGCTAATGCTTCTGGGGCTCTCACGGGCACAGGCCCTTTCCAAGGCCCTGGGAGGGACCTTAGAAATGTACTCACAGGGCCTCATGTTGTTATGACATTTACAAAAGATATTTTAACCTTAATTAGTTGAGACCACTGTCTCTTTCCGTTCTGTCTCACTCACACTTCTATTTTTATCTGAAGATATGAGAATGGCAATGGACATCTTTGGGATTAGATTGGAGTCAAAATGTATTTTAAAAATGTATTGTTTGGAGTTATTGGGATATATTTATGAGGATAATAGACATTTCTGTGTAGTGACATGAAGGTATAAGACCAAAGATTGTATCCTACTGTAAACTTATCCTAGAGTACTCCTGCACCACAAATATGTAGAAAAGAAAACACAACTGAAATCTATAGTCTCATATGTAGAAAACTCTTTCAATTCTTAGAGATAATATATGAAAGAAATTAGAGTTCTTCCCACATTTGACAGTGATTCTTATATTGCCAAAAGCTATGTGTGAAGCTGAAACTAACTTTAATAAACCACAAATAAGTTACATTCAAATTTAATACTAATCTCAAGTATACTAGAGAAAAGACTGAATTATTTCTCTGTTCTCCCTTTAAAAATACTATAAATGTGTCATAGGAAGAGGAAGTCAAGGATTGAGCTGTGTTGGGCACTTAATTAATAAAAGTATTTTACTTTCATGGACTTTTTTGTGGTATTTGGCAGCTTTTTGAAACTAACAATTTTTGTGGTTTCTTTTCTCATTCCAAACAAATATTACCTAGTATATTTAAGTTTGTATCTCTAATTGTTTATTTTGTTTTCTTAAAGAGGGGCCATCAAAAATGCTTCAGGTTCCACAAATCCTTGACCTCCCCCTCGTTCAAAAGCTAATAGAAAGAACAGAAGTTTTACGCCAAAAATAGGGCAGTATGAAAAAGAAAATATTTGAAAAAGAATCAAATAGAAAATCTAGAAATAAAAATATCAAGTCAGTGAAAAAAAATTCAATGAAAGAGTTGAACAGAAAACTAGACAGAACCACTGAGAGATTAACTGAAATATAAAAATAGATATAAGAACACTTCAGAACGCAACACAGAGAGAAAATATGAAAAAGAGTTAAAACACATGAAAGGTGCCAATTTCCAACATACACATATGAGTTCCAGAACATGGAACCATAAAGAATGAAAACGAGTAAATATTCAAAGAGATAATACTCAAGAATTGTCTAGAAATGAAAACCAAAGTCCCTATATTGTTGGAATGTACAAAATCATGAGAAGACTAAATTAAAGCAAATGCACAAATATACACACTGTAATAAAACAGTATATTATTAAAAAGAGACAACTTTAAAAGCCATCAAAAACAAAAAGATAAATTAACAAGCAATAAAAATTAGGCTGACTGAGGACTTCAGTCAGCAACAGCAGATGCTAGAAGACAATGGAACATGCTATCCAGTCAAACCACCATTCAAGAATGAATGCTAGGGACTGTCCTATTATTCTATAAAACATATTTGGCTAGTACTCTCCAAAATGCAAAGATCAAAGATAAGTGAGGAACTGCCCCAAACTGGTGTAGACGAAGGTTAGCTAAATGCAGTGGGTGACCCTGGATTGAATCCTGCACTGGATCTAGATCCTAGAAAAGCATAACTTAGGACCAATTGAAAACATGTAAATGTGGTTTATAGAATAGCAATGAGTATTGTACTAATGCTAATTTCCTAGTTGTGACCATTTTACTGTGATTATTTGAGGGTGAAGAAGAAGGATATGCTAAAATTAGCTGGACTACTTTTACAACTTTCTGTAAGTCTGAAATTATTATAAAATTTAAGAAATAAAAATATACTTAAAAGATTCCATATCAATATTTTAGGAGTACCATTAAAGAATAAAAACAAAGACAAGACAGGAAACTTAAGCATTCCTACTGAAAACATAAGGGGGGGA
The DNA here is from genome assembly GCF_032405125.1 of Capricornis sumatraensis. Lineage (NCBI taxonomy): Eukaryota > Metazoa > Chordata > Mammalia > Artiodactyla > Bovidae > Capricornis > Capricornis sumatraensis. The sequence goes on from NC_091070.1 coordinate 54,357,839, forward strand.
GCGGAAACAGAAGCAAAGAAATAGCTTGTGAATACAGAACAAAGTAAGATGGTAATGTATAGTAAAAAGATATTAGCAAAATGGGAAACAGAATTTATAGCAAAATGCATGAAAATAAGAATGTAATTCAGGATAATTAACGCAAGCTGCTATGACTGACCAATTCCCAAAATCCCAATGGTGTAATATGTAAAGTCTGACATCAGTGACAAGCCCTATGTCACCTGGAACATATGGTCTCCAAGATGATCTCCAGAACTAATCAGATGGCCCCAAGCTAACAGCAAGGATGCAGAGCACAAACTACACATGCCACAAAGAGGGGACACGATAATCCTAAGAGGGAAAGCAGCATTCATGACTTTATGAGTGCCCAGCAGTTTCTTCACACGTAATGCAAAAAGTGACAGTTACACTGATACGTCGACAGATCGAAACCACGTGTGGGTTCTTTACACACCAGTTAGAGATTACTGTTAGCTGCTCAGTTGTGTTCAACTCTTTGCAACCGTATAGACTGTAGCTCACCAGGCTCCTCTTTCCATGTGATCTCTGAGGCAAGAACACTAGAGTGGGCAGCCATTCCCTTCTCCAGATGATCTTCCTGACCCAGGGATCGAACCCAGGTCTCCTGCATTGCAGGCAGATTCTTAACCATCTGAACCACCAGGAAAGCCCAGTAAGAGATCAAATAAACCACAAATTAGCAGAAAGCTGGAGTGGGTTGCCATTTCCTGCTCCAATGCATGAAAGGGAAAAGTGAAAGTGAAGTCGCTCAGTCATGTCTGACTCTTAGCGACCCCATGGACTGCAGCCTACCAGGCTCCTCTGCCCATGGGATTTTCCAGGCAAGTGTACTGGAGTCGGGTGCCATTGCCTTCTCTATGACTGAGCAGTAGCAATGCCTGTTTCAGTCTAATAGTAATACAAAGAGCCTTGTCACCCATATGGAGAATGCACATTCTTTTCACATATGTGGAACGTCATAAGTTGATTACCTACTAGATCATAAAGGTTGTTTCCAGAAGCCCCATGGAGTCTGTCATTAAGAATTCACAATATTACTTTAAAGTAATTATAAAAAATAAAGCAGAAAAAGATAAAAGACATAAATTTAGAAAATGAAAGTCATACTGCTAAGTAACCAATGAGTTAAAGAAAAAAATATAGACTTGGAGGTTATGAAATATTCGGAACTGGATAAAAGCGAAAGCAATATATATCAAAATTATGCTACCTGACAACAGGAAAGAATTATAGAAAATTTGTAGTCTTAAATTCATGGATTAAATATTGGAAATAAATGAGTTAAATATTCAATTTAAGGAGTTGGAAAAGAAAAACAGAGCCAACCCAGAGAAAGTAAAAGAGAATAAACTTAAAAGATAGGAACAAAATCTCATAGAAAAATATATTAATGGCCTATAAAACCAAAAGCTGATTTTTGAGTGACCAATCAGGAAAAGAAAACCTCAAGCAATGAAAAAGTAAAGAAAAAGTGATAAATTGTACCTGCAAAGAGTATCCTATGAAAGAACTGAATTATTATAAATTCAAAAAATTAGATATAGAAAATTATAGACAGATGATTAAGAGATATAGACATGGCTATAGAAATAGATTTGTGTGTTTTTAGACACATACACACCCATACACACATTAACACCCAAGAAAAACTAGAATAGCAATAAACCAGTAACAAATAAACTGAACTGCAACTCAGTAAGTGGCTTTGCACATAACAAAAGGTGAATTGAATTCCTGGATCAAACTCCACACAAAAATAAACCCTGGATAAATTAAATGCCTATATGTAAAAAAAAATCAAACTTTTAAAATCATTATAATGAAATACAGAATATATTTTGAAATAATAGTTAAAGCTAGCTATTTGGATCTGAACGCAGGCCACATAAAGACTTCCTAAAATCATTAAGAAGAAGACAAATACGCTACTAGCAAAATGTCAAATATATGGTTAAGCAATTCACCAAAGGTGGAACACAGTGTCCCTAATGATAAGTTACATGCACATTTAAAACCAAAGACATGATCAGGTAACTTAAAATCAAGTGTTGGAGAAAATATGGAAAAGCAGTAGCTCTAACACAGTTCTGCTGGTGGAAGTATAGATTGCTATAGTCACTTTAGAGAGCAATTTAGCAATTATTTATCTAATTCAACAATTCCATTCCTAATCTAATACTTTTCAGTATTACCATATCTCCATTCTCCTTAAAAAGAAAACTAATCCAAATAGTTTACATGTTTTATCAAATCCTCAGAAATAAATTCTCATATATAATCCTTATTTTTCCAGTTTCAAGAAACTGGAGAAAAAAATGAAAATTATGCTGTTCATTTTATATAACTTGATACCAAAACCAGAAATCCTCACACATTTTTACAAAGAGAATGGTAAAAAAAAAATACTCACTGCATTATCATCTGAAATAATCAATGTCCACAAAACAGAAACATTCATCAGCAAGGAAATGGACACATTACCTATGCTAAGTCACTTCCGTTGTGTCTGACTCTTTGTGACCCCATGGACTGTAGCCTGCCAAGCTCCCCTGTCCATCGGATTTTCCAGGCAAGAATACTGGAGTGGGTTGCTACTTCCTTCCTCAGAGGATCTTCCTGACCCGGGATCACACCCATGCCTCTTAGGTCTCCTGCATAGGCGGGCAGGTTCTTTGCTGCTAGTGCCACCTGGGAAGGCCCTGGACACATTATAGAATACTCATACAATGAACTACTATACAGCTGTTAAAATAAATGCACTGAGCTATCTGTGCATTTATTTACTGAGCAACATAAATTGCAATAACACAAAAATGAGTGAAAACAGAAAGTTGGGAACCCTGAGGTTGCTCTATGCTGTGATTTGTAGCAAACAGAAGTAAATAGATAAATAGACACCACATGAAATTCCTGTGAGTGGAGAGGAAGGAAAGTGAATGGGAGTGAGAAGGGGTACAAGGAGACTTCAACTTGCCTGGAGAGAAAGAGAGTCAAAGATTGAAACAAAACCGAATTCCTTCCAGCTCCTTCTGTCCAGGCTAGTGCCGCATACAGGGTCTATGCAGTTAAGAGACAGTTTTATTGCATCAAATTTGAACTGTTTGCACCTATTACATCTACATCCCATGGGCCACTTTGTTGCACCCAGAAATCTTTTAAAAGTTTCTCAACCTTCTCCGCTTATAAGTACCAAAAGACTACAGCTGGCTTCCCTGACTTTCGGTTGTCATAAGAAGTCTATTATTGTCTGAGATCTGGGCACACAAACATCTCTAGTTTTCTCTTTTCTTTTCAGGCTCTGCTTGCTCCTTTGAAGACCTTACCACATTCAAAAGTTAGTGTGCCCTGCTTTTCTGTGCAGGGCTCTTGAAAATTAGAGCAATGTAGCATAGTAATCAGAGTACAGTCTATGCACTCCAGTTGTTGGGGCCCTATTCGGTCTGTGTGACCCTGGATGAGGCACCTGACCTCTCTGTGCCTCAATTTCAGCCTCCCATAACCTGGAATAAAAATGGGAGGTACCAGGAAGTTTATTGGGAGGGTTATGTAATAAGAGGTCACCTTTGTTGCATGACTACTATTTGTCAATCACTAGATTAAGTGTTTGGCCTGTCTAACTAAGCTAATCCTCTTAACCATCCTACAAGTTGGACATTTTTCTATGTTTATACAGTTGAAGACAGGGAAATATAAATAGGTTAAATTATTCATCTAAACTTACACAGTGAGCAAACAGTTTGCCCCTACTTCTTGTGGTTTTGACCCCTCTGCTACAGAACCGCTGGTAAAAGGAGGATACAGATGTTCTTAGGTAGCACCTCATAGGTGCTTAGACCCAGAAAACACTCAATACATGTTAGCTGCTCTAATTGACATTCATACCCAAACTATTCAGCAAACACACACTCCTCAGAATTTACCAGGTTTTATCCACGAAAAGAACCACTCAGCATAAGACTCACTCCTGGGACCAAACCTGTGAAGTTCCATCCTACTTCCAAAGGAAAGTGTCAGAGAGGCAAGAGAGCCACTTCTATGCTGACCACGTGGCTCTTCCTCTGCAAACCCGTCCCTTAAGAAGTGTGGCATGAGCACCACAGCCTGGCAATGAGCATCTGTTTTAAGTTACTTCTGTGCTTTAATTTTCTAAGCCTTAAAATAATGCAAACGGTTCATGAATAGGGAGGGACTCCTCCTAGGTCATCTCCTCCCATCCAATTCAAATGGTACACTCTTTCTGAAGGAGTATTTACTGTGTGTTAAATAAGTAACTGGCTTACTTAGAGACAAACTGCTTCAACCTAAAGGAATGAGAATCTCTGAGATGAGTCAAACTTCTAAAAGGGTGTTTTCGGCTGAGATGCTGCTTTGGTGTCTATAGGACCTGAGAAATGAATTAACAAGAAATGCCTCCCTAACCTAAACGGTCAAAGAATATTTATGTCAATTAGGATTCCTATAATACAAAGGAATACTGTGATGCCAATAAAAATCACAGTTGTAAGAGTTTTTAATGATATGGGGAAAATCTTGTGATAGAATGTTCAGTGGAAAAGCAGGATATGTAACTGCATATAAATTGCAATCTCAGCTATATATAAGATAGGCACAGAAGAAAGACTGAAAAAATGCAGTAAATGTTAACAGTGTTTATCTCTGAATGGTGAGATCCCAGATAATTTGTAGATCTCTCTTTAGACTTCTTGGTGTGTTTGCAGTTTCTACAAAGCACCTTTTACTTTTGTGTGAAAGAAGGTTAACTTTTTAAAATTTTCTTGAAACATTCCTATCAAAACCAGCACCACATCCATGTTCATCCACCAAGGGCAGCCAAGAATGAACACACATGGAGTCAGGGAGCTCTTTCTGGGCTCGCACCTTTCCAGCCACCAGTCAGGGAAGCTTGAGGAAGGCACTGTAAGCCTTCAGTTGCTTTTGGACAAACGTTGATAAAAGTCCCAGCTCCACCTCACCTAGATACTGTCAGCACAATGTGATGGAAGAGCCGTGAAAGGGCTTTGCAAACTCAAGTGTTGATATGATCTAAACTTCATCTAGCTTTATTTGCTCTGTCATGATGGCACGGGTACTGGGTATGGCCCTCTGCTCTCAGATGCACCCATGCACAGTACGTTTAGGTATAAGAGAACCCTAAGTACCACTGTCTCTCACTAACTCCACTGCCAGGCCATACTCTGCCACTGGGGACCTTGCCACTTCCTCAGCACCCCATCACCTTTCCAGTGACCTGCTGCTGTCAAGGGACTCACAGCCGTACCTACTTACCTAGAGGAGCTTAAGTGTTTGAGCAGGAGAAGGATGACACTATCCTGGATGCTTCCTAGGAAGTGGGTACCAGGAAAGGGCAGGGGCAGGGAAAAAAAAAAAAGAAAGAAAGAAACAGAAAAGGCAGCACCAGAGTTCAGAAGGGAGAGGGCAAGATTCCAGGAACTGTGGCCTCTTATGGTTCCGGTTTCTCCACCAGCCAGAGCTGGACATGGAGAAAGCTCTATCAGCATCTGGTTGACTTTCCACAATCAGGGAGTGTCCAGCTCCCTAACCAGAGACATCCTCAAGAACTCTGACCTTCAGCCCTCATAGGTTGCAAAATACGTTGACATAAGTTTTCTCTCTTGATCTTCACAACACGTTTGTGAGGAAAATACCATCATCCCCATCATAAAGACAGATAAGAAAACAAGAGCTTGGATACTTAAAATGTATCATTCAAGGCCATACATTTTACTCTAAAGAATCCAGTCGGATCTTGGTTAATCAAACTGCATCTGGTGCCAGTTCTTCCAGTTTTTTGCAACTGACAAACATCTTGTTAGATTTTTGTTGGCTGATACCATTCCACCACGTTTGATTCATGGTGGCTCAGATGGTAAAGTGTCTGATTGCCCACAATGCGGGAGACCCAGGTTTGATCCCTGGGTCAGGAAGATCCCCTGGAGAAGGAAACGGCAATCCACTCCAGTACTCTTGCCTGGAAAATTCCACGGACAGAGAAGCCTGGTGGGCTACAGTTCGTCGGGTAGCAAAGAGTCGGACACGACTGAGCGACTTCACTTTCACTTTCTTTTTTTCACTGTTCCACCCATACTTTCCAGACCCTGATCCTGTTTCTATTTATGAATTTGTTTTTAAATTTTAACAGTAGGAATTAGATAACTATTTGGGATCATTCAGTCATTTACACATTTAAAAGCCTATGATATATCAAACGCTGTTTCTTGCAGTAGAGAGTTAGAGGGAATAACAAAGATGAATTACATCCCTTATCTTTGGCATCCTCATTTTTGAAGGAAAAATGCACGTGTCACATTTCTCTCACATCCATCCCTTCATCATCTCCCTTCCGCACTGTTTCCTAGGCTCCAAGCTGGTCTCTGGCCTACAGCCCACCCTGCCCCTGTCTCTTAACACAGTTCACAGCCATGCCTCTCTTCTGCCACAACCCCCACTTGTTATACATAGCTGCAAGAGAATAAGATTTTAAGATGGGCTGCAGGGACCCTTTGGGCCTATTTCCTCCCTCTGCCCCCATCTCTTCCCATTTCCCCTACACTGAGTTATGCTCTGGTGAAAAGCCACTCAGATCTCTAGCCCACTGGACTTTGCTCATTCCCAGCTTTGCCCACACAGAACTTTCTGCTCAGTACGCCCTTTCCTTACTCTTGCCTTGCCCATTTCCATTCAGCCTTTATTTAAAAAAACAAAAACAAAAACTCAGATGCTTCCTTTTCTTAGAATGCTTTTCTGATATCTTCCTTTCCTCTCAGAAGCCACGTCTTCTCACATGGAGTGAATCCCCTGGTCACATTGCATTGTCAACTTTCTATACCTGTCTCTTCGTCTAAACCCCAGAGAGCAGAGGGGATTATAGTGACATCTTAGCATCTAGCTCACAGCCAACTTGGAACATGGTAGAGGCTCAATAAATAGATTTTAATTGAATTAACTGAATTGGGAAAACAAAGAGTGTTCTTAATCATATACTTACTCCCCACCTAAGAAAAACTGATTGTCTTCTCATATCTTCTAGTCTGGTAGAGGGAAGGTGGAGGAAGGATCATGGGATTCCACATGTTTTCTGTTTTACTGTGTTAATCTTAAAACCGTTCATTATGTCATGTTTATTACATATTTGTTACAAGTTGAATGAATATTTCTTGGGTTTTGTGTGCAAGGGTTAAAAAACAAGTTTGGAGCAGGGACAAGGGGCTCTGCCCTACAGAGCATATAGTAGTGTTAGACATACTGTCTACCTGCAAGGAGACAAGCAGGTTCTATGGATAGGATCTGAGCACTTGTGTGGGAGACTGTTGATTACCCATGAGTTCAGGCTTGGGGAAGAATCAACAGTAGAGGGGAGCAACCAGAGCAAAGAGGACAGATGAGCTATCTGAAAGAGAAGAAACAGAGCCAAGAGCAAAAGCTCAGGACCTGAGTCCTGGGCTCCCTGAGATCTGAACAAATGAGGAAGAACAGCCATCTATAATGTGAAGTGCAGCAGGAAGGTCAAGGACAAAGGCGACACTCACTGTGGACGATAAGACAGACTCCCTGAGGGCAGTCTGGTTGGACTGTAACTACTGGGAGACTGGGGCCATTTCTGCAGCTCCTTTTACTGCTCAACAAGTGTTTTTCCATTACTGTGTTTTCATCAACTGATTGACAATAAGGCTTAAACAGGCTCAGTGAGGTCTTTAAGCCAGATCCATTCCTCTTTCCCTCTCTCTCTTTCAATCAGAACAGGAGGAGGAGGAGTTCCCAAACTCTGAGCTCCAAAGTCAGCTAGCTCCCTATGCCTTACGAAATACCTCCACATCAGTATTCCAACCCCAGAGTCCCTCCAAATACCCATGTAAACATTCATTTACATTTAGATTGTGCTTATTTGGATTCAGACTCTTTCCCTGAAAACTCTAACAATCCAATTATCAAGAAAACCTTTTTGGGCGGAGTCCTTCTTCTCCCCCAGGAAACTCCTCTGTTGAGCAGGAAGCAGCTCTAGGTGCCCCTGTCGGGATGGATTTGTCAGCATCCCAGTACGCTTGAGGACAAAAGTCAAAATGCAGGCTCTCTTCAGGAGGGGAAGATGAAGGTTAAGGAAGTATAGGGTCCTTTCACTTTAAAGGGTAGAGGGAGAGCTTGGCAGGAAAACTTTAGGGAGCAAAAGCCTTGGGAAAATCATGTGGGATGGTAGAAAGATCTCTGCTCTAGAATTACAGAGGATTTCTTTCAATTCCCAGTCCTGTGGCTTCTTAGCCTTTGGGCTTCAATTTATCTATACATCTCTACACAACAGGGTCAAAGAGATTCATTAACTGTGTTATTATGTACCTTAAAAGGATGCCTTGATATTTAATGGAGCAAGGTATACTAATATCCCTAGTACAAAGCAGACATTCAATAAATAATATGCCCTTCTTTGTGAAGAATGGGGATGGTGACTGCGGGGAAACACAGAGATAAATTTCTCCCTGGGATGTGAGAATCTATGGGTCAAGGCAAAGAGGACTGGGCAGTGAGGGAGTTCATACGCAAGTTCCATGTCTTGAGAGTCACTTGCTCCAGTGAAAATAGTGGTTCTTTTATCATATCTTGGACAAGGAGACTCAGGGCTAAATTTAAGGACAAGTGAAAGTGAGACAGCAAGGAAGGGCCATGAAAAGAATCATACAGCCATTAAGAGCAGGATACCACAAAAAGGGGTTAGAAACAACTAGGTCCAAGATGGCAGAAGATTCAAGTTCCAGTAGACCCTGAACCTCATCACATGCTCACTGTAATACCTTAGTTAAATGACACACCCACAGGCACCATGACAAATTAGAGGCTAACCATAAAAGCTCAAAAAGTGAATGGTGCCCCAATCCTTGGAAATCCCCACCCCTTCTCCAAATAGAATGCTGCTCCCACTCATTAGCCTATGAAACTACCCACCCCATAAAAACTAACCAGCCCCACAGCTCAGGAGGCTATCACTTTCTCAGACAACCCCAGGGACTGGGGCTGCCTCTTCCACCTTCTAAGATGGCCCACACTCTGTCTATGGAGTACGTATTTCTCTAAATAAATAAAATTGCTTTCACTTTATGATGTCTTACTCTTGAATCCTTTCTTTCTCAAAGCCAAGATCCTTCGCTTGGCAGCCTGTCCCAGGGAATCACCCCAGATCTGGGACAGAGCCATGCTTTCCTACACCATATTTTTTTCCACAACAAAAGAAAAGGAAGTACTTCTTCACCCAGCAGGTTATTAACATGGGGAACAGGTCATGCCTAGGGATGCACCAAATCCATTCCCTTTAAGGTATCAGTGAGCTTTCCTCTGCCTACTTATTAGAAATGCAAGGCAAGTCAGAAGAAGAAAAAGAAGGAAATAAAGAACAGAGTAATAATAAAACAACTGACACACATACTCCATGTTCTGCATACACATGAGTCAGAGTACCCTCCCCCAAGCAGATTTCAGTGCTAGAATCCAAGATCACAGCTTTGGCATACAACAAAACTATTAGCCAATATCTGCAAAGGTCCCACATGGTCTGCTGCTGCTAAGTCGCTTCAGTCGTGTCCGACTCTGTGCGACCCTATAGACGGCAGCCCACCAGGCTCCCCCATCCCTGGGATTCTCCAGGCAAGAACACTGGAGTGGGTTGCCATTTCCTTCTCTAATGCACGAAAGTGAAAAGTGAAAGGGAAGTCGCTCAGTCGTGTCTGACGCTTCATGACCCCATGGACTGCAGCCTACCAGGCTCCTCCGTCCATGGAATTTGCCAGGCAAGAGTACTGGAGTCGGGTGCCATCGCCTTCTAACAGATGTTAAAAACCCAGATGCCTTCAGTGGCTTTCAGGCAATATCTCTATAGCATTTGGTGGTCCAATATACCTTCACAGCACTCTTCTTTGTCAACCAGCCCTTATAGTCATCTCTGATGGAGAGAAGACTCGATATTGTATATTTTGGAGATGGGATGGATGAAGAAATCAGGACATAGAGAAGAACCTGACCAAGAAGCATGAAAGCTGATCCTGTTACTGTTCTCCTTTGATGGGGCTTTAAACTGGTGCAATCTTATTATCTCTATTTCCTCATTAGTTAATGAAAGATGTCCATAGATCTCACTACAAATGCCTGGGGAAAGAGGGATAAGGGCCTGCACTGGTATAGCCCCCAAAGCATATTCTTATCCAGTTTTCTTTTAAGATCCCTTGTTGAAAGGAAGATTGGGAAAATGGCAGTTTCTCCCCTTCACAGCTGAGGAATCCAAAATTCAGAGAATTTAAGTGGCTTCTCAGGAGCAAGTCAGGAGTAGAACTGGCCCCAGTCCCGATGCCCATTCCACTCCAACCCACTGCCAATTTTTGCTATAAAAATTGATTGTAAATTATTCACAAAATATGGTGTTTCTTTTTATATATAATTTTATTGTTTCCCACTTTAACCAAAGTACTGCATATTCATCATAGAAGATTTAGAAAGAAAGAACAAATAAGTAAAAGGAAGAAAATCATGATCACCCATAACTCCATCGAAATGCAATGCTGTTCAAAGAAACAATAAAAAGACAACAGACTAAATCACCTAACATACAATTCTGGGGTTACTGCAAAGATGACGGAGATCAGAAGTTACACCAGACATGGGGCAGCAACCAGACATGGCGCTGTGGAGCAGAGTAGCTGTAATAAGGAGTCATACTATAGCAGTTAAAGAGAAAAGTAGAAACAGACTTCTAATTCTTTTTTTTAATTTGGCTGTGCCAGGTCTTAGTTGTGGTGTGCAGGATCTAGTTCCCTGATCAGGGATTGAACCTGGGCCCCTGCCTTGGAAGTGTGGAGTCTTAGCCACTAGACCACCAGGGAACTCCTCATACTGTTAATTTTAAGGTAATAGCATGTGTTGGAAATGATTGAGCAGAGAGGGAAACAGCTGATGTTCTGAGAAACAAGAGGAGCACTGGAGCAGTAGGCTCAGGAGGTAGTGCCCCAGGGGAGGAATGGAATTTATGAGCTTTTTGTCTTGATCCCCTGGAGAATAAATGAGCACAGAATAGAAGGCAGGAGATGTGGTAAAGAGCCTATGGAAGTTCTTGGCTGATTCCTTCTTTCTTTCATTTTATTTCAGTGTAATAGGACACAAGGTCTGAAAGGAAGGAGGAGGAGGGGATCTGGAGGCTTAGCGGAGAAAGGTGGAAACAGCTGTCTCACAGCAGGAAAGGGGAAACAGCGCAGAGTGCTCTGTTGAGGTCCTCAATTCTGGCTTTGTGATTTTGTCCAGCTGCAAAGGCACAGGGCTGTAGGTGACAAATGATTACATTTCATCAAGTTTGGGGTGAATCAAGGCAGAATGAAGAAGTAGGAGATGGGCAAGGGAGGTGGGTATGCAAAAGAATCGAGATGGTAAGGAAAGAGACGACTTCTGGGAAGTTAGAGAGAAACCTAATGTAGGTGGATCTATGACTAACAGATGAAGGGAGGTTGGAGCTGGTGTAGGAAAAGAAAGAAAGAGCTAAAAAGAGAGAAAGTCATCGTCAAAGAGGTGGATGTTTACAATTGTGACTGTTGAAGGTGCTGCAGTTACTAATAAGGACAAAGTCTGGGGTTTCACCTTGATGGTGAGTGACTAAATTAGGGTAGGGCAGAATCATCAGCAATGGGAGCTCAGGGAATGGGGAGGCCAAAATACTGGAAACATCACATAGGTCTATAATAAAATTGTCAAGAATTGAGATAATGCCTGACAGTGTAATGGGAAATAGAGCTAAAGTTGCAGAGAAAACATGAATGGTAACTCAAAGATTAATGGATTCCCACTACACCAGACAGTAACACTGGAAACATCACTGGGTATTGGATCTTGAAACTCTGCCGATCAAAAAAGCATCTATAGTAAGGTATTAGGTTAATCGCTCAGTCATGTCTGACTGTTTGTGACCCCATGGACTGAAACCACTCAGCTCCTCTGCCCACGGGATTCTCCAGGCAGGAATACTGGAGTGGGTTGCCATTCCCTTCTCCATAGTAAGGTATTGCGTAACATGAGATAATTTAAGGATAGAGATTTCTTTTCAATACATAAGAAATCAAAGAAACAGGCAAAGGATATAAAAATCTTCAAATGCATACATTCCCAGCCTCTTCTACCTGGGGGTTTCTATCATTTAAAGGTATACAGACATTTTGAACGATACATCGTATATCTTTCTCTAGAGAGTGCTGAGTTTTGCCCCTGTGGACATTTAAATTACCAGTGAATCACCTTGACCTAGAGGAAGCTTCATTGTAGGCTTTGTTAGAGCAGGTCTATTTCAGCGCCTTAGTCCTAAAATGTGATCTTTACTGTACCATGCAGTCTTTCTGGGATTTCTAATGGTAAGCCCAAGGGGTTTACCCAGCTCCCCTCAATCTCAGCAGTTTTTAACTCCCAATGCAACGTCTCTCCAGAAGGCAAAATTTCTGCTAAGCACTTATAGTGAAGTGAAAGTCACTCAGCTGTGTTCGACTCTGCAATCCCCTAGACTATACAGTCCATGAAATTCTCTAGGCCAGAATACTGGAGTGGGTAGCCTATCCCTTCTCCGGGGGATCTTCCCAACCCAGGGATCGAACCCAAGTCTCCCTCACTGCAGGCAGATTCTTTACCAACTGAGCTAGTGAGCTACTCTTAATTTTCCCCTGGGCTCCTAAAATCTCATCCTATATTTGCTTAATTCAGGGGACAGTTCAGGAATGGAGGGAAGCTTGTATGCAGCTTTGATGGCCATCACTTCCTGGTATATCCTGCCTCAGTTAGTTACTCTGACAGCCTTGAGAGTAAGAGTGGCTTTCCCCTTGACCTCCTCCAGCACACAAAGCACAGACTGAGAAGTGCCCTCAGGAGAAAAGATTCAGGAATCGAGCCTCACACAAAACTGCCTCTCTATTTCAAATGTCAAGTCCCTTTCAACTTCTGCCTGCTATCCATTGCTTTCTAGTGCCTTCAAACAAGTATTTCATAGAGTGTCCACAGTTTATACCAGCCGGAAGGGTTAGTCTAATAAAAGACAATTATTACTAGAACTGAAGCTCTCAGAATGAGCCTACTAAACACACATCACCTCTTACTTCTCTACTCAAAATCATGCAAGGACTCCCAATCCACTCAGTGTAACAGTCAAAAGCCTTATAATGGATCTACATGATCTGGCCCCTGGTAGCAAGAAAGATGCTTCCGGAGATTTCCTTCTTAAGCTGAGAAGATGAGGACAAAATGGGAGAAGTGAACTAGGAAATACCATGCGCAAATGTGTAATAGCATGAGACTTGGGAATTTAGGGAGCACAGCAGAAGGCGTGATGGAGACAGGTGAGAGAAGAGTCTAGAACAGCATTTCTCATCCCTTAGTCTGCATCTGCCTGAACCAAGCCACTCACTAAAACGCAGGTCCCTTGGACAGTCCGATACACAGCAGCTTTGAGAATTCCAAGCACAGAGAGGTAAACTAGCTCACAAAGGGCTCCGTGCACAGTAAAGAGTTCAGATTTTCATCTCTGAGAGATGAGAAATCATTAAGTACTTCTCAGTAAAGGCACCAAAGAAGAAACAAGTGTGTCTCTATAACCAGATGCATTTCAAAATCATCTTCTCCTTATCTTTTAGCTTAGGCAAGGAGCTTTCCAATATTCCAGAAAAATACAACCTTCCTTTGCATCACAGTAGAGATTAAAAACAGGACATGGCACACAGTAGGTTCTCCATGAATGCTAAATAAATAAAACATAATACAGTTTATATAGTTGTCACCTCCACTCTATATAATTCCACTCTCAATCGCTCTCTCTCTTAAAGGTCTTATTTATATGTTCTTAAAGTCCCTTTCCAAGCTCTAATCCCATTCAGAAAGCCTTTGGATCCAGCATGCCTTCGTTCACCAAATTTATAGGAAGGACAGTCTTGAGCCATCTGGCGCCTATTTAATTTTTAACCACCTCTCCCTTGAAATATTTCTTTCTTCATTCTTATTTTGTCCTAAAAACTTGGCTATGAGCTAAACTGCGCCATCTGTGACTTCCAGTAAATACAACTGTTGCTAATGAAATTACCCAGTTTCATCATTTTGATTTAAATGCCTTGCCTGCTTTTCCTCTGACCTTTTGTTGCTTGCCATCAAACTCAAGCTTTTGTGAATTTAGATACATACATCCATGTAGGTCAGTCTTGAGGAATAAATCTTCTCTGTGAAGCATGAGAACCTGGGCCAAGCCCGCTCAGCAGGTTGACACGGGAGGTGGGGGCCAGGGCTGCACAGAGAAATATGGATGGCACTTGTGCCCATCCGCTCAATGTGCGCAGGGCCCCGGGGCAGACCCCTGCCATGTGACCAAGTGGCTGCTCGGTCTGGCTCTCCGGCCTCCCATTTGTTAGGATGCTGATGATATTAATGAGTTGGGGTGTTGGAGCCCATTCCTTGGCCTTTGGTGTTGGTTCCCCCCTGCCCGGGATCGCTTGACCTGATTGAAGAAAAGTTCAGAGACTTCAAACTTTGTTCAAGTGGGAGGAAGCTTTGGAAGAAACCAGGTCCCTCACTACTAAGCACAGCTTTTCTGTTTAGGTAGCAGGCTGGCCTTTGTCAACAGCCCCATTGAGGGAATGCAAGAGAATGAAAGAAGTATTCACCCATCAAGTTATTCCGTCATCATGTGGTCACTATCAATACTGTTGCTTATTATATTAGATAATTAAAGAGTTGGAGGGTATTATCAGTAACACAGAAGCTGACACTGAGACTTCGCTGTGTATCAGACACCACCCTCAGCACCATACCTAAGCAGTTCATTCACTCCTCACAACAATGCTATGTCTGAGGCTTAAACAGGTTAAGTAATTTGCTCCTGCTCATCACCTTGAAGCGTAATCACTTTGCATTTACTGGTGCTCTCTGTGTGCCAGATACTGTGGTAGAAACTGGGATATGAAACTAAAAAAAATGTAGTCCCTCCACGCTATGGAAGGGAGCAAGAGATAAAAATGCAAATACACCATCTGAGTGAGGCTACAACAGAGTAGGAAGAGACTCTGGGGTCACAGAGAGAAGAGATTCCATGTGGCAAAGATTCATAGCAGAGAAGTTAAATGGAGTTTGAAGGAGAAATGGGAGTTTGGCCCCAAAATGTGAAAGGAAATGGAAAAGAGCCAGGGCAGAAAGAACTGCATGTTGGAAGGAGGAGAAGTGTGAAAAGCAGGCAAAGGAGGAGGAAACACCACTGGGATGGAAGGTCCTGCCCAGGCAGAGGAGGCTGGATCAGGAGCGGGGGCACCAACCTCAGGAAACACCAATGCTTTCTGTCACTGGGTCTCCACAATAAATTGGAGGGCTCAGGGGTCCTTCAAGGCAGCCCACCCATCAGATCTGGTTAATATCTGGCTTAAGTAGGCAGCAGCAGGACTCAGCTTTCATTAGCCTGCAAAACTTGTCTGTACCCCTAAATGGTCAAGTCTTCAGTACCAAGAGAAAATACATAATGGGCCCAAGAAGATTAAGCAGTAGCCCCAAAATTGCCCTACAGGACCCCCCATTCTTACCTCTATCTCTGCCTTCCTTCTAATTTGAGAATGCTAGTATTACTGACCAGGAAGGAGGTCTGTTAACAAAAGCTGTTTTCAGTTCTACCAATTGCAAAACTATGTCCAATCTCTGCAGGTGTTTTGCCAGTGCAGTAGGACTTGAGTGAAGAGAAAATTTCCACAATCCAAAATGTACTCTATTGATTCTGCCTTCAGTTTCTACATCACTTCTTTCTTAGGGCATGGCTTTTAAAGGCTGGTGCTAAAAAGAAAATGCTGTAGATGAGGACTGACCCCAGGAACAACTTCGTCAAGAGAATGTCTCAGATCAGCCCATCTCCTCTAAAGGTTCTGAGGGGAGAGACGGGTGGGGTTAGAAAACCTTGTCTTGGAACCAAAATTAGCAAACGTTTTCTGTAAAGGACTCAGCAGTAAATGTGTTGGGCTCTGTGGGCCATTTGGTCTCTCTCGCAATTATTTAACTCAGTTATTGCAGCATGACAGCAACCATAGAAGATGCATGAATCAATGATGAATGGACGTGACTGTGCTCCAGTAAAACTTTACTTGTAAAAATGGGATGCGGGCTAGACTTGGCCTGCTGGCTGTGGTTTGCTAACCACTGTATCAGAGATCCCCACTATGACTGGTCAGTGGAGAGCTATAAAGGGAAAGTGAGTGACAATTTGAAAAGGGCTTTGAGGATGCTAAAACTGGGACCAGCCCAATTATTGTGCTGTGCCCAAACATATTAAAACCTTCAGAGAGTGCTCCTGGGAATAACCCTTTTCCCTGACCTTCAAAAAAATATTCTCAGCATCATCTTGGCTGCATTCCTCATCTTCACCTGTTTTATCCAATCTCTCACTAAGCACTGCTATTTCCTCCACTTAAGTCTCTGAAACCAAAGCTTCAGAGGTTAAGAATCACATGCAGAGTTAGTTACATAGCAGTAAGTGACCAAGCCAGGACTTGAAACCAAGTCTGGCAGATACTAAGAACAGATGAATGTCTTCACTGCATCTTTACTTTGCAAGAGCCCCTGGGAAATGTGTTTGGTGTAAAGCAAGCCAGGGTGCTAGATCTTTGGTAACAATACTCGGCCTCTCTGGAAACACTTCCCCAGTGACCTTTGCCTTCTGTACTCACAATTGGTCCCCCTACAAGCCTTGAGGAAGTTCCCTAGAAAATGAAACACATTTTTAAATATAAGTGTAATGACCTGTAGATAACTGGGAATGCAGGCTGAGACACAAACTGTAGTGTGCAAATGGATGAGTCAGAATGCAAAATTTTAGGTGAACAGTTTAAGTTTCAAACAACTTTATCCAAAAGTAAAAATTCACATTTAAAAAACCCAGCATGGTCTGAAACAGAAATATATGAATCAACAACAGCAGGAGGTGGGGGACTATTATTTATAATGTGTTGTGTTAGTCACTCAGTGGTGTCTGACTCTTTGCGACCCCATGGACTGCAATCCACCAGGTTCCTCTGTCCATGAGATTTTCCAGGCAAGGATACTGGAGTGGGTTGCCATTTCCTTCTCCAGGGGATCTTCCCGACCCAGGAATTGAACCCGGGTCTCCTGCACTGCAGGCAGATTCTTTACCAACGGAGCTACAAGGGAACTTTATTCTTTGACCGGGACTTCCCTGGTGGCTCAGACTGTAAAGCGTCTGCCTACAATGCGGGAGACCGGGTTCAAATCCTGGGTCAGAAAGATCTCCTGGAGAAGAAAATGGCAACCCACTCCAGCATTCTTGCCTGGAAAATTCCATGGACGGAGGAGCCTGGTAAGCTACAGTCCATGGGTTCGCAAAGAGTCAGACATGACTGAGCAACTTCACTTTCACTTTCAACTTTATTCTTTAATCATTCATACCCCATCTAAAAATGTTGAAGGTGACTTACATATACACTTAAACAATTAAAATAAGGATAAAAGGATTAGAGTTAAGTAATAAAAGAAAAGAGATGTTTGAACTGTAAAACCAAGATTTTAAAATCGTGTAAGATAATCACAATCACTTAAGTCTACAGAAATTTTTTTTCTAGTGCAAAACTCTAAATCCATGGTTCTCAAAATGCAAGGTCCCTAGGAATGACCTGGTAAGCCTGTGTAAAACAGCTTCCTGGGATACCCCTGCAATTCTGACTCAGATGGTTTTGCCCAGGGCCAAAGAATCCACATTTCTCCCGTCAGATCTGTTAGTATTTGTTTAAGATATTTAGGTGCTCCAATGTTGGGTACATGTATATTTATGATTGTTACAGCTTCTTGAGGAATCATTATACAATGATCTTCTTTGCCTCTTGTCACCATTTCTACCTAAATATCTATTTCCTCTAATACAATTATAGCTCCTCATGCTCTCTTTCGGTTTCACTTACCTGGAATATTTTTCCCCATCTCTTCACTTTGAGCCTATCTGTGCCTTTAAAGTTGAGTACACATCACATAGGCAGCATAAAGTTTGAGCCTGTGTTTTTTCTCTTCCCATGCAACTACTCTATGCCTTTTAATTGGAGACTTTAATTTATTTACATTTAGAGTAACTATTGATAAGTAAGGACTTATTAGTACCATCGTATTAAATTTTTCTGGATATTTTGTGGTTTCTTAGTGTTCTTGTCCACCTTTTGCTACTTTTCTTTATGAATTGGTGATTTTCCACATTGGTATGTTTGATTCTTTTCCCTTTAGCTTGTGAAACTCTACGGTGGATTTTGTTTTGTGGCTACATAAAGCATCTTATACATATAACAGCCAACATTAAGCTCAAGAAATCAGAAAGAAGAATCTAAGCCCAAATCTAGCAGAAGGAAGGAAATAATAAAAGTCAAGGAAGAAATAAAAGAAACAGAGAGAATAAAAAGAATAGAAAATATTAGCAACACTTAAAGCTAATTTTAGAAAAGATAAACAAAACTGGCAAAATATTAACCAAGCTAACTATGAAAAAAGAGAAAACACTCAAACAAAATCAGATTTGAAAGAGGAGATGATACAATTAATGCCACAGAAATAAAAGGGTCATAAGAGAATACTTTGAACAGTTATATGGCAACAAATTGAATTACCTAGAAAAAAATGGATAAATTCCTAGAAACATAAAACCTACCAAGACTGATTCATGAAAAAAATCAAACATCAGAACATATCAACAAGTAAGGACAATGGATCCATAATCAAAAACCTCCCAACAAAGAAAACAGCAAGATCAGATGAATTCACCGGTGAATTCTACCAAGTGAAAGTCACTCAGTCGTGTCCAACTCTTTCCGACTCCATAGACTATACAGTCCTTGGAATTCTCTAGGCCAGAATACTGATGTGGGTAGCCGTTCCCTTCTCCAGGCGATCTTCCCAACTGAGGGGTCAAACCCAGGTCTCCCACATTGCAGGTGGATTCTTAACGAGCTGAGCCACAAAGGAAGCCCAAACATCCAAGTAATTAATACCAATTATCCTCAAACTCCTCCCAAAAATTGAAGAGAAGGAAACACTTCTAAATTCATTTTACAATGCCAACATTATCCTAATATCAAAGCCAGATAAGGACAATGCAAAAAAAGAAAACTAGAGGCCAGTATTGCTGATGCATAGAGATGCAAAAATTCTCAACAAAATACTAGCAAATTGAATTCAACATTACATTAAAAGCATACACCGTGATCAAATGGAGTGTATTCCAGGAATGCATATGCAAATCAATAAATGTGAAACCCCAAATTAATACAGTAAATCCCTACATATGAATGAGTTCCATTCCAAGAATGTGTTCATAATCTAGTTTGTTCATTAAGCCCAACAAAGTTAGCTTAGATACTCGCCTAACACAATCAGCTATATGGTACTGTACTGTAATAGGTTTATAATACTTTTCACACAAATAATACATAAAAACAAACACATAAAATAAACATTTTGAATCTTACAGTACAGTACCTTGAAAAATATAGTATTACCAGCTACATCACCACTGCTTTTACACTTGTTTCCTGACATCCTGGGCTTCAAATAAAGATACTGTACTACTGTACTCTATACAGTACAGTATAGCAAAGTGTGCAAAAATACAACCACTTATAGGATATACATGCATATAAAAATGTGTGCTAGATATGTGACTAACTTACATGATTGGGCATGCAAATGCATGTTAGCATCTTTGAAAGTCTGAAAACTGAAGGTTTGTATGCAAGGAACTTACTGTATAATAAAAGAAAAAAAATTATATGATCATCCCAATAGATACAGAAAAGCCATCTGATCAAGTACCACATGCTTTTACAATAAAAAAAACTCTCAACAAATCGGATACAGAAGGAGTGTACCTCAACATAATAAAAGCCATATAAGACAAGCCCACAGCTAACTCATCCTTAACAATAAAAGGTTGAGACCTTTTACTCTGAGATCAGAAATAAGTCAAGGGTGTCCACTCTCTCTACTCAGCTCAATATAGTACTGGAAGTCCTAGCCAGAGTAATCAGAAAGAAAAAGACACAAAAGGCAGCCAAACTGAGAAAGAAGAATATAAAACTGTCTTTGTTTCCAGATGAATGTTATACATAAAAAATTCTTAAGACTCAACTGTGAGAAATAATCAACAAATTAAGCCATAGGATACAGAATCAATACACAGAAGGCAGTTGCATTTCTATACATTAACTATAAAAAGAAATAAAGAAAACAATCTTATTTATATTAGCATCAAAAATAATAAGATATTTAGGAAAAATTTAACCAAGAAGATAAAAATCTGTACATTGAAGCTACAAGGTTTTGATGAAATAAACTGAGGAAGACACAAATAGAAAGATGTGCCATGTTAATACACCAGAAGAATTGATATTATTAAAATGTCCATAATATCCAAAACCTCTACAGATTCAGTGCAATCCCTATTCAAAATTCCAGTGGTGTTTTTCATAGAAATAGAAAAAAGACCTAAATTTGTATTGAACCACAAAGACCCTGAATTGTCACAGCACTCCTGAGAAAGAACAACGCTGGAAACATCCCACTTTCTGATTTCAAACTATATTACAAAGATACAGTAATCAAAACAGTATGGTATTAACATAAAAAGAGACCTGTAGAGCAATGGAACAGAATAGAGTGTCAGAAATAAATCCTCACATATATAGTCAACTAATATTTGACAGTGGAGCCATAATTCCTTAATGAGGAAAGTGTCTTCCCTAAATGACATTGGGAAAACTGGATACTCACATGCACAAGAAAAAGCATCTTGCACTACTATCAAAATTTACTTGAAATGGGTTAAAGATTTAAACATAAGACTCACATGTATAAGCATGGGTATCTTGCACCACTCACAAAATTTACTTGAAATGAGTTAAATACTTAAACATAAGACTTGAAACCATGAAATGCCTCAAAGAAAACATAGGTGGATGCTCCTTGACATGGATTGGCAATGGATATGACACCAAAAGCACAAGCAACAAAAACAAAAATTAATCATGGAACTACATCAAATTAAAAGTAATGCTAGTAAAGTAATGCTCAAAATTCTCCAAGCCAGGCTTCAGCAATACTTGAACCGTGAACTCCCTGATGTTCAAGCTGGATTTAGAAAAGGCAGAAGAACCAGAGATCAAATTGCCAACATCCGCTGGATCATGGAAAAAGCAAGAGAGTTCCAGAAAAATATCTATTTCTGCTTTATTGACTATGCCAAAGCCTTTGACTGTGTGGATCACAATAAACTGTGGAAAATTCTCAAAGAGATGGGAATACCAGACCACCTGACCTGCCTCTTGAGAAACCTGTATGCAGGTCAGGAAGCAACAGTTAGAACTGGACATGGAACAACAGACCGGTTCCAAATAGGAAAAGGTGTACGTCAAGGCTGTATATTGTTACCCTGCTTATTTAACTTCTGTACAGAGTACATCATGAGAAACGCTGGACTGGAAGAAACACAAGCTGGAATCGAGATTGCCGGGAGAAATATCAATCATCTCAGATATGCAGATGACACCACCCTTATGGCAGAAAGTGAAGAGGAGCTAAAAAGCCTCTTGATGAAACTGAAAGAGGAGAGTGAAAAAGTTGACTTAAAGCTCAACATTCAGAAAATGAAGATCATGGCATCCGGTCCCATCACTTCATGGGAAGTAGATGGGGAAACAGTGGAACCAGTGTCAGACTTTATTTTGGGGGGCTCCAAAATCACTGCAGGTGGTGACTGAAGCCATGAAATTAAAAGACACTTACTCCTTGGAAGAAAAGTTATGACCAACCTAGATAGCATATTGAAAAAGCAGAGACATTACTTTGCCAACAAAGGTCCATCTAGTCAAGGCTATGGTTTTTCCTGTGGTCATGTATGGCTGTGAGAGTTGGACTGTGAAGAAGGCTGAGCGCCAAAGAATTGATGGTTTTGAACTGTGGTGTTGGAGAAGACTCTTGAGAGTCCCTTGGACTGCAAGGAGATCCAACCTGTCCACTCTGAAGGAGATCAACTCTGGGATTTCTTTGGAAGGAATGATGCTAAAGCTGAAACTTCAGTACTTTGGCCACCTCATGAGAAGAGTTGACTCATTGGAAAAGACTCTGATGCTGGGAGGGATTGGGGGCAGGAGGAGAAGGGGATGACCGAGGATGAGATGGCTGGATGGCATCACAGACTCGATGGACGTGAGTCTGAGTGAACTCCGGGAGATGGTGATGAACAGGGAGGCCTTGCGTGCTGCGATTCATGGGGTCGCAAAGAGTCGGACACGACTAAGTGACTGAACTGAACTGAACATCAAATTAAAAAGTTTCTGCACAGCAAAGGAAACACTTAACAAGAAGAAAAGTCAATGCATGGGATGGGAGAAAATATTTACAAATAATATACCTCTAGTTAAGGATTAATATCCAAAATATATAAAGAACTCACACAATCCAACAGCAATTAAAAAAAAATTTTTTAAATGGACATAGGAACTGAATAGATGTTTTCAAAGACATACAAATGTCTAATAACTCTCAGCATCACTATTCAACAGGGATATGCAGATCAAAACCACAATGAGGTATCATTTCACATCTGTTAGAATGACTATCATCAAAAACACACAATGACAAAGATGTGGCGAAATTGACAAATTGACAGAGATGTGGAGAAAAGGGAACCTTTGTGCACTGTTGGTAGATTGTTAATTCACACAGCCACTATGAAAAACAGTATGATGGTTCCTCAAAAAATTAAAAACAGAACTACCATATGATCTAGCAATCTCACTTTTGGGTATATACGCAAAGCAAATTAAAAGAGATATCTGCATTTTCATGTTTATTACAGCACTATTCACAACAGCCAAGATATGGAAACAAACCAAGTGTCCAGCAATAGATAAATGGGTAAGGAATATATGGAATGTATATACAATGGGATATTTTTCAGCCATGAGAAAGGAGAAAATCCTGCCATTGGGGATGACATGGATGCACCTTCAGGGCATTATGCTAAGTGAAATGTCAGATAAATAAAGTCAAATACTTTATGTTCTTAAGTACATGTGGAATCTAAAACAGCCTAACCCATAAAAACAGAGAGTAGGATGGTTTTATCAGGAGCTGACAAGTGGAGTGAATGGGGAGATGTTAGTCAAAGGGTATAAACTTTTAGTTATAAAATGAAGAAGTTCTAAGGAACTAATATACAGTATGGTGACTTCTCCAAAATATAAGGATACTCTTCTCAACTTTTCTGTACAGCAGAAATTAACACAGCATTGTAAATCAACTAGACTTGAATAAAATGCATTTTTTTAAAAAGAGCTACAGATCACGTGTCCTGCTCCTCCTTTTCTCTTGCTCTTCTGCCATAGCCTCAAATAAATCTCATTCCTCCAAATACTACTTTACTTATCTTTCTGAAGGTCTGCTGCTCTGGGTGTCTTCTGTGCACTCCAGGCTCCCCCTTCTCTACCTCTCTGTGCCCCAAAATCAGAGCACATGGGCCACACCAAAAGCTTCCTTGCCTTTCAAGCTCAGGTCACTTTCTGCTGGATCACAGAGTACCACAGGCTACATTCACTCACATGCTAAAGCTTCCAGCTCCTGACCGGCAGCCCCTGCCAGGGCCATCCACTCCAGTTTCCAGTAACCACTCTCGCCTGTGCTCCTGCAAGCCTAGGTGGGCTTCCCCATCAGTTTTAACCTTGGTTAAAAGGGGTAGGCTGCTTTTTTTTTTTTTTTTTTTGCCCTTTCATTTTGCTCATACCCTCGTAACTCATGCGCCTCCTCAATTTCCCAGTGCTGGGTGCAGGGGAAAGGATGGTGTCATGGCCAATCAAGAAAAGAAAAAGGGGACTTCCCTGGCGATCCAATGGTTAAGACTTCATACTCCCAATGCCGGAGGCCCAGTTTCAATTCCTGGTCAGGGAACTAGATCCCACAAACAGCAACTAAGGCCCAGTGCAGCCAAAATCAATAAGTAAATAAAATATTTTTTTAAAAAAGAAATGAAAAAGCTGTTAGACGCCAGACCACCTTCACAGTATTTGAAGGCAACTTCATGTGTTAGGGCAGGTAACAATATCATTACTGTAAGAAAGGGAAAAATTGGGGGAAAAAAATCATTAACAGAACTTCACAACACATTTTAGCAACTTTCCCCCTTCTGTGTGCCCAGGGTATAAGTGAGATAATTAACAATCAAAGGTATGCCAAACTTGGTTTTTAAAAGTGCACTAAAAAGAATAAATACCCAAAGTAATGATGAATTCTGTGAGTAAAATCAGTTTTTCCTATCTGTAGAACTAAATATAATCATCCACCCCCACATTTAAAAAGCTTACCAAGTGCTTTTGCACATATTTTCTCATTTGTGCTCCTCACATCAACCATAGAAAGTGGTTAGTACTGTTCCCTCCACTCATGAAAGGTAGAGAAAGAGGCTCTGAAAGTTTAAGGG
Source organism: Capricornis sumatraensis (assembly GCF_032405125.1). Lineage (NCBI taxonomy): Eukaryota > Metazoa > Chordata > Mammalia > Artiodactyla > Bovidae > Capricornis > Capricornis sumatraensis. The sequence continues at coordinate 54,382,368 of NC_091070.1, forward strand.
ATTTGCTCACAGACTCACATAGGTGGTACAGGCAGGCACTCAGGGCTCTACTTGTAGCATGAGTCTAGCTCAGGGAAGGAATATATTGCCTTGCCAGGCTGGCCAGTAAGTTTCACATTATACCAAACCCATTGGTTGGCTGTGGTTGCCTAGAGTCCTATGTTGTAAAGGATTCTGAGGCTGAGTGTGGACTCAGAGAAAAGAGTATTGGGCTTAATTAGCATCCAACAAGACACAGCATTGAGAAGCAGTAGCATCACTCCCTTTTGTTTTCTAACCACGCACAGGGTTTGAGAGCATGGGCTTTGGAGGTTCACTGACCTGTAATAAGGCCTGCTCCACTCAATATTCTGGGCCTTGGTTTCCTTATCTACAATCAAAGACCAAAATACCAACTGCCTCAAGGAGTTGTTTCTTTTCTTTCCCTACCTAAATTTATTTTCATGAGAAAAGAAGCTGTTATACTCATCTGAGAGAATAAATCAATCAGAGAAAACTATTAACAAGACTCATTCTAAACTTAACAACTGAATAAAGTAGCAGACTGCAGGAGGGGAAAGGTTGGGCTTAGGCACTGGAACCCTGGAGTCTGGCCCAGTCTTGCTTTTATAATTTGTTCTAGAACTTCAGAGAAGTCTGAGAAGAGTTGTCATTCCTAAAGTAAGCCCAATGGAATGTACTGTTCATAGAGTCTTTATTAGACACAGGCTACATGATTTGATGGCACTTAAAAATCAGTCAAGAATAGTCCAATATAATTTATCAGCCATCCTTAGATGAGTGTCTTGTTTGCAAATCTTGAGGAGTTCTGTATGAGCTGCGTCATGGTAAGCAAGTTAATTTTCCTAAATAAAGTTTTCTTAATCTCTACAATCAGATTGTTGAAACAAAAGATTTTTGAAAAAGTAACTTCTGTATTGGGGAAAGGATTATGGGAATGATTCTTGCCTGTTTCTCCACTTCTTATAGGGTTATATCATCTTTCTAATAATGACAATAATAGTAGGAATAAAGGATTTAACATCTGTTTGAAATGTTCACCTCCTTAGAATCAACTTATTTTTCTCTTCTTCTTTTTCCATTGCCTTTGATTTCCTCTCTTACTTTGGAAGTTTTAGTAATGCAACTTAATAATTTATTTTGGTAAGTGGCTCTGTCTAGCAGAAAGTGGTGTATGTGTGTTGTGCACATATTTAGTTCCCAACAATGACTGAAAAGTGAAAATGAAAGCCTTAGTCACTTAATTGTATCTGACTCTTTGCAACCCCATGGACTGCAGCTTGCCAGGCTTCTCTGTCCATGGAATTCTTCAGGCAAGAATACTAGAGTGGGTAGCCATTCCCTTCTCCAGGGGATCTTCTCGACAGGGATTGAATCCAAGTCTCCTGCATGTCAGGCAGATTCCTTAGCAGCTGAGCCACCAGAGAAGCCCTGACGATGACTGAGGTGTACCTGAAAGAAATGAAAGCTCCTCACGCCTAAAAGCCCATGTTTTTTTCTAACGGTGGCATCTATGGCTCTCATTTCTCTTTTCTGTGATAAATGTTCCTGGGAGGGACAGCAGCTTAAGCCCCCAAACGCTGGGGCATCTGAGTCAATTATAGATTTCCCAGAAGCTACAAGAGTATTTTGTGAGTGCTAAGACCCAGAGGAGGGTAAGAAGGTGCTTTGAACAGGAAGGCTGCTGAATTGTCAAAGGATTCCAGAGGTCTGGTCCCAACTGAAGCTCAAATACAGAATGATGTACCTCTCAAATTCCTCTATCTCAAAGCACAAGGTTTTAAATTGGAGATGCATCAACCATCAAAACCATCATATTCATAGGACTTCACTACTTATAATGTGTATTATAGATACAATTTAAACAGGACTCCACCCACCCACCCCCCCACCATGTCTTCCACCTGCCTTTTGTCTGTAGAAAAACTTGAGTCAAAAATAAATTTAATCAGAGAAGTGAGAAGATGCAGAAAGAAAGGAAAACAGTCACACAAAACAAAACAATAATAGTTCTGCTGGTAAACAAAGTCGAGGACTTTAGTTCCTCCTCAAGGCTGTAGATGATATCCTGAATCAGGTCCTTGGAGTTGTTTTATAGATAATGAAACCCCCACCAGATGGAAGAAGTTAACTGTCTACTACCCCAAACTATGTAAACCCCAGGCCAGTTAGAACCAGGTTGATGATGTTAACTCCTGATTACCTCACCAATCAGAAGCATGTCCACAAACTGATCACATGTATCACAAGCTCCCTCCCTCACCCTGTCTTTATAAACTTTTCCCTGAAAGTCTTCAGGGTGTTTGGGACATCTAAGCACTGACTGCCCTGGACTCCTTGCTTGGCACCTGCAGTGAAAACCATCGTCTGGCATCAGTAGATTGGCTTTACTGCGCACAGGCAAGCAGGCCCGAGTTTGGTTCCATAAAAGCAATGTAAGTTGAACTCAGGTCTGTGTTTTTCACTCATGATAGATGGCATGTGTTCTCCTGTTCACTTTTTAAATCTGGAAAAATGTGTTTCATGTGTCCAGATCTCATGTACTTCTAATTTTCTCTTTTGATCAGTCAAAATGTCATTGTGAGACCCAACAACAAATGAATGAATGAATATACGTATATACATCTATAATATTCATTTTATATATATATATATATATATATATACAAACACACACACATAAAACACATATTTCACAGCCCACAAATCTTGTTTAAGTGGCTCTTTCAGGAAGATTTATAACACTTTGCTTTACAAAGAAAGTCTAAAAAAGAAAGAAAATGAAATGAAATAATGACTGTTCCCTAGTGCAATTACTGTGTCAAATATTCCCCTAGGGAAAGGAATTTGCTCTTATTGTGAAATAAATTAATATAGAAACCAGACTCCTGCGGTAACTTTTCTTTATCCCCAGGCAGTATTTTCCCACTACCGTTTTCAGAATTCACTTTTGGCGATTCACATATGGGAGGTTGGAAATAGCTAGAAATTGTATGTTAGAATTTCAAATATATTCCCATTTCCAAAAATGTTAGCAGCTCCCCAAATTATCAGGGTGCGCACAATCATTTAGAGATCGCCTGCCCCAGAAATCCACTGCTTCTCTTCTTCATCCACAGGAAGAATAAGAGCTTTGTCCTGCCATCCACTCAGCTGCCACGAATTCCTGTCCCTGTAGCTACCAGGTGCCCAGAAAATTCAGAAGGACAAGGCCCTTTAGGCTGTAAGAAAAGTGCAGAAACAGCCAAGCATAGTCTTTTCCCCATATCCATAAGTCAGCCTTCACTGGACACCTTCACTACCCAGGCTGCCAGCACAAGCTCCCTGTGATTCCTAATTAGGTGTTCACTGCTCAATGAATACTCCATTAGCCTCACACTCTCTTAACATCAAACCATTGGACAAAATTCACTTCATCTCAGCCATGTTATGAATGAACTTACAATCAATGGTTGAAATCCATACTGGCTGAAATTCACTCTAAGCTAATCTTAAATCAACATCACAAGGCCAGTGTATGCAAAATTGACTAGGGAGGGTCTTAACCAAACTACGGAGCAAAGCAGAGTCTTGAGGAGGAGGTTGGTTATTCAGTGGGGAGAAAGGGACAGGGACAGGAATCTGGACTATACAGTGCAAACAAGTATTCGGCCTGGGAAAAAAGCTAAAGACTGTTCTTTGTTGACCTTTATGATTTAAGCATCTGTGCCTGGCCTCTTTGTGTCATGGGAGCCTTAATGATGAACTAGTTCAAACCTCCTAAAGCAGATCCCTCCAAGGCAGGTATTTTGTCCCTTAAATGTAAAAATGACAAGAAGACATAGCATCAACTTACATTTACTGAGTTCTTATTATGTGCCAGGTTTTGAGCTAAGAGCTTTGTACGTTTAGCTTGCTTAGACTGCACAGCCTGAAAGGTGGGTATAATTATTATCTTCATTTATTGGGAAAGAAAACTGAGGCCTAAGAACATAGCTATCACTGCAAAGAACAGAGAGCCAGCAAGCTCTGCAGATCAGAGGCCCTATGTCCTATACCATGAGCACTGTCTGCTAGAAGGATTTTCAAATGCCAACAGCCTCAATAATCATTAGTATCATTATGGATCATTTAATAAGCACCAATTATGTTCATTTGGGATGGGTGTGTATGAAAGCATAGTGTATTTTCACTCTATTATTTTTGGAGTCAAGCTGACTCGTATGTGAAACACTGGTACAGGGTAGTAATCTGGTTGCATTGGAGAAGGAACTGGCAACCCACTCCAGTGTTCTTGCCTGGAGAATCCCAAGGATGGGCGAGCCTGGTGGGCTGCCGTCCATGGGGTCGCAGAGTCAGACACGACTGAAGCGACTTAGCAGCAGCAGCAGTAAACTGGCTAAGAGGCAAGCTGTGGTGTCAGATGCTCTCGGATCAAGTTTATGCTTGCTACTTGCTGTGTGACTTTGCACAAGTTACTTGACCTCTCTTAGCCTCATCTATAAAATGAAAATAATAAATATACCTACTTAATAGGGTGGTTGTGAGGATAAAGGAGATCATCTAAGGAAAGTGCTTAGAATGGTGCCTGGTGCATAGTGAAAGTTAAATAAACCTTAATTTTTAATTGTCAATAGGTAGGCAACCAGTCAGTCCTAAAGGAAATCAACCCTGAATATTCACTGGAAGGACTGATGCTAAAGCTGAAGCTCCAACACTTTGGTCACCTGATGTGAAGAGCTGACTCATTGGAAAGACCCTGATGCTGGAAAAGATTGAAGGCAGGAGGAGAAGGGGATGACAGAGGATTATCAATGGACATGAGTTTGAGCAAACTCCGGGAGATGGTGAAGCACAGGGGAGTCTGATGTGCTGCAGTCCATGGGGTCATAAAGAGCAGGACACAAATGAGAGACTAAACCATAAAGGTAACCAGTATGACTCCTCCACTAAAAATATAAGTGGTTACATTGTGGTTTTACACCAATAATCTTAAGATGATAGACCTCTTTTATATGGTGTTGACTGAGGTAGTTAGCCGATTAGTTTCACTGGGCATTTCAAAGAATGTGTCTATGGACCCATTGTAAGTATCTTCTGTGAATTGCTTGGACTAAGGGAGACAGTGCACTGAAGGGTGGGGGAGGGACCACAGAAACAAGAAGGAGAGTAAACAGCGCTGTAAAATTCTGAGAAGTTATAGTTTCCTCTAAAGAGAATATTAAGGGATTATATTCTTTTCTATTAATTCTTACATCCTCATTGTACAGAATTTAGAAAACAGAAAAATGTACAGGAACATTTTAAAGACAAAAAGAAGAACATTCACTCCCATTATCATAACACTGCTGCTATTTTGAGATGAGACACTAAGCCGTAAGCACTGGCATGGCCAGACCAATTGAGAAGAGCAAGTGGCCGTTCTGATTGGCTAGTGCCTCCCCTAACAGTTGTTATCTGTTTTGAATATTGCTCCTATGCTTGTGTGTATATTTCATCCCTGTGCATTTATTTTTAATTACATGAGAAACATACTGAATATTGGTTTGTTCATGGTTTTTAATTGTTGTTATCATGTATAATGAACTTTTCCTACCATCAGACATTCTTTGAGGGCATCATGTTAAAATCATTTACTAATAATGCAAGCAAATAGATACACTATAATTTATTTAACTGTTCTATTACTGTTCAATATTCATGTAGCTTCCATTTTTTGCTATTATAAATATCTTTATACATAAAAATTTGAGTAGCTATGTGTTGTCATTTGAGCACATATTTACTTCCAGAGTAAAATAATATTTTAGTTTTAGAACAACTTGTTACTTCTACAAATCACCGGTTATTTGGTATGTTTGTGAGATTCAGTTTTTTCATTGTTTCAGTCAGTAAGTTGTGTCTGACCCTTTTGCAACTAGGGTGAAATTTATACCAGCCTTACATATAATACTGCTTTCCCCGGTGAAGAAACTACCTGCCAATGCAGGAGACACTGGAGACTTGAGTTCGACTCCTGGATGAGGAAGATCCCCTGGAGTAGAATGTGGCAACCCACTCCGCTATTCTGGCCTGGAAAATTCTGTGGACAGAGGAGCCTGGTGGGCTACAGTCCGTGGGATCACAAGGAGTCGGAATCTACTGAGCACACATGCCTACATATACTATTAAATGTAAATGAATGCAAAAGCATCCTTTAAAAGGTAAATTGCTATAAACTATGTTATTGTTGTTATTTATAGTAGTACTAGTACCATCAACTGCTGATGTTATAAACTCTCTGGATTTTACCTTGACTTCAAGATTTTTTGACTTTTAACAGATTTATTCCTCACCTAAACAAATTCCTCACCTAAACAACATGATAATGCAATTTTATTTGCCTCCACCTAAAGATATGTCATACCCTTCTCCTGCCACTATGTGATGATTGTGCCATTGCAAAACACCAAATATTGGCATAACAAGTACCTGAACACATTTCATTAACCACCTGTCCAGGTAAGAGCAAAAGGGAAAGTCAAATGGACATCTGTTGTCTGCTTCTTCGTTGTTTGGCACACCTTCCTACTGCTGCTGCTGCTAAGTCACTTCAGTTGTGTCCGACTCTGCGACACCATAGACGGCAGCCCACTAGGCTCCCCCGTCCCTGGGATTCTCCAGGCTACATTCTACTGGAGTGGGTTTGTCATTTCCTTATCCAATGCATGAAAGTGAAAAGTGAAAGTGAAGTCGCTCAGTCATGCCCTACTCTTAGCAACCCCATGGACTGGAGCCTACCAGGCTCCTCCGTTCATGGGATTTTCCAGGCAAGAGTACTGGAGTGAGGTGCCATTGCCTTCTCCAATACCCCTTCCCACTAGACATCAATGCCTTGAATTTCTGGAACATGTTGCTACCATGATGGTGAAGCCTAGAACCTTCTAGAAACCATGATGTGGAACCTGAGGATAGAGTGAACAATGGACAAGGACAAGCTGAGAAAGAAAGATATTGGGTCAAACTTATAGTTTTAGAAAAATGGAGGCTAAGGATAGCCTGAAAAACCCCCTACTATACATACACAGAAATGCTAGATATGCTGGACATGAATTATTTTCTTAATGCAAATCTGAGTTCATACAAAGGAGAAAAAAACTGAGAGCGTATGCACACACACACAGACACACACAGTCATTCCCTCCCTCTCTTCTCCATTTCTCTCTCTCTCTCTCTCTCTCTCTCTCTCTCTCTCTCTATATATATATATATATATATATATATATAAGTCAAGTCAGAAGTTATCTTGCCAGCTTCCCTGGTGGCCCAGGGATTAAGAATCCACCTTGCAATGCAGAGGACACCAACTCAATCCCTGGTCCAGGAAGATCCTGCATGCTGTGGAGCAACTAAGCCCATGGGCCTGTGCTCTGGACACCAAGAGCCACAACTACAGAAGTCTGCACACCTAGAGCCTGTGCTCCATGACACGAGAAGCCAGCCACTCACTGAGAAGCCTATGCGCTGTACCTAGATTAGCCTTGGCTTGCCGCAGCTAGAGAAAGACCGCACATAGCAATGAAGATCCAGTGCAGAAATAATTTAATAAATAAACATTTTTTTAAGAAGTTAGCACGGTTAATCTCAATCCACAGATATAAAGTCAGCTGAAGATGGTAGACTGGCAGACAATGAGTAAAGATCTCAAAAGATGAGCTCAGATCTCCACCAGAAAGACTTCCATGGTAGTCAAGTGAGTGACGGCCGTCTCTCTCTCTAAATGGCAAAGGAGACCACCAAGTAATAAGCAGTGACCAACACGGCAGAGGAACTAGAGATGGGGTTTGCAGAAGAGAACGCAGCCAGTGAAAGTGGGAGGGAATCGTTCCCAGGCCTTGTTAAGAAGACATCTGTTTGGTACCTGCCAATATAATCTTTTGTACTTTCAAGCAAGTGGATTTATGCTGACTCTCATATTTATGCTGTAATCTTTGCCATATGTTAATGAGATTGACTGTACTTGAGATAATCAATTATTTTCAGTAGCTTGTATCTTAAATGTTATTCTGGTTATGTTGATTATGAGCTTAAATACCAACCTGGTGATGGATTCGCCTTTTAACTTTTCTCTCTTAAAAAGAGCGAAATCGGGAAATCGAAGTACACCCCACATAGATTTTTCAATATGTAGTGAAAGTTAGTAATGGCACAGTTGTAGCTGAGCTGGCATTTAAACATGTAATCTGCTGACCTTGAATTCCAAAGCAACTTCTTATCCCTTAAAAATTTGGAACATATAAAAATTATATTAGCATCAATTATTTTAATCATTTTTGTTAAAATTTATCTTTCTCAATTTCAGTGCATTGGCATTATAACCCACTATCTCTTCTTGTCTCAGTTCCCTTATTAATATTCATTGGAAGTATCTGCTACTTCAATAAACCCAGACTAACTTTTTATTACACATTCATAAGCATTACTTTCTAAAGGTTTTGAGCTACTTCCACCTTCATTGAAAATAATAATTTGTACCTCATACTAATGCAAGTGACACCTCCAAGATGGTCTAAAGTAATGAATCAGGATGGACTTCAACTCAGTAAGCACCTCTCCTTGCCCGCTCTGCATCCGAACATTACACCATTCCTGTGTTAATCAACAGTCTTTTTGCCAATGGGCGTCCAAGGACAAAGACCAGAACTGACCACTTCAGCCCAAAGCAGGGCTCCTTAACATGGAGGTTCTGGCAGGGTTTCCGGCATTTTGTGAATCTCCTGTAATATAAATAGCACGTAGGATTTGGGGTGCAGGTGTGTGGGTACATTTTTGTGGTGAAGAAAGTCTATAATTTTTATTCGATTCTCAAAGGAAGCTTTGATGATATGATGGGAATGGTGGTGGCAATGATGGTAATAATGATAATTTTGAACCCCTAGCCTATGAAATGTTTTGTCTGGATTTCCATTGAAAATTGTTGGATTCATTTGGTGAGTACATGGAGTGTCATGCTGTACATAAGAAGTCCTTAAGGGTAAATAAATGCTTCAGAGTCCATTCTCACCTCTTGTGCTGAGGAGCTGGAGCAGGGGTACTGAATTAAGAATATGTGGCTTGTGACCTACTGGGGAAGGGAGCACACATCGTTCACAAGTGGGAGGCAGACAGCTCCCTCCGCATCCAGCTCCCACTTTGGGGAAGTGAAACCACGCATGGGGTCATTTTAAGGGCACAATGTCAATACATCCACACAAAGGAAGTCGAATCACAAGATCCTAGACACCAGAGGGCACAATGAGTCAGGGGAAAGGCAGGCCTCCACCGTGCCAGGTCCTGAGGGAGAAGACAACGGGTACCATTGGGGCGGAGGTCACTAACTCTTGTGGGTTTTACTGTAGGTGGTTATTTTTTAACGGGGCTCTAGGAAAAGCAATGCAGAAACTGATGGCAAGGCCTTATCTAAATGTCCAGGCTCTGGGTGTGAGGAGGGCTGGCAACTCTGGAAAACAAGCTGTTTTTCTCATCACACCTTTCTCCTGGACCTCTGAGGCTGAGTCACAAGGGCTCGCTTCCAGTGCCGACAGATAGACCTTAAGAAGAACCACTGTTGAGGACATGATCCGAAGTATTCCGCAATAGTTCCGCACTATCGCAGAAAGAAACAATGGACTATTGCCCAGAGGTGACTCATACCACATGATTGTATCCCAGGCAGCCAAGGTCTTCCGTCCCCATTCTAACAGGAAGCAAGTGGTCATGCAAGTCAGACTAAGAAACCTTGGCACCAAAGATGACTCAAGTCAACTTCCCATAGTGACCCAGGATGCTCTGAGGCCAGGACAAAGCTACCTGTGGGGAGATCCTCCAAGAAAACCTACAGTTGCCCTATAAAATGTGAAATTTAGCGGAACATCAACCCAAAAACCTCTGCAGGAAATGGCTTGAGTTTGGCCTATCTTTTACTTTGCTGCTTGTATTTGACCTGCAACTTTGCCTCTATCCATCACTAGCCACCCTCCCTCTATGTTAGGTCCCTATCTGCAATCTCAACCTCTCTAGCTCGTTACTCTGGTTGGCCTTCTTTTGGACATTCATTAATTTACTCGGCAAATATTTACAAGCTACTAGAAGGCTTTGGCTAGAAGCTGTGCAGGTACCAAGAAAAAGTCACAATCTTTTGCCCCTAATAAGCCTATGGTTCAAATGCATTTGAATACTCAGTTTTATAATTACCAGGTCAAGCTCTAAAAGAGGCCATGGCTCCTGAAACCACCGCTATATCATCGGCCTTAAATCCAAGGATCATCCCTAAGGAGGTTCTAGTGCCTCTGAGCTACACCCTTGGTTTGAGTCACATATGTAAACACATTGATCAAAAACCAACACTCTCTTCCTGCTGAGAACCAGGCAATGTCTCCACCAAGGACAACTCCATGCTTCTGAAATATACCACTTCCCAAGAACCCACAGTCCTAAAAGTCATTACTCCAAAGGAATTTAAACTGGTAGGGAACTCAGATCTTCACTTTAATTGTACACTTATGAATCACTTTGGGGTAAAGATAATTTTTTAACATTGACATCAGTTCAGTTCAGTCGCTCAGTTATGTCTGACTCTTTGCAGCCCCATGAATCACAGCACACCAGGCCTCACTGTCAATCACCAACTCCCAGAGTTCACTCAAACTCATGTCCATCGAGTCAGTGATGCCATCCAGCCATCTCATCCTCTGTTGTCCCCTTCTCTTCCCGCCTTCAATCTTTCTGAGCATCAGAGTCTTCTCCAATGAGTCAACTCTTCGCGTCAGGTGGCCAAAGTATTGGAGTTTCAGCTTCAGCATCAGTCCTTCCAATGAACACCCAGGACTGATCTCCTTTAGGATGGACTGCTTGGATCTCCTTGTAGTCCAAGGGACTCTCAAGAGTCTTCTCCCAACACCACAGTTCAAAAGCATCAATTCTTCGGCACTCAGCTTTCTTCACAGTCCAAATCTCACATCCATACATGACCACAGGAAAAACCATAGCCTTGACTAGATGGACCTTTGTTGACAAAGTAATATCTCTGCTTTTCAATATGCTATCTAGGTTGGTCATAACTTTCTTTCCAAGGAGTAAGTGTCTTTTAATTTCATGCCTGGAATCACCATCTGCAGTGATTTTGGAGCCCCCCAAAAAATAAATTCTGACACTGTTTCCACTGTTTCCCCATCTATTTCCCATGAAGTGATGGGACCAGATGCCATGATCTTCGTTTCCTGAATGTTGAGCTTTAAGCCAATTTTTTCACTCTCCTCTTTCAGTTTCATCAAGAGGCTTTTTAGTTCCTCTTCACTTCCTGCCATAAGGGTGGTGTCCTCTGCATATCTGAGGTTACACTGACTTAGTGGCCATCAACATGCCTCATACCCTGCCTATGTCAATCTTCATGACAACTCTGAAATACTCATTGCTAACTTTCTTCAGGGATGAAGAGCTGAGGCATGGAGAAATTCACAAGGGTAGTAGTAGCAAAGCTAAGACTCGTTCCATGTGTCTTACAGATATTTTGTGAAAATTATATTTTTCTGTAAAGTTCTCTTAAGATACCCAGATGAACTCTGAACATCAGTGAATCCCCTGGGACATTACAAGCCATCCCACTCACCAGTATTATTTCCCTTATGACAGGTAAAAAGAGTTAAAGAAGTTACTGAGTAATATTTTTAAGAATTGATGGAGTCATTCAACATTAACTGAATATCTGCTATATGTCACATGCTATCCTGCAGTACTGAGTAGAAACATCACATTGGCCCTTCAGTACTATATATGTGTGTTTTTAGAGACATCAAGACACTAAAACTCCTATAGTCACTGCTGCCCTGGCCACATCTGTCTTCCACATCCTGCGTCTCTTTCTGTGCCCTTTCCATTTTATTTCTTCAGACACACAAACTCCCATACTCTTTGCTTCCTCCTATATCAGAATTTACTTTAAGAAAGACCTCAATCAATCAATCACTCACCCTTCAGTAGGAATTTTATTGTCTGAGAAGGCATCTCCCAGGGCTTTTAAAACTAACTTCCAATGGGAAAAATTAGTTGGTTCCTTATCTTTTAAATCGGAGATGTTAGCAAGCACAGCTAAAATTATAACTTAAAAACAGCTAAAGTGCCTTCCCAGAATCATATCTGGAGGGAGATGAAGGAAAGCATATTTGAGCAAGGCCAATTATAACCCAAACCTCACAGTGTGCCCTCTCCTATATCTTGTCTTCTTTATCTATGGGAAGAAGCTGCCCTCTTCGTTTTTTTCTGAGGTCTCTCGCATGATCTTTACAAGGTAATTATTTTTAGAAGTTCACCTGCAGTCAATTCCTAGCATAGTGATTTTCTCCGAGGCGAGAGAAATCCCTAAAGAGGCAGATCAAACCCCCAGGTGGGACAGAAGACCATAAGTAATTTGAGAAAATACACTCAGTTTTACGTTTTTATAGTTTAAACATGAAAAGACAATCATCATTTTCATAGCACAGAAACTAAAGTCCAAAAGAAAAGACTATCTTACCTGATGAAGACAGACAGAAGACACTGATTTTCAGTGGAGATGGTAGCGGCGAGGCAGAGGGGATAAGGAATATCTCATAACCCTGGCAGTGGGGGAAAAAAAAAGAGGACATTCCAGATACATCAAAATAAAACACAAGCCTGAAAATACTGGAAAAGACTGCCCTGTTCTGTTCTCAGTTTACATGTTGATTGAGTGAATAAAAGCATCCGTCATCCTCTTAGCGATTCCATACATGTTTTCCTACTACCAGATCCCTTCTCTTATGCCTTCTCCCTCTCCAAAGGACCAAGCCATGGTGGCTACAATCACGGCTTACCCCTGTACAATCGTTTTAGATCACCCAGTATATTTCCGCTTCTGGGGCAGCCAGCACACCACACAAAGGGGAAAGGTGGGCTGTCGTGCCTGATCCCAAGATGCACCACCACAGCAAGCAGCAGAAGGGACCACACCGTGCAGGAGACCTGAGGGACTGACTCGAATCTTTACAACCCAGGTGCCCTGAATCCGAGCCAGCAGCACCACCATATACAAACTCAGTTCTCTCCTTGGAAGGACGGTGTCCAGTCTGTAAAATTTTGTAGTGAACTTGGGTGTCTTCTCTATGACATCTATGCTTGAATCTCCTCACACGGGGCTCCAGAGAAACACCTCCACCAGCAACCTCACCATAGGCTCCCCAGCAGCCACGATGGTACCCATGGACCAGGTGATCTGTCACGAGAAGCCACTCTTCCTCCTTTCCCAGCGGTTTCCAAGTAACACCAGGAGAGACGGTTCTGTTCAAAAGGGTGTGACCAGCCATAGGGGTTCACCAGGAAACACAGCTTGGGGATTGTTCTTTTTTGTTTCATTTTCCTGGAAGTCTGAGCTGAAGGATTGGATGGGCTCTTTCAACAGTCAGGTTGGCTGGTGACCCCTTAAGTCCCTAGGCGGGGATCAATCCCATATAGAGTAGAGATGATGCTCCACAGCAGGTTGAACCTCTCCTGCGGCAGCATCTGGAGATTCAAAATCCAGACCTTCTTAGATGAAAGGAAAGGAAATAAACTTTCCCTTCTCCTTGGTCCACAAAAAGCCCACTCCTCAAACCTGAAGGTGCATAGGAATCATCTGGGGATCTTAAAATGCAGATTCTGACACAGGAGGCCAGGGTGGGGCCTGAAACTCGAACAAGCTTTCAGGTGAGGCTAGTGCTGCTGAGTGCTGTTTACTCTGAGTAGCAAGGCAATAAACAGAACAACCCACCTACTCAGCTAGGTCATCCCCGAGGAGTGGGGCTGGGGGTGGGCAGGTACCTGGAGGAAAGGAGAAACGTATAGTTGATAGTTAATTGCTTATGTACGGTTTGTCTTTTACCTTTGTGTCCTATCTTTGTAATTTTTTTTAAAGGGCAAATATATAATCTAATAATGACTACTGTATAGTATAGGGAATGCTGCTCAGTATTCTAAAATGACCTATATAGGAGAAGAATCCAAGAGGAGTAAATATATTTATGTATATGACTGATTCACTTTGCTGTACACCTGAAACTAACATAATATTGTAAATTAACTATAATCCAATAAAAACATAAAATTTAAAAAAATTTAAAGGAAGAAAAGAAAAGAAAAGGACTAGCTCTGAGTTTTTTCTTGCTATGAAGTTGGTATCTGCTCACACCTTGCCTGAAGGTATGCTCCGGAATTCTGAAATTTCACAACCTGATACTCGAGCATGTGGAAACTAGGAGACTCGTTCCGAACAGAAGGCTGACCACAGTCATGGTCAGATCTCGATGAGATATTTGCTTGACAAACCAAGGAATATGGATGGTCACATGCGAGGGTAGCCTGAGGCCACAGGATAACCATGGCACATCTCCCAGGATACACAGAGATTTGGGTACGGGGCAGGGGCAGCTAACACACATAATTTAACTAATAAATATTTTAACACACAATTTATATCAGAACAAACACAGATGTTTTATGTGGCAGAATTCAGACTATAATACATTTTTCAGATTAAACAGACGCCTGAAAGAAAATTTCTCATTGCCCCCAGACCCCAGTCTCCTGTGTGATAGAAGGGCATCTCGGTTTTTAAAAAATCCCAGAGAGGGGATGACCCGTGTGAACCATAGTGGGGCTTAGACTAATGGGCTCACAACCATCTCTGGGGATGTAGACAGGGAGACACCTGTAGCAATGGCAGCGATTCCCAAAAATACAATCCCCACTCAGTCACCCGTGGAGAGTCTGTCATGTCCCACCTCTGTCAGCCCTCAGCTCTGTAATCTTATATTTTCAACTGAACCAAACATTGCCAACAACTTGTCCCACAAATATCATTACAAAAACACGTCTACATTGGTTCTACACTCACCCCTTCCAGACTTTCTCCTCTTCTCACATTTATTTCCATTTATCTAGAGAGAAACTTGGAGAAGGCAATGGCAACCCACTCCAGTACTCTTGCCTGGAGAAACCCAGGGACGGCGGAGCCTGGTGGGCTTCCATCTATGGGGTCGCACAGAGTCGAACACGACTGAAGCGACTTAGCAGCAGCAGCCGCAGAGAGAAACTGAGCGCTTTCCTGGATTTTTCTCTCCTTTGCCTATGAGATCCAGTCTCTAACTCCTGTCATCTTTGATGATGCCTCCATCCCCTGAGGCCGCTCTCTCCCTCTCCCCCTTGACTTAGCCCTCATCTCCTCTCACCTGGACTACTGGTTTGCGGTCTCTGAGCCAGTCTCGCTCTTTGGGGCTACTTTCCACCTCAATATTCCCTGCACTCACTGGCTGCTGGAATGATCTTCCTAAAGCAAGAACCCAGACCTGTCCTTTCTTGTCTAAGAGCTTTACCTGATTCCACTCCTTGTCCCCATCCTTCTCTCTGGATCAGATGCAAACTCCCAAAACAAGCTTTCTAAAGGCCCTTTTTAACGTGGTCCCCAGACTGCAGTTCCAGCCTCCGCCGCTCAGCCCTCTGTGCAGGTCCTCTTCTTGTCATTCTCTGGCCCACACCGTGTTCCAGAATCGCTGCTCTGCACGTGGAGTGTTCCCTCTGCCTAGAATGATTCTCGCACCTTCTCCAGGTGAGGAAATCTGCTATTCTCTAATCCTCGGTTTAAATGTGGCATAATTTATAAAACAGTCTGCAGACCTCATGCTGATATAATCCTTTTCCCTCCTGGCTCCCACAGTACACCTGCCACCACTTCATGATTATATGTCTACTGCGCGCTCTTCACAAATCAGAGCTGGGTATCTCTGTAGCTCCCAAGTCTAGCCCAGGACAACCCAAGGAATGAGTGCATGAAGTAATGGAAGGTGGACTTTTTACCCAGCTGTCTGTTTAATTCCACACTTTCTGACCCAGGTAGGAGGCTATTGATCCCACTTGAGGGAAGACAGGAGTGAGGGAGCCGTTAACCATTTCTGTCCAGTTGAAAATCCTCCCCTTAGCCCAGGGGAATGCCAGGAACCAAAACCTTACATGGAAATGTTGGTCCTGCATCGTTGGTTCTCTCACATGAGTCCGGTTGGTGACACTGCTGATTTCCAGCTGTGGGTTGGAAAGAGAGGGAACAGATACGTTTCTGGGCAAAAATTCAGGATAGAAAAACTGGATGTCTTCAACCTCCTTAAAGTCAAGTTTTTGTAATTTCAAAATGCTATGAATGAATTCCCAGGACCGAAAAGTATAAAGGAACTTGAAGTTCAAGTAAATGTGATTAGAATTGTCTGTGCTGGTACACATTAGGTCTCTAACACTTACGTCAACATGATCCAGCGCTGTCTTGATGTATATCATGTCTTCCTAACCAAATTGTAAGCTTCTGAGAGCGTACGCTGTATTGTTACCTACACTGGGTTAACTCTCTGGGCCTAATGCTGTCCTTTTAATACAGGAGAATTCCAATAAATACTTAATGATCAAGGGTTGCCTGTATATATGTATGTATATATATACTAAATAACTTTTTTTTCTTGTATTTTGCCTACAGCTTTCACTTTAAAAATGGAAAGAGATGGAACCAATCAGGTTTTGCAAACAAAACAGGCATATAGGCCTGTGCTGATACCTAAATGGGTTTTGCTTGTGGTCCTGCCAGAGGCAGGGGGATAGATTAGTTAACTCCTCCAGGGGTCTTCAAGCCCTGTGGTTTCGCTCTGCATTTTTCTTTGGAGAAAGTCTACATAGTCAACTATCTAACCGATGCTGAGACATCACTTTGGATTGAATCTGGCATCTAGACACCACACTGGTGAATCTTAAGTATGTTAATATGGATAATTTAAACCTTATAAATAGCTTCCCATAATGTGTTTCTTGCCTGAGGGGGTCTTTTGGTTGCAGTACAGTACAATCAGGCCTGAGTTTGCAACTTAAAAAGAAAACCAGAGTTTGAGAAGTATAAATTTTTATGTAGCTTTTTCTTTCAAAGCTCATGTTTATTAAAAGGGCTGGTGGTAAGCCCAGGGAAAATGGAGCTGTGAAAGGGACACCAGGAGGTTGCGTCAGCTCTCTGTGGGTTCTTCCTTATTAAATTGGTGTGGTTTCAAAATCAAAAGCTAATTATTCCAATATTCTCACCTGAGTTGGGCAGCCTGCCTGGGCTGTGATGATTCCCGCTGAATCTTCACCAATGGGCAGGTAAAATTTGGGTGATGACACCTAGAGAGTGAATAAAGCAGGAAAAAATATACGGAACTTTACTACTCTATTCCTAATTTAGAAACAGCTGAAAGCATAAATTGGGCTTCAACTAGTTTAATAATTATTTCCACACTGCTTATCTTTTTAACTCAATGTCTTCATTATCTTCTTAAACAAGTGTCAAGATTATAAAAAGAGGTTCTTAGCACTTCCCTGGTGGTCCAATGGCTAAGACTCTGTGCTCCCAATGCAGGGGGCCTGGGTTTGATCCCTAGTCAGGGAACTAGATTCCACATACCGCAACTAAGATCCAACACAGTCAAATAAGTAGAAATATTTTTAAAACATTATAAAAGAAATCCATTTTTTTCCTGCCATCTCCCGGCTCAGCTCAGATTTCTTCTATGTGGACTGGTTCTCAGGCCATTCCCAGTGGCTGAGCCCAGCACCTCTGCTGTGATGGAAAAAGCCACACTTTAAACCTCTACTTTGCTTTATAAAAGAGATTCTTATACAAACTGCTCTTTAGGTGTGTTTAGACATTTGTTTAGTGGTACAGAAGTTTCCAGAGAAGTTTCATCCCCAGGAGTCCTTCTAAAAGGTGTTTGTGGGTAGTCAACAGCCATGGAAAGCCCTCTTGAATGAATTCAGGAGGGCATCCACCCTGGCATTCCCTGGTTACCAAATCCAGAAGTTCTTAGCTGAGAATGTTAAGCAAATTATATTTTTAACTTGCAGTTCATTTTGTAGTTATCAAAGAAATCAAACAGCATGAGAAGTTCCTGAATTTCTTTTTGAAATATGACTGAGTTGGCTAAACAGCAATTTTGAAAATGCAGGTTTGAGAATCAGACCATGTGAACAGATCAAAACTTCACCATTTGGGGGAGGGGGGCTTCAGTTTCCTTGTCTATAAAATGAGATCATAAGAGGAGCAGCGTCATAGGGTATTCGACAGAATTAAATGGGAAAATGTAATCAAAATACCTGTATAGGGGAAGCTCTCATTACATATTTGCTATCATTATTTTAAATATGCAATACTTGTGGTTGCAGGAACCTTACCAATAAACCAAATAGAGTGTGATCCTAACTTCTAGTGAATTTACAAATTATTGAACAAGGCTCAATACAGAGGAGTCGAACAAGAACACTGATGCAGCTATAAGAAATTCAAATACTTTGATAATAAATTGCTTCTTTAAGTCCCATACTTTTTTAAAAAAACAATAATTATGCCATGGTTTTATCTATATACATGGTCACTGTGAGAGGCAGGGGTCTCCGTGGGAAGGCTTCTATCACCCTCCATGAGGCTGGGCAGTCAGGCTCCCATCACTGGCGTGACACCATGGTGAACAGGTACCAGGCTGAAAAGTAGAGGACCTGAGTCTGGTGTTAAATAGCACAAGTCTGGATAGAGTCACTTCACTTCCCTGGGTCTTGAGTTCCTCCGCTTTAAAATGAAAAGACACAACTAGATGGTTCTCTTCTCCCCATCACTACCCAAGTTTTATACTCCATCCACCAACAACAAAATATTTGCCACCCTGAACACCTGAAAGTTCTATTTACTTTACAAATAACATAAGTACCATATATGAATGATAAATGTTCAAGGGATGTTATTCATCCAGAGTGGCTTGGTCTTAGAATTAAGACTCCTAGAGTGTACATAATGAACTCTTGACTGGATGAGTCACATGATACTTGAGGATGTGGCAATGCCAGACGTTGGTTATTAAAGACAAAAGACATAAAACTGTACCACAAAGTGTGAACTTTGCTGTGGGGGGTGAAAGAGTTCTACATAAGCTTAAGTGGGCTGCCCTTATGTGTTAGCACTTTTAAAATTCAGAGTGTACTTCTGAAGGTATATGTGAAATGAAAATGTTTCACTGTTGTAAGAATCATGACATTATCTAGCATATAATTTTGGGTCTGGTACTAACAAATTCTAGAACCTTAGCCAAGCCAGGCAAACCACTCTGAATCTCCTTTTCCTCCATGTAAACTGAGGTGAGGATCCAAAGACACAATAGACGTGAAAACACAGTGGAAAATAAAAGGTTCATGCTGTGCTGTTCTCAGTCTCTCAAGTCATGTGCGACTCTTTGCGACCCTATGGACTGTAGCCTGCCAGGCTCCCCTGCCCATGGGATTTTCCAGGCAAGAATACTGGAGTGGGTTGCCATTTCCTTCTCCAGGGGATCTTTCCAACCCAGGGATCGAACCTGTGTGTCCTGTGTCTGCTGCACTGGCAGGCAGATTCTTTACCACTGAGCCAACTAGGAAGCCCCAAAACCAGGATACACATGCTATAAACTGTTATCCAAAGACATGGAATGATCAGTTAATTCAAGTGGGATGGATTCAGCACACCAGTTCTTTGAGGTGAAGAGACCTATCAAACAGATGGATTGCCAGAATCTTCCACCCAGATGCTGGCTGCTCTGTCAATTCAGCCTAAGTCTTGAAGGCTTCTCTCATGCTACCTACACTCCTTGTCAAAAAGACTTAGGTTTTAATTACCCAACAAATCTTGACCTGCTGCAAAGTAAAAACTACAAAGAGTGAGTATGTGTGATCCATTTTTTAAGAAAAACTCACGAGCTAACATCCTGAAGAAATAGAAATGTAGCCAGGCATTCCCAGCCAGCAGCCATCCATGAATAGTAATACAAGTGAGTGTGTGGCTGGTACATTCTAGAGGCAAAGGATCTCATTCATTCTATTGCAAAGTTTACTGTAACCCCTACTGAGGCCACTTTCTGACCAGCCTGTTGCTACAACATGAATACTTCACATTCTTGGTTTCTAACTGAAGGTGAGAAACAATGTTTTGAGAGCATTTTACACCTGCAATAAAAAGAAGGCAACAAGAAAATATGCTGAGGGATTCTTCTCTAGTCCAGAAAACCTAAATAAAAGTCTCAAACCAAGCACCACTGAAGCAGTTGCAGCAATTAGAAAAGTCAATAGTATTTGCCTCATAATAATCTAGACTCCACTAGAGTGCCCTCTTAGGAACACAGTCCCTTTCCTTTCTTCTTACATTCATATCCGATTTGGGGGATCATTGTTAAACATTTAACTGGATTGATTCAACTGACTCGCTATATTTTGACAGCTCAAAGTATCAAGTTATTTAATTAACTCATTTTCAATTAACACAGTTGCTGCTAACCTGGTGTAAATTAAGTCTCCTCAGACTCTAGAAAAAGAGAGAAAGGAGGCCAATGGGACAGAGATTTCTATTGCATATCTCATTCTATTGGAAGTTTCCAGTTCAGGTCAGACCCATAAAATGTCTTTTTTGTGGTTAAGTGTTAACTGGCAGCCAGGTGCTAAGAGAGTGCTGAATCAGCCCAGAAGAGGGGGTGGGTGGAAGGGAGAAGAAAGTTTGGTTTATAGGCTGAAGTGAGCAAAGAAAACAGAACTGGCAAGAGTTATACATTGCTCCAGGCGGGCACAGGTGGATGGAACTGCAGGCCAGGTCAGAAAAAGAGAAAGATTTATGTCCTGTGCAAACAAAAGGCCAGAAGAAAAATCACCAATCCGGTTGGGCAGCTCTGAAGTGAAGGAAACATCTGTTCATACAGTGAAGGAATGGTCAGGTAAGACAGGCTGGAAACAGTCATCAGAAGGCCATCTGCTGACCTGGGACAGCATGCCCTGGAGGCACGGAACAAATCCTGTCCTCCAGGAGGCCACACAGTGGGGCCAGGACCAGCCAGGCCAGGAAACAATGCCAGGACGAGGCATTAAAGTTACATGAGCCTCATGGAAGAAGCTGCCCAGCGAGTTTACTTCCGAAATGTGAAGTTGAGTGGAAACACAGAGTTTTCTTCTTTGGGAACTTGGCAAACCCGCTCCACTGGGCCTCTCCATGAAGCAAGAATGCATAGAGGTAGTTCATCAGATGCCTGCGGCCAGTACCCGTCACTTCTCCGGAGGCTGCTGCTCCGCCTCTCCTGGCTTCTGGCTGGGGGAGCTGTCAGCTCAAGGCAGCTGCTGTCTTGGGGGTGGCACCACAGAACCCCAAGAACTTGTGGCCCAAGTGAGACAGTGGATGGGAGGTGGCCTTTGACCATGGAAGGCAACCCGCTGGGGAATAGGAGAGGCAAGCCAGAGGAGCACAGAAAGGCAGGGGGAAATGAGAGCAGGAACTGGCAATGACCTTGCATTAATGGGCAGCACACCCCACTGGAATAAAGGCCGGCATGAGTGGGGCTTTGCTCTAAAGAGCCGGCAGTAGCTAGGTCCTTCCAATACTAATGAGCATCATTATAGCCCTTGGACAAATGAGCCAAACTTCAGACAAAAGCTGGGAGAGAGAAGAGATTTATGTCATAATACAAAATACCAAATGTATGACCAAATGTCATGGAAGAACCAGCTGATAATTTGTGGGACAGCAAAGGCCATCAGAAGAAAAAACTTACTGTCTGAAGTACTAAGATTAACAAGAGTAAGTATCATGGCATTATTAATTAGTGACCAAAGTATCAATACAAAGCTGAAATTAGATCCTTGACCATCCTCCCTTCTCTCTCCCTTACCCCATATTTCTATATCTATGACCTCATGGTGTTATAATTTACAGACACACACACACACTTTATATTCATACACATGGAAAGAGTGAAAGTAGTAACATTTGTTGACTCCTTGTTGTATGCCAGCTCTTTTCCATATTCCTTTACAGATGTTAATTTATTCAATCTTGGCAACATACCTATTGAGGTGGAAACTCTGTCCCCATTTCACAGATAAGGAAATGAAGTGCAGAGAGCATAAGCCAGATAACACAGCTGATAAGTATGTGAACTGAGATTTGAACCAGGCATTCTGGGTCCTCAGCAAGCATCTTCATTTTTGTTTCTGAAATCTCAGATCAGGGATTTGGGGGATAAGTGGTTAGCTTTCCATGCTGAGTTCCTCACAAGCAACCCTCTCCATACTCCAGTCCTCAAGCCCACTGCTGTCTGACGTGCCATGCCCTCATCTCTATCCATTCAGATTCTCCTCTTTCTTCGTATGCCAGTTCAAGACTCAGGAGGTTAGTCAGCTGCATGCCAAACCATTTCCTCTTCTTCTAGGTCCACAGCAAGACTATAATTCCCAATCATTTGCATTTAAGGGCAGCTATGCGACAGTCTCTAGCTAGTGGAAGGTCAACAGGAGTGAAATGTGCCACCTCCAGTCCTCACTTATGAAACACTGAATATGGCATCCTCTTTCCAGTTTGAGGCAGATAAGCATGGGACCCTGGAAGGCCACAGATTGAAGCAGTGAAGCCATTTGATAGATGGTCCTGATCCCTGATCACTGAAAGATCACCCACTAATCAGGAACTCCTATGTGGGTCCTCATGTAAGGAGGAAACAGACTTCAAACCATCGTATTTGTACCTGGAAGTCTGTTTATTGCGACAGCCATCAACACCCTAACTAACATGAACTTTGGCGCATCCACCTCTACACCAGGTTTTGTGTTTACAAGCTGGTTCCTGCCCTTAAAGAATGCACAGAAAAGAGGGAAAAGAGAGAGGTAAATAACATAAATAGCATACAAAAATGTTGCAACAGCAGAATGTCTACCATTTCACTAGAACACTGCTAGAAGCATGAAGTCAGGAAAAGCCATTAGAAATAGTGACAGTAGAGGAAGGGGTGGATTAGCATCTCTCCCAGTTATCCCATC
Organism: Capricornis sumatraensis; assembly: GCF_032405125.1. Classification (NCBI taxonomy): domain Eukaryota; kingdom Metazoa; phylum Chordata; class Mammalia; order Artiodactyla; family Bovidae; genus Capricornis; species Capricornis sumatraensis. Next base: position 54,405,231 of record NC_091070.1, read on the forward strand.
CCAGTGAGGATGCTGGGCCTCACTTTATGCCACACGGTGAAACCTGCCCTAGAAACATCAGTCATGGTGCCTGCCGCACTCACCAGCTCTGTTCAAGGGGCATGCCCTCTTTGTGCCCCACACAGAGGGAAGATGCCCCAAGCTCTGCCTCGAGTACACCTGTTCCCCAAACTAGACCAGAGGTGGCCCCATCTCCAGGCTGACTTCATTCCACTGGGGTGGTCTGATGCCACACTCTGCCCCCTGTGATTAACTAGGCCGTTCAGATTCTTTCACTCTGGAAGATGAATGAGGGAGCTTTGACGGAATGAGCCTATTGGAGCAGGATGAAAAAGAAGAAGGCAGGCAGAGAGGACTGGAGACACAGGCTGAGCCTCAGTGGAATGCAGATCCCACCACTGACAGGCACACTGGTCAGCTGCCGGATGGTGGCAAGCAGCAGACGGACCCTGGCTGACTGAAGCAAGAAAGAGATCTGTGAAAAGGATAACAGAGAGCTCACAGAAGCCCTCTGGCTTAGCCTGGGCTGCTGTTACATGCCATAGACCGGATGGCTTCATCAAGAGGCATTCATTTCTCATATGGAAAGTTGAACACCAAGGTGCCTACAAATGTGGCTCCTGATGGAAAACCAGTCCCGGCTTGCAAACAGCCACCCTCTTGCTGTGCCCTTACATGGCCGGGTAGTGGGGAGCTATCTTGTCTCTTCCTCTTACAAGGGCACTAAGGCCCTCAGAGGGGCTGACTCTCATGACCACATCTAAACCCAATTACCTCCCAAAGGTCCCACCTCCAAATACTGTCACTGGGGTGAATGGCTACAACATATGAATCTGTGGATCGGAACATAAACATTCACTCCACAATAGCCTCAAAAACAGAGCTAGGTTTGGCGGGGGTCGGGGGGGGGGCGCAGTCCTGCTGTCAGAAACCACAGAATTGCTCTGTAGGTCTATCCCATAACCTCTGCTGTCAACCACTTGAAGGGGACTCATCTCATTAGCACCAGTGTACCAGACACTGCCCTGTTCATCTTCAAGGACACTTGTCACCTCCCACCTTCTGCCAGGAACATTTCTGACCACATGTGATCCCCCTACATGAATGGGTGATTTGTCTCTCTATGCCTCTCCTGGCCCCATCAGCAGCCTTCAGCATAGTGGTTAAGTGAATGCATCAATATCTGATGAATAAAAAGAACTTCCATTTAATGTGACAGCTGCCTAAAGTAATAAAGCTGCAGTAAGAGTAGCTACAATGTATTGGGTATTTACTAAGTGTCAGTAAATTCTTAAGTGCTTTATTGCAGTCTCTCATTTAATCTTTACAGTCACCTTATAAGGAAGGCGTTATTATTATCTCCATTTTACAGAGGTAGAAATGTGAACTTAGGGAGGTAAGTAGCTTGCCCAGTTTTACTCAGCAAGTAAATTGGAGGAACAGGACTCAAGTTGTTGATTATGTTCCCAAAGCTCACACTCATTACACTTCTGGAACATCTGAAATAGACCTCACCTGCAACATGCTCATGTTAAATGCCACTGAGATAAGAAAAAAAAAAAATTCCCAGAGTCCATTTTTTTTCCCTACTCACTTTTCCCTCCTCCCAGAAAAGTTAATAATGGAAAGACACATGACATATCCACCACAGATTACTGTGTCAGTCCATTCAGCTAATTTCAAAAAAGATGATGCTAATTATTAGAGATAATGAAAACTTGCTCTTCAACCACAATCCAAGGGGAATCGTCCAATTGATTAACAGGGATTTCAACACACGCATTCAATTTCTCCTGCTCGTTTTGTAATGGATGGGAAAAATTGGTTTGTAGATAGAGATTTTTGAGAGCTAAGTGTCTAAGACACTGAAGGGAGCCACCTCATTAAGTCCTAGGCCTGGTTAGGCAGGCTCTCGAAACCAGAGGCAAAGCCAACGGCAGGTAAACTCACTACAGGCATTATTTAATGAAAGTCTGTACTTTATCAGAGCATTCTTCCTGAGTCCTAGATTTATTTTTTGCATGATTTTTTTTCTCTATTTTTTAACCATTCATGTGTCTTTAAAAAATGCCCCATTGAAGCAGTTAAAAATAAATCCAGGATTTGCAGAACAGAAAGAAGTTAATCATGGCAGCAAACTAAACCCCAGGGACAATGTCAGTCTCCAAGTTAAAATATCATGTCTCTGACTCCAAGTAAATTGACTTTTCACAGAATACTCTAGCATAATGCATAACAGTCAGGCACTCCAAGAGAAGCTCCTGGGTATTGGTCTAGAGCCCACAACCAGCAGCAGATCATAGTGTTTGTTGAATAAAATTACCCATTCTGAAGGTCCTCAGCTATCTTGAATATTTTATTAGAAACCTTTTTGTGGTGGAGACCAACTGGGACCTCTTTCTCCTAGGAGCGAGCTGTCAACGGTGGGAGAATTGAAAACCAGAGCAAGTCAAGCTTAATTAGATCTCCCCCCCGCTACTTCCAACCTCACATTTCTGGTATATTCTTTGCTGACCATGAAACTTGATATATAATAATACACTGGAATTTGTCTCCCCAGACCTTTCAAAAAAGAAAAGCACAATCGTGGACAGGTAGAGAAAGAAAAATGTAGCAACAGCTTTCAAAGACCCTAGACAAAATATTAGCTGAATGCTACCAACCATGTAATCACAATACTGTGATCAGAAAACTCACAGAGGTGCCTCAGGGTGGTACTGGGTGAGAAGCACGGTGCAATTTAGACCCATGAGGAAATAGTTTCTGAGTCTCTGCTTTGAGGCTAGCACCCACTGGGCAACACAGGAAAACTGACTATATATTCCAGATTTCATGAGAAAAACTTCAAATGTCAAATCTTTTCTTCCCTCATTTCTTCACATCAACATGGTCTCATTAAAGAACAAGTCCCAAATCTGGGTTCAGAAAATATGACTGCTGAAAAGGATGGGGACATAACTCACCATGCACAAGGAGTTAGCACTAGAGTTATGCAGTAAAAGATTAAAAACAAAGGCAGTAAGCGTGGATCGCAGAGTTGGGAAATCATCATTCATTACACCAAGCTCACTTTTACAGATTGCTACTTTCTCTTTTCCAGCATGACATTTTTCTAAATCCTTAAGTACTGTAACTTCCCTTTTTTGTGATTTGCCGAAGTGCAGGAGTTCATATAACATTTCAGTGGCCGCCTATGTTAAGATGACTTTCTATTAATAGTATTATTTGTGATATAGCCTCCTTTTGAGGACACCCCATCTACTCTTGCAATAAGTTTTACAGTATTGCATTTCACAAACAATTTAATAGGAGTCTGGTTTCTTTTGAAAAATGTGTGCATATCCAATTTTCCCTTAGTTTCACAATACACAACACATCTGTTATTTCAATGATAACAGATGTTATACTGAAATTGTAATAACTTGTGAGTTAACTGTATTCAAAACTTTATAGTTACACACGTTCCAATAACTTAATCCTCTACCATTATCTCTTCAAATTGATTTAGCCCTGCAGAAGTTGGAGAAAATCAAATATTCATTGTGTTTGCTTTGTGCATATATACAAAAATCACATCATGATTTATCTCTCCTGGTATTAATCCTGTCTTCTTTGGAAAGATGGGGGTAAAAATCATAACAGGATCAACAATCCCTCTTCTCTTTACTCATGAAGATAAATTTCATAGCCAATTCGGGATTAATATGCATGCATCTGTGTGCAAGCTTTTTTATGGATTTGTAGGCACCCTATAAATCCATTCTGCATTTCTAGCCATTTACCGTTTAAATAAATGACCTTTCCTCTTATCTCAGGGGCACAAGCCTACCCTCATTTGGCCATTTTATCTTTTATTAGGGAAGCATCTCTCTCTTTCAAAAGCAAACTACCTTCTTTCTCTCGAGCTCCCCTTTTGTCTTTTTCCCCTGCAAATCCAACTGAAATGTGTGGGTTACAAGGAAACGCACAAGTAGGTAGTGGGCCAGTATAGTGGGGGCTCTGAAGGAGCATGGTGAAGTGAGGAGAGCCTCCATCTTCTAGTACTTTCTGTACTGATACAGAGCAGAAGACTCATGCAACAACTGTGAGTAAAACTATGCCTGGGGGTTGTTTGAATGAGACCATACGCTAAGGGAGTCTGGAAAGGACAAGGTGGGAAGGGCTAGGGGCCCAGCAGGGCATTGTAGGGGAGTACAGCCTAGAGCTGGGCCTTAGGAAATGGTGGCATTTTGGCAGCTGTAATGCCGGGAGGGAGCACCCCCAATAAAGGCAAGGCTCAGCAAGACTGTGCAAGAGGGATTTGAGCAGGAGGGTAACCAGGCCTCTTGTTGGCTGCTCTACCCCAGCAAGAGGGCCATGCTCTTATCCATTTCCAGTGTCCTCCTTTCACTCATTCCTTCCCTCATTCATCAAGCACACAGCCCTGAATGTCACCAGCTGGACAGGCATGGGTGGGAGAGAAACTCCTGAGGTGAGGAGTCTGAGTGCCTGTGAGTCAGCAGGTCCCCTTTTTTATTTCGGTCTCAGGGCTCTACTAACTTCAGAAAATCAGTCCCATTATGCTCAGCTCATTCTGAGGCCAACTTGCCATGTCTACTACTATCCTCTTGGGACTCCCCCGAAACACCAAATCCATGAGTGTTCAAACAACATGAGTGTCATTACAGACATTTACAAGTGGAGAGAGAGCTGCTTGACATGGGGACAGAAAATTAACTACCAAGTCAATGCTTCAGCCTCATTCTGTGTGTGGAGAAGCAAGAGTGCACCAGGCTTTGCACCCAGACTGCCCGGGTTCAAGTCCTGGCTCAGTCACTTTCAGGCATTTTCAATTTCTCTGTGCCCCAGCTTCCTTCATGGATAAAATGGGTGTGATAATACTACTCACCTCATTGGGTTATTGAAGGGATTATAGGAGATGAAACATGTAATGTTCTCAAAACAGAACAGACCATCTGTTATTGATGCTGTATTTTGTTGTTATTATTATTGGGTCCATGCCCCTTCGTTAGTGTTCACACTAAAGAGCTAGGGTCCTTGCAGCCCATTCACCCAGCTAAGAGGGAAGGGTCCCCATCACCCTGGCCTTTACCCTGATATCCCTGCTCAGATCTCCTTTGATGTAAGTGATGTGTTAGGTGACAAATTGTACTTTGTAGACTTAATTCCTTTTCCTGTCTCTTGACTAGTGCTCATTTCTCCAGACGGTGTAGCCTTTTCTACAAATGCAGACGTGGGCCCAGTGGGTACACCATGAAGGCCTGGTGGCTAAAGGTTGGCCATTCTGTTTTCATAAGCAGGCTTCTCTCAGCCTAGACTGTGTCACTGTCCATGATGGATGGGTAAACATTGCCTCACTTGTTAGGAAGTCTTTGTGGGATAGGAGAGATTTCATGCTATTCTTAAGGACAATAGAAAATAAGATGAGCTGCATGAGAAACAAAATAGTACATCTTTTTAAAAAGTCGTAAACAAGGGGAAACAAATATTAGGTAATATTTGCAAAGAAATTCCCCTGGGGACAGGAAGACTCAAAACTCTAAATTCAGTGGTGTTGGCAAGTCTGCCTTGCTCGAGTATCCATGGAAAAAGCATTTGTAGAGCATACACCACGTCTGTGCACACCCACCAAGGTGTACTGCTTAATCTTTATGCCTCTGTGAAGAGGCTTGTTGTTATTGAAAAGAAAACCCAGGGCTAAGTACAAATACACAGGAAACAGCAACAAGTGACCAAGCAACGGAGTGGGAATCACCCAAGACAAGTCTCATTCCATAAAATGAAAACAAAGATAATGTAATTGACCCCTGTGGTAGCTAGTGTGATTACTGGAAGTGAGTCATTCCCAGATTTCTGATTTGGGTAACAGCAAAGTCTACGATTCTTTTCACTGGGACAGGAACCCTACGAGGAGAAATAGGTTTTGAAGCTGAGATTGAGGAACCTATGAGACAAGCAAGTGGAAGTATCAGTTGCCTGGCTGTGGACTTAGGAAGTGGGAACTTCACTTTGTTGAACACAAACTGCACTACCTCCTGGAATAATGCATTCCACAAGTTACCTCCACTGGCATTTGGAGGGAGGAGGGCAAAGGCCTGGTCACAGAGGAGATTACAAACGTGACTGTGAAGGCCACCATGGCCCCACTGAGACAAAAGGGAGTCAAGAGACAAGTGTCTATTTTCCTTCTAATTCTTAGAAGACTCTAATGCAGTGATCCCCAGCCTTTTTTACACAAAAGAATGATTTCATGGAAGACAATTTTTTCATGGACTGGGATGAGGGGAATGGTTTCAGGATGATTCAAGTCAAGCGCATTAAATTTACTATGCACTTTATTTCTATTTTTATTACATCATCTCCACACTCTCTGTCTGAAATAGACTTCCCCCACTCAAATATCTGTCTCACACAAAACAATCAACAGTGGAAAGAAAATAATTTCTCTCCTTGTTCTTTTCCCTCTCTTTGTAAGGAAAGAAAACCTTCTTCAAAGGCTGCTCCCACCCATGACCGCTCTTCAGTCCCATCAGCTGGAACCTGATCATGTGACCAGCCATGGGTGGTTTTATCCCACTGAAAAAAAAGAAATTAAATAGCCATGTTTGGCTGTGACCCACCAAAATGCAACCCTGAGGCTAGAGGAGGAAGCTATCTTCCTGAGCTCGCTGCTACCCAGGAATAAGGGAACCCAATCCCTGTTTGGGATTGTTGCAGGAAGGAGGACCCCTTCCAGGACCCAAAACTGGGCTCTTGTCTAACACTCGGAAATGAATTGTTCGAGGAGACACATGTGCTGACAAAGCAAGAGACTTTATTGGTAAAGGGCACCCGGGTGGAGAGCAGTAGGGTAAGGAACCCAGGAGAACTGCTCGGCCACGTGCCTCACAATGTCGAGTTTTATGGTGATGGGACTAGTTTCTAGATGGTCTTTGACCAATCATTCTAATTCAGAGTATTTCCTGGTGGCGCACGCATCCCTCAGCCAAGATGGATGCTAGCGAGAGGGATTCTGGGAAGTGGACGGACACGCAGTGTCTCCTTTAGACCTTTCCCGAACTCTTCCGGTTGGTGGTGGCTTATTAGTTTCGTATTCCTTATCAGGATCTCCTGTCATAAAACAACTCATGCAAATGGTTACTATGGTGCCTGGCCAGGGTGGGCGGTTTCAGTGTGCTTCCCCTAACAGGACGAGTTCAGTTACGCCACAGTGGCTTAAAAGCAGTGTTTATTTCTCCTTCTTGCTACATGCCCACTGTAGGACTCAAGAGGTCTCTGCTTTTGGTTACCCCCTGGGAGTCAAGCTGATGGAAGCTCCATGTGATTTTCAGATTACACTGGCCACGGAGGAGCATCCTGAAAGTTCCATAATTAAATATCATGGGCTAGACATAAGAGCCAGAAGTAGTCACATGGTCTCACTGGACCACAGGCGGGCCCAGAATTTCAGTCTTCTACATGACCTGAATGAGAGAAGAGTCAGATACTGGAAAACAGCATGAATGTCCACCAAATCTGCAAACCCTGCCAAATCCATGGAGCATCTTGGTGTCAGAAACCTCCTATCTCCTGGGATAACCCATTTCATTTTTGCTCATCCTTGACTGACAAACAGCACAACTTTATAATAAATTAAAAAACCCCTCTACACGATTCGTCCCTTGTTCTACATACTTATAAAACTATGTTTTTCATTTTTCCCATGACAGATCTTCAACTGTTTGAAGATAATTATCGTGCCCTCCCAGTCCTCATTTTTGCAAATTGAATCAAAATTTCAATTAGGAATTCAAAAGTTCAAGTATCTGAAAATAGAGTGACATTGAATTGAAAGTTTCTGTATTTTGGAAAAATACAGAAATTTGGATTAACTTCAGAGAAAGAGAACCAAGCTAATGTGTTGGATCAGAGGAAAAGATAATGGATGGAAAAGCAAGCTCCTATCTGAAACTGTTGACAGAGAACCAAATAATAGAAGATATCTTTTCTTCCTTGGGCTCAGATTAACTGTGAAATTCTCATTCCTTGGTTGCTGCTTCACTTCCGGCCTGATAGAATCAGAATATTTCTGCAGTTACCTTCCTTGACTGCTGGAGGTAGTACCAAGGCAAACATACTAAGGAAAAAAAAGAAAAAAAAATCCCTCCAATTTTACTCATTGACTCATCTTGTGTTTAAGTAAGTGTTATTTGAAGCTAAATTACAGAATCTTAATTCAGAGAGAGACTCTCAGGATCTAAGACTAATGAATCTTTCTCAGAATGTTTCTTAATGTGGACACTTCACTAAAAAGCCAGGAGAAACAGACATAGAGAATAGACTTGACGTGGGGAGAGAGGAGGAAAGACTGAGATGTATGGAAAGAGTAACATGGAAACTTACATTACCATATGTAAAGTAGACAGCCAACAGAAATTTGCTGTGTGGCTCAGGAAACTCAAAAAGGGGCTCTGTATCAACCTAGAGGGGTGGGGTGGAGAGGGAGATGGGAGGGAGGTTCAAAAGGGAGGGGATGTATGTATACCTATGGCTGATTCATGTTGAGGTTTGACAGGAAACAACAAACTTCTGTAAAGCAATTATCCTTCAATAAAAAAATAAATTTAAAAAAAAAAGGCAGGAGAGACAGCAAATACAACTTACCTACTTATTTGGAGGTGCTTGTAAATTGTGGGTTAATTGCATAACAAGGCATCCAGTTAACACCTGCCTGTGGATTTACATATTTCCAGCCATATATCATCTCCCACCTGATACAGACTTTGTTGAAGCCAGAATGTTTCACCAGGACTGGAAGGTCAGTCCCATTTGTCAAAGCAGGGACAGTCCTTTTGTCTTAAGACAGCCTTATCTGGGTTGTGGAGTCGCTCAAGGACATCATCTGCCTTCCAATCAGCAGAGCCTTGAGAAAGTAGAGCTATGTGAACAATGGGTCTTCTTACTCACTTATTTCTAGCATCTACTTTTGTCCTTATTAGGAGGCCAGAATCTACAGGCTGATAAGACAAAGACACCCCTCATTTGCAAGGAAGGACCTAAGAGTACAGTTCTCTGATACATTTGCTAACTGTACAAAAACTAATTGCAACGGGTTTTTGTCATGCTCATTACATGAAAGAGCCTTGTGAGGGTAGTGAATACTGGCTAATGTCCAATGTGTGTGTGTGTGTGTTGTGAGGTCAGTGAATACTGGCTAATGTCCAGTATGTTTGTGTGTGTGAGTGCACGCACACTCAGTTGCTCAATCATGTCCAGCTCTTTGTGACCCCATGGATTATAGCCCACTAGGCTCCTCTGTCCATGGAATTTCCCAGGCAAAAATATAGGAGTGGATTGCCATTCCATTCTCCAAGGGATCTTCCTAACCCAGAGACTGAACCCACATCTCCTGCAATGGCAGGCGGATTCTTTACCACTGTGCCACCTGGAAAGCCCTAGGAGATAATAAAGAGCAAATTCATTTTCACAAATATTTATTGAGCACTTAATTATATAGTAGGTACTGGCAGGTACTAGGAACTATGATGAGAGAGCAAATAAGCCTGTCTCCAGCTTTCCCAGAGCTCACATCCTGGAGGGGGATCTGGGCATTGACCATACAGTCACATCCACATCAATCAGAACACTCAGGGAGTACCTACTAAGTGCCTGGCTCTGTTCCACATACTTTACATTCATTCATTAACATGATCCTTACCACACTCCTATGAAGCAATTGCTATCCTCATCACTCATTTTACAGATGAACAAACTGAGTTACAAAGACATGAAGAAACTTGTCTTGGGTCACACAGCCAATAAGTGGCAGAGCTGAGAACAAAACTTTGGCAGGCAGTCTGGCTTTTAATGCCACCAATCCCCTCAACAGACCCAGTAGTCTTTGGAAAGACTTTCAGGAACATCCTTCCCATGTTCATCTCTCTGGTGTGTCCCCCACTACCTGTTCTACCAGTCATTACACTGCCTTTAGTGGCTGCATTGCATCAAAGAGGTGCACATTATTATCAATTTCTGAATTCAGGGTGCATCCCACAGCTGACAACCCAAGTAGAAAAAGCAAGAGAATTCCAGAAAAACATCCACTTCTGCTTCATTGACTATGCTAAAGCCTTTGACTGTGTGGATCACAATAAACTGTGGAAAATTCTTAAAGAGAGGGGAATATCAGACCACCTTACCTGCCTCCTGAGAAACCTGTATGCAGGTCAATAAGAAATAGAACCAGACATGGAACAACAGACTTATTCAAAATTGGAAAAGGAGCACATCAAGGCTGTATATTATCACCCTGCTTATTTAACTTATATGCAGTGTACATCACATGAAATGCCGGGCTGGATGAGGCATAAGCTGGATTGCCAGGAGAAATATCAATAACCTCAGACATTCTCACAACACCACTGTTATGACAGAAAGTGAAGAGGAACTAAAGAGCCTCTTGATGAAGGTGAAAGAGGAGAGTGAAAAAGCTGGCTTAAAACTCAACACTCAAACTACTAAGATCATGGCATCTGGTCCCATTACTTCATGGCAAATAGATGGGGAAACAATGGAAACAGTAAGAGACTTTATTTTCTTGGGCTCCAAAATCACTGCAGATAGTGACTGCAGCCACAAAATTAAAAGACACTTGCTCCTAGGAAGAAAAGCTATGAAAAACCTAGACAGTGTTTGAAAAAGCAGAGACATTATTTTGCCAACAAAGGTCCATATAGTCAAAGCTATGGTTTTTCCAGTAGTCATGTATGGATGTGAGAGTTGGACCACAAATATAGCTGAGCACTGAAGAATTGATGCTTTTGAACTGTGGTGTTGGAGAAAACTGTTGAGAGGCCCTTGGACTGCAAGGAGATCAAATAAGTCAATCCTAAAGGAAATCAGTCCTGATTATTCATTGGAAGGACTGATGCTAAAGCTGAAGCTCCAATACTTCGGCCACCTGATATCCAGATCTAACTCACTGGAAAAGACCCTGATGCTGGGAAAGATTGAGGGCAGGAGGAGAAGCGGATCACAGAGGACGAGATGGTTGGATGGTATCACTGATGCAATGGAAATGAGCTCAAGCTCTGGTAGCTAGTGAAGGACAGGGAAGCCTGGCATGCTGCAGCCCGTGGGGTTGCAAAGAGTCAAACACGACTGAGCGACTGAACAACGACAACAATAGGTAGAACTGTCGTGTGGTTTTTGCTAAGTGGTAGGTAACATAACATTGCAGCATATGGACAAACGTGGGTTACACTCCATGGAAGATGGTACTTGGTGCTGATCTGCCAACCACAGTGGGAGAACACGGGGCCAAACCAGAGCAGGGCTCCAATGTTGGAAGAAAGAAATTATTCTCATGTGTAGTGAGGAAAGGAGAAGCATGGAAAGCAGCAGCTATAGAGTCACACTCTTAGAGCTGGGAGGTGATTCAGGTGTGCCTATGAAGCACCACTTCACAGAAGAAGCACCACTTACAGGAGCGGAAACTGAGGTCTGAGAGCAGAAGGTCTGGTTCAAGGTCAAACCCAAAAGTCATTTCTTGACATAGACAAGCCAGGCCAGGTCTCCTGACCTCCAGCCAGCAGAGGGCTCCTGCTCCCCTCCACTCTCCCAGCTAAAATTCTCCCACAAGAAACCCAAAACTGTCAGCAGACAGAAAAGAAGGTCCTGTTTATATTCCTGTTGTTTAAGTAGACTCCCTTGTTCTAATAAAATAACTCTTGCCTTCAACAAAGGCATTCGTAACAACAACAACAAAAAAAGCCATTATTTTCTCCATGAAAAGCTTTGATTTCCCTGCCTTACTCAGGTTTACCCAGCATTTTCTTTGGTTACACTTCAGATTTTATATCCCTCAATATGCCCTTCCTCAAGCCCTAAAACTGATCATTCCTGACCAACAATCCACCATTAAGCTGTGGGTTTGCAAATGGCATCTTTTTCTTTCCCCCCTCTCCATGGAACTTAGCAGTGGTTGAAGCACATGCAATATGCAGAGAGAGACACATAAAATCTTTGAACTCAGAAAACTGTGGTTGTAAAAAAGGCCTTCTCTCCAGTCGAGGTTGGACAGAGCAGGAAAGCATTTAGGCTACTTCTGTTATGCCTTTCATTAGGATGCTGCCTGCCAGCATTCTCCCTAAAAATAGTTGTCACGCCAGTGGAGTCCTCTCTCTGGCAAACAGACCGTTCTGCACCAAGATCCTTTTGAGCTGGTTCTTAAGTTACAGGAATTTTAACTAAATTAGAAAGTTTGCCACTTTGTTCCTCGTAGAATAAAACCTTTTCAAGCCAGAGCTCCTGAAACACAGGTTCAGCTCAGTTCTGAAAAACAGACAAATGCCGCCTCCCTGGCTGGGCATAAAAACATGTTGAAGCTGGAGGGGGGTTGAGAACAAATGGAACCTCCTACTTATTAATGCTTGGGTAGTCAATTTCTTCACCCGGCTATTTCCTTCACTGCGTGCCTTCCTGCTAGTGTTTTATCATTGCTGGACCGCAGAATGATAAACGCCATCCCATATAAAAAGGTAAAGGTGCCTTAAAAACTCGTTCGGGTGTTTCAAAACACAGTTCCACTTTCTAGTGTTTCCATTTTCCCACAGATAAGGCTCTAAGGATTCTAGAATAGACAGTAGAAATGCCAAGTAAATAAACAATTTCAAATCTGCTCAGTCAGATCTGAAAAAGTTTCCACAGCATCAGTGTCAACTTGCTCATCTTTCTTTTGAAGTTTCTCCTCTTAACCTTTAACACAGACCTTGGTTTCCAAGAATCTAATGTCAGCTGTTGGGCAGTTTTAAAGACAAATTCTGTTTGCAACTTTTGGCATCCTTTTGATTTATTTTACATCCTTGGGGTACTTTTGCTTGTATTATCTCACCTTGGTCTCCTATACAAATCAGACCAACTGGCGTGTTCAAGAACCCTTGGGCATGGGGCTATCTTTGCGTTCCCAGCTATGGTACCCACAGTTAATTTTCCCAAGGCAACTGCAGTCCTCATGAAACTGTCTTGGTCAAAAAGTATAATATCACTTTACCAATAAAAAAATTGAGCTATAAATATGTGCTTTTGTGTATTCCTGTCTTTCTCTGAAAATGCACTACCATATTATAAGACACTAACAAAAATAATTAATTTGAAAGAAGAGGTTTTTCAAGTCTGAATACAGGATTTAGTGTTTTGCTTTGCCTGAGAGGATTACCTAGCATACTCCCGGAAAGAGTCGGTCCTATTCTGGAAATCCCAGTTTCAGAAGAATCCTGAAGAGGGGCATGCAAGGCTCTCCACAAATAAGTCCCAAACTTCTTCTCTAGTGTAATCTACGCCTGTCCCTTCCCTCGGGCTGAACCACTGATTGCCTAGCGGCTCCACGCCACCTCCTAGGCTCTTCTGTGAATGACCTGTTATATCACAGGTAAATCATTCATTCTCCTTCAGTTTTCTCATCTGTAGAATAAGAAAAGTGAAGACATCTGTGTCAATGTTCTTGCTGTGAAATCAAATGAAAATGCACAGTGAGATCATACTTGGTTAATTAAGGGTGACACAAATCTTATGAATGCATTCATTCCTCTAAAATATAGGGAAGTTTTAAGTCATGGTTACAGATCAGACAGACTCCACTAGGTGGATTGTCTTACAAACAGAAAACATCATCTTTCATTAGAGCTTTTTAAATAGTATTTAGTGTTCACAGACATACAGAACAAACTTACAGCTGCCAGAGGGAAGGGACAGTTAGGGAGTCTGGGGTGGACATGAGCACACTGCTATATTTTAAATGGATAACCAAGAAGGACCTACTGTATAGGAGAGGGAACTCTGCTCAATGTTATGTGGCAGCCTGGATGGGAGGGGAGTTTGCAGGAAAATGGACACATGTATATGTATGGCTGAGTCCCTGCACTGTTCACCTGAAACTATCACAACATTGTTAATCAGCTACACTCCAATACAAAATAAAAAGTTAAGGTAAATAAATACTATCGAGTCTCTTTGAGCCATTTATCAGTCTCATCAACACATCAAAAATCAAAGTCTCACAAAGCAATCATCTACTGAATGCATAAAGCTTGACTTTGGCCAAAAATGAAAGGGGTAGATTGAGGAGCAGAGCAAGGATATGTCCAGTTGGAAGAATGGAGTTGGGTAAAACTGGGGCACAAGCCAGTTTAGGGTGGTAAAATCAAGTCTAATTATAAACATGTCCAGTATGAGATACTTAATCTGATATTTGCATGAGAAAGTGGGCAGGGCGGTTATACCTATGAGTTAGGGCTCAAGGGAGACTTGTGGCATGCAGATATGAATTTGGGAATGACATTCTTCTCAACCTTGCAAGGACCAATTCAAATGCCACCTCTTCAATGGACCCTTCTCTAATCCTCCTCAGCTGCACAAGAGTTCTCCATTCGTGTATTTTACGATGCTTTCTGTGTACTTTTTAAGCACCTATCTCTGCCTCCCTTTTATCTCATGGTATCCAATACTGATTTGTGTACTAGACTGTAGACCCTTTGAAGACAAGAACTATGTCACTTTCACCTTTGTGTTCTCTCAGTGTCTAGCCTTTCCTTCTCAATGACTATGCCTTTCTGTATTTGCGTGTGTTAGTCATTCAGTAGTGTCCAACTCTGTGACACCGTGGGTTGTAGCCCAACAGGCTCCTTTGTCCATGGCATTTTCCAGGCAAGAATACGGGAGTGGGTTGCCATTTTGTTCTCCAGGGGATCTTCCCAGCCCAAGGATCGAACCTGGGTCTCTCGCATTGCGGGCAGATTCTTTATCATCTGAGGTACCAAGGCCTTTCTGTATTTGGAACACAATGTGACATTGGCTTAACTCATTAATTAATCTCCTCTAACTATAATGAACTCAGTGAAATTCCATGAAAAAAAATAAGTCCAGATATTTGATAAATGAATGAATGATCAGTGAACCCCTGGGATCACACTGAAAGAGTCAGATAGAATCGGTCCTGTGCAGTCTGGAGTATTCCCAACCTGCCAAATCCAGTTGCCCAATGCCCACTGAACTCTCCAGGACTGTCCATCATGGTGTCCCATTTAGGTTCATCTTCTCCAATTCTGTGCTCTATAGCCTTTCATTTCCTTGATTGCCCAATAAAAAGTTTCCATCCCAGCTAGCTGTCACCTTGGAAGTCAGACTGCACGGTGACAGTATACCAATTAAACCAGCTAATTCATGCTAGTGGGCTCATGAAGCCTACTGCCCACATGTCTTTCCCTTCCCACCCTACAGAGATGCATTTTAATGAGGGTCTTGAACTCTGCCTTAAAGGTGACTTCAGGACAAGTCCTTACTGTACCCTCAGTAAGTGAGGCCTTCTTTCTACACTGAGTCTGGATAGAAGTGCTGAGAAATAATTAAGAGGAAGCAACTTGTTGGGAAGGTGAACATTCAGCTCTGCCCTAGAGGCTGCTCTTCTAGACAGGGTGCCCTGTTCCAGTTCTGAGAGCAGCAAGTCCACTGACCTCTAGCACCTTGTGTCTAAGTCTGTATGTATGAAAATTAAGCCTATTGAGCTGGACTTCATAGATCCCTTCTGGTTCCATACTTCAATCAAAACCAAAATTTAATGTTCAAAATTTCAAAACTCTCCATTCATTTGTCAAGCTATCCTCCTTTTTACATTCCATATGAATCCCTTCTATCATATGGCTACAAACCACTCTCATCTTATCCACGGTTGTGATGATAAAAATGGTGCTTGCCTCCCAGAGTTGCTGGGAGGATTTTATTAGAAAGTCCATTGTGAAGTCTGATTTGTACTAAATTTAGTTATCATTATTTTGTTATTAAAGAGTCTTCTTTCTTTGCAGGAAGGAAGAAAAAGATTGTTACCAGCTCCAGGTTAGAAATATCTTTCTAAAAGACTAGATAACCTCTGGTCCAAAGCAAGAGTCCTAACAAACCTTCATAGTAGAAAGAGGGAGAAATGTATAAAGACAGGAGGATTCAGGAAAATCTCTACTTTCCTCCTGATGCCAGGTCATTATAAGATCTCCAAAGGGCAAATTGGTATGACAGATCACATATTCCTAAGTGTGGAAAATTAGAGGAATTCTTTAGTCCACCCACTCCACTGTTTTCCAAACAAAGCTATTCCCAAGAGTGTATCCCAGGACAGGGAGTTAAGGATACCACAAAATAGATGGAGGCACGAGCTTCTCATATTTGTGGATTACTCATACATGGGATTAGAAAACACAATTCTAAAAGCAAATAAACATATTCTAACAATAGATCCTGAACATTGTCTTGGAGCATTTTTAACATTAAATACATAATACAATTTCTTGAACAACTATGTAACAAATCTAACTTACATTGAAAACTTGAGGACTTCCCTGGTTGTCCAGTTGTTAAGAATCTGCCTGCCAATGCAAGGGACATGGGTTCGATCCCTGGTCTGGGAAGATCCCACATGCTGCAAGGCAACAAAGCCTGTGTGCCACAGCTACTGAGCCTGTTTACACAGCATCTACTGAAGCCTGTATGCCACAACTAGAGAAAGCCCGCAGCATGCAGCATCCCCAAAGACCCAACACCACCAGAAATAAATATTTTTTAAAATAAAACTGAAAAGAAAAAAAAAAACATTTTTTAAATTCCCATATTAAAATACACCAAAATGTCAGTAATTCAAGCAGATTAACTCAGGAAAAAGTCTGAGTTGGGAACTATTCTTTAAAGAAATGTAGCTTCAGCAGCCCTGGATAGAGAAAATAGCAAACCTGACAAGTACGGCAAGTCAATGATTTTACAAACTATTCTAAAAGTATAATAAACATTATAATAATTATGATTTGTATATTTCCACATCTCTTCTTAGTTACCTCAATAAGAGAATAAAAACTGAGATGCTGTATATATTAGACCTAAGAAATACCCAGTCTTAGTTGTGTGGCTAGTGAGAGGCTGAAGAAGTAGTCCTTTCCTCTAAACAAAGGAAACCAATCTTTGGCAGCAACAAAGTAGAACTAAAGAGCATGAGTGGGGATACCTACAAGTGTTCTGTTTCGATAATCTTTGAGATCAAGTCCCTGGTGGCTCAGACAGTAAAGAATATGCCTGCAATGCAGGAGACCTGGGTTTCATCCCTGGGTCAGAAAGCTCCCCTGGAGAAGGGAATGTCTACCCACTCCAGTATTCTTTCCTGGAGAATTCCATGGACTGAGGAACGTTGCAAGCTACAGTCTGTGGGGTTGCAAAGAGTTGGACACAATTAAGGGACTAACACAATCCTCAGTTCAGCTCTTGTTCCACTTGGTTGGTGCGCTAATGACAGTCACACAACGTCAAAAACTCTTCAGAGCCTTGTTGTGTGACATACTGAAGCCTGAATGACTCTACACGCCAGTGAGACCTGGGGAAAGTGAGGGACCTCTCTGCTTCCTGAAACCTTTTTGCCTCTACTAAAAAGCAAGCTATAGATAAGAAACATTAACTTTCAGCACTTTCCTAAAGAACCACTGATCACCAATTACATGAATCTGAATAAACTGTCACCAAGTAAACATGTGAAGCAGGATAAAAAATAATAGAACCCTCTTCTTCACTTTACCTACAGGGGTTAAATTTTAAAACAGAAACAACCCATTGCAATGTTCAGGACAGCAACACTATAATCAATCAATGACCCTAAGGCTTGAATCAAGATGTTTGGAGATGATAAAAAAATGAAATGCAACAGACTTACTATCCTAAGGCAGCCACGCCAATCAGTGCATTACATAAAAATCAATGCAAGGAAGAAATCAATGCTTCCAAATGGAAAAAAATACAACTTCCAATATTCAATCTATAGGAAGCTGTTGGGTCACCTTTTAAAAATTCTTCCTTGAAAGAGTTTCAAAAATTATCATGCCAAAGTCAAATTCAAGCTTAAATGCCAATATATACTTTCATAGTAGAATTTATTAGTGTAGTAGCCTTCATTACTTATTTCATCATCTTATTAGTCCTTGAGATTTTAGTTGCTCATATATGCTCTTGACTTGTTTTAAGGACTATAAAATAAATAACAGTTGGGTTTAGTTAAACATCAACTACTTTAAATAACAGGTTTTTGTAATCATGAGAGAGTACTTGGTACCAGGCTAGCCTTACTGTTGTAAACAACTCTCAAACTAGACAAAATACATGAGTAAGTTATTTTCAGTTATTGGAAAACAGAAGGCATAACTTGTCATCCCTGAGAAAAGAAATATATATGTGATGATTGCCACCACCACCCCACATTTCTGCTTGAAGTTAATTTCTGGAAAATGAAGAAGAGAGGTGGTTCCCAAGCAGAACTCGGAGACCTTGATGAGCTAAAGAGGTGTATATAGGAATTCAAAGCTGATGAAATAGGTTGATTTGTAGAACAGGGTACCACAGAAGAATTAGCTGGGAAGGGCACCTAACACATGCCAAACGGAGTCTGTGCCCTTGTGGAGTGCCCAAGAACCTGAACCCAAGCAGCTTAGACCTGGGAAGTGCACAAAATGCAGGGCCTGCTTTGGACACTGGAGCCTGAGCAGTGTAGACCCGAAAAGCACATGCTGCTGTGAGCAGGGGCAAACCCAGTGTGGTCGATACACTGCAAGCACTCCCCACACATGCCAGCGATATCTGTTTACAGTGTTCCTCCCTCCCCACAACACAACTGAACAAGTGAGCCTAAATAAGTGACCACCTTTGCCCTCTTGTGCCAGGGCAGAAATTAGACACCCTAGAGACTTGCCAACAGAGGAAGCCAAAATAAACAAAGAAGAGGGAACTGCTCTGGAAGTGACAAGTGCCACAGATTAAAGCCCTATAGTTAACAAGCACTGGAGGGAGCCTATAGACCTTGAGAACAAGTACAAGCTGAAACAAGGAACTATCTGAAACTGCACTGACCCCACACTGCCCACAATAGCTCCAGAGACAGTCCTAGGTACATTTTTACTATTTTAACTTTTTAATTGTTTTAAAAATTTAAGTTCTCTATTATTCCTTTAGTTTTCATTTTTATAACCTACTATTACCTTGCCAAAAAAAGACCCGATTTTTAAAGCACATTTCATGTATATTTTTAAATAATTTTTGTGATTGATTTTGCTTTGTGTTTTTAGTATTGTATTTTTGAGAGTACTCTAGATTTTTAATCTTTGCTTTTTAGTATTTGTTATCAACTTTGTACCTTTAAGAATTTAATCTTCAAATAGAAGGAACATACTTCAATGTAATAAAAGCTATATATGACAAACACACAGCAAATATTATCCTCAATGGTGAGAAATTGAAAGCATTTCCCCTAAAGTCAGGAACAAGACAAGGGTGCCCACTTTCACCACTACTATCCAACATAGTTTTGGAAGTTTTGGCCTCAGCAATCAGAGCAGAAAAAGAAATAAAAGGAATCCAGATTGGAAAAGAAGTAAAACTCTCACTGTTTGCAGATGACATGATCCTCTACATAGAAAACCCTAAAGATTCCACCAGAAAATTACTAGAGCTAATCAATGAATATAGTAAAGTGGCAGGATATAAAATCAACACACAGAAATCCCTTGCATTCCTATACACTAATAATGAGAAAGTAGAAAAAGAAATTAAGGGAACAATTCCGTTCACCATTGCAACAAAAAAGAATAAAATACTTAGGAATATATCTACCTAAAAAAATTAAAGACCTATATATAGAAAACTATAAAACACTGGTGAAAGAAATCAAAGACTAATAGATGGAGAAATATACCATGTTCATGAATCAGAAGAATCAATAAAGTGAAAATGAGTATACTACCCAACTGCTGCTGCTGCTAAGTCACTTCAGTCATGTCCGACTCTGTGTGACCCCATAGATGGCAGCCCACCAGGCTCCTCCATCCCTGGGATTCTCCAGGCAAGAACACTGGAGTGGGCTGCCATTTCCTTCTCCAATGCATGAAAGTGAAAACTGAAGCAATCTATAGATTCAGTGCAATCCCTATCAAGCTACCAATGGTATTTATCACAGAGCTAGAACAAATAATTTCACAATTTGTATGGAAATACAAAAAACCTCGAATAGCCAAAGCAATCTTGAGAAAGAAGAATGGAACTGGAGGAATCAACCTGCCTGACTTCAGGCTCTACTACAAAGCCACAGTCATCAAGACAGTATGGTACTGACACAAAGACAGAAATATAGATCAATGGAACAAAATAGAAAGCCCAGAGATAAATCCATGCACCTATGGACACCTTATCTTTGACAAAGGAGGCAAGAATATACAATGGAGAAAAGACAATCTCTCTAACAAGTGGTGCTGGGAAAACTGGTCAACCACTTGTAAAAGAATGAAACTAGAACACTTTCTAACACCATACACAAAAATAAACTCAAAATGGATTAAAGATCTCAATGTAAGACCAGAAACTATAAAACTTCTAGAGGAAAACATAGGCAAAATACTCTCTGACATAAATCACAGCAGGATCCTCTATGACCCACCTCCCAGAGTAATGGAAATAAAAGCAAAAATAAACAAATGGGACCTAATTAAACTTAAAAGCTTTTGCACAATGAAGAAAACTATAAGCAAGGTGAAAAAACAGCATTCAGAGTGGGAGAAAATAGCAGATGAGCAACTGAAAAAATTAATCTCAAAAATATACAAACAGCTCATGCAGCTCAATACCAGAAAAAATAAATGACCCAACCAAGAAATAAGCCAAAGAACTAAATAGACATTTCTCCAAAGAAGACATACAGATGGCTAACAAACACATGAAAAGATGCTCAGCATCACTCATTATCCGAGAAATGCAAATCAAAACCACAATGAGGTACCATCTCACACTGGTCAGAATGGCTGCTATCCAAAAGTCTACAAACAATAAATACTGGAGAGGGTGTGGAGAAAAGGGAACCCTCTTACACTGTTGGTGGGAATGCAAACTAGCACAGCCACTATGGAGAACAGTGTGGAGATTCCTTAAAAAACTGGAAATAGAACTGCCTTATGACCCAGCAATCCCACTGCTGGGCATACACACCAAGGAAACCAGAATTGAAAGAGACATGTGCATCCCAATGTTCATCACAGCACTATTTACAATAGCTGGGACATGGAAGCAACCTAGATGTCCATCGGCAAATGAATGGATAAGAAAGCTGTGGTACATATACCCAATGGAATATTATTCAGCCATTAAAAAGAACACATTTGAATCAGTTCTAATGAGGTCGATAAAACTGGAGCCTATTAAACGGAGTGAAGTAGGCCAGAAAGAAAAACACCAATAGAGTATATTAACATATATATATGGAATTTAGAAAGATGGTAATGATGACCCTATATGCAAGACAGCAAAAGAGACATAGATATAAAGAACAGACTTTTGGACTCTGTGGGAGAAGACAAGGGTGGGATAATTTGAGAGAATAGTGTTGAAACATGTATTTTATCATATGTGAAAGAGGTCACCAGTCCAAGTGTGATGCATGAAACAGGGCACTCAAGTCCAGTGCACTGGGACAACCCAGAGGGATGGGATGAGGAGGGAGGAGGGAGGGGGGTTCGGGATGGGGGACACATGTACACCCGTGGCCGATTCATGTCAATGTATGGCAAAAACCACCACAATATTGTAAAGTAATTAGCCTCCAATTAAAATTAATAAATTAATTTTTTAAAAAAAGCTAATCAAGGAAGTCAAATGTAATACTGAAATGTGAGTGAAGTGAATTTGCTCAGTCATGTCCAACTCTTTGCGACTTCATGGACTGTAGCCCACCAGGCTCCTCCATCCATGGAATTTTCTAGGCAAGAGTACTAGAGTGGGTTTCCATTTCCTTCTCCAGGGGATCTTCCCAACCCAGGGATCAAACCTGGGTCTTCCACATTGTGGGCAGACGCTTTACTGCCTGAGCCACCAGGGAAGCCCGATACTGAAATGTAGTCAAGTAATAAACACAAATAGCAAAATGGTAGACTTAAAGCCAATCATGTCAATAACTCATTGACTGAAAGTGGATTAAGGCTCTAATTTAGAGTTAGAGAGTATCAGACTAGATAAAAAAATAAGGATCAAGCTATGTGTTGCTTATATTTTTAAATATAAAGACACATAAAAGCTCAGAGTAAAAGATGGAAAATATTACACATGCAAACCCACTCATGCGGCTTTGTAGGCAACAAAGTGGCCCTGAAACCAAGGACCAGAGATAAAAAAGGACATTCTATAATGATGAAGGGTTCAGTTCAGGGAGAAGACATAATAATCTTAAATATGTGTATATCCAATAACAGAGATTCAAGGTATATGAAGCAAAAACTGATGGTATATGAAGACATAACTGAACATACCACCTAAAATTTATATCTTTACACACCTCTCTCAGTAAATCAACAGAAACAGACAAAAGTCAGTAAGAAAAGAAATATGAGCAACATTATCAATTAATTTAGCCTAACTGATATTTATAGAATGCAGCACCTGAATAACAGCAGAATGCACATTCTTTACAAGTCAATGTGTAACTGAAGCAGGCCATATGTTGAGTCATAAAACATAGCTTTATAAATTTTGAAAAGTAAAATCATACAGAATATACACTGTGACCACAATGGACTTAAACTAGAAAATAGTATATGATATACAGAAAGTCCTCAAATATTTGGAAATTAAGCCAAACACTCCTAAATAACGTCGGTCAAAGAAATTATTTTAGTAGATATATATATATATGTCTATATCCAGATTTACCCTAGATATAATATACGCATCTTCCTATCTTACTATAAACTCCTGATAAATATTCATTTACCAGTGCAAATATATCATTTCTTGAGTTTGTAATTCAACAAATCATGTCTTTTTTGGATATATTGACTGTTCGGGGTTTTCTAAAATGTCTGTAACTCTGCATGAATGGATTTATGCCTAATGCTTTTTCTTTCATATTACTTACAAAGGATGGTACCAAGATAATTAGTTGAAAGGACTTAAATATTTTTAAGGCTCTAGAGATAGACATGGAAGAATTACATTTGGGCTGCCGTCTATGGGGTCACACAGAGTCAGACAGGACTGAAGCGACTTAGCAGCAGCAGCAGCAGCAGGGTTGCTGCAGTTTACATACCTATGTAATAGTTCCTAAAGCTAGAAAAGTTGGGTTGAGGATGTAGTCTAATTTCTGTACTTAGTGGAAATTTAATCTTGTATTAAATGCTGACTTAAAGTCTTAAATTCAAGGGAAATTTTAAAATATTTAAAACTGAATGATAATTAAAATATACCACTTGAAAATTTGTGAGATATAAATAAAACAGTGCTTTGTGGTAAATTTAATGCTGTAAATGCTTCTATCAGAAAGGGGAGAAAGTATAAAGCCACATATCGGAACTTTCTCCTTAGGAAACTAAGCAAAGAAAAGCAATTTTAAGCCAATATAAGTAAAACGATGAAAGAAAAATAAAGAAGAACAGAAGTCAATGATGGAGAAGGCAATGGCACCCCACTCCAGCACTCTTGCCTGGAAAATCCCATGGATGGAGGAGCCTGGTAGGCTGCAGTCCATGGGGTCGCGAAGAGTCAGACACGACTGAGCGACTTCCCTTTCACTTTTCACTTTCATACATTGGAGAAGGAAATGGCAACCCACTCCAGTATTCTTGCCTGGAGAATCCCAGGGATGGGGGAGCCTGGTGGGCTGCCGTCAATGGGGTCGCACAGAGTTGGACACGACTGAAGCGACACTTAGCAGACAATAAATAAATATAAGCAAATATTAGTTTCCTGAAAATATAAGAAATGTTATAACCCTTTTAACTAGACTGACCAAAAATAAAAAAACAAAGTAAGTTACCAGTATTTAAAATAAAAGATGACATCATCTTTGATGCCATAAAATATTAAAGAAGCAAAATAGTAAAGGAATGTTAGGAATACTCACACCAATAAAGCTGATAAATCAGATGAAATGGGCAAATTCCTTGAAAGATATAAATCAGTGGAACTTACATGAGAAGATGCAGATAATCTGAATAGCCCTTAAGAAATTAAATTATTAGAAATCTTCCCACAATAAAAAGACCATTTCCAGATACCCTCTAAGTTTAATTTTATCAAACGTTTAAAGAACAGATAAAATAGCACCAACATGATTTCTCTTGGAAACCACAGAAGAATTCAGTTTTCCCCATAAAACCATTTTATGAGATTAGTGTAACCCAGGTATCAAAAAAATGAGTTTTATAAGTGAAGCACAAACCATGAACATAAAACAAAAATCTTTAATAAAATTTGAAGAAATTTATCCAGAAACACCTAAAGGGTTAATACATCATGACTATGAAGGTTTCCTACAAGGAATGCAAGGTTGGTTCAACATTTGAAAATCAAAATGAACATGGTATAATTCTATTTTTCAATTTGATTTAACCATTCTCAGCAATATTCTGTAGTGCCTATTGTGCAGGTCTTTCACATCTTTCCTTAAGGTTCTTCCTAGATGCCTCTTGTTTTGATGCTCTTATAAAATATAATTCTTTTAAATTTTCTTTCTCCAGTTGGTCACTTCTAACATTTAGAAATACAACTTATTTTTGTGTATTGACTTTGAAGTCACCAGTCTTGTTAAATTCACTTACTGGTGTTAGCAATTTTTAAGATTCTTTTAAGTTTTCTATGAAGACAATCATGTCATCTGCTAATAAATTTTGCTTGTTCTTTTCTAATTTCACCCCTTTTATTTTTTTCCTGGCTTTTTGCACTGGAAATAAATAATGAAAAACTGTCTGCTGCTGCTGCTGCTAAGTCACTTCAGTCGTGTCCGACTCTGTGCGACTCCAGAGACAGCAGCCCACCAGGCTCCCCGTCCCTG
Source organism: Capricornis sumatraensis (assembly GCF_032405125.1). NCBI lineage: Eukaryota > Metazoa > Chordata > Mammalia > Artiodactyla > Bovidae > Capricornis > Capricornis sumatraensis. The sequence continues at coordinate 54,430,090 of NC_091070.1, forward strand.
GGATTCTCCAGACAAGAACACTGGAGTGGGTTGCCATTTCCTTCTCCAATGCATGAAAGTGAAAAGTGAAAGTGAAGTCGCTCAGTCGTGTCTGACTCTTCGCGACCCCATGGACTGCAGCCTACCAGGGTCCTCCATCCATGGATTTTCCAGGCAAGAGTACTGGAGTGGGGTGCCATTGCCTTCTCTGGAAAAACTGTCTAGAAGGTATCAAACTAACAATTATATTTGAGCCTGAAATTTAACTTATATTTTCCAACAACCAAAATGACAAGGGAAATATGCAGTGATATGTTACATTTCTCTCACTGTCTTTAAGCAGTAACATACTGATTCCTCAAGGAAAGGAAAACTTTTCCCCTGCATATAACTAGTAGTTTGACTTAATGTTTATAAATATCTTTGATCCACAAATATGTGATCCAAATCTCATTTTTTTTTCTTGTTGTTTGATAGGCTCCTAAGGTTCTGTTTATATATTTGTTTATCTTTTTTCTCTCCATTATTCAAACTGGGTAGTTTCTATTGATCTAGCAAGCTCACTGGCTTTTTTCTCTGACAAGGCCACTCTGCTATTTCATAGGGAAGGGATATTGTATTTTTTAGTTCTAGAGACAGGGCTTGCAAAAAAGGGGTGATATCCCAAGACTTCTCCCACTTTCTGTAACCTGAAGGTTCTCTTTTCCTGCTCTTCAGACCAGAAGAGAAGAGCTCTCAAGCTTTTGTTTCCACACCGAGTCTGCATCTCTAGGTGTGTGGCTGCCTTTGAATCCAAATGTGTTGATATCAGAGGAAAATAAAGAGAAACTCCCTCACCACCAGTTTGGTTGAACTTCAAGTTCTGGTCTCTTTCACAATCTGTCTGCTCCCATTTACTTTTCAGAGTCTTCCAACAGCTGCTTTATGTATTCTGCCCAGGATTTCTTATTGCTTTTAGCGGCAGAGACAGGGTAGAGTGTGTTAAGTCCATATGCCATAGGGCCAACATTCACAAATCTTATTTTTTTAATGTTTTTATTTATCAAACTGTTGTAAAGCATGTTGACATGCAAATATGCTACATCCCAAATTTTAACTTAAAGGAAAATACCAGCATGTTCACTGGAGCTTCCAGGTAACTTCATTTTTATTGAGCCCTCAGAATAAAGCTTCCCTGACCTTTTCTTTTAATGAAAGAGTATTTTGAGATTGTAAAGTAAGCTGTTAGAAAACTTACAATTTGCAATTACTGACCTAAGTAAATCTGGCTTTTCTTGATACAGTATAACCTAAATATGGAAAAATAGGAATAAAGTGGATGCTGGAACTGATAAAAGGCTGTAACTGTCATCAGTCACTAGCAGTTTCAAATTTCCATGTTCCCCAAACACATTCCTGCTCTCACTGATGAACTATATATCAAGTAATGTCCTTAAAAAATACATTTTGCTATTAAAATACTTACAAATTTATGTTAAATATGTTAGTTTTTTAAGAGATTTTGGCAATAGGTTTCTGCTACTTAAAGAAAAAAACAAAAACATCTTGGAAACCCATGACACTAAAAAAGGACAATTTTGTTCAGGCTGAGAGTGCCCATCCCCCACCTCTCAAGGGCACATGGTCTCTCACACAAATACAGATAGACACACAGAGCGTCGAAATTCCCTTAAAGAAAATACACTTTTATCAGTCACTAACTCTATCTCTAAAAATCACCCCCTCTGAGTTGAAACCAAGTAGCTCTAAATGTTTTCTCAAACTAAAACTGAACCCATTATTCCTTTCAGCCAGGACCTTGGCTCAACAAACACATACCCCAGGGGAACTCAGAGTTCATGGAATGACAATGTCATAAACAAACTCCCTTCAAACCTAGGTGAATAGGTCTATAAAAGATTAATCGTGCACTTCCTACAGGAACTCCTAAGGTAGGAAGTATGGTGGGAAGAAAAATGACAGTGAAGTCGCAAAAACGACACGAGGTGCGGGTGTTGTACTCGACACAGATGAAGGTCAAGGAATCGGATTTCCTTACTGCGCCTCAGCCCAGGTTGTTTCCTCATCTCTGTTTAAACGCTGTGGCCGTGTGCTCTGGAAACACTCTCCTGTGCATTTAGACTTGAAATATGCCCAGTGGCTCTCAGAAGGACAGGGTCAAATATCTGGGAGGCAAATGCAGGCTCTTTCTTCATGTGTCATATGGCCACTTCCCTTTCACTGGGAAATAAACAGGTTGACTATCACTCTATTCACCAGTGTGAAGTATGGACACAGAGGGAGCATTTATCTTCCCAATCGACCTTTATCCAGGACAAAGCCCTGTTCTTGCCTTGCTTCAAAGTCACCTACTTACACACACATTTCCTCAGAAGTCAGAATCTTTTGCTTAATAGGGGAGAAGTGAGTTGGCTCTGGAAGAAAAACCCAGAAAGCTGACTTGCAAGGCACTCTGTAAGCCCTTCCCAAAGCCATATGCACACACTGGGCTTCACTTCTCTCCTTCACAAGGGCACACAATCACTAATAGCATTCATGGAAGTTTCTCACAAGCAATAAGTGCTTAAAAGTAGATCCCTTTATATGCTACACTTCAAGTTAAAATTTGGTGCTGGTCAGGCTAGCAGATAGTAAAAACTCTTCTAGAGCTGGAGTAGAATCAAATTCCTACTCTTTTCCATTAAAACATCCTGTTCACTGGATTATTTCTCTAATAGTCCTCTTCAAGGAACTTTGCACAAATGCAAGTTTCACACCATGATTTACGAACTCTTGGACATGAAATAACCTGCGTCAGAGAAAAAAAATCCATGTGGGCCTAGAAATGAGGACTGGTTTAGAAGCTTCTTGGTAGAATATCACCCCCTGGTGGCAGAAGTAGGGAGTGAGTGAGGTCCTAGGAGCCTGTGGAGGCAGAGAGTACCAACACCAGGAAATCTACAACTTCAGGTTTTCCCACTCTGTCATCCTTAACTACCCCCATTTCAGTAGTATTCCTTCATGCTGTGTGTCCAGGAATTTTGTTGGAGAAGGCAATGGCACCCCACTCCAGTACTCTTGCCTGGAAAATCCCATGGATGGAGGAGCCTGGTGGGCGGCAGTCCATGGGGTCACAAAGAGTCGGACACAACTGAGCAACTTCACTTTCACGCATTGGAGAAGGAAATGGCAACCCACTCCAGTGTTCTTGCCTAGAGAATCCCAGGGATGGCGAAGCCTGGTGGGCTGTCGTCTATGGGGTCGCACAGAGTCCGACACGACTGAAGCAACTTAGCAGCAGCAGCAGCAGACATTTCTATTGGACACTTGCCCATCAAGAATTTAGTTCAACTATGAAACAAGAACTATGCTGAGTTTCTAGTGACTGAAAAAGACATGGGCCCTGCATTCATAAGCTAAGACTTACAATTTAATATTCAGCAAGTTCTGTGTTCAAGGCATACAAGGGGTACCATAAGGACACAGAAGGAAGTGTACCCAGATAGAAACTTCAGGAAAGCCTTTCCCAATGGTATGCTTGAACGGTGTCTATAAGCGTGGCTACACTAGCTAAGTGAGAAGTAGAGCAGGAGAATGCATGATACAGTGGAGAGTTCTGCATAACTCATGCTGAGAACCACACATTTTTCACACAAGCTGAAGAAATACAATGAGATTACAGTGCACAGGGTGTTTATAGGAGGGTGATAATAAGTGAGAATAAAAAAGTAAACAAAGGCCAGAGCATGAGGAGAGGGTGGTGTTAATCCTATAGGCGATGAATGGGGAATACTGAACATTTCTGAGCATGACAGTACCATGAAGATGTGTGCATTTCTGATAGGTCCACTCAGCAGCAGTGGAAGCATCAGGACCCATCAGAGAGACCCATTCTAGCATCAGAGAGAACCATCAGGGTTGTCTCTATAATACAGGCAAGTGATGGTGTGGACCAAAGAGAAACAATAGGCACGCAGAGGTAAAGAGACATGTAGGAGTTTTAAAAAAGAAACAATTTGTTTGACTTTGCAACTGCTTGTTAGTGGTGGTGTAGGCAATGAATCAATTACAATACAGCTATCAGGGTTAGGATCCAGATTGGAAGGTGGAACCAGTTCCTGAAAAAAGAAAACACAGGAGGAGAAGCCATTTGGAGGTGCCAGAGAGACACTTTAAAAAAATCTTTTTTAAAATTTTAACGTAATATTTATTGAAGTATAATTTACATGTAGTAAATGCACCCATTTTATGTGTTCAGTTCTGAGGTTTGACAAACATAGACAGTCATGTAACTTCCGCTACCATCAGGTTATAGAATATTCCCATTGCCTTTCTTTGCAGTCACTCTCTTTCCCTTAGCTCATATCTTGAAGTCACTGATTTGATTTCTATCCTCACAGTTATTTGCATTTCCAAAATCTCACAGAAGTGAAATCATACAGTATGCAATCTTTTGTTTGCCTTTGCACCTAAAATAATGCTTTTGAGATTCATCCATATTGTTGCTTGTATCCACAGTTTGTCCTTTTATACTGCTGTGTAGCTTGCCATTGTATATACCATAAGTTGTTTATCCATTCACCAGTTGATGAACATTTGGGCTGTTTCCAGTTTGGGGCTAATATAAATAAATCTGCTGTGAATACTCAAGTACAAGTCTATATGAATATTTGCTTTCATTTCTCATGAGTGAAGGCCCAGAAGTGGGACTGCTTGGTTTTATGGGAGGTACATATCTAAAACTGTAAGTTGTTGCCAAACCTTTCCATGGTACGTGTGACACTGCACCCTCACCAGCAATGAACGAGAGTTCTGGTTGCACCGCGTCTTTACCAAAACTTAGTATTGTCAGTATTTTGTGTCAGCCTTCTAATAGGTATGTAGTAATGTCCCACTGTAATTTTTGCTTTTTTGTTGTTTTGGCCACAGCATGTGGCATCTTAGGTCCCCAACCAGGGATCAGACCCTTACCCTCTGCAGTAGAAACACAGAGTCATAACCATCCAACCACCAGGGAAGTCCCTCATTGTGGTTTTAATTTGCATTTCTCTAATGAATAAGGGTGTTGAATGATTTTTCACATGCTTATAAGATCATATCTCTGGTAAGGGTTATTCAATTTATTGGCCCATTCTTTACTGGGCTGTTTGCTTTAATAATGAATTTTAAGAGTTGCTTATGTATTCTAAATACAAGTCCTTTATGACAAGTTATTTGCAAATATTTTCTTCTATACTGTGGCTTGTCTCTCTTATATTTCTAATGATGCTTTCAAAGAGTAGAAGGACTTAGTTTTGACCACATCATCAATATACTTTTATATCAGAAAGAGAAGGATTATGAATCCCTAATTCAACTTTAGTGCCATCAAGACAGAGACACATTTTGCAAAGCTTCTGAAGTGTTTCCAGGTGTTTTCTGATTTCTTTTCAAAGAAATTGACAGAGAATTTTGTATCTCAGTTTTACCTTGGAAAAGCAACTCCTCCAGCCATTGAAAGTTTACAAGGACATTGGCCTTCATTTTTTTTTCTTTCTGTATGAGTAGCTAAAGGCAAGAAAGTTTTTTCCGATTTTTCAGTAGCATCTAAATGATAACTTCAAGACCCTGAATTCAAAGATTTCTCTTATTTATATAGGAAAACATATCTGCAGGGTTAAGCTAATTCATGGATGAAATTCTTTCAGAAAGGTTCAAGGATGTGTTTTTTTTCTTTTTTCTTCTTTTTCCTTGAGAAAAGCATTTAAAATTCTGGCTTTACTTCGTTAGCCATGGCCAGCAGTCCCTCTCTCGCACGCGGCCAGAGCACCTCTCTGTGGGAGAAGAGTTCTTCATATCTTGCTCCTGTTTCTGGATAAAATGTCTTTTAACTACTGTGATTTAGAGACCTGCTCCTGATAAAGCTGGTGCCCTTATGGCTATTGACCAAACTCCTTTCAGGATTTCTGGAAGAATCCAGACATGACATAAACACCTATCTGTGTGAAAAGGAGTAAGTGATACGAATGAAAGGAGCTTCTAGCTTCACTATATACCAAAAGCAGATGCGTCATCAGGTACACAGAAGCACCATCTGTGCAAAGTCTGAAGCTTTTATTCCCAGGCAGTTATGTTTTGGGAGAAACAAAACTTTTTACCATTTCCAATGAAAAGGAATTTTAAGGGGCAATTCTAATGGCCAGTATACATGTGCATGATCCCAAAAGCTGGGAGTAAAATAGACTGCTGATACCCAAAAGAAATGAAGAGGAGTACGCTTGAAATCCAAAGCACTCACTGGAGTGCCATTTTGTACTCCCTTGTGCAGTGGCCTTGATCAATGGAACACAATAAAAACAAGATTGCCAAGGCTTATGATCTTACAGGAAAAAGGTTCTGGTATCTTTAGCAATAAAGTAAGTTAAAGAATCTCATCTAACCTATGGGTCTGGAAAAGGGTAAAGGGAATGTGGCAGTGTGGTGAGAGAAAATAACTATGATTATCATCATAAGCCTGAAGACTAGCTCAGAAGCAAGGACTGGAACATCTGTGGTTTTAGGTTACTTAATATTCCATGTCTCTCCCTCCCCCTGCCCAAAACTACCTAATACAAAGAATATCAGCAGTGGCTAATGGGTTAAGATTCCTGCATAAGTAAAACTGAATTGATGAATTTTTGCATTTGCTCCTCGAAGAATATTAACTTCTCACACACACGCACAGAACAAGAATGGATTCTGCAGGACAAAAAAGGTGGACTGCACTTAGCATTTTCCATTCCTCCTCCAGATCTACCCTCCCTCCTCCTCTACCTGCCCTGTTCTCTGCCCCAAGCTGATCCACTTGGATCTCAACAACGAGACTCCCCTGTCTTTGACATGTGGTTGGGTGTTGACTAATGGGGAGCTTTAGCAGGAGATCCCAGGAAGAGAAGAGAGGGCATCCAGAGTGTCTATTTGATTAACTAGGCCTGATTCTCTCTAGATGGCCTTTTGCACATAACTTTATGCTTTTAGGTTTGAATTCTGGGAGCTTCTCCCTTTCCTCATCCTTTTGGACTTAGGGATGGTTATATGCTGTCCATTTTTCTTTGAATGAGCCTACTCATTGGAGAAGACCATGATGCTGGGAAAGATTGAAGGCTGGAGGAGAAGAGGGAGACAGAGGATGAAATGGTTGGATGGCATCACCGGCTCAATGGGCATGAATTTGAGCAAACTCCAGAAGATGGTGAAGGACAGGGAAGCCTCGCATGCTGCAGTTCATGGGGTTGCAAAGAGTCTGACATGACTGAACAACTAAGCAACAATTCCTCTCTGAATAGTACCTCTATTTCTATTAGGAACTTTATTAAACCCTCCTGGAATTAGTCTAATGTGAGTACACCCTTTGTTTCCTTTTGGAGTCTTGTCTGATATAGCTTCCCTGAGGAGATGAACGTTGGAATGGATCTTTCAGGGTGCATGGAAGATCACCAGGACAAAGTGCATATGACAGAGAAAAGCATCTATTTCATCAGCATTTTGGGACCTACAGGACTGACAGTGCCAAATATGTTCTAGAAACCACAAAGTTAGCTGGGGCATGATCTTGGCAGGAACATGATGGAAGATGAAACTGGGAAAAGCATAGATCACAAAGAGACTCCGTGCCAACACATGGCATGCCATCCTAGGAGGGGCAGGAACAGAATCCAAAATTGTTTACTTATTTTTGTGGCTAGACATTGTATTATCTTCTCCTTCTGAAAACCATTGCCTTACTGGAAATAAATCCTCATAATGAGTAAAAAAGAAAGTCACTTTTAAAAGGGCAATGACATCCCCTGTACATTTGGCTCAGAAACAACTCTTACCCTGTCAGATGCCAACATGGTACATGGAATCACCGCAGTCTGCCCCAGTCTACACCAGAAGAGCAATTTCCCCTCTTTCATCTTCCCTTCTCTGTGGAGCAGCTGAGCAGGCCCCGGGAGAATCCTGACTCTCTTGACTTGGCAGGATCTACAGACATGTGCAGAATAGCATTCTTTGCTTTGTTTAGAAACATCTGTGGGAAATCACGGGCATCAGTGCGGCATTGATGGCAAGGCCTCAGGCTTCTGATACAAAGCCCTTTCTCTGTGCTGAGTGGCAGCCCCTACAATTCTCGGGATTCCTCTGGTAGACCGTTGACTATCTCCAATACCAGCTGGCTTCAAAGCACTCAGCTGGCTTTTACAGAGTTCCTGGGCCAACGGGTCTTAAGTTCCCATTGTGCTTTCCATGCCAAGCATTTCTGGACTTTTGAATGTCACCAATATCCTCCAAAGTACATGGTCTACTGAGGGAGGCAATTGTCCACAATATTCTATTAACTAAATAATACCCTCTCTTGGTAAAAGAGTGTTTCTTTTTCCAAATTCCTAAATGACCATCTGCATTCTGTTACCTTGGGCAAATCTGCAGATTCGGGGCCCTCCATATCACTCACATTACTAGGGAGCACAATTATTCTCTTTGAGATGCTGGACCACAAGATCAGTGTGGCATCCAGAATCTAGAAGCCAAGGCTCTGATCTCTAATGCATCCTCAGCCACCTCTGCTGCAGAGTGGGCTTCATTGCATTAACGGCCCTGTTTTTCAGCTGTCCAAGGACTTGATTTAATTACATTGCAAGTCTCTGTCTTCATTGGAAGTCCCCACACACACTATTTGCTCCATTATTATGGACTGCGTTTCCTCTCTGCTGCAATGTCTCATTCTTGTCCTTCCTTGGGCTTTAGAGGCTCATAGACATTTGCATGAATTTTCATTTCTCCTGGTGCTTAATAAACATCCTCTTAGGCATTCATCCTAGAAGAAGGAAATCATCTAGTTCAACCAAAAAGCTGAATTCCAGACTCAGGCTAGAACCAAAACTTGTCTCTCAATTGGTATGGTCCCCCTACCTCTCACATCGTCTGAGGGAAGAGTCCAGAGACCTCGCAGAGACAATGTCCTTGCCTAATATGCTTATACCCTGCTGAGATATTCTGGTTGCCTTTCCTTAGGGCTTCCCAGGTGGCTCAGATGGTAAAGAATCTGCCTTTAATGCAGGAGACCCAGGTTCGATCCCTGGGTCAGGAAGATCCCCTAGAGAAGTGCATGACCACCCACTCCAGTATTCTTGCCTGGAGAATCCCATGGACAGAAGAGCCTGGTGGACTACAGTCCACAGGGTCACAAAAAGTCGGACATCACGGAGCGACTGACACTTTCCTCGGTGTACCTTGTAAAAGTCACACACATGCATGCAAACACACGCACTCTGTGTATAAAGTCCATTGCTGCATCCAGTGACCCAGGAATGGTGAAGTAAACTATGATACTCATTCTACAGAAGAGTGTGCAGTTACTAATATGACGTATATAAATATTACATAAAGTACTGTGAGAAAATATTCAGGTTGTACTCTTAGCAGGAAATGAAATGACACAAACAACATTATCACCATTATGTTTTAAAACATACATATCCTCCTGCCTATGAAAAGGACAGGAATGAGATATACTAAAATATTTACATTGATTGGGTTGGAATTAGAATTTCTTGGAAAGAATTCTTTTTCCTTCCTTTCAAAGGGAGAATATTTATTTTTAGGACTGAAAATAATAACCTAAAAAAAAAAAGACAATAAGCAAATATATTTTCTCATCATTGGAGATCCCAAATAATTAAGCTCGGTTGGATATAGAGGATGAAACACAGAAAGAGAGGCAAATTGGGACCACTGGACAGACAACCAGGAAATTTAGGAAAATGAAGAGCAGGGTCTTCAAATCAAGAAGATTTCAAGAACTTTATTTAACCCCCAAGTCTGTCTCTTTTGCAGACACACCATGACTGTGTTAAACTATCAGTGGAGGGAGCTAGAGGTTGCTGCCCTCACCATTATGTAGAGGAGAACGGGGGGTGAAGTTGCAGAGAAAACAGTTTCTTAGGAAAGAATGGGACAGGAAACCAACATCGATAATAGACAGCCTTTCTGTGCCTTTGACTACAAGATTAAGAATACAAATTTAAGTACAAAAATGAATATTAAAATAAGAGGAATCACTGTAAGTTATAAGAAGTTTACAAATACAAAGCACCGGAAAATTCATTTAAAAAAACAATGTTTTCTTACTTGTTTGTTTTCTTGCTTAACTTAGGTGTATTTTTCTACACACTCTATAATATTGTTTTTCCTGCAGTTTTGACTGCATATTTTGTCATCAGCACTTCATGGAACAATTATAATATTTCCTAACTAAAGATTACAAAGGTCACTCAATATTTCCTCTGATGTAGTTAACGGAAAACTTAAAATATTTACTTTGATATAATTTTAGACCTACTGAAGAGTGGCAAAAACAGCACCAAGCATTCACCCAGCTTCCCTTAATGTAAATATTCCATACAGCTATAGGATAATCATGACACAGGAAATCAGCACTAGTATAACACTATGGATATCACTAGTTTTTCCACTTATGCCCTTTCTCTGTCCCAGGACTCAATCCACATTGCATTCAGTAGCTGTTCCTTTAGTCTCTTCCCATGTGTGGCAGTCTCTCAGCTTTTCCTTGTCTTTCATGACCTTGAGCTTTCTATTTGGTACTCGTCAGTTGCCTTGCAGAAGGTCCCTCAATGTGAATTTGTGGAGTTTTCTCATGATTAAACTGAGCATATTCTTTACTGGAAAGAATTCCACAGAGGTGATATCCCTGGTGTATCACAGGGGGACTTGAGTTGTTCTGCCTTAAAGGTGATATTAACCTTGATTCTTGGGTAAGCTGGCACATGCCAGACTTCTCCACTGAAAAGTAACTATTTCTTCATTTGTATTTAATAAACATTGGGAAGAAGATACTTTGAGATTATGCAGAAACCCTGGTTCTCTTTAAACTTTCCCCCCCTAATTTTATTATCCATTGGTGGAACTTATAGAAATTATTATTGTGGCAATACAGTGGTTTTAAACATGACTTTCTATTTCTCTCATTCTTTATTAAGTATAATTCTTTATTTATTAAGTGGAATTCTTCCCTATGAAAGAGTTTTTCCCCCACATTTATCAGTTGCTTTTCATGTGATTATGGACTCATGCTGATTTATCTCACTCTTTAGGATATAATCCAGTGCTATCCTAATCTACTTTTTGTCAAAATTTTCCAGCTTTGACCACTGGGAGTTCTTTGAGATTGACTTCTGTGCTCTTAACATACTCCCCCTTTTTTTTGGTTGGGGGATGGAACCATACTTTTTGCTATAGGCTAATTTTGTCTGTTCCCCAAGCCTGCTCTGGAATCTGTCACTTCTCCAAGGAACTCTGACTTCTTTCTATGGAGCAGTGTTTAAAAATCACGATGTGGATAGCAGGTTTGCTCACTGCTCCGGCCATGTCACTGCTCTGCTTCCAGGCCCTTCTCATGCACCACAAAGTTAAATGCATATACATTAACCCTTGTGTGCACACACGTCTATAGTTGTGTATCTGTGTATTTACACGTGTATGAGTATTATATGCACACCAAGAGTTACTAATAGTTTTCTGAATCCAATCCAGATACCACAGTATTCAATCTATGCTTTCCTCACTTTTAACTTCTTCCTCTTACAGTAAGAAAGCTCTTGTTCTCGACAATACTTTTACTTATTTGTACCCTAGTGTACACAGAAAGCGCTTTCAGAATTGCTAACCCAAATCTCCATGGGAAAACCCCGTGTGTATGAGCAATACTTTGTCTTTAGCTTTACTGTATCAAGTCAAAAACACAGATTTCCTAAAGTACTTAAGTCAGTTCCTTTCTTCTCAAAATCCCTTCAGTGTAGTTATGTCTGTGGTTCTCAAAAGGAGCTATTTTGCCCCAGGGCACATGCGGCAATGTTTGGAGATATTTTAGGTGATCACAACCAGGGAAGTGACACTAATATCTAGTGAGTAGTGACCAAGGGTGGGCTTCTTTGATGGCTCAGCAGGTAAAGAATTTGTTTGCAGTGTAGGAGACACAGGTTCGATCCCTGGGTCAGGAAGATCCCCTAGAGGAGGGTATGGCAGCCCACTCCAATATTCTTGCCTGGACAATTCCACGGACAGAGAAGCCTGGTGGGCTGCCGTCCACAGGGTCACAGAGAATTGGACATGACTATAGTGAGCGAGCACACATAAACACACAGAGGCCAGGAATACTTGAACCATCCACCACGCCCAGGAGAGCTACAGATAAGAATTATATGGACCTACGTGTCAATGGCACCCCACTCCAGTGTTCTTGTCTGGAAAATCCCGTGGACGGAGGAGCCTGGTGGGCGGCAGTCCATGGGGTTGCTAGGAGTCGGACACAACTGAGCGACTTCACTTTCACTTTTCATTTTCATGCATTGGAGAAGGAAATGGCAACCCACTCCAGTGTTCTTGCCTGGAGAATCCCAGGGACAGGGGAGCCTGGTGGGCTGCCGTCTATGGGGTCGCACAGAGTCGGACACGACTGAAGCGACTTAGCAGCAGCAACTGTCATTAAACTCAAAAATATCTCTCTTTCTCTTACAGATATCCTTTTAATAGAATCTGGATTGTGTGTGTGTGTGTTGCATATTCTAACATCAGGAAGTAGAGAATTTTTATTGATATAATTATATATCTTATTGCATTCATTTCCCACTCTATTAATCTTCATCTGAATTTTCTCATAGTTCTTTAATAAATAAAGACAAAAGAAGATATGCTTCTTATAGGCCCAAATCTGGAATCTAAATTCTTCCTTGTTTATTGCCATCTTTGCAAACTGCAGTCAGACTGGCATATTTCCAGACAACTTTCCTTCGGCAGAACCCCCAACGTGTTCAAGGCCACCCCAGGCTCCCTGGACACAAAGGGAAATGTGATAGAGATGTTGAATGGAAACAGACTGGTTTTAACCAATGGCTATTAAAATGTCTTAGTTTTACAAATTTTACAAAAACATGTGAACGTGTTGTTAGGGCTTCTCCTAGGGCCTTGGATGAGATCTGAGACGAAGGATTATCAAAGCTTACACTTCATTACTTCCAAAGAATTCTTTTCCACCCAAAAGACAGATGGTTACATGAAATCCAGGCTCTCAAGGAGCTTGTGGTCTAGGGAATAAGGCAGATCCTGTTCAGAGTGTCTCATGAGGCCCCTGTATGAGGGTAGAGCCCTTCTCTTGCCTGGGTCTCCTGCACTCCAGGCAGATTCTTTACCATCTGAGTCACCAGGGAAGCCTCCGTGAAACTCAGCCCCTGTGAAATCTTTGTTTCTGAGTGCCCACTCCTCCCATCATCCACCAACAGACAGCCTCCTCACACTGACCCCTAGGTGGCTCTGGAGGCCAAGGCAAGGCCGGCTCCTAAATTTTCTTTTGTCTTTTCATTTTTACACAGGAGTGCAGAGCAGAGTAAGAGCTTGAAAGAAGATAGAGTACATCAAAAATATCATCATCCTAAATACTGTGATTTGAAGTCATTTTTCACTGCCAAGAAAGGGGGAAAAAAAATACAGTAGTCATGCCTCTGAAGGCAGTGTTTACTCTTCCAGGGAGAGGCCATATGGGAGAGCTTCTGACAAGACTGTCAAAAGTGTGTTCAGCAGTTTAACTAGTAATAATAGTGAAAAACAACAAATAAAGCTTTGAATTAATCCAGCATCTTTCATCTCCATATATCAAAGGGTGTTGCCAATGTTCCTGCTAATGACACGTCTGTGAAACACGGAAGTGGCGGTGGGCACCATCATCCCCCAGTGTCAGATGAAAGGACAGAGAAGCTGAGAAACTCTCCCCTGGTGAATCAGCCAGGGACCCACGGGGGTAGCTCAGCCCATCTCCAAGGAGTCAGCAACACCTCCCTGGGCTGTCGGAGCTCTTCCTTAAGGGATTTGGGCTTGAGTAGGGCCTGAATGTGAGCTCCATGGAGCATCTGTGGAGGGCGTCGAACCTCTGTTTTCCAGAATGTGCAAATAAAATGCATCCATGAAGATAGCTCTGTACCTCTGCAGGTGGGTCAGCAAGACTCTTTTTTTTACAGGTCAGCTGTTCATGGATCTGGAAAGACACTGGCCCCACAGAGCCTACTGTTGGGGAGTTTGTGATACATGGAGCCAATAAAGAGAAGATACATACATACCCCTCAAACCGCACACTCCAACCACAGGAAGCTGCTTGCAGTTCCCTCACGTGCAAAAGCGTGAGCTTCTGTGCCTTCGTTTATGCTGCCCCCTCTCCTTTGCTCGTCCCCCCCATGACACTCTGGAAGTATCACTTACTCCATCAAACCATACACACAAACACACCTTGACTTCCTTTCTGTATCTTCCAGATTCTACACAGATTTCTGTCAAGGACCCTGTTAACTCTGTTGCAAATACTTGCTTACATGTCAGTGAGTGAAGTGAAGTTGCTCAGTCGTGTCCGACTCTTTGTGACCCCATGGACTGTAGTCTACCAGGCTCCTCAGTCCACAGAATTTTCCAGGCAAGAGTACTGGAGTGGGTTGCCATTTCCTTCTCCAGGGGATCTTCCCAACCCAGGGATTAAACCCGGGTCTCCCACATTGCAGGCAAACGCTTTACCATCTGAGCCACCAGGGAAGTATTACATGTCAGTACTCCCTACCAAATTCTCAGCTCTTTGTTGGGGGGACTGTTGTATCTTCATATGTCCAGTGTCCGGCATGGTGTCAAGCTCATACCAGATGGTCAGTAATGGTTTCTAGAAAGAAACAAGGAAGGACAAGAGGAAGGGGTGACAGGGAAAGAAAGGGAACTAATATCTACTGTGCAGCTGCCATCTGTGTGCAAAGTCCTGTGCCAGACATACATTTGTTCAGTGTTTAGTGTGTGCTTCTCATTTGAGGGTTTGTATCTTTTTTCAATTGCAGGATTTTCTGAGCTATTATTTTTCTTTGAAAACTGCTTTTCTCTTGTTCCTTCAATTCCCTATCTCTGGAAGCCCATCTGTGGGAAACTCTGTCCTCCACGTCTCTTTCCAGCTTCCACCTCTCTGTCTATGTGCCACATTCAGGCGATCACCTCAGTGTTACCTCCCAAATCACTGATGCTCTCTTGGGCACATCCAGTCCAGGGTCGATCTTGTCCCCTGAATATATCTGTATTCCAGTTGCTTGGTTTTACACTTCCAGTCCCTAATTTGTTCATTTTCACATACACCTGTTCTTGATTTCTACCTACCTGTTTTTGTTTCATGATTTCCTGCTGTTTAGGTGTTCTTCCTTCCTTTACATCTTTAAGGATCTCAAACATACTCATTTTCAAGTAATTTTCATATTGCTCTATTCAGTTTCAAGGCGGATGAATTCTGCTGATTTTCGAGCTTGTTGGCTGTCTTTCTCGATATTAGTTTACTTCATGGGTTTTGGGACTTCTGTTGGTAGGTTCATTTGGAATGTTTCCCTCCCTCATCCCTCGGTCTCCTCTCATCCCTCCCTGTCTGGAAGCTGATCAGTCTCGATATTAGTTTACTTCATGGGCTTTGGGACTTCTGTTGGTAGGTTCATTTGGAATGTTTCCCTCCCATCATGCCTCAGTCTCCTCTCATCCCTCCCTGTCTGGAAGCTGATCAGTTCCCCTCCCAGGACTCCTAGCCCAGAGTCAGCTCTGGTAATGGTGGCTCAGGTTTCCATTTCCAAGGTGACTGTAAGGGAATCATAGGTCTAGCCACTGGGCCAGCAGTAGCTCCTGAGGTCCTGGGGTGTGGCTTCCTCAGCTTCTTCCCTCTACCCAGGCATTCGGCTCTTCAACATCCTGCATCTCCAAGCAGTAACCAGTTTCTTCTAGTCCTTTCTGAAGAGTCGGCAGGGAGCACTTCAGTTTCACCCAGTGAGCTCGGGTCTAGTTCCCAGTCATGAATCTGAAACTTCTGGTCCCGGTCATCTCACAGCAGGTGTACTACAAGCCTCCTCTACCTATTCCCAAGCCCAAGAGCCCAGTAAGTCTAATGTGTTGTTTCTGGCTCACAGAGATGTTCACCTTATTGAATGTGGCTATGTTTGAGTTCTTAAATATTTCATCTCACATTGCAATGTGTTTGACATCAAGGGAACTTTCAAGCATGAACTCCCAACACCATCTTGACTTCAAGTCCCAGTCTAGACATTTTCACAGGGTCAATGAGTCCATAAGAAATGATCCCCAGATGACCAAGATGCAGCCAGTCACCTATATGCTCAGTTCTCCAGGCCTTGATACTGGGCCAGTGAGAGCCAGACCTGGAAACACACAGAGCCCTACCCATGAGTGAGCATCATCTGCAAATAGTCCCCAGTTCTCCTGCCTGTGCTCCTCAAGGTGGAGCCAGCTCAAGACCCCACAGAGAACTCAGCTACAGCATCCACAAAGCAGGAACACAGCATTTGTGCCCACGTTGCCCAAGTCTGCCCCAAAGGCTCACTCCCCTCACCCTCTTGCCTAGCCTTGTCTGGATTTTGTCAAACTCTCAAAAAAAGAAAGATTCCCACTTAATGTTATCACCTTTAGGACCTCTCAGGACAGACCCCTAGAGCACTGAACTTGAATCTACTACTCCCAGCCTTGGTCCAGACACCAGGCCTGCTCTCAAACTCACACTATACTCCTCCTGGCCTGGTCCTAGCTGATGCCTTCCCTTGGCAGCTCTCATCCCCATGAAGATGTCTACACCCAATTACATCCTGTGTGGGGGGTGGTGGGGTGGGAGGGGGGTGGAAGTTCCCACTCATCCAAACTATGCTCCCCACCAGCTGCGTGCATCCGTGCTCAGTTGCTTCAGTTGTGTCGGACTCTATGTGACCCCATAGATATCTGTCCATGGGATTCTCCAGGTAAGAATACTAGAGTGGGTTGCCACGCCCACCTCCAAGGGATCTTCCCCATTGAAGGATCAAACACTCGTCTCCTGCGGCTCCTGAACTGCAGGTGGGTTCTTTACTGCTGAGTCACTGGTAAAGCCTCCCCACCTCCTGGGGGTCCTACAATTCAACTCAGTTCTGGCACTGTCTCCCTCCCTGGAGATGGGATTAGATCCCACAGGTGAAGGGCTCAGTCCTAACCAAACTGCCCCCACCCTACTTCAGACACCAATCTCAAGTCCAGGTTGTCACCCATACCTCTGAACAACTTTCAATCTGGTCAAGGGTTCCAATGACCCCCTCCTTGGGTTTGATTAATTTACAAGAGCAGCTCACAGAACTCAAAGAGATACTTTACTTACTAGATTACTGGTTTATTCTAAAAGGACATAACTCAGGAACAATCGGAAGATGGAAGAGATGCATGGGGCAGGGTATCAGGAGGGTCACAGAGCTTCCATGCCCCCTCCAGGCACACCACTCTAAACTCTGTCTTTGGGGGGTTTTATGGAGTCTTCATCACATAGCAACAATTGACTAAATCACTGGGCTTGGCAACTGATCTCAATCTCCAGTCCATTTTCCCTCCCCAGAGGTTGGGGGTGGGCTCACAGGGGGCGGAGTGGTGGGGGAGACTGAAAGTTCAAGCCCTGTAATCACTAGGTTGGTTCCCCCAGGAACCAGCCCCCCTCCTTAGATGCTTTCCAAAAGCCATCTCATTAACATAACAAAAGACACCTTTATGGTCCTCATCACAGACAATTCTAGGGGTTTGGAGAGATATGTGCCTGCAAAGGCTACAGAGACCAAATATATATACATTTATTACAAATCACAGTATCACACCCAAACATCAGGGACTAGACAAGAGACAGCAACCATGCATGCATGCTAAGTCGCTTCAGTCATGTCCAACTCTATGTAACCCCATGGACTGTAGCCCGCCAGGCTCCTCTGTCCAGGGGAATTCTCCATGCAAGAATACTGGAGTGGGTTGCCATGCCCTCCTCCAGGGGATCTTCCCAATCCAGGGATTGAACCTCTGTCTCTGACACCTACCTACATTGCCAGGGGGGTTCTTTACCACTAGCACTACCTGGGAAGTTCGCGTTCATGCATGTTCTCATGTAATTCTTAGCACAGTTTTGTAAGTAGATATTGTTACCACTTTTACCTATCATAACTACAATGAGTAATATTTACTGTCTACTCAGTGTTCCAGGATCTGCACCTACTACCTCACCTGCAGTTCACTTAATCCTTGCAACAATCCTATATTGGCTACTACTACCATCTCCCCATTCTACAGATGCAGAAGCTAAGACTCAGGCTTAGTATTATATCTCTGCTGCTGCTGCTGCTGCTAAGTCACTTCAGTTGTGTCCGACCCTGTGCGACCCCACAGACAGCAGCCCACCAGGCTCCCCCGTCCCTGGGATTCTCCAGGCAAGAACACTGGAATGGGTTGCCATTTCCTTCTCCAATGCATGAAAGTGAAAAGTGAAAGTGAAGTCGCTCAGTGGTGTCCGACTCTTAGCGACCCCATGGACTGCAGCCTACCAGGCTCCTCTGGCCATGGGATTTTCTAGGCAAGAGTACTGGAGTGGGATTATATCTCTAAGACCCTAGAAATACTAGGTACTGGAACAAAATTTTGAACCCCAGTTCATCTCAACCCAAAGCCCATACCCTTTGCCAAATGCGTCTCTGTCCAATCCATCTAAACATTGATCTAAACTCTTTTAGCAACTGACACTATCACTGGTGCCTGCCTTCTAGAAGTGCCTCCTCCATTATGGGCCTCCAAGAAACTGACCTGGGCAGAGTCTCCTCTCACCCTGATCTCTTTCACAGATGTTCCTTGTTCTGCCCACAAACCCTGATGTTCCCCAAACTCCCAGCTCAATTTCCACATTTTTACATGTTCCATTCCAAAGAAACCTGTATGCAGGTCAGGAAGCAACAGTTAGAACTGGACATGGAACAACAGACTGGTTCCAAATAGGAAAAGGTGTACGTCAAGGCTGTATATTGTCACCCTGCTTATTTAACTTATAACCAGAGTACATCATGAGAAATGCTGGGTTGGAGAAAGCACAAGCTGGAATCAAGATTGCCCGGAGAAATATCAGTAACCTCAGATATGCAGATGACACCATCCTTATGGCAGAAAGTGAAGAGGAACTAAAAAGCCTCTTGATGAAAGTGAAAGAGGAGAGTGAAAAAGTTGGCTTAAAGATCAACATTCAGAAAACTAAGATCAGGGCATCTGGTCCCATCACTTCATGGGAAATAGATGGAGAAATAGTGGAACCAGTGGCTGACATTATTTTGGGGGGCTCCAAAATCACTGCAGATGGTGATTGCAGCTATGAAATTAAAAGACGCTTACTCCTTGGAAGGAAAGTTATGACCAACCTAGATAGCATATTCAAAAGCAGAGACATTACTTTGCCAACAAAGATCCATCTAGTCAAGGCTATGGTTTATCCTGTGGTCATGTATGGATGTGAGAGTTGGACTATAAAGAAAGCTGAGCACTGAAGAATTGATGCATTTGAACTGTGGTGTTGGAGAAGACTCTTGAGAGTCCCTTAGACTGCAAGGAGATCCAACCAGTCCATCCTAAAGATCAGTCCTGGGTGTTCACTGGAAGGACTGATGTTGAAGGTGAAACTCCAATACTTTGGCCGCCTGATGCGAAGAGCTGACTCATTTGAAAAGACCCTGATGCTGGGAAAGATTGAGGGGAGGAAGAGAGGGGGACAACAAAGGATGAGATGGTTGGATGGCATCATCAACTCAATGGGCATGAGTTTGGTAAATTCCAGGAGTTGGTGATGGACAGGGAGGCCTGGTGTGCTGCGGTTCATGGGGTCGCAAAGAGTCAGACACTACTGAGCGACTGAACTGAACTGATTCTGAACTCATTACTTATACCCCCACCTCTGTTCCTAGCAACACCATCCATCCAGAAGTCAGAGTTGGCCCTACAAGGCCTTGTCACTTCATCTCACAGCCCCTCGGTGAATGTGACAGATTCTGCCTCCTGAGAGCCCTGAGGCTATCCTACCTGATATCCCCGCCACCTACAGAAGAGAGCCCCAAGCCTCCTCCAGGCGCTTCGGGTCCACCTTTCCACCCCCACCATTCACTCCCACCATCCACAACCAGAGCCCTGGACCCCTAGCTGGTCTCTATCACGTGCCTCTTCCCACATGGGAAGTGGGGCTCTCGTGGCCCCAGGTCTTTTCCCTGCTAGTCCTTCCACACAAAGCACCATCATCCCTTGTCCCCCCGCTTTTAACCCAAACATCCCCTGCTCCATGAAGCCATCCACCAAACCTTTCTCTTGGGTTCTGAGCCTTACAGGGCACTGATGTCTCTGCCCTCAGCTTCCCAGGGCCTCACCAGGACAGCCTGTCTGGACCCTCCTGTGATCCTCATGCTCCAACAGCCCACTCCAGGCTTCAGGACCCCTCCATGTGGCCAGGGAGCGCAGAAACTCCCCCTCCCTTTCTACCTCCAGCCTGCCCCACTTCTAGCCTTCATCCAACATTTAGGTAATTAACTGACAACTGGCAACAGATACAAAAAAGCAATTTCTCACCCCAATGGGGGCGTGTAATGTTCCATTCTATTTTTCTAAGGGCAGTGATCAGAAGCCTGTGTGCACAGAAGAGACGCTTTGACAGAGTCACCAACATCTGAAGTCAGCAAGAAGGCTTAAATAAAAGAATTAAGAGAAACAGATCTCAGTTGGAGCTCTGCACAGAGGGCTATGATGCTAAAATTTGCATTTAATAAGGACCACATGACAGAATCGTTCTATCATAACTAAGAGTGCCACAGACTGAAATCAGAGGTGAGTCTTCAGTTCCCTAAGGCTGTGTCCCCACCCCACAAACACACAACCCCCAAGACATACCCTATACCTCACACACAACCCCACACACACCCCAGAATGAGTCAGTTTCAAACTTCTGACTGACTGGCCCACAACAGGTTGTTAAACTGCATCTCCTGCTAATCCCAGTCTACTCCTTAGCAGTACAAATCCAAAAGTTGAAATACTTCAGGTAGAAAAGTTAACCAAAAAAGAAATACAAATAGCTAATAAACATATTTTAAAATTCAACTGTAGGAGTAATGAAAGAAATACAAATTAGGACATGATATTATTTTTCATCTATCAAATTGGCAAAGCTAAAAGTAACGATCAATGAGGACAGGATGTCAGTCGCCTCCCAGCTGAGCTGAGTGTGGGTGATGAAGGAAGCGCCCACACCCCAGGGCAGAAGAAATCTCAGTACCCCTTCAAAGGTCTTCAAGTCAACTCATCTGACCTTAAACACTTCACTGTCAGCAGAGCCTTGACGAGCATGAGGGGGGGTACGTGTGTGGGAAGGGTGAAGAGAGGAGTGGAGGGAATGATACCCCCAACACACATATACACAAAGATACACACATTGTCTGACTGTGAACAAGGCCGTGCTTCATCCCACCCTGCCACACTGATCTGTTAGGGAGGGCATGATCAATTCTGCCTTTATAGGCTTACAATTTAAAAGTGGAGCCAAACGCATACACAAATCCAGAGAAAATAGGCAAACAGAATTAGATACTGTCAGAGAAGAAAAACTGCTGGGTACTTTCAAAAAAGAGAAGATTACTTCCAACTAGGCCATCAGAGGGAACAGAATTTTGTCAGCACTATAGGGAGAAAAGTATTCTAGGGGCAAAGGAAAGATTAAGGTCACAGACAAAGATGTTTCAATATGCATTAATTTAATCACTGAGGTCCTTCCCAGCCTTTACATTTTTATGATCTGATACTTTCCCTCCTGTTAGTTGGGTGAGTTCCAAAGACCCCAGAAAATGGATAGACACTGCTAGACATTGTCCTTATACACTGTTCAGATAAGCTTGGTTAATTCTCAAAACAGCTTTGAATAAGTATCCTTAGATCTGCTTTACAAATAAGGAATGTGAGGCTCAAAGCAGACGACTTGAATTACCCAAGATCAAGAGCTTGCCAGTGCTGGGAGGTCAGACATGAACTGATGTCCACCTGACTTTGAAACTTCCATCCATTCTTTCTTCTATACCATACAGCCTCACTTCAAGACCACTTTCCTTTTTTTAAAAGTAAAGCCCCCAAATTGATCTATAAATTCAATGCCATCTTGATCATATCCCAGTAGACTTTTTTGGCCAAAGTGACAAACTGATCCTAAAATTCATATAATAATTCAAGGGACCCAGAAAAGCCAAAATAATGCTTAAAAAAAACCCAAAGTTGAAGAACTCACACTTCACAACTTCAAAATTTCCTATAAAGCCACAGTCATCAAAACTGTGTGACATAAAGTGCTAACATAAGAATACACATATATATCAGTAAAGCAGAATTAAGAATCCAGAAATAATCCCACTGCTAGGCATATACCCTGAGGAAACCAGGATTGAAAAAGAAACATGTATCCCATTGTTCATTGCAGCACTATTTACAATAGCTAGAACATGGACGCAACCTAGATGCCAATCAACAGATGAAGGGATAAAGAAGTTGTGGTACAGATACACAATGGACTACTACTCAGCCATAA